>NC_141016.1:19715410-20315410 GCF_052327205.1 Somniosus microcephalus
CCCCCTCCCCTCCCCTTCTCTATTCCCCCTCCCCTCCCCTTCTCTATTCCCCCCTCCCCTCCCCTTCTCTATTCCCCTCCCCTCCCCCTTCTCTATTCCCCTCCTCCCCTCCCCTTCTCTTCCCCCTCCCCTCCCCCTTCTCTAGTCCCCCTCCCCTCCCCTTCTCTTCTCCCCTCTCCCCTTCTCTATTCCCCCTCCCCTCCCCCCTTCTCTATTCCCCCTCCCTCCCCTCCCCCTTCTCTATTCCCCCCTCCCCTCCCCCTTCTCTATTCCCCCTCTCTCCCTCCCCTTCTCTATTCCCCCTCTCTTCCCTCCCTCTCTCTATTCCCCCTCCCCTCTCTTCCCCTCCCTCTTCTCTATTCCCCCCCTCCCCTCTCTATTCCCCCTCCCCTTCCCCCTCCTTCTCTATTCCCCCTCCCCTCTCTATTCCCCTCCTCCCTTCTCTATTCCCCCTCCCCTCCCCTTCTCTATTCCCCTCCCTCCCCATTCCCCTCCCCTCCTCTATTCCTCCCTCCATTCCCCTCCCCCCCTTCTCTATTCCCCCTCCCCTCCCTCCCCCTTCTCTATTCCCCCCTCCCCTCCCCCTTCTCTATTCCCCTCCCCTCCCCCTTCTCTATTCCCCTCCCCTTCTCCCTCCCCCTTCTCTATCCCTCCTCCCCTCCCCCTTCTCTATTCCCCCCTCCCTCCCCTTCTCTATTCCCCCTCCCCTCCCCCTTCTCTATTCCCCTCCCTCCCCTTCTCTATTCCCCCTCCCCTCCCCTTCTCTATCCCCCTCCCCTCCTCCCTTCTCTATTTCCCCCTCCCCTCCCCCTTCTCTATTCCCCCTCCCCTCCCCTTCTCTATTCCCCCCTCCCCTCCCCCTTCTCTATTCCCCCTCACCCTCCCCCTTCTCTATTCCCCCCTCCCCTCCCCTTCTCTATTCCCCCCTCCCCTCCCCTTCTCTATTCCCCCTCCCCTCCCCTTCTCTATTCCCCCCTCCCCTCCCCCTTCTCTATTCCCCCTCCCCTCCCCCTTCTCTATTCCCCTCCCTCCCTTCTCTTCCCCTCCCCTTCTCTATTCCCCCTCCCCTCCCCCTTCTCTATTCCCCCCTCCCTCCCCCTTCTCTATTCCCCCCTCCCCTCCCCTTCTCTATTCCCCCTCCCCTCCCCTTCTCTATTCCTCCCCTCCTCCCCTCCCCCTTCTCTATTCCCCCCTCCCCTCCCCCTTCTCTATTCCCCCCTCCCTCCCCCTTCTCTATTCCCCCCTCCCCTCCCCCTTCTCTATTCCCCCCTCCCCTCCCCCTCCCCTCCCCCTTCTCTATTCCCCCCTCCCCCTCCCCTCTCTCTATTCCCCCCTCCCCTCCCCCTTCTCTCTATCCCCCCTCCCCCTCCCCTTCTCTATTCCCCCCCTCCCCCTTCTCTATTCCCCCTCCCCTCCCTCCCCTTCTCTATTCCCCCTCCCCTCCCCCTTCTCTATTCCCCCACCCTCCCCTCCCCCTTCTCTATTCCCCTCTCCCTCCCCCTTCTCTATTCCCCCTCCCCTCCCCTTCTCTATTCCCCCCTCCCCTCCCCCTTCTCTATTCCCCCTCCCCTCCCCCTTCTCTATTCCCCCTCCCTCCCCCTTCTCTATTCCCCCCTCCCCTCCCCCCTTCCTATTCCCCCCTCCCCTCCCCCTTCTCTATTCCCCCTCCCCTCCCCCTTCTCTATTCCCCCCTCCCCTCCCCCTTCTCTATTCCCCCTCCCTCCCCTCTCTATCCCCCTCCCTCCCCTTCTCTATTCCCCCTCCCCTCCCCCTTCTCTATTCCCCCCTCCCCTCCCCCTTCTCTATTCCCCCTCCCCTCCCCCTTCTCTATTCCCCCCTCCCCTCCCCCTTCTCTATTCCCCCTCCCCTCCCCCTTCTCTATTCCCCCTCCCCTCCCCCTTCTCTATTCCCCCTCCCCTCCCCCTTCTCTATTCCCCCCTCCCCTCCCCCTTCTCTTATTCCCCCTCCCCTCCCCCTTCTCTATTCCCCTCCCTCCCCTCTCTTCCCCCTCCCTCCCCTTCTCTATTCCCCCTCCCCTCCCCTTCTCTATTCCCCCTCCCCTCCCCTTCTCTATTCCCCCTCCCCTCCCCCTTCTCTATTCCCCCCTCCCCTCCCCCTTCTCTATTCCCCCCTCCCTCCCCTTCTCTATTCCCCCTCCCCTCCCCTTCTCTATTCCCCCTCCCCTCCCCCTTCTCTATTCCCCCTCCCCTCCCCTTCTCTATTCCCCCCCTCCCTCCCCCTTCTCTATCCCCCCTCCCCTCCCCCTTCTCTATTCCCCTCCCCTCCCCCTTCTCTATTCCCCTCCCTCCCCTTCTCTTCCCCCTCCCCCCCTTCTCTATTCCCCCCTCCCCCCTCCCCTTCTCTATCCCCCCTCCCCTCCCCCTTCTCTATTCCCCCTCCCCTCCCCCTTCTCTATTCCCCCCCTCCCCTTCTCTATTCCCCTCCCCTCCCCTTCTCTATTCCCCCCTCCCCTCCCCCTTCTCTATTCCCCCTCCCCTCCCCCCCTTCTCTATTCCCCCCTCCCCTCCCCCTTCTCTATTCCCCCCTCCCCTCCTCCCCTTCTCTATTCCCCTCCCCTCCCCTCCCCTTCTCTATTCCCCCTCCCTCCCCTTCTCTATTCCCCCTCCCCTCCCCTTCTCTATTCCCCCTCCCCTCCCCTTCTCTATTCCCCCCCTCCCTCTCTATTTCCCCTCCCCTCCCCTTCTCTATTCCCCCTCCCCTCCCCCTTCTCTATTCCCCCTCCCCTCCCCTTCTCTATTCCCCCTCCCCCTCCCTCCCCCTTCTCTATTCCCCCTCCCCTCCCCCTTCTCTATTCCCCTCCCCTCCCTTCTCTATCCCTCCCCTCCCCCTTCTCTATTCCCCCTCCCCTCCCTTCTCTATTCCCCCTCCCTCCCCTTCTCTATTCCCCCTCCCCTCCCCCTTCTCTATTCCCCCCTCCCCTCCCCCTTCTCTATTCCCCGCCTCCCCTCCCCCTTCTCTATTCCCCCCTCCCTCCCCTCTCTATTCCCCCCTCCCTCCCCCTTCTCTATTCCCCCCTCCCCTCCCCTTCTCTATTCCCCCCTCCCCTCCCCCTTCTCTATTCCCCCTCCCCTCCCTTCTCTATTCCCCCTCCCCTCCCCTTCTCTATTCCCCCCTCCCCTCCCCCTTCTCTATTCCCCCTCCCCTCCCCCTTCTCTATTCCCCTCCCTCCCTTCTCTATTCCCCTCCCCTCCCCTTCTCTATTCCCCCTCCCCTCCCCCTTCTCTATTCCCCCTCCCCTCCCCTTCTCTATTCCCCCTCCCCTCCCCTTCTCTATTCCCCCTCCCCTCCCCCTTCTCTATTCCCCCTCCCCTCCCCCTTCTCTATTCCCCCTCCCCTCCCCTTCTCTATTCCCCCTCCCTCCCCCTTCTCTATTCCCCCTCCCCTCCCCCTTCTCTATTCCCCCTCCCCTCCCCCTTCTCTATTCCCCCTCCCCTCCCCCTTCTCTATTCCCCCTCCCCTCCCCCTTCTCTATTCCCCCTCCCCTCCCCTTCTCTATTCCCCCTCCCCTCCCCTTCTCTATTCCCCCTCCCCTCCCCTTCTCTATTCCCCCTCCCCTCCCCCTTCTCTATTCCCCCTCCCCTCCCCCTTCTCTATTCCCCCTCCCCTCCCCCTTCTCTATTCCCCCTCCCCTCCCCCTTCTCTATTCCCCCTCCCCTCCCCTTCTCTATTCCCCTCCCCTCCCCCTTCTCTATTCCCCCTCCCTCCCCCTTCTCTATTCCCCTCCCCCTCTCTATTCCCCCTCCCTTCTCTATTCCCCTCCCCTTCTCTATTCCCCCTCCCCTCCCCCTTCTCTATTCCCCTCCCCTCCCCTTCTCTATTCCCCCTCCCTCCCCTTCTCTATTCCCCCTCCCCTCCCCCTTCTCTATTCCCCCTCCCCTCCCCCTTCTCTATTCCCCCTCCCCTCCCCCTTCTCTATTCCCCCTCCCCTCCCCCTTCTCTATTCCCCCTCCCCTCTCCCTTCTCTATTCCCCCTCCCCTCTCCCTTCTCAATTCCCCTCCCCTCTCCCTTCTCAATTCCCCCTCCCCTCTCCCTTCTCAATTCCCCCTGCCCCTCTCCCTTCTCAATTCCCCCTCCCCTCTCCCTTCTCAATTCCCCTCCCCTCTCCCTTCTCAATTCCCCCTCCCCCTTCTCTATTCCCCCTTCTCTATTCCCCCTTCTCTATTCCCCTCCCCTCTCCCTTCTTAATTCCCCCTCCCCTCTCCCTTCTCAATTCCCCTCCCCTCTCCCTTCTCAATTCCCCCTCCCCTCTCCCTTCTCAATTCCCCCTCCCCTCTCCCTTCTCAATTCCCCCTCCCCTCTCCCTTCTCAATTCCCCCTCCCCTCTCCTTCTCTATTCCCCCTCCCCTCTCCCTTCTCTATTCCCCCTCCCCTCCCTTCCCTCTCCTCTCCCTTCTCTATTCCCCCTCCCCTCTCCCTTCTCTATTCCCCCTCCCCTCTCCCTTCTCTATTCCCCTCCCCTCTCCCTTCTCTATTCCCCCCTCCCCTCTCCCTTCTCTATTCCCCCTCTCCCTTCTCTATTCCCCCTCCCCTCTCCCTTCTCTATTCCCCCTCCCCTCTCCCTTCTCTATTCCCCCTCCCCTCTCCCTTCTCTATTCCCCCTCCCCTCTCCCTTCTCTATTCCCCCTCCCCTCTCCCTTCTCTATTCCCCCTCCCCCTTCTCTATTCCCCCTCCCCTCTCCGTTCTCTATTCCCCCTCCCCTCTCCCTTCTCTATTCCCCCTCCCCTCTCCCTTCTCTATTCCCCCTCCCTCTCCCTTCTCTATTCCCCCACCACCACCATTTTGTTGCATCCCTTTTCAACCTCCCCTATTTTGCATATTATTTTGTCCTTTTTACGACGCTGCATGACCTCACTGATCGTCTTTCACACCATCTATCAGTTTTCTATTCAACCACTGGCAGGATTACTCAATCCATTCACTCCCTCTCTGTGACTGGCATATCTGCCGACTTTCTCCCGCCCCTTTTTGCCTCCGGCCCCACTAAAATGCCAGTTTATTTTTCAGTCTTCGGTTCTGACGAAAGGCTGCAAATCCGAAACGTCAATCTTGTTGCAGATGGTGTCTGACCTGCTGCGTACTTCTGGCATTTCCTGTTTTTATTTCTTGCTATGATATTGTCTCAAAAGCCTTTCCATTCCCACAGTAACAGAGCAATCATTATAATCTTTGCTCTGCTACTTCCTTTGAAGACAGGATAATTGCTTTCACCTTACCTACAGCGCTTGGTGAAAACTGTAAAATATTTTATTTGGATGCCATTACCATATCACCATGTTACTGCTTCCAGCTCACAGGTGGCAGTAATTCACTCTTATTGGCTGGACAGGACAACGTCAATCACCGATTCCGAGTCCAATTAAACCTGTGCTCCATCTTCATGTAATTTATTAAAGTGCTTCCAACAACGATAGTGAATAGGCTTGAGAGGGAACAGTCTCTCCTCACTCTTCTGTTCAATATGTCTCTCTCTCAGACTGAAAGCAGTAGGATGATTTGTTTTGGACTGTTTACTTCGAAGGCAACAAATATTAAGTGAAAAATGAAAATTGTGTTCTTCAGTTTATATTTTATGGAGTTTGCTAAGGAGAGCTTTTTCATCAAGCAACAGTATAATTTTGAAAGAAGAAATAATGACTTGCATTTATCTATCACCTTTCAGCCAATGAAGCACTTTTGAAGTGCAGTCACTGTTGTAATGTAGGAAACGCGGCAGCCAATTTACGCACAACAAGCTCCCACAAACAGCAATGTGATACAGGAAACTTTCGATTAACCAGCCCCTAAATAACCGGAACGCTCTATCCACCGGCAAAATTCAGGAGTCGGTTCAGGTAACTTTTTTTACTTTTAGTTACTTTTTTTACTCCATTTGTTGCTGTGCAAGGGTGTAGCTGAAGCTGTTGCTAAGCTACAGAGATGCTTGCAACTTGTGCCGATTGTTTTGAAGCACAGGGTTTGTTGCTTTATATGGAGCTCTGAGCTCCATATCTTTTACTATAGCGTTCGGTTATCCGGAATTGTTGATGAACTGGCACCACGTCGGTCCCGTCCATGCCGGATACCAGAAAGTTTCCTGTAATGACCAGATCATCTATTTTAGAGGGATAAATATTGCCCAGGACACCAGGGATAACTCCCCTGCTCTTCTTCGAAATAGTGTTGAGGGATCTTTTACATCCACCTGACGGGGCCTCGGTTTAATGTCTCATCCGAAAGACGGCACCTCCGACAGTGCAGCACTCCCTCAGCACTGCACCAGAGTGCCAGCTTAGATTTTTGTGCTCAAGTCTCTGCGTGGAACTATGAACCCACAACCTTCTGTCTCAGAGGCGAGAGTGCTGCCCACTGAGCCAGGGCTGACACAGCGGCAATTTGTGGGCAGCAACTGATCTGCTCCCAGGCCTCCTGCTCGCATTCACACGCTGCGTAAGAGTTGACTGGGAGTGAGTCACCGACTAATTTATTTTCACCCCAAGAAAAGAATAACTTGCTTTTAGCTCTCATCTTTCACAGCCTGACAATGTCCCAAAGCGCTTCATAATTAGTTTATTACTCCTGAAGGTAATCACCATTGTTATGTAGGCAAGCATGACAGTTGACACACAGCAGGTCCTGCAAACGAGAATGCGATAAATCATCAGTTGAAGTGTTTTGGGTCGTGGTGTTGTTGAAGGCAGAAGAAGCTCTTCTTTGAAAAATGCTGTCGGATATTGTACATCCACCTGAATAGGCAGATGGAGACCACAGTTAAAGAAAGAAAGACTTGCATTTCTATAGCGCCTTTCACGACCACCAGACATCTCAAAGCGCTTTACAGCCAATGAAGTGCTTTTTGAAGTGTAGTCACTGTTGTAATGTGGGAAACGCAGCAGCCAATTTTTGCACAGCAAGCTCCCACAAACAGCAATGTGATAATGACCAGATAATCTGCTTTTGTTATGTTGGTTGAGGGATAAATATTGTCCCAGGACACCAGGGATAACTCCCCTGCTCTTCTTCAAAATAGTGCCACGGGATCTTTTATGTCCACTTGAGAGAGCAGACGGGGTCTCAGTTTCACATCGCATCTGAAAGACGGCGCCTCCGACAGTGCAGCACTCCCTCAGCGCTGCACTGGGTTGTCAGCCTAGCTTTATGTGCTCAAGTTACTGTATCCAAAAGATGGCACCTCCAACAATACAGCTGTCCATCACTACTGTACCAAAATCATAATCATAATCAACTTTATTGTCATTGTTAGTGCACAAGTGCAGTACAACGAAATGTAGGCTTGCGGCTCCCGAGAGTGTACATTTAGATTAAGACATTTAAACATTCAACATTCATTTGGCTTGTAATACATTAACATAAACATAACCATAATAAAGTGCATTGGCAGATGTGCAGGCTTTAGAGTTTATTTGTGGAGTTCAGTAGGATGACAGCCCTGGGAAAGAAGCTGTTCCTAAATCTGGTCGTTCGGGAGCGAATGCATGTGTAGCGTCTTCCAGATGGCAGGAGGGCGAACAGACTGTGGCTGGGGTGGGTAGGGTCTTTGATGATGGTCCGTGACCTCCATAAACAGCGTTTCTGGTATATGTGCTCTATGGTCGGTAGCCGGGTGCCGGTAATGCGTTGGGCAGTTTTGACTACCCTCTGCAGGGCTTTCCGGTCATAGTAGCTACAGCTGCCATACCATACTGTGATACAGTTCGTCAGGATGCTCTCTATTGTGCAGCGGTAAAAGTTAGAGAGGATCAGGGGTGACAGGTTACATCCCTTCAGCCTCCTTAAGAAATATAGGCGCTGCTGGACCTTCTTCACCAGAGAGGAGGTATTGAGGGACCAGGAGAGGTCTTCCGTGATGTGGACTCCGAGGAACTTAAAGTTGTCCACCCTTTCCACCACAGCCCCATGGATGTGGATGGGGGGGTGACTTCCGCCTTTAGACTTCCTGAAGTCCACAATGATTTCTTTGGTTTTCTTGATGTTAAGGGCCAGGTTGTTATCGGCGCACTACTTCACGAGATGCTGGACCTCCTCCCTGTAGGCTGACTCATCGTTGTTGGTGATTTGGCCTACTACCGTGGTATCATCCGCAAACTTGATGATGGTGTTGGAACCATGAACAGCCACACAGCCGTGGGTGAAGAGGGAGTAGAGGAGGGGGCTCAGCACACATCCTTGTGGGGCCCCCGTGTTCAGGGTCAGGGGGGGGGAGGTGTGGTTACCTAATTTGACAGACTGGGGTCTGTTTGTTAGGAAGTCCAGGGTCCAGTTGCAGAGGGAAGTGTTCAGGCCAAGAGTTTGGAGTTTGGTGGCCAGCTTGTTGGGGACGATAGTGTTGAATGCTGAGCTGTAGTCTATGAACAGCATTCTGATGTAGGTCTCTTTACCATCTAAGTGATTCAGTGCAGAGTGTAGAGCAGTTGTGATTGCATCCTCCGTTGATCTGTTTGCACGATAGGCAAACTGGTGTTGGTCAAGAGAGGCGGGAACACTGGCTTTGATGTGAGCCAGGACCAGTCTCTCGAAACACTAGAAGTCTGGAACCAACAACCTTCTGACTCAGAGGTGAGAGTGCTACCACTGAGCCACGGATGACACCGATTGAGTGAGGACGCCCTTTAGTGAGGGCACAGGCCCGACGGGCCAAATGGCCTCCTTCTGTGCTGTAAGATTCTATGATTCTATCCCCTCCGCGGGTAAATGGCAGGCAACAAAAATGAATTTTATGCCACTCAACTGCATTTTGGTCAGGTTGAAGATTCTGTCCAAATGTTACAACACATTAGGTTTCATTGCCGCCTAGGCTCAGTAAGTAGCACAATGTTGTCAACTTAACATTTTGGGGCTATGGCAGAAATCTTGTGGAATTGAATATTGGATGTCTGGGAGTGATCACAAGCTGCCATCTCATCACAGAGCTCAGAACCGTTCAGAGAACACAAAAGTGCAGCTCTGGTGGTTTATTACCGCTCTCTAAAATCACTCCAACCGATCAGTTTTTTATAACGCAGAATTGATGGAGGGTTATTCTCTTCAGTTGCTGGGCCTTTGATGCTGGCAACAGCTGTGGTGGTGGATTTGAACAGCCAACACACTCATGATGTTGATATTTAGCAGCATTCACACTTAAGGAATATGACACAATCACCGCAAATTCATTGGTAACCAAAATATTTTAGTGAATAGATAATTATAATTTGGCCAGCCATAATGAAAATACAATTATACAAATATAAATATGGAAATATGTGAGCGTAGAAACTGATTTCAGTGGGCAGACACTTAATGCAATTATATGACCTTCCTCTATCTACTGTTTTAATGGAAGTATTAGCCTGCTCATCTTAAAAGGGTTAGTATCTATCTTTAAAAAATGAATAGAGGAATATCGTGCCAATGTATTTGCCTACTGATATCGTCAACTGTATGATGTAATTAGTGCTGGAGGTCATAGTGCTGTTGTTCATATCTGTTGCTGTAAGTGTATCAGATCCAAAGGGAAAGGATTATCTTGAGCAAATACACTGGCCAGAATCTTAATTTGGAGGCAGTAGTGCAAAAAGTGATCAAATATGATTAAAATTGCCTGTGATGACAAGGCTGTAATAGACATCATAACTTTCGTGAAAGTCCTTCAGTAAGATCTTTGTCTTGTTTGGCTGCTCCAGTAACATCAAAAATAGGGAAAATCCCATAGCGGCTCCTTACAAAAAGCTGGGGTTGGGGAGTTTCAAACTTGTCTCAGAGTCATTCGATGGTTATTTGGAAATCATGCTGCTAGTTGGGAATGCTGATTTCCCAGCTCCTGATGTGGTTTTCCAGAGTTGCGTGACCCTGTAATTATTTCCTTCGATAGTACGCTGGACAATAAGTACTCCCCTTTACATTTTCCTTCCTCTTTAAGCAAACGTGAGATTAAATATGATGGCTCAATGGATAAATACACAGAGGTGTGACACAGACCACTAAAGAACCAAAGTTCAATCAATGATCTTATGTAAGCTGACCTCAGTTGGCACGCCGTGGGCATGCTAAAGTTAGGCTTAGGCTAGAGAGGGGGGATGTCAGTTATGGTTCCTAGTCTGAATCATTACTCAGTGATGCCTGTTGCATAGTGCAATTACTGTACTTGGACAGATTCAAACTCAGTCTGATGCTTCCCATATACTTGCCATAGAGGGGGCGCAATGAAAGTTCACCAGACTGGTTCCTGGGATGGGGGGGATTGTCCTATGAGGAGTAAATGAGTAGACTAGGCCTATATTCTCTAGAGTTTAGAAGAATGAGAGATGATCTCATTGAAACATACAAAATTCTTACAGGGCTTGACAGGGTAGATGCAGGGAGAATGTTTCCCCTGGCTGGGGAGTCTAGAACCAGGGGGTCACAGTCTCAGAATAAGGGGTCGGCCATTTAGGACTGAGATGAGGAGACATTTCTTCACTCAGAGGGTGGTGAATGTTTGGAATTCTCTACCCCAGAGGGCTGTGCAGGCTCAGTCGTTGAGTATATTCAAGGCAGAGATCGATAGATTTTTGAATACTAAGGGAACCAAGGGATATGGGAATAGTTCAGGAAAGTGGAGATGAGGTAGAAGATCAGCCATGATCTTCTTGAATGGTGGAGCAGGCTCGAAGGGCCAAATGGCCGACTCCTGCTCCTAATTCTTATGTTCTTATGTTCCTTCCCCGCTCTCACGGTACTTAAAAATCGAGAGATGTTCACTGTCTATGCTAACGTATGAAAAATGGATATTTGGGAGAGAGAGCGGAAGACTTCTGCTATCAGTGGAACTAGACCTCAAGTCTGTTACTATCCTCATTGTTTACTACATTTCCAAGTTTTGTATCATCTGCAAACTTTAAAATAATGCCCTGTATCCCCAAGTCCAGGTCATTAATACATATCAAAATGAGCAGAGCCTCACAAATAAGCTTGTTCCGCAGGACCCAGGCCGGGAGCTTTGATTTGCTAATCTAGCGGCATGCAGATTTCATCCTAAAGCTAATCCGATTAATCATCAAGTCATTTATTGGGCATGCTAAACCTGGATGGGGTGTGAACTGCTGCTTATCAAGTGGTCCCAGATTCACAAAGCCCCATTGTGCCTATGATCTGGTTTGATTGCTTGCTCTGTGCTCGGTGGCTCCCCCTCAGTTTGGTTTGGGATACAGTTTCTTCACGATTGCCGTCAATACTGCCTTGTGATTGACTTGATGTGTTGCAAGCCTTATTCTTCTTCTCTCACACTCCCATTAATGGTCCGTGCGAGCACGTGCAGAGATGTGTCAGATTAGAATTTAGTGTCGTAATTACAGGGCTGGATGGGCCCATGAAGTAAGGAGAGAGAAGTGAGGATAAAATATATATGCAGAGGGGAATGCACAATTTAAAAATATTAAGCACAACCGATCATGGTCAACAAAAGGCAATGGACTGTAAATTAAACTGCATGTAATGCTTTCCATTAAATCTTTATTAAATTGCCCAGTTAATTTGTGACTGCGTATGTTATTTACTCTGTAATTCATTCATTTCAGATTTCTATTACCGCTTGCCGAACTATAATTCCATATAGCATGAGTTGTTTTCTTTTTCATTTTAGCCTGTCTAGTTTTAAATGAGATCCCTACCCACAAAGTGGTGGTGACACTTCTCTGCAGCAGATGAGATCTCTTGAGCCAGTGGAAGAGAAAATACATTCAGGTATATATAAGATAAGTTTTGTTCTTTGTTGTGGAAAAAGATAATTTAGAAAAATGATTTTTCCCCCATCTCTCGTTAACTTCTCATGCCATTGACCTTTCTGGTCCTTTGATGGTTCACCAGTTACACACGTGGAGAATAACAGCAGTTCAGCTCTATCCATCATTCAGAAAACTACATTTGGTGAGTCATTTCTTTATTTGTATTATTTGAGTGTATCAAATCTCTCTATTTTCTTCCCAGTTCCTTGTTTCTCAGGGCCATGGGACACAGCTGTAGCTGTCAGGCCAATGCTCCAATCAGTCAGCGGGAGGGGAACATGAGACCATCACAGGGATGACTTTTATATATAAAGTTACGTAGAATTTTAGAGCACAGAAACAGGCCATTCAGACCAACACATCTATGCTGGTGTTTATGCTCCACATGAGCCTCCTCCCACCTTACTCCATCTCACCCTATCAGCATATCCTTCCTCCCTCATGTACTTATCTAGCTGCCCCTTAAATGCATCCATGTTAATCGCCTCAACCACTCCATGTGGTAGCAAGTTCCACATTCTCACCACTCCCTGAGCAAGGAAGTTTCTCCTGAATTCCTTATTGGCTTGATTAGTGACTATCTTATATTTATGGCCTCGCGTTTTGGACTCCTCCCCCCGCCCCCCCACCCCCCCCCACAAGTGAAAACATCTTCTCTACGTCCACCCTATTGAACCTCTCAGTCTTCTCTTTTCTAGAGAAAAGAGGCCCAGCCTGTTCAGTCTTTCCTGATAGTTATAGGCCTAGAAATTGAGTTTTGGCTTAGCCAGGGCTTTAGCGCCGGAAGTTAGTGCCGGCGCTAAGTCCCCCTGCACGCGCCAAAAATTCAGCAGGGCCGCGCCCAAACGGCTGCCGGCGCTACTGAAGGGTCTTTGCGGCGGTAAATCGGCGCTAACTGCCGTTTCGCGCCGCAATTCCGGCGCTGCGGCACCCGATGCGGTGCGGCAGGCTCGGGAAGTGCAGGCCTCCTCCTTCCCTTAAGGAGGAGCTGCCTGCACCCGATCGCGGCCCGCAAAAATCTTTTAAAAAATGAGCCCGGCACCTCGGACAAGTGCCGGGCTTGCTTCTGTTCCGGGGGGGGGGGGGGGGGGGAAGTCCGGGGAGGGAGCTGCGGCCAGGCGGCCGGCGGGAAAGCGGCCGGCCGCCGCGGGGCCTTTAATGCGCCGGCGCAAAGACTCGGAAGACTCTGTTGCCAGAGTCTTAGTTGCGGCTGTCACGGGCGAGGCGGCCGCAACTGAATTTCGGCGCTGGGGCCCGTCGGCATGGCAACCGGGACGCTGCGCACACCGATGACGTCATCGGTGCCGGCGCAGCGCTACCGGTCTACCGCGGCGTAAGGGCCCCAGGCAATTTCGGCGCCGGCGCCAAATGCAGCGCTAGGCCCTCTAGTGCCGCAAAATCGGCGCTAAGGGCACTCAATTTCTAGGCCAAAATCTCTTAGTTCGAGTATCATCCTTGTAAATCTTTTTTGAATTTTCTCCAGTGCTTCTATATCCTTTTTGTACTATGGAGACCAGAATTGTGCACAGTACTCTAACCAAGGTGCTATATAAATTTAACATAACTTCTCTGCTTTTGAATTTTATTCCACTAGAAATGAAACACTAGAAAAGTTTGCACTCTTTATGGTTTTGTTAACCTGTGTTGCTACTCTGTAATGATTTTGTGCTCATCAAGGTGAGGAATGCTAGTGCTAGAGAATGGAACACTTTTCATTTCAAGCACCTAGTGTTCTCAATCACTCTCAGGTTAGGTTAGATGCAGAGCAAAACTCCATCCACTCCGCCACAACAATGTGCTTCAGCCCCAACATCTGAAAGGCACCTCTTACGGTATCATTGTGGTGTTTTCCATTTCCCACACCAGTTATCTTATGGCCCACATGGAGCACGATTGCCACTTGCTTAATTAGTGGCAGTTCTGTGTGGTGAGGGCTGATGCCCATTCAGAATTAAGTCTAGACACTGAGGGCTGGACTTTGGAGGGAGTCACAGCATGCAGGGAGGTTATGGAGGGAGTCACAGCATGCAGTGAGGTTCTCTTCCCTTCTCATGGGCGGAAGACACCTCCCCAGGACACCAATGCAGCCTGGTTGCACATTGCATAGGAGGGCACAAGCAGGGATGTTGTCAGGATGACCTGGCTGCAGTGGCGCAAACCTTTCATTGATCTCAGTAGATCATGAAATGTTACTGCAAGGCCACACTCATCCTCCTGTGCCACTCATCACATCCCCATCACTCTGCCTTCCCTACCCTACTCCTGCACATCCTTAATCACACCAACTTACCGTACACCTCCACCCATCCCTCTCTCTCCACCTATGTTATCACTTCTCCATCTCACTAGCCGCCCCTCACACTCGCCCTCATCCTTGTCCAATCATTCAAACTAACAACACACAAGGGTAGGCACTTGTGTGCTTTAGCCAGTGTTCTTTGTAAAGCTTCTGTTAATGTGTTGTCAAGCATTGAAATCTTTATTTTCAACACTTTGCCTTCTTGGACAGATTTGTGTGCACCCTTGGAAGTGTCTTAGTGAGTTCCAGTGAATGGTGAGGCATAATGGGTTGGATTTTCATTGGGCCGTGGAGTCGGGATTGGAGGCGTGTGGGGGTTTAAAATCCCAAAATCGTGGGTCCCGACCCCATCCCGCCCCAACCCACCTCCATGCCAGTTTCAAAGGAGGCGAGTACCCGCCCTGCACTGGGACCCGCCTCCCCGAGGCGGGAAGGGGATTAGTGCCAATTAACTGCCTGCTAACAGGTAGTTAACAGGCAGTTTTTAGCCTAATCCCTATTTTCATTGTTGAAATGTGGGATTCCCGACGGCTCCAAAACACGCCAAGTTAGCGAGGCGGGCCGTCGGGATGAAGGGCTTGGAGGGTTCGAGATGTCCGGTGTTCAGGTGAGTGATGGGTGCATGAGTGCAGAGGTAAGTGTGTTTGGTCTGTGTAAAGTGTTTAAAGAAGCTCTACTAACCTTTACTTACCTTTACAGCCTTCCTTCCTTCAGGTCTTGGGAGTCCCTCATCTCACCGGCACAGAAAGCAGAATGGCCGCGAACTGTCAAAATCTGCAGCCTCTGCTTTCTGTTCCGGGGAGATCTCTAAATCATCCTGAGAGGAAGGAATTAACCTGGAGTACAGATTGTCAGAGTTTGACAGCTTCAAACAGCTGTGAAACGCTGATATTTCATCTGTCAAAAGGTCTTGACAGATGAAATTTCAATCTGTGATGTCACCTGTTGCCGGGTGGCCCTTAATTGGCCTGCTGAGCCTGCTGGGCGGGCTCAACAAGGTCAATCAAGCCTAAATCGCATGGGTTGGCTAGAACTCGATGGAGGCGGGACTACAACCCCAAAAGTTGTAGTCCCGCCTCCTACCCGCCTCCTCAATGAAAATCCAGCTTAATGTCTCCCCACCCCCGCAATGGTGATGAGTGTGAAAGGGATGGCTTGGACATTGTAGGGATGCTTTATGGTGCTGGTGCCAACCTGGTGCATCATGTGGCAGCCAGGGTGTACAGTTTTAAGTGAAGCTAATCTGGACATGGTGAGGCCATTGCTTGCGTCCCAGGCAGCAATGTGCACAGGTGATGATGCCCTGTGTCCTGTGCAGCATCAGTTGATTGCGGAGAAGGTTGGTGTGGATGTTGGTGCTGCTGGTGTGCCCGGTGATGCTGGTGTTGGGGCTAATCGTGTTGGGATTCTGAGGATCAAGGTGAGATTTTTTTCAAGGGCACGAATGCTGATGGAATAGATGGCAGGTGAGGTTGAGATGACAGAAGTGATCTGTCAATGGTGAGAGAGGCTGGATAGAGAGTTTGCTCCAAACCTTGCTAGCTGCATAAAGGTCAATCTGTCTTCCAAATGCATAGAGATAGGAACAGGAGTAGGCCATTCGGCCCTTCGAGCCTGCTCCGCCATTCAATGAGATCATGGCTGATCTTAGTCTGAGATCATAGCTGATCTTACCAGTTCAGTACCCCGTCCCCGCCTTTTCTCCGTAACCCTTAATCCCCTTAGCCTTCAGAAATATATCCAATTCTCTCTTGAAAATATTTATTGAATTAGCCTTCACAGCCCTCTGTGGCAGGGAATTCCACAGGCTCACCACTCTTTGAGTGAAGAAATTCTTCCTCATCTCTGTTTTAAATGATTTGCCCGCTATTTTTAGACTGTGGCCCCTGGTTCTGTGCTCCCCGGCCATTGGAAACATTCTCTCTGAATTCAGCCTGTCCAGGCCTGCCATAATTTTATATGTTTCGATGAGATCCCCTCTCAATCTTCTAAACTCCAGTGAGTACAAGCCCAAACTATTTAATCTCTCTTCGTAGGTCATTCCCGCCATTCCAGGTATCAGCCTGGTGAATCGCCGTTGCACTCTTTCCATGGCAAGAACATCCTTCCGCAGATGGGGCGACCAAAACTGTACACAATACTCCAGATGCGGTCTCACCAGCACCTTGTACAGCTGTAGTAAGGTATCCCTATTCCTATACTCGAACCCCCTTGATATGAAGGCCAACATACCATTTGCCTTCTTAATCGCCTGTTGCACCTGCATGCTCTCCTTCAGTGACTGGTGCACAAGAACACCCAGGTCCCTCTGCACTTCCCCATCTCCCAATCTATTGCCATTTAGATAATAATCTACCCTCCTGTTTTTACCCCCAAAGTGGATAACCTCGCATTTATCCACATTATAGTGCATCTGCCACGTATCCGCCCATTCCCCCAACCTGTCCAAATCGCACTGTAGCCTCCTGACATCCTCATCAGAGCCCACCCCTCCTCCTAGTTTAGTGTCGTCAGCGAATTTGGAAATATTGCATCCAATTCCCTGATCCAGATCATTTATATATATTGTGAACAGCTGGGGTCCCAGGACAGATCCTTGCGGCACCCCGCTGGTCACTGCCTGCCACTCCGAAAATGAGCCGTTTATTCCAACTCTCTGTTTTCTATCCGCCAGCCAGTTCTCTATCCACGTTAATACTTTGCCCCCAATCCCATGAGCCTTAATTTTGCATGATAATCTTTTGTGTGGAACCTTATCGAAGGCTTTCTGGAAGTCAAGGTACACCACATCCACTGGCTCTCCCCCATCTATTCTACCAGTTACCTCCTCAAAAAATTCCAGCAGATTAGTCAAACACGATTTACCCTTTGTAAATCCATGTTGACTCTGTCCGATCCTTTCCCCATTTGTCAAGTGCTCCGCTATTTTATCCTTAATAATGGACTCTAGCATTTTGCCCACAACCGATGTAAGGCTTACTGGTCTATAATTCCCTGCTTTCTCTCTACCCCCCTTTTTAAATATTGGGGTAACATTAGCTACCCTCCAATCCACGGGTACTGTTCCCGAGTCAATGGAGTTCCGGAAGATGATCCTTAGAGCATCTGCTATCTCCAGGGCCACCTCCTTAAGTACCCTAGGATGTAGTTTATCAGGCCCCGGGGATTTGTCGGCCTTCAGTCCCCTCAACTTACCCAACACCATATCCCTAGAGATACTAATTTCTGTCAGCTCCTCCCTCTCATTAGTCCCTATGTTTGCCGATATTCCTGGGAGGTTATTTGTGTCCTCCTTTGTGAATACAGAACCAAAGTATGAGTTTAATTGGTCTGCCATTTCCTTATTCTCCATTATATATTCTCCCGAATCGGACTGCAAGGGACCGACTTGGGATTTTACCAGTCTTTTCCTCCTGATATACCGATAAAAGCTTTTGCAGTCTGTCTTTATGTTTGCTGCAAGTTTACTTTCGTATTCTATTTTCCCCTTCCTGATTAATCCCTTTGTCCTCTTTTGCTGTATCCTGTACTGCCCCCAATCTTCCGGTCTGGTGCTTTTTTTTGCCAGTTGATATGCCCTTTTTTTTGATTTTATGCTGTCCCTAATTTCCCTCGTTATCCACGGTTGAGTCACCTTTTTAGGTTTATTTTTATGCCAAACCGGTATAAACATGTTCTGGAATTCTTCCATTCTATCTTTGAATGCTTGCCATTGTCTATCCACTGTCAATCCCCCCAGAAACACCACCCAATCAATCTTACCCAATTCCCGTCTCATAGCCTCGTAATTCCCTTTATTTAAGTTCTGGACCTTAGTCTCTGATTCAATTTCCTCACTCTCCATCTCGACTGAGAGCTCGATCATATTATGATCGCTCTGACCCAAGGGGCCTCGTACAAGAAGATTGCTGATAAGTCCCTTCTCATTGCACAATGCAGTAAGCAACAGCTTCTAACCTTGGAAAGTGAAGACCTGTGAAATGGGAGCTTTCATAGAACATTTGCAGCTGCCAGGTTAGTAAATCATTCCATGCTGACACAACACCCGACCTACTTACCTGACGTGCTACCTGTTCTCCGGGAACCTCGTTAAAAACCTGGTAAAATCGTAAGTACATGGGAAAATGGTTCTTAACTACATTTTAACAAGCTTTTAAGTAGCTAAATAGGCTGACCTGCCGCTTGGTGTCAGGTCTATTCAGGGATGACAGATCCGACACTTAGGAAACTGACAAGGAGGCGGGTTTACAGCGGGATACCGACCCGCTGTCAATCTTTGTGATTTTGACAGCGGACCAACACTCTGAGCACCGTTAAAATTCCTGCCTAAAAGAGGAAAAGCAGTTCTTTCTGATTAAAACTGTCTCGTTGAGGTGGCCTTGCATGCTTACTAGAATTCAAGTTGTCCTCAGGCTGGTGAATTTAAACCACAGTAATTGTAACAGACGTTGAATTGTGGGTTCTATGGCCTAGAAATTCACTATAGCCCCGTTTGGGGCGCCAGCCTCGCCAGGGCGCTAAAAGTAGCGCCCCGGAAGCAGTCGCGGCCGCCGGCCGGAAATTCAGTTTGCGCGCCCCAGAGGGAAGCGCGGCGCTACTGGAGGCGCCCCGCATCCCTCTTGGGGCGCTGCAGCTGAATATCGCTGCGCAACATGCCGCAGCGCCACACGCTGCGGCAGGGCGCGCTGCGGTACTGCAGGCCTTCCTCCCCTTCTTAAAGGGGAGGGGCCTGCTGCAGCGCGATCGAGGATCGCGAGTGCCGGCAAAAGAGCCCGGCACCAAGGAGAAGTGCCGGGCTCTTGGAACGCAGTCGGCACTCCGCGGGGGGGCGGGGGGGCTCAGGAGGCCGGGGACGGCAGCGCGGAGAGATGCTGGCAGGCGGCCAGCAAAAAAAATGGCCGCCCTGCACCTCCTTTAATTAGCGCCTCTACCGCCGCGGGTAGGCCCCCCCTGAACCGGTCGCAAATAGTGCCCGGCGTTATATCACGATCAGGGCGTTAGCGGGGTGCTGCGCACACTGATTACATCATCGGTAGCGGCGCAGCGCTAATGGCTAGCGCTACCATTAGCGTCCCGCTGAATTTAGCGGGAGGCATGGCCAGTGGCTTCCGACCCACTTAGCGCCCTCTTAAGGCACTAACGGGTGGCGCAGCCCACTGAATTTCTAGGCCTATGTACTTAAAAGATCAAAACGGTTAATTTTCTTGACTTAACAGTATGATTCCATTTCCCGTATTACAACAGTGACTCCACTTCAAAAATCCTTAATTGGCTGTAAAGTCCGGTGGTCGTGAAAGGCGCTGTATAAATGCAAGTCTTTCTTTTTTTTTTCTTTATGTGAAAGAACTTATGCAGAGTTTTGAACCATACACACAGAGATATGGAGGGTTCCTATCCAGGTGTTGACCTGCTCATTTTAAAAAGGAATAACTCTCTTAAAACAATGACAGGAATGCAAAGGAGTCAAGAGTCAGAATAACAGAGGATCTGTGTTGGTATGAGGGGCTTGATGAGGCTGCAGCGGCAAAGAGACCTAAGGCCATGGAGGGATTTGTAGAGGAGAATGAGAATTTTGAATTCAATGTGTTGGGTGAGTGGGAAGCCAATGAAGGATAGCAATCATGCAGCATCAGGGGAATGGGACTGAGCATGACACAGAATGTAGGTGGTGGAGTTTTGGATGAATCGGAGTTTACGTAGTGCAGTGCTAGGAAGGCTGGCAAGGAGAGCTTTGGAGAATTGTAGCCTAGAGGTTTCATGAGTGACAGGCACCGTCTGATACTTTACCCATCCCCACCCCGACATGCCTACAACCATCAGGGGTCTTTAGATAGTGATCAGGAACTTTGACTGAGTTTCTCCTGGAATCCAGGCAATAATGAAGCTTTCTTTAGCTATGGGTGAGAGGAAGAGGCATAGATGCTTATGTGGGCGTTCTAACATATCAGGAGCCTGGGAGTTGACGCACTGGGAAACTGAGCCATAGCAAGCTGGAAGGCCCGATTTAGGATGTGGTTTTGTGCAGAATTGGCTGTTTTTTGGGCAGTAGGGATGCCACAACGGGCTTTAGCACCCTGGATTCAAGAGGAGAAACTCAGCCAAGGTTCCTGATGGTTGTAAGCATGTCGGGGATGTTGGATGAGGGAGCCTGGCGCTCATAAAACTGTAGCCCCACAAGGATTCAACAGCCTCAAGGAGTGCTGGGACGAGAAAAAATTGGCAAGCACAACAAAAAAAGCAGACTTTCTCTGCATACAACTTTTCCACTGAATCTTTAATCATGTTCCTGAATATGTCTGGAGAGAAAATGCGTCAAGAATGTAGGGGTCGCAAAATCCCCTCAGCTCCCGAAGATCGGGAAATATTAATCCACATCGTGGACGAAGACCTGTGTGATTTTAATTGTCTCTGGGTTGGACAATGTTTTAAAACATACCCAGAACCGCAAAAAGGCTGCGTTAAAAAGCTCGTAAGCTAGGCGGCACTTGGACACTAGAATCAAAGAACTTTGTGAAAATCGCACACTTTAAGATTGTACATTTTATTAAAAGATGTACTCTTGAGTTTTGGACTGTTAAAAATGGCTGAACAGACCTCATGGAAACAGAATTTCAAAAGGGCAGGCAGGCTGTTAGCATATGAATGGAGCCCGAGCTGTCAGTCACCCTGTGGTATTGGGCGGGTCCGGTAACCTACTAGCTGCTTGTTTGCACTGGGGAGTAGCCCATTTGAATCTGCCAATCAAAGGCAGTTCGGGAAGTTAGATAATCGATTTGTTTACAGAAACTGCTACTTTGTGTACACAAGGAAGTAACCACTTGAGACTGCAGTCTCAGTTGACCACAGAACAATGACTTTCTGTTTACAATACCTTCAAGGCTATTTACTCAAGCAATCAAGGAAATAGTTTTATTCGATGGCCCATCACAGACAATCAAGAACACATGGCAAGCTTTATTCGAAAGCCCTCATAGACAATGGACACATTTAAACTGCAACTTTATCCAAACCCATCCCAGACAAGTGGACAGTTTGGATCTCTTTTGTTTTAGCCCAGAAACATCAGATCTGGGCGGGCCCCAAAAAAAGAGGTATAAAAGATAGCTTCCCAGAAGCATCTCTCTCTCTTCTCTTTTACTCTTTGGACTGCAGGTGAGCAAGGCTTCTGACCCACTAGCAAGACAATCTAGTGAGAAGTAAAGGGGTGGTAATTTAAGGGAAATGTTGCTAAGATTGTAAAATTAACATTGTAGCCATTTATCCCTCATTTTTGCCGTCTGCCTTCCCCTGTTAAGCAATTCTACCGTGATTACTTTGATTGTGTGGTGTAGTTTCTTTAGTTTTAATAAAATTTGACTTTCTTGCATCCAGACCATTTGTCCGTTTTTAATATATCATTAATTATAAGTTCCTCCAGTCAGAACTGGAAGGAGGGTTTAGCGATTCGAAACTGCTGATTGGAATTGGTCACAGTGCAGTGGCAAGGCTGCCTGACCAGGTAAATTACTGTAAACCAGGTAAAGGAAGCCCCCCTACAAGAAAAGTATGGAAAGAACAAAACTGCTGCAATAACTAATTCAATATGATCATGGCTGATCCTCTATCTCAATACCATATTCCCGCTCTCTCCCCATACCCCTTGATGCCTTTTGTGTCTAGAACTCTATCTCCTTCTTAAATATATTCAGTGACTTGGTCTCCACAGGCTTCTGTGGTAGAGAATTCCACAGGTTCACCACTCTCTGAGTGAAGAAATATCTCCTCATCTCAGTCCTAAATGTCCTACCCCGTATCCTGAGACTGTGACTCCTAGTTCTGGACCCCCCCCCCCTAGCCAGGGGAAGTGTAGATGCATTTAAAGGGGAGGTTAGATAAGCATACGAGGGAGAAGGGAATAGAGGGTTATGCTGACAGAGTTAGATGAGGAAAGATGGGAGGAGGCTCGAGTGGATAAACGCCAGCATGCACTGGTTGGGCCGAATGGCCTGTTTCTGTGCTGTGTATCCGATGTAATCCTATAATTAGACACTTCCTAAGCCCCAACCCCCCCCCACCACCCCCTTTGCCATGTACAGGAAACAACAACAACAAATATAACTTGTATTTATACAGCGCCTTCAATGTAGAAAAACATCCCAGATTATTCAAATTAAAATAAAATCTCATTATAAAAAATCATCCTTTAAATATTTCTGTGGAGGAAGAGAAGAAACAGACCATATTTTTGAAAGTTATTAAAAAAGGCCATCTTTTGTGGCAACAAGCAAATCAATTCAGAGCAAATGTTTCTGAAAGGCAGGAATTGTATAAGTGAACAAGGCAATGTGAATTGGCATTGCTCGCCACACTTTCCCTCTTTTATTTGTCTGTTTCCTTTTTCAAATATTGTACGCTTGCCAGAAAATTTGAATAATGCGATCTGTGCAACATTCCCCGACTTTTAAATATATACTTGCGGTGTCTGAATAAAAGATGGAGCACACTTTTCTTTGGTAACAATTTTAGAGCTGGCATCTGCAGTTTCATACAGGATTAACATCCTGACTTCTTTTTTGCTTGAAATGCCATCAAGCTGTGGGAAAAGTAAAGGTGATTTTCCAACACAGTCGGTATCCGCGTCTATTTTCAATGACAGCTCCACTTTGCGCACCTTTGCTCTTGCACGGGGAGTTATGATTGGGGGTGGATCCATTGCAGAACAGCATCAGAGGCAAAGCGGAAACATGCCTACGCACAAACCACCCCACGTGCACAGCAGTGTGCAAAAACGAGGTTATAAAACTATATTTTTTTTAACCAGCACAGGAAAAAGCTGTTGTTAGACTAATATCAGCGTGATGAGACACCAAATGCTTGATGTGCCACAGCAGGTTCTCCAGCACGCTGTGTGACAGAGTGGTGGCATGTGAGTTCCTGTAATTCCCCATCTGGTGAAGACTCGACCTCAGCGGTGGCCATTACAGCATAAGCCTAAGACATTGCTAGACAGTTTCCCTAAAGGGAAGGATGGATAATGAGGGGAAGTGTTGTGGAGGCCACTCTCGCGCACTTCTTAGCAAGTGGTTATCGAATGATGTTGGAAAAGGCCTGCGAGCCATCTGGTGTATGGTTTGAGGCGGCTCCAAAGAGGGAAAAGGAGCTCTAAATAACTTGACAGCAAAATGGGAGGAAAAAAAAAAGTGTTACCGGGGTAAAAATTTACCCTTACAGGAGTGACCTTATTTCTGCTGAGATCACAATGGGGTTGTTTGCATATTATTTTACCAACATCCTTGAGTAAAGCGAGTGAATCGTTCCTCAGGTCATCAGTATCTGCTAAGTGAATGGACTTGACACTGAGAGAGCCATTTAAATCATTTTGGGCACAGTATTGCACTGTGCGATATTAGTAACTCGTGTGATGGCTTTGCTGCCCTTGCTGCACTGACATTACTTTGTCCATGATGTTAATGAAGGAATTAGCCCACTTATTTTAAACTGGTTAATGATGTCCTTAAGATAGAGGGGCAGAGGAATTTCATAAACACACATTTGTTACTAATATTGAACTGTGCATAGAAACATAGGAGCAGGAGTCGGCCATTCGGCCCTTCAAGCCTGCTCCGCCATTCAATATGATCATGGCTGATCCTCAATCTCAATACCATATTCCCGCTCTCTCCCCATACCCCTTGATGCCTTTTGTGTCCAGAAATCTATCTATCTCCTTCTTAAATATATTCAGTGACTTGGCCTCCACAACCTTCTGTGGTAGAGAATTCCACAGGTACACCACCCTCTGAGTGAAGAAATTTCACCTCATCTCAGTCCTAAATGTCCTACCCCGTATCCTGAGACTGTGACCACTCGTTCTAGGCCCCCCCAGCCAGGGGAAACATCCTCCCTGCATCCAGCCTGTCTAGCCCTGTCAGAATTTTATACGTTTCTATGTGATCCCCTCTCATTCTTCTAAACTTTAGTGAATACAGGCCTAGTCGACCCAATCTCTCCTCATACGACTGATCTGCCATTCCAGGAATCAGTCTGGTGAACCTTCGCTGCACTCCCTCTATGGTAAGTATATCCTTTCTTAGGTAAGGAGACCAAAACTGCACACAGTACTCCAGGTGAAACTAGAACTAGGGGGCATAATCTTAGAATAAGGGGCTGCTCTTTCAAAACTGAGATGCGGAGAAACTTCTTCACTCAGAGGGTGGTAGGTTTGTGGAATTTGCTGCCCCAGAAAGCTGTGGAAGCTACATCATTAAATAAATTTAAAACAGAAATAGATAGTTTCCTAGAAGTAAAGGGAATTAAGGGTTACGGGGAGCGGGCAGGAAATTGGACATGAGTCTAGGTTCGGAATGGTCATGGCCCTGTGGGTAGTGGAGCGGGCCCAGGGGCCGTGTAGCCTGGTTCTGTTCCTACTTCTTGTGTTCTAGTTCTGTGTTAGATTTCAGGAGATGGTTTTATTCCTGTTCCTGGCTGGGGTGGAGATTGCCTTTACAGAAGGTAAGTACTGTAGAAAATATAGGGACAGAGTGATCTCCTGGACGAGTTTCGATCGCCTAGATGGGTCGGAGAGGAATTTCCCAGATTTTTTCTCCCAAATTGGCCATTGGGTTTTTTTATCTGGTTTTTCGCCTCTCCCGGGAGATCACATGGGTTCGGGTGGATGGAGAGTGAAAGAAGATTTGAGGTTAGGATCAGATCAGCCATGATCTTATTGAATGGCGGAGCAGGCTCGAGGGGCTGATTGGCCTACTCCTGCTCCTATTTCTTATGTTCTTATGTTCTCACCAAGGCGCTGTATAACTGTAGTAAGACATCCTTGCTCCTGTGCTCAATGCGAGTTCAACCCATTTGGAATTTGAATACCATGAAATATAAATTGGCCATAAAATTCCCCAGAAATTAACTGCAGATTATTTCTCCAAAGCCCTACAGCAAAGATATTGTCACTATTAATTCGAGAGCACCTTAGTGGTCACCATTTCCACTGAAAACCACTGTCAGCACTTATCTGAGGAAGGATGTCCTTATCTGAGGTAGGACGTTCTTGCCATGGAAGGAGTTCAGCGAAGATTCACCAGGCTGATACCTGGGATGGCAGGAATGACGTATGAGGAGAGATTGGGTCGATTGGGCTTGTACTCGCTGGAGTTTAGAAGAATGAGAGGGGATCTCATTGAAACTTATAAAATTCTGACAGGACTGGACAGACTAGATGCAGGAAGGATGCTCCTGATAGCCGGGGAGTCCAGAACCAGGGGTCACAGTCTAAGGATAAGGGGTAAGCCTTTTAGGACAGAAATGAGGAGGAATTTCTTCACCCAGAGAGTGGTGAACCTGTGGAATTCTCTACCACAGAAGGCAGTGGAGGCCAATTCATTAAATATATTCAAGAAGGAATTGGATATATTTCTTAAGGCTAAAGGGATCAAGGGGTATGGGGAGAAGGCAGGGACAGGGTACTGAATTTTGATGATCAGCCATGATCACATTGAATGGCGGAGCAGGCTTGAGGGGCCGAATGGCCTACTCCTGCTCCTATCTTCTATGTTTCTATGTTTCTAAAATGGACCAAAGCTGAATAAAACCTCCTATGAAGTTCGCAATACATATTGCAAAACGTAGGTATCCTCAAGCGAATTAAATTTCTGGAATGGGAAAGCGTCTCAAAACCATACCGGCTTCACTCTTGTGGTTTATGACATCATGTAAACTCTTTGATCAGATTATGTCCCTGTACTCATTGCATATGTCTACTCTTCTCTGTGTGAACTATGCTTCAGTTATAGCATGATGGAAATGAACCCCGTAAAATGTCATTTCAATTAATTGTGCTCATTATTTTGAAAGCAAAACCGTGTTTTGCTCATTTTTGTAGACTGCTGCCAACTGAAAATAATTAATAATAACCAGTGTGTTTTCACTAACTTTCCACTAATTGGAAATTGTGTACAGCTTCATCACAAGTAGCGAGAGCCACAAGCAAAGAGCTCCTTCCTCCCCTTGGTGCAGCTGTTGGATTGCAACGTAAATGTACTAAGGGTTATCAAAATGCTTCTTGTCATACCGTACACATGTAATGAAAGCCATTCAGCTATTTTCAGTATTTTATTTTGAACTAGCAAGCAGAACTGATAATGGCACTGGGTGCAGTGTCAGCTGTGGCTCAGTGGGCAGCACCCTCGCCTGTGAGTCATGAAGGTCGCGGGTTCAAGTCCCACTCCAGAGACTTGAGTGCAAAAATCTAGGGACACTCCCAGTGCAGTGCTGAGGGAGTGCTGCACTGTCAGAGGTGCCGTCCTTTGGATGAGGTGGTAAACCAAGGCTCTCCCAAGCGGATGTTAAAAGATCCCATGGCACTATTTCGAAGAAGGGCATGAGAGTTACCCCCGTGTGTCCTGGCCACTATTTATCCCTCAATCAGCACAGCAGAAACAGATTACCCGGTCATTTTTGTAGTGTATGTACCCGTCTACCTTTAAGGGAACTATTGAATGTAACCGTTCACCTTTAAGGGAACTACTTTAGGTGTGGCACTATTTGTTTGGCTTCTGTATACTGTAATACGATAGTGACCACACCAGTATATAAGTGTTGTAGCAGGATTTCTGGGGCAGATTCGCCCGGACCTTCGAATAGTAAAGACCTGTTTGTTTGTTACTTCTGAAGTCTGTGTATTTATTAACTGCACAACCCACAGACTTTACAGTGGCGACGAGTCCGATCGTACCCTGCGGCAAGATTACCATAAGCGTCGAAGAGCGACAACCGCCCTCGTCGTGCTACCAAAAGAAAACACGAGGCTGCAACAACAGAAAGCAGGAAGACTAACAACAAAAGCTGTATCAGCAACAGGCACTGACTACCCTTCTGCCACGGTGCGGAGTGAGCCGACCAGCAAGAAACAAGGCGGCCGAAGAGACTGTGAGTAGGGGAAGGTGTAGAAGCATCCGGAGGATAAGGGCAGAGCACTCGACCTCGGTCGAGGGGGAGCTGTGCCGGCCAAAAGTCGGGTCCAACGGCGTCGGGTGACAGCCGGACCGCGATCGGCGGGACAATCGGGGCAGCGACCGCAGCCACGAAGCGCTGAGCCTGCGAGTAGGCGCGGGAAGAGAAACCCAGCCGCAGCCGGGGAGGGAAACACCGGTCTGCGAGAGGGCTGGGGAGGCGAACGGGAACCGTGCGGGTGAGAGCCAGGTGCGGAGAGAGAGACTGCGAGGAGCCGGTCCAGCGGCTGAGCTGTTCTCCACCAACGGGGTACTCAGAGCCGGCAAAACCGAACGTGCGGGAGTGGGTGAGAGACACAGCCGAAAACGGGGTGAGTGACTGCGCGAGAGCCAGTCCAGCGGTGAGCTGTTCTCCACCAACGGGGTACCCAGGGCCGGTAGCATCGAACGTGTGGGTGAGAGAGACAGAGCCGGGTACGGAGAGAGAGACTGCGCGAGAGCCAGTCCAGCGGCTGAACTGTCCTCCGCTAACGGGGTGTACCCAGCGCTGGTAGAGCCGTGCGGGCGGGAGGAAAAGACATAGCCGAGTAAGGGGAGCTGTGCGGTAGCCAGCCAGCAGCTGAACCTGTCCGCTGAGGGGGAAGCGTACCCCTTCCACCGGGAAGAAACGCGGGAAGCCGCCATTAGGCGGAGAAGACGCCAGAAGCGGGAAACCGCCATTGAAGTGGGCGGGGCGAGAAAGGAAGAGCGGGAAACCGCCATTTTCGCGGGAAAACCGCCATCTTGATTGACATACCGCCATTGGAGTGGGCGGGGAGAGAAGGAAAGAGCGGGAAACCGCCGATTTCGCGGGAAAACCGCCATCTTAGAAACAAATAAATAAATAAGAAATACTGGTGCTGCTCCCAAGGGAAGAAAGATGCCTAAGCGAGGGAATATTAATGACTTTAATTCTGAAATAGAAGACTGGGCCACGTACGTGGAACGCATAGAGATCTATTGCGAAGCCAACAAAATAGAGGAAGACGACAAGGCGATAACATTGCTAAACTCGATGGGGGCAAAAACATACGGGCTCTTGAAGCATCTAATAGCACCAAATAAACCAGCGGATCAGACCTTCGAAGAGATTGTGGCTGTGCTGAAGGACCACTTGAATCCCACACCGCTGATGCTGGCTGAACGATTCAAATTCTACGCAAGAACACAGAAGAAAGACGAAAGCAATGCGGAATACTTGGTCGAACTGCGTAGGCTAGCGAAATACTGCCAGTTCGGAGGGAATCTGACAGAAGCGCTGCGGGACAAGTTCGTATGCGGATTGTCCAAAGAAGGGACGCAGAAGCGACTACTGGAAGAGAATGACCTCACACTGGACAGGGCTGTCCTTATAGCTGCATCGCACGAAGCCGCAGCGAAAGGAACGGCGGAAATGCAACTAAAGGCGGCGGCACTCGGGGTGGACCAAATTACTTCAAGCACAACAAAATGCTACCGTTGTGGGAAGACAACGCATGACCAGAATCAATGCTGGTTTAAGAACCAAGAGTGTAGGAAATGTGGCAAACTGGGTCACATCGCGAAGGTATGCCGGTCCGGGAAAAAGATCAATAATCAAAGGAAGCCACCACCAGAAAAGTACAACAAGGTACACAAGGTGGCTGAGAAGAGTTCAGATGAACAGAATTCAGACTCAGACCCAAACAACCAGGAACTGGGTAGTCTGAGAATCCACAATATGGGTAAAGAAACGGATCTACAGGCCATCTGGGTCATACTAAAAATAGCTGGAGTCCAAATAAGAATGGAGCTGGACACTGGATCAGCTCTATCAGTCATCAACCGAAGGGACTACCACCGGCTATTCTCTCACATACCTTTAAGAAATACCAAGTTCGTATTACAGACATACACGGGGCATAACGTATATCCCGTGGGGAAAATAAGAGTCAAGGTGAGAGATAGGGGTAAAGAACACCCAAGAATGAGCTTGTACGTATTACCTGAGGGAGGACCACCACTTCTAGGACGGGAGTGGATTAAGAAAATAGACATGGAATGGCATTACCTAAAAGCCATAATGAGGGAGGACTCGGTGCAAGCTATTAGCTCAGATTCTGAAATGGATGATGATAAGACCAAGTCGAAAACGAAGACAGGCAGAAGGACTTATGGTACCAAGAAGAATAAAACTGCAGAGCAGAACTCCAGGTTGACAGAGAATTCTGAGCCTGTTCAAGCAAAGGATTCATCCATGACGGAAGAACACCGAGCTCGGACGCAAACTTATGTCAAAGTACGACAACAATTAGAACAGTTGAGTGATCGTCTCGTACAGGAGATGAAAAATATGGAAAAGTTCTGGGACACCGAATGGGGGAACCTGGAAAGACTACAGAGACAGCTAGCTCAAGCAGTGAGCGACCATAGAGCCATCATGGTCAAATACCAATCACATTCCCCTGATGCTGTTCAGGAACTAGAATATTTACAGAATGAACCAAAGGAAGAGGAATCCTCAGGGAGCCAGGATTTTATTCCAGTTCTTCTTTACGACTCCTTACAAGCAGAGTGTGAGAAGTTGAAAGAACAGTATGAACAGGCCCAGGCTACAATTCAGAAGGGGGTTAACTCGGCAGCCTCCGAAAAGCTAGTTTCAGTAGAAGCATATGAACAACTAAAGGTTGAACATGAGCAAGAAGTCCAAAGGCTGCAGGAAATTCTTGATGAGCTCAAGGCCAAGACAGACTCATCGATAGAAGCTCCATCCATAGATGAGCAATTAGAGGTGAAAATCATGGCAGAGCATGAAAGACAGGATGTCCAAGAACTTATAAAAACATTGAAGGACACCCAAGACAAATATGAGGCGGCAATGTCTGAGGTTCAACAACTTGAAGAACAGATTCAACTGGGAATCCTTGCAGTGGAAGAACAGGACACTGTAAGAATGGTCCCTGAACATGAACTAGAGAGCATCAGGGCGCAACTTTTCCGAGCGCTGAAAGCCAAAGTTCAAGAGGAACGTAAGGTGGAAGTATTGGAGAAAGAGGTGGACGAAATGGAGAAGACTCTGATCCACCGTGTTCCCAGGGAAGAGTTAACGGTCGGCCAAATCCTTCATATGCTGAAGGACAAGACTCTACAAGGGGAACAATCTGAACACGAGCTTCAATCTTCAGGGGGAACGAGTTCGGAGCTCTCAAAAGTCACGGAGATAGCTGAGGTGGCAACACAAATTTTACAAGGATGCCAAAAGTACATTGAATCACGTCAAGGTGAACAGAAGAAGGTGGAAACCGTTACTTCAGTAGAAGGGTTAAATAGCCTGATAACGCAATTACCGGTGGAAAGGAAGGTATTGAACTCACAAATGAGGTCCGTCGTGAAGGAATGGCAGATAACCCAGGAAGAGCGGGATGAATATGAATGCATGAAGAAGGCTTTTCAAGAAAGATGTTTAGGGAAGGAACCACCGTCAGCTAACGTCCAGACGGGTGAGGAGGAAGAAGAAGTCTCTCTCGCTGGCCTAACTCAGGACGAACCTGAATATTACCATGACCTGTTGAGTGACACTGAATATTATGAGGATGTGGTCTGCCCAGTTTGTGATGAAAACTCTCAAAGTGCTGAAATCCGGATGAAGCACTTAAGGTCTAAGGAACATAGAGAGTTGGTGGCGCTACAGCTGGCAGCCGAGAAAGGAGCTCCGAGAGTTTCAAAAAGGCAGAAAAGAAAAAGAAGAAGCAGAAGATAATAACTGTCTAAAATATTAGCACTTCTACCATTCCAGGCGGGACATTACGAAAGGAGCTAAATTAGTTGAAAAACTGGAAAATGTCAAGACAGCCAGTTGGTTGTCAAAGTCCGCACTGCTGGTTCAACAGGACGAAAGTTCAAGCTGCTACGTCAAGAAAAAGGCTATGGAGGAGTCACGCTAGCCAGGTGAACCGGCTACCCCAAAGAAATGTTGTTCGGAACGAGTCAAGATCAGAGACTGAATCTATGAACTGTTTCCGCAGAGACGGAACCTGTGAACTGTTTCCACCGAGATTATATTTGTAAATTGTTTTATATGACATTGACTCCACCGAGATTATAGCTGTAATTTGTTTTATAGGAAGTTGAAGATATGTATGTTTAACGGGGACTCTGTAAGTAATAAGCTAAAAAGGGAGGATTGTAGTGTATGTACCCGTCTACCTTTAAGGGAACTATTGAATGTAACCGTTCACCTTTAAAGGAACTACTTTAGGTGTGGCACTATTTGTTTGGCTTCTGTATACTGTAATACCGATAGTGACCACACCAGTATATAAGTGTTGTAGCAGGATTTCTGGGGCAGATTCGCCCGGACCTTCGAATAGTAAAGACCTGTTTGTTTGTTACTTCTGAAGTCTGTGTATTTATTAACTGCACAACCCACAGACTTTACAATTTTCACATTGCTCTTTGTGAGAGCTTGCTATGCACAAATTGGCTGCCGTGATTACTGACATGAATCTTGTCATTCATGTGAAAATGACTTATGAAATAATACTGGGTGGTCTGCTAGTGGCGCTGTCCAGGGAGAGTATAAATACTCGGGCATGGACCCAGCTTGTGCAGGACATTCTTTAACAGGAACTAGTGAAGGACACAACTAGATCTCCATGTTGAAAAACAGTTGATTAAAGCCTCGTTTAATATTCAGACCAAGTGCCTGGTAGTTTTCTTACGTCAATTACTACTTTACAACAGTGACTACATTTCAAAAGTACTTCATTGGCTGTAAAGCGCTTTGAGAACATCCTGAGGTCGTGAAAGGCGCTATAGAAATGCAAGTCTTTCTTTCTTCTTTCTCTGGGTCACGCCCATTGCAAAGCTAATCTGAACTGGTTTACTTTGTTATGTGACCACACATACAGGTGACAAAAGTACAGCTACTAACTGGGGAATGGCAGGATATGGAAAATAATCCCACCCCTGACTTCAGGAGGCGTTTAACATATTCCATTTTCTGTTCCTTATATTCTCTCTTCTCAATATTTGGTAAACCACCTCTTTATGCAACTCAGTGGATTATTTATTAGACTTATTATGGGTCCTTAAAGGTGTATACTGTGGCGTTTACTGTTCCACTAATTTGATATTTATTGATTTGAACCAGACTTTAGATGTAGATTAAATGATACCTTGACGTTGATACAGAAACAATCCAGGCTTCAATTTCATCGAGATGGATAAATTCATAAAATTTCGACTCATTGGTTTTTCCGAGCTTGGCACCATGCTGTAGTGATAGGCTGTGTGAGAGCTCGTCACTGATACTCTGCCAGTGCCTCTCTCAACCAGCTGCTAAGGATTGCCTGTCTTATCTGCTCAGAAGCTTGGTGCGCAGGGCACTCCACATTCTCCCGTTTCTACACAGGTGTGCTGTACTGTGATGTTGCACCTGCCAATACCAGCACACATCGCTCAGCCACGTTCTTGTTTTCCTGCCTCCTGGTCGATTACCATCAACCTTTAAGATAATAACAACCCCGGCAACGTCCCTTCCCACTCCTAAACAGCATGCTCACACAGCATGTCATTTTCTCATCATTATCTGTCTTTTCACTTTTCGCTTTTTTTCTTCAGCTGGCTGAAGGACATTCTCATTTGTTATTATTGTCCAACTCATTTTCAGTATAGCACAATGACTCGAAAGCCACCGGTCTTGCTTCAGCATTCAAGGTCTAATTTCCCCATCTGTGCAATCTCACACATACTTTCTACTTCTGGTCACCAGACAGTTACAGAGAGGCTTAAATAACCCTTTTTTTGCACTTGTTGTCCTCATTTCCCTTCTTCACTACTTCAGCATTAGACTGCCCAACTAAACAATTTCATCGACTTGCCCTATTTCTATATTGTTTGCTCCAGTGATTTTTTTTGGAGGGGGGGGGAATTCTTTTTCTTTGTGACTTCTATTGTGAGGTTGTTAAAATCATTATTGCTTGAAACAGATATTTATATTTTCAATTTTATCAGCACATGTTCTTTGAAACTGGTAACTATAATGCTACTGTACAATTATTTGCAAAAGTAGAGTAATTGTTTGTCGACTTTTAATTCCCAGTGGTACCTCATCATAGTCAAGGAAAAGATAGTTTATCATCTGCCCTTTGCAATTCCCTGCTGAACACATGGGCTTGGATTATCATTAACTGCTTTGATGCTTAAAATGCCTGTGGATTTATGGAATAAGTTGCTTCCAAATTCCCAACTGCATGGTCACCCTGTTGTTAAGAGATGGCAGTAGTGAGCTGGGTCAGGATCGGAACACAATTTTGTTTTTAATTGTCAAAGTGCTGTGTGGAAAATCTTCATCTTTTAATGATATCTGGAAGACTTGGGAGCCAATTCCCCACCCACCCCCCCGCCCCAAAGCATTGGATTGTCAGACGGCATCTTATGACTGTGGAGCTAAGTTGCGTTGATCTTGAAGTATTATTTAGCTGCAGTAGAACTTCCGAGAGCAGATGTGAGGTTACACATGGGCTCACAAACAGTTCAGGGACAAAGATGGTGGCCATTCCCTTTGGGAAAGAAAGAAAGGCTGCAGCGGTTGATGAGCATTAAAATCTTAATTAAAAGAAAAAAATACTTTCGCAATCAAAATACTCAAAAAGGAACTGTGGAACACTATACTAATTCGAGGAACAGCAACTCATCTTCCAATTAGGCACTTTGCAGTCTTCCGGACTCAATATCGAGTTCAACAATTTCAGATCATAACCTTGGCCCCTATTACTTTTTTACTTATAATTTTTTCCACCGCTTTGTTTTGGGTCCTCCTTTCCCCCCCCACCCCCCCTCCTCCTTTCCTTTTGTTTCTCTCTCTCACCTGGCAGCTGTCTCTTACCTGCCAGTACACTTCACACCTAATCTCAGCTGCCTTTTGTCTCCACGGGCCTATTACCATCTCGTCTGGCTTCGAATACCTTTTATTGTCTCTTTTACTTCTTTTGTTCGATCGCAGTCTTGCCTTCGATCTATTTTCTTTTCTTTCCAGTTTTGAAGAAGGGTTTCGACCCGAAACGTCAACTCAAATTTCTCTCCACGGATGTTGCCTGACCTGCTGAGTTTTTCCAGCAGTTTCTGTTGTTATTTCAGGTTTGTACCATGTTCATTCTTCTCATTTACAACCAATTCAATTTACAGCACTGGTTTTCATTCTGAGGTTTACAAGCGCAGTATCGCGTCATGGCTAGAATTAGCTCGGAATGTTTGCCGATGACCTGACTCATGTAGGCATGGTTGAGCTTCAGTAAAGACAGGTATATTTGACAGAACCTCTTGTTCTTTTGAGTGTTTTCACAAGCCACAGATTGACCTGGTCATGACATTTGCAGCTACAAGATTTAGAAATGTCAATGAGAAATTCCTGTCTTTAAAGCCAGTGAAAATACAATTTTGAAATGAACTTATTTTTGTAGGTTAGGATTAATATTACAACAGTAAAGAGGCCATGTTATATTTATTAATATAATCAGAGCAAACTGGTACAGGGCATCAGTAAGTCCTTGAAAAAGGTCAGGATTAGTCTGAGCTCTGTAAATGTCCACAAGCTAAATGTTACAAGGAAACGTGCAGAGTTTCACTCATAAATGCCTTTAAGGATAAATTGTGTGAACTTCCATCAAGTTTGTAAAGTATTGGCCCAGAAATTCCTGTCAAAATAATGGCAAGGCTAATGGAGCTCGCCGTTATTTATGGGCAAATTGTACAGCAACTTCAGGCGAGGGGCAGATGCGCGGTTAAACTCAAATATCCAAAAGTTGCTGTCCGAGTTGCACCGCTCCGCCATTAGCTTTGTGAGAACGGCATCTCACCGACTGGCTCACCACTGCAATGCATTGAGCGGCATGAAGTACCTGTACTTGCTATGGTAGATACAAACTAAACCCACCGCAGAAAGTTAAGTCTTATTCATTTCAGTCTAAGTACGCTTTTAACAATGTGATAAGTGTTAATTCCTGCCAAACATCCATCCTGGCACTGGAAATTAACTGTTACATGTATGAAGTCTCATTCCTTCAGGTTTTAATTGTTGTTGGAGATTTCAAAAATTTAAAATTTTACATTAAAAATGTTGTTTATACTTTTTTTGTCTCTTTTTTCTCTCTTAATCCAATCTTTCTTTCCCTCTCTTTGTTTCTCTTTCTGTACCTGATTTGGCATTGAATTCACCCACTCCAATCAACACTTTCTTCTCAGTCCCTGTGCTGGTAATTTCACAATCCTTCAACCTGATTGGTTAAGGAGATACACAGTTGCTTTCCCTGTTCACTCGGGTCCCAGATGCCCAGTTTCCACCGCTGTGACGTTATCTGCTTGCACTTCCAGCAACTTGCCACTCCGAAAAGGGCAACTCTAATGAACGCAGACGCCGTTAGATGCTCTGCTGCAGCAAAATTTGCCCCATTTATTTTATCTGTCTTTTAATCTTGCACGATAGCCAAATCTGTAGGTGAATACTAGCTCTCAAGCCTCTGGGAATGTTGGCACATAGCTCGCCACCAAGGTTCCCTCCCCAGAAGTGACTCTTGCTTTGATTTCTTGCCCTCCCTGTGTAGAGGTGTTTGGCTTCCAATATCCACCTCCCCACATGCAGATTCCTGAAACCATGGGCCAGGTAATCTTGGACATGAGCTTGTGTACACTCTGTAGGACATGCACAGAGTGTCAATATGTCAGGTCACTGCACTTTCCTTTAAAGGTGTACTTTGGGGGTTGTTGATAAAAGAGGGCAATATAAGTGCAATTAACTTGGAAAATAAATAGCTCTGTGTTTTTTGTTCTCTTGTATTCTTGTGTAATTCTGTCAATGCAAAACTCTCTCTTTCTATATTAATTTGAAGTCTCACTTCCCTCCCTCCCCTATCATCAACCTTGACTGGGCATTTTACATGGGAAGGTTAGCAATTTCCAATATCCTAGGCTGTGGGCAACCTGCTTTTAAGCCATAATGGACAGGAATGCCAAGGGTCTTCTTCTTTCTGTGTCTTCTCGCTGTTCGCTTTGGGGAACAGTGTGACGTAGTGGAAGGATTCGGAGGCTGACTGGCCGTGTTAACGCTCCTTCCATGGCCTGCAACCATCTTTACGCCAGCCGATATGGTGGTCAGTTCTATACGGTGGGAGGGTTTTATGGGCTCGCACAACCCATACAAGGGGGGGGGGGGAGAGTGGGGCCCAGCGGACACAAGTATCCCGCTGGATGTTAACCCAGAGCCAGAGCTCCGACTCCACTCGCTGGGACTGTCTGGAGTGGGGCTTGAACCCTGCATCTTCTGGCCCAGAAGCAGAAATGCTACCACTGCGCCAAAGGCTCAGTCCATGGCCCAGTGTGAATAACTTAGAACTAAAATTAGGAACTCGGAGTGCAGGGAATCTAAAGCATGAGTATGTGTTCTACCACAGGGACAAAAAAAGACACTATCATTACTCAGCATGATAAACAAATAGAATCATACAGCACAGGAGGAGGCCATTCGGCCCATCGTGCCTGTGCTGGCCCTCTGAAAGAGCTATCCAATTAGTCCCACTCCCCTGCTCTTTCTCCAAAGTCCTGCAAGTTCTTCCTTTTCAACTATATATCCAAACCCTTTTGAAAGTTACTATTGAATCTGCTTCCACCATCATCTGAGGCAGTGCACTCCAGATCGTAACAACTCGCTATGTAAAAAAAATTCTCCACATCTCCCCCTGGTTCTTTTGCCAATTATCGACCCTCCTGCGAGTGGAAACAGTTTCTCCTGATCGACTCTATTGAAACCCATCACAATTTTGAACACCTCCATTGGATCTCCCCTTAAGCGTCTCTGCTCTGAGGAGAACAATCCCAGCTTCTCTCGACTCTCGACATAACTGAAGTCCCTCATCCCTGGTATCATTCGACATGACTGAAGTCCCCGATGTTGTTGTATTGTATGTTTGAATTTACATTATGAGCTACTTTCCATGAAAGAAATAGTATACTTTATGTAGATGCTGATGTGACAGAGGGAGAGAATTAATATGGGAAGATTGTTGATTCTACAGCAACAAACTGTTACAAATTATCATTTTTTATTATATTAAAATAAATCAGATTTATATTAAAATGTGAGACACAATGGCCTAGAAATTCAGTTGCCTTAGCGCCGCTTTTGAGGCGCTAGAGGGACTAGCGCCAGAGTTATGGCCAGTTTAAAAATTCCCTGGGGCCCTAAATCGGCGTTGCACCAGTAGCGCTGCGCCGGCACCGATGACGTCATCGGTGTGCGCAGCGTCCCGGTTGCCGTGGTAACCCGCCCGAACTCCGAAATTGAGTTGCGGCCGCCTGGCCCGTGGCAGCCGCAAGCAACGTTCTGTCAGAGGTGCCTTACTCCAGTTTGCGCCGGCGCATTAAAGGCCCCGCGGCGGCCGGCCACTTTCCCGCCAGCCGCCTGCCCGCAGCTCCCTCCCCGGACTTCTCCCGCCCCCCCCCCGGAACAGATGCAAGCCCGGCACTTGTCCGAGGTGCCGGGCTCATTTTTAAGCTGATTTGCGCGGGCCGCGGCCGGGTGCAAGCAGCTCCTCCTTAACGGGAGGAGGAGGCCTGCACATCCCCAGCCTGCCGCACCGCATCGGGTGCCGCAGCGCCGGAACAGCGCCGCAATGGGGCAGTTAGCGCCCATTGGGAGGCGCTGAAACCCTCCAGTAGCGCCGGCAGCCATTTGGGCGCGGCGCTACTGAATTTTTGGCGCGCGCAGGGGGACTTAGCGCCGGCACTAACTTCCGGCGCTAAAGCCCTGGCTGCGCCAAAACTCAATTTCTAGGCCAATGACATTTCCCAGTAATTTATTTAGGGAGTTTAGAAGAATGAGAGGGGATCTCATTGAAACTTAGAAAATTCTGATAGGACTGGACAGACTAGATGCAGGAAGGATGTTTCTGATGGCCGGGGAGTCCAGAACCAGGGGTCACAGTCTAAGGATAAGGGGTAGGCCATTTAGGACAGAAATGAGGAGGAATTTCTTCACCCAGAGAGTGGTGAACCTGTGGAATTCACTACCACAGAAGGCAGTAGAGGCCAATTCATTAAATATATTCAAGAATGAGTTGGATATATTTCTTAAGGCTAAAGGGATCAAGGGGTATGGGGAGAAAGCAGGGACCGGGTACTGAATTTTGATGATCAGCCATGATCACATTGAATGGTGGAGCAGGCTCGAGGGGCCGAATGGCCTACTCCTGCTCCTATCTTCTATGTTTCTATATTATCTCCTTTCACATATTCGACCTTTTCTTTTTAACAAATTAGATGTTGTTTTGTAGAAACCTATTTGGTTTTCATGCAGTCAGTTATATTTTCCATCGTTCTGGCTTTTAAGAACATAAGAACATAAGTAATTGGAGCAAGAGTAGGCCACTTGGCCCTTCGAGCCTGCTCCACCATTCTATAAGATCATGGCTGATCTTCTACCTCATCTCCACTTTCCTGCACTATCCCCATATCCCTTGATTCCCTTAATATCTAAAAATCTATCGATCTCTATCTTGAATATACTCAATGACTCCACAGCCCTTTGGGGTAGAGAATTTCAAAGATTCACCACCCTCTGAGTGATGAAATTTCTCCTCATCTCAGTCCTAAATGGCCGACCCCTTATTCTGAGACTGTGACTCCTGGTTCTAGACTCCCCAGCAAGGGGAAACATCTTCCTTGCATCTACCCTGTCAAGCCCTGTAAGAATTTTGTACGTTTCAATGAGATCACCTCTCATTCTTCTAAACTCTAGAGAATATAGGCCTAGTCTACTCAATCTCTCCTCATAGGACAATCCCCCTATCCCAGAATCAGTTTGGTGAACCTTTGTTGCACTCCCTCTATGGCAAGTATATCCTTCCTTAGGTAAGGAGACCAAACCTGTACATAATACTCCAGGTGTAGTCTCACCAGGGCCCTATATAATTGCAGTAAGACATGGAAACATAGAAACATAGAAGATAGGAGCAGGAGTAGGCCATTCGGCCTCTTGAGCCTGTTCCGCCATTCAATGAGATCATGGCTGATCATCCAAATTCAGTACCCTGTCCCTGCTTTCTCCCCATAACCCTTGATCCCTTTAGCCTTAAGAAATATATCTAACTTCTTCTTCAATATATTTAATGAATTGGCCTCAACTGCCTTCTGTGGTAGAGAATTCTACAGGTTCACCACTCTCTGGGTGAAGAAATTCTTCCTCATCTCAGTCCTAAATGGCTTACCCCTTATCCTTAGACTGTGACCCCTGGTTCTGGACTCCCCGCCATCGGGAACATCCTTCCTGCATCTAGTCTGTCTAGTCTTGTTAGAATTTTATAAGTTTCAATGAGATCCCCTCTCATTCTTCTAAACTCCAGCGAGTATAAGCCCAATCGACCCAATCTCTCTTCATACATCATACCTGCCATCCCAGGTATCAGTCTGGTGAATCTTCGCTGCACTCCCTCCATGGCAAGAACATCCTTCCTCAGGTAAGGCGACCAAAACTGCACACAATACTCAAGGTGTGGTCTCACCAAGGCCCTGTACAGCTGCAGCAAGACACCCTTGCTCCTGTACTCGAATCCTCTCGCTATGAAGGCCAACATATCATTTGCCTTCTTAACCGCCTGCTGCACCTGCATGCTTACCTTCAGCGACTGGTGCACAAAGACACCCAGGTCTCGTTGCACTTCCCCTTTTCCCAATCTATTGCCGTTCAGATAATAATCTGCCTTCCTGTTTTTGCCACCAAAGTGAATAACCTCGCATTTATCCACATTATACTGCATTTGCCATGCATCTGCCGAATCACCCAACCTGTCCAAATCATACTGGAGTTTCTCTGCATCCTCCTCACAGCACACACGTCCACCCAGCTTTGTGCCAACTTGGAGATATTACATCCAGTTCCCTCGTCTAGATCATTAATGTATATAAATGGCCTAGAAATTCGGTTGGTAGCGCCAGCGATTAGCGCCTAAAGAGCCCGAGAATTGGGGCGTTACCCAATTTTCGGGCGGGCGCAGTGAATATAGCGCCACCTCCCATATTGAGTATCCTTTTAGCACCGGCACTAACTCTTTTCGCTCGCCCGCAGGCGCAGGCAGATCATGACATCATTTCACTGTGCAACGCCTTTTTGGCGCCCCGGACCGGATATTCGGTGGCGCCCGCAACCTTTTCGCCTAGCGCTATTAGTGACAATTGGATGGAGCGTTCCCAGGCCCTTCTCTGACTCGGGGGGCGCTATTTAAAGGGGACAGCACTAGTATAAAAGCTGCAGCCATTTGGGCTGGCCATTCTGATCGTTGCTGGAGAGAGTTGCTGACCTTCTGTTGGACAGTAATTTTCTCATTGAGCCTTCGGAGGCACTGGCACTGGCAGCTTGAGGGCCCGGCTCCCGAGCTGGTGATGCAGCATCTGAAAGCAGGGAGGTGGAAGAGTGGCTTTAGCAAAAGGACAGCTTGGCAGCAAGGGATGCCAGATTGCGGCAAGGCTATGACATGGGTCCACAGTGAGAAAGCATGCTGGCGGGGGGAACAAGTGGAAGGAGACAGTTGTAAAAGGTGAGAACCTTACCATCGCTGTCGACAATGGGGTCGGCAGCTGCAGTGGTTACAGGACCACTGAGACGTCCTCCAAGAATCTGGTGGACTCTCTCCTCGAGATCCGTGAGAGTGACCACTTGTGGAGGTCCTCCACCGGTGCGAAGCTGGTCTTTGCCAATCCTCGCCAGCTTGGACTGCAGGGGAAAGGAGGGGAAGTTATGTTACATGATGCCCTGAGTGATCATCTCATGCCCCCCATGGTGCAAGAGCCCTTACATGACGCCTTGAGTCAAATGTGCATGTGTGTGCCCAGAAAGGGCCATGGGTGCTTGCTGGCAGATGGCCAATGGGGCACAGCCCACCCTGTAGCCATAAAGTCAGGTGCAAATGAAGGGATGCAGAAGTTTGCTGAAACAACACTCACCCTCATGACCCGAGTGAGGTCGTTGAATTTCTTTCTGCATTGGACAGGGCTCCTGGCCACCATGCTGCTGGAGTTGACCCTCTGGCATACATCCCTCCAAGCTCGTCGGTAGTCCTTATGATTCAGCCTCGTGCCATTGTCTGGGTAGAGAACATCTCGCCGGCGCTACACTGCGGCCACCAATTGCTCCAGAGCCTCATTGGTGAAGCGCTCTGCTCTCTGTCTCACCTTCTCCATCTGGCCCAAGTTTTTAGCGCCAGAGAAGGGTCTGCGCCGATTCTGAGGCCTGCAAGGCGCAGAGTGTGGAAGCTGAGGCTGACTGACCCACCCCTTTAAGAACCGGCCGGCGCCTGGAAATCTCGTGGTTATCGGTAATTGAGATCACCTGCGCTGCGCCCGTCCGCGCCAATATTGGGTAGCGCCGGAAGTTTTGTGCCTTAGGAGGCCCGTGCAACGTCTGGATTCGCGCCTCAATCCCCTTTGGGGGCGATGCAACCCAATATCGCGCCAGGCGGCGATAAGTTTCGTCTGGCTATAAACTTTCCGCAGCGCCATTTCTAATGCCTCAAGCGGGGCTATACCCAATTTCTAGGCCATTGTGAATAACTGGGGTCCTAGCACCAATCCCTGCGGTACCCCACTAGTCACTGCCTGCCACTCGGAAAAAGACTCATTTATTCCAACTGTTTGCTTCCTGTCTGCCAACCAGTTCTCTATCCAAGTCAGTACCTTACCCCCAATCCCATGTGCTTTAACTTTGCACGCTAATCTCTTATGCGGGACCTTATCGAAAGCCTTCTGAAAGTCCAAATACACCACATCCACTGGTTCTCCCTTATCTATTCTACCAGTTACATCCTCAAAAAATTCCAGTAGATTAGTTAAGCATGATTTACCTTTTGTAAATCCATGTTAACTTTGTCCGATCCTGTCACTGTTTTCCAAGTGCTCTGCTATTACATCTTTTATAATGGGCTCCAGCATTTTCCCCACTACCGACGTCTTTACTCTTACACTCCAATCCTCTTGTAATAAAGACCAACATACCATTTGCTTTCCTTTTGCTGGAAGAAAATAAATTGTCACATAAATTAGAATTTGGAACACAATTTTCCTCGGAACTTTTATGCAATAGAGCTATGCAAACAAATAACTTAAATATTGCAATTATAGTTGAAAGAGAAAAACAAATCAAAGGACCGAAACGTTAATTAGGTCACTGCTGGTTTAGACACTTGTGTGATTTATAATGCTACGGAAAAGCTGAGATAAGTAGCATTCGGCTGAGGCCGAGGTCTCAAAAGCAACCTAATTTTATTTTAATTTAGAACGAAAAATAAACGATTATTTTGGAGGCTTGACAGAAAAAAAAATTAAACTGTGAACTGGAATCTCTGGCTGGGAAGAAGCGTGGTGGCCCATATGAAAATTCAACAGGAATCACACCTTGCGGTCTTGTTTGCTGCTGAGCTGAGCTAACTGGTCAGTCTTGCTACACCAGTGCACCTGTTCCGAAACACCACACACCATAACAAGACGTCAACGAGTTTCTGCCACAGCGAACCTGTCCCCAGTTGGCTTCCTTTTGGAACCTGAGATGTACGGTCAAGGTGTGCATGGTTCAGTCATGTGGAGAGGACTGGGCAAGCTGGGCTTGTTCTTCCTTAGAGCAGAGAAGGTTAATAGGAGATTTGACAGCGGTGTTCAAAATCATGAACGGTTCTGATAATAAGAGTAAATAAGGTGAAACTGTTTCCAGTGGAAGAAGGGTCGATAACCAGAGGACACAGATTTAAGGTGATATGCAAAAGGCGACATGAGGAAAAGATTTTTTACGCAGCGAGTTGTTGTGATCTGGAATGCACTGCCTGAAAGGGCAGTGGAAGCAGATTCAATAGGTACTTTCAAAAAGGAATTGGATAAATACTTGAAAGGAAAAAAATTACAGGGCTATGGGGACAGAGCAGGGCATTGGGACTAATTGGAGAGCTCTATTGAAGAGCTGCCACAGGCACAATGGGCCGAATGGCCTCCTTCTGTGCTGTTTCATTCTATGATTCTATGATGGCAGTGAAATTGTTTGTACAGGTACAAGCGCTCTACTTGGAGCTCTGACACGGCAAGAGAGCCCCAGGTGGGCAGAGGAAACGCTTCAAGGACAGCCTCAAAGCCTCCTTGAAAAAGTGTAACATCCCCACCGACACCTGGTAATCCCTGGCCCAAGACCGCACAAAGTGGAGGAGAAGCATCCGGGAAGGCGCCAAACACCTCGAGTCCCTACGCCGGGAGCAAGTGGAAGCCAAGCGCAGGCAGCGCAAGGAGTGCACGTCAACCCAAGCACCCCACCCACCTGCCCCTTCAACCACCGTCTGCCCCACCTGTGACAGAGACTGTAGGTCCCGCATTGCACTCATCGGTCACCTGCGAACTCATTTTTAATGCGGAAGCAAGTCATCCTCGGTTCCGAGGGACTGCCTAAGAAGAAGAAGAAAACAGGTTCAGTGTCTTATCACATCCTTGAAGTGCGTAATACAATGGGCTACTTTCTGTAGTGCAATTGACTATTATTTCCTACAATACACTTCAAAAAGTACACAATTGGCTGCAAAGCGCCTTGGGATGTCCTGAGGCCTTGAAAGATGCTGTAGAAACGCAAGTCTTTCTTTCTTTCTTATGTAGGCTGAACCCCAAAGTCAGTTCTGAGCTTTTCACCCTTGACTATTTTTGTACAGCAGCCTGCAAGTGGACTGGCCACACAGCCTGTTAGCCACAACCAGATACTGAGACACAAGGAAAGCCAGTGAGAATCAGAAATGTTATGTTCTAAATGTAGAAAAAACTCTCAAATGGTACTATGACTTAACAGTAATATGTAAAGATGAAAATAGTGAAATTAAATCCTACAAAATTATATACTGGGAGTAATCGATGTTTTAACTGAAGTTCTAAGGTTGCATTTAAATTGAGGGGTTCAGATAATGCTTTGGTCAATCTTCATTAAAGAAGAGTTTATAAGGCTGAATTTGGATAATCAGCCATGATCTCATTGAATGGCGGAGCAGGCTCGAAGGGCTGAATGGCCTACTCCTGCTCCTATCTTCTATGTTTCTATGTTTCTATGTTTCACTCAGGTTTATGATTATCAGCAATAACCCAAATTTGAATTCAAGCCTTAAATCGCCTTCATAGAATCTGTATGTTTATACAGGAAACTTTGTGATATCTGGCACCGACGGAACCGAGCTGTTGCCGATCCATCAAAACTGCGGGACATACCAGCGTTAATGTTGAAGCATACGGAGGTTTTCATCTCCGTATCTGACAACAAACACTGTTGCTTAGCAACAGCTTCTAAACAGTCGGCCCGTACCTTGGAAGCGTCTCTGTAGTTTAGCAACAGCTTCAGAGAGACTTTCCAGAGCCTGACTGTTGGAAAAAAAAGCCACGAGAAGAAAAAAAACCGAACAAAACGGCTCCTGATTTCTGCCGGTAGATCAAGGTTTCTGGACATACAACCTCCGGATAAACCAAAGTCTCCTGTATAATGTGTGCTAGCATTGTTTTCAAGGTACATTTTGATGTCATTTCCTTACTATCACGAGCATCTGACACCCCATCTACTTTCAGGCAACCCTTTAAAGAAGTGGTATGAGTGGGAATTTGCCTTTGAGAGGGGGGTGTCCTGGGTGCTTATGACCGTTGGTTACCTGCTGTGACAAATATAAACAGCTGTGTGTGCTGCAGAAAACCTAACAATCACGATGCACCCATAACAATGATCCTTGAATGCGTCTTGAGGTGGTGAGCCACTCAAACAGTATGCATGTCCTGTCAGTGATACTCATTTAGCTGAGGAATGCATAGATTGAGAACATTCTAATTTTCCAATGAGGCCTGGTGCTCAAAGCCATCATAGATATATAGCTATAATAACTTTTCAGCATCATTTAGAAGAACGCTCTCTGATGTCTATGTTGCAGGGATTAGCAGGAGCTCCCAGTCATACACGCACCACCTAACTGAGCAGGTCTTTGTATAATAGCAAATCTGTGTACTATACAATTTAACGTAAGCTGTCAGCCATGGCTCAATGGTCAGTAGCCTCACTCCTTGAGCAAATAATCTAGGCTGACACTTCAGTGCAGTTTTAAGGGCATGCTGCACTGTCAGAGGTGCCGTCTTTTAGATTAAATGTTAACCTGTTCTGCTCTCTCAGGTAGATGGAAAAGATCCCATGGCACTATTCAAAGAAGAGCAGGGGAGTTTTCCTGTTGCCCTGGTCAACATTTATCCCTCAACCAATATCACTACAACTGATTATCTGGTCATTTATCTCATCGCTATTTGTGGGATTTTGCTGTGCACAACTTGGCTAACATTCCTTCCTTCCTTCCTTCCCTCCCACCCTCCCTTCCCTCCCACCCTCCCCCCTCCCTCCCTTCCCTCCCCTCCCCCCTCCCTCCCTTCCCTCCCCCCCTCCCTCCCTTCCCTACCCTCCCTCCTTTCCTTCCTTCCTTCCTTCCTTCCCTCCACTCCCTTCTCCTCCCCTCCCTTCCTTCCTTCCCTCCCTCCCTCCCTTCCCTCCCTCCCTCCCTCCCTTCCCTCCCTCCCCTCCCTCCCCTCTCCTCCCCTTCTTTCCTTCCACTCCCTTCCCTCCCCTCCCTCCCTCCCCTCCCTCCCTTCCCTCCCTTCCCTCCCTCCCCTCCCTCCCCTCTCCTCCCCTTCTTTCCTTCCACTCCCTTCCCTCCCCTCCCTCCCTCCCTTCCTTCCCCCTCTCCCTCCCTTCCTTCCTTCCTTGATTATAATTTATAAAAAGAAACTTAATGACCTGGAATGGAAGATCCCAAAAGCCCTGAACACTGCTTCTAATTCCGTGTAAAACCGGCTGCCAATTCGCTATCGCCCGTTTTGCACTAAATCTATTAAGCATAAAAGTGCTTAAAATGATCCAAAATGCAAAATTCTAATTTGTCCAGCTGACCACGCCCTAAACCCCCCTCCCACCTTTTTTATGCCAAGTGCCACTTTTGAGTTGAAGGTAATTCAGAGTGGGTTTCGGGCAAACTGGGTGAGTGCCAACCCCACCTCGATATCATCGATTTGAGTAAGGTATAAGACCAGTGAATGCATGTTTGAAATATAGGGGACGATCTTAACCCCCTATCCCCTTCCACCCCGCACTTGGTGGGAACGATGCGGGCGGGTGAGTTAAGTTGGGGCGGGTGGTGTCACATTCCTGAAGTGTTTCCTTTCCCCCCCCCCCACCCAGCCACAGTAATTTACCTCAAATCAGGTACAGGATGGCCATCCAATCCAGGCAGTCGAAAGTCGACTTTACCATCAGAAGTCGTGATGTTGCCATTGGTGCCGTGATGCACTTTCAACTTCCTAACTCGGGAGGCCAACCCGCCTGCTGCACTGTGGCGAGAATCATCGAAGAGGCTAAGGGAAGTACTTAAATGACCTTTTCTATGGATTCCTGTGGGTGAGAAGGGGCAGGAGTGCTTCCCCAGGCCCAGAAAAAGGGCCTTTGGGCCTTCGCAGCCCCGGCCTTGCCTCTCCTTGCCAGTGCCGGCATCCCAGAGAATCCCCCGCCTCCGGCACTAACTTCATTTCCCCCGGCATCCTTGGGCACCCGACACCATTTCTGCTCCCGCCCGTCGGCCCTGATGTCACACCCGCCAGTTACGGGCGAGAGACAGCGATGGATTATTCAAAAGAGGTCCAGGAGATAAAATGAACCTGAACCTCCTGCCCCGAACACGCCCCGAGTTAAAATCGACGTCAAAACTAACATGTGTGCATACATCTATTTTTTCCTTTCCCACAGCACTGTTTTCGAACTTGGCATTGCCATGTGCCAAACCATTCACTGGCAACATGAAACCCCACTGTACAAATTCTTTCAAATGCCCATCCTTAACGGGGCTTCTGTAGAGTACGAGACAGCTAATTCATACCCATTTAACAGGAACTTTGGGTTAAAGAGAATAACTAAAGATACACTGCCTGTACAGTTTAATGGAAAACTGCGATTTTACAGGAACAGTTTAGACTAGGATTCGTGCCTAATGGGCAAGTGTCCTGGGCAGTACTGCAACTACTGATCCATTGCTGGATTAGTACAGGCAAGTATGCTACACAATTACAGTACATGTAGCACAACACAACTCTTTCAGTAGATTTTGCACAATCTCCTATGTTGCTAAAGCAATAAAACAATCAGCCCAAAGGAGTTCTGACACGTTGCAACAGACTTTCAGTTCCGCCGTTGGACAACTTATCCAAGATCTGAAGAAGCAACCCCACCCCCAGTTTAGTCTTGCTGGTTTGTTGTGTGGCACTCACTCACACACATCCATGCAGTTCTCAGAATATAACTAATGCATTGTTATGAGCAGGAAAAAAAATTGCAAACAGGCCAATTTCAGCATCAGTTTTCATACTGTTATATATCTGGGGGGAAAAATTCAGTATCGCCCCGTTTGGGGTGCCATTATCGGCTGTGCACAAAGTTTAGCGCCTGGCGCTAATTATCGCCTCCGACGGCAAACTTGGCTTTTATCGCCCCTAGAGGTGATTGGAGCGCTAAATCAGGTGCTTCACACCTGTCTTAAGGCGCAAAGGCCGAGGAGCGAGGCGCTACCTCAGAGCGCTGGCGAAGCTCATGTGATGTCAGTCAGCAATGGAACACAGACACACTGGTACCGGCCAGTTCTTAAAGGGGAGTTCTGACGAAAGGTCATCGACCTGAACCATTAACTCTGTTTCTCTCTTCACAGATGCTGCTTGACCTGCTGAGTTTCTCCAGCATTTTCTGTTTTTATCTTAAAGGGGAGGGTCGATCTTGCTCTCCATCCACATCCTGCTCATTGCAGCCTTGAATCTCGGCCTGGAGAGACCTGTACATCAAATCTGCTGGAAAGAACAATGGAGAGGCCCAGGGAAAGAGCTCAGAGTGCAGCCCCCACAGTCTCTTCTAAATCGATGCAGGGAAGGGCAAATCAAAATAAACCTGCAAAGTGCTGCTCAGTACCCAAAACTCCTTCACACAGCGTTGAATCTCTCCAGAAGTCTCTCTCTCTCTCTCTCAGAATGCGTGGTAGAAAAATGTCACCAACAGAAAAAGGCAGGATGTGGTCGCCTTTAAATAACGCTCCCCCAGTCCCTTCCTGACTGCAAAACGCTCCCCTCAACCTGTCGTTGCTAACGGCAGGCGGTAAGGCAGGGGGCGCCACTCAATATCCGGTCCGGGCCATTACCGGGGCCTTGCGCACTCGACTGACGTCACGATTTGCCGGCGCAGGAGATCGTGGTGTTAGTGTTTAGCACCGCCGCAAAATGTCTAGTTAATTTCGCGAGCGGCGCAAACATCGCTGCGCCCGGGCGCTAGTTGCTTTGCGGCCCATATAGCGCCCTCTTAAGGCGCTAACGGGAGGCGCAAACAACTGAATTTTTCCCCCCTGGTATCTTGGCATTGTCCACAACAGGGTAGCATCAAACAGACCAGAGGGAAGAAACATTATAAGATCTGTGACCCTGAGCTGGTCTTGTTTCTTTGCCCAGCAGCAACAACGGTGGTAGATTCAGAGCTTGTTACGGGTGAGAGATAGCGATAGTTTGTTGATTGTGAAAGAAAGAATGAAAGGAGGGAAGGAAAGAAAGAAGGAAAGACAAAGCACCTCTCACAACCTCAGGAAGTGTAGTCACTGTTGTAATGTAGGAAACGCAGCAGCCAATTTGAACACAGCAAGCTCCCACAAACAGCAATGTGATAATGACCAGATTCGTGATGTTGGTTGAGGGATAAATATTGGCCCAGGACACCGGGGAGAACTCCCCTGCCCTTCGTCAAAAAACGCCATGGCATCTTTTACGTCCACCTCAGAGGGCAGATGGGACCTTGGTTTTAACATCTCATAAGAAAGACGGCACCTCCGGCAGTGCGGCTCTCCCTCGGCACTGCAGTGGAGTGTCAGCCTGGATTTTAGGCTCAAGTCTCTGGAGCAGGCCGTAAGCCCACGGCCTTCTGACTCAGAGATGAGCGTGCTGCCAGTGAGCCACGATTGACACATGGAGAGGAGGAAGCATGTGACACAGGAAGACCTGACCAAGAAAAGGAGGGGCCGCGGAATGGTTAAATAAATTAGGGGACGGAAATGTTAAAAATATTTCATTAATCTATTGATTTTTTTAGTGGGACTTTTTCTCCCTTTATTTAGACCACCGTGCAGTACATCTACTGAGAGACACAGGTAAAGGGAACAATGGATTGCAACTCACCATGAGCTGCATTATGAGTAGAATTGTTTTTCCATTTAACAGACACCATTTTTTTAGGTTACCTCAATAGATTCTTTGCTCCCTGCTTGAGATGCTTTGGGATGCAAAGTACATCTCCTGGGAGGAGGCAGGGGAAGCACAGACCTGTTGTGCAGTGAAGTCTCGCATAGGGTGCAAACTGGAACTGCGTCCACTCTGACCTCTGCGGCAGCTTTTTGGAATAAGCCTACAGACTTTGCGAACTGCAGTCAGTGGAACACAATGTGGCAGGTATCGGATTACACGGTCTACTTTTCAAACTTCTTGATATAATATGCATGTGGAATAGAACGTCAGGGCCAAGAAGGCACCAAAATAATGACAGGCATTGTAATGAATAACATCTGGGCTTATCATCATTCATCATTGCCTAGTACTTTTTGAATTTAAACTATGGCCGATATCTGTGCAAGCCTCCTGCGTGAAGCATAATTCTTGACAAGGAGAAAGTCTCACCAGTGGGAGGCCGTTTTCAAATCTTTAAAAATCAGCTTTAGGAGGCTGCAAATCTTCTGAGACCGGCAGTTCAATTTCCAGAACTCGAGCGAGGCAAGACTCGGGTGCACAATGCTAAACCTTTGCTGTGTCTTTTGCGACCCAGATGCTTCCCAATAGAAAACGCTAGCTTTACATCTACAGCAATTGGTTGCGTGTGTTAATTAATGAGACATAGCAAACTGCGTTAAATCAGGCTATCTTTATGCCGACTAAGTAAAATGGGAGGGAAAAAATTGCAATGATCTAATGTCGACCACTCTAAACCGACTGTTTATCTTGGCGTGCAACCACCATAATCTGGTTAAGCACTCATCTTAAGTTTATGATGCTAAAGTCCAATTTTATGTTATTGCTTTTAAAAGGATAATGCGAGGTTTGAACCAGGAGGCTATAGGTACAAGTGACAAACTCAGGCCAAAATCAAACCCTCCAAGATTATTTCTGGGTCTTCACCGAATTCGACGGCGTCTGATACATGCATGTTTCTAATTGACTAAAGCTCGGATTTTCTGTTTAAATAACCTTCAAGTAAGAGGGAAATAAGAAAGTACTTCTGCAGCTGGGGTTACCTTGCAGTAAGGAACTCAGTGTTTGATGTCACTATGATGCAGGAAGTAAGAGCCATATACTACACCCTTTTTACATTAATCACTTGTAATGCTGGAATCAGTCTAGCGATTTTACACATCGCCTTGTTTGAGATATGATCCCTGCCACCTTATTCAAAGTATTGCTTGAGGCAGAGGTTGCCAAAAAACTGCATGTCATCTCCCGTCAAAGGCCACATTTCAAGCCATGTGACAGACATGTTATGACAGGGGAATTATTCCAAATGAAAGAGTAATATACTCCATATTGTGTTGGTATTTTTTCCATTTCCAGTTTTCTTCCCCTCTCTTTATTTTCCTTCAGCCATAATCCATTCTAGGCAAGAAGATCATTTGATCCCAGGCCTCTGACAACACCACTCCCGAACCAATTGGAAGTTTTTTTTCGCCAGAACTAACCCTCGCTCCAATTTTTCCAATGTTGGGGCGGAGGAGGAGGCCATCACCTGCCCTGATCAGGGTTAAAACCCCGCTCCAGACTGTCCCGGCGAGTGCAGGCCGGAGCTCCAGCTCTCAATACCGGGTTAACAACCAGCAGGAATACACATTGTACAGCTTGTGTAAAGATGGTTAACGGCCACTAAAGGAAGATTTAAGGTTGTGGCCCGTCAGACTGTTAATCAGCCTTGCGAATCCTTCCACTACTTCACACTATTCTCCAACGGAAGAGTGTGAAGATATGAAAAGCAAACAAACCTCCTCTGATATTATAGCCAAGATCATAAACTTGCTGTGTGGGAAGTTTACGACCTCAACCTACATCCTGTTGAACATTACCTGAAGTGACTTATACTTTTAAATGTTGAAAATGATGTCCTATTGATTCCATTAATGAATTGATATAGTTTTTCAAAGCAGAACTTATTTTAAACTACAATTCTTGTGCCAAGTTTATTAGCAATCCTCAGCTTATAAAAATGTACATTATATTTTCCAGGGCTAAAATGTACTCTTTTTATATCCAGTTTAAATAGAAGGTCATGGGTTCAAGCTCCACTCCAGCACTTAAGCATATCCTCTAGCATAAGAATTCAGTGCAGTAATTAGAGAGTTCTCAATGGTTCCATCCTTCGGATAAGAAATTAAACTGAAGCACCACCTCCCTGTTTGGGCAGACATTAAGGGGGGAAAATTTGGGTGGTTAGCGCCTCCCGTTAGCGCCTCCGGGGGGCGGTAACGGAGTGCTAGGAATTTAGCACCCCAGCGTGGTGATTATAGCGCTGCTCGCAAAATTGACCAGTCGTTTTGCGGCAGCGCTAAACACTACCGCCACAGACCGGATATTGAGTCGCGCCCTCTGTCTTAGCGCCTGCCACTAGGAACGACAGGTAGAGGGGAACATTTTCAATTCGGGAAGGGGCTGGGGGAGCGCTATTTAAAGGCGGGCGCTTCCTGCCTTTTCTTGTCGGCAAAATTTTTGGTGTTTAACGCTATCCTAAGGAGTTTTGGCCCTCAGCACCACTTTTGAGGTTCCTAAGCGCCGAGCTCTTTCCCTGGGCCTGTCCATTAGTGCTTCCAACACAATTGCTGTTGAGGTCTCTCCAGGCCGAGATTCAAGGTTGTAATGAGCAGGGTGTGGCTGGCCAGCAAGATGGCCCCTCCCCTTTAAGAACTGGACGGCGCCAGTCTGTCTGGCTTCCATGGTAACCGACATCGCCTGAGCTTCGGTAGCGTTCTGAGGTAGCGCCTCGCAACCCGACGTTTGCGCCTTAAGAGAGGTGTGTAGCGCCTGATTTAGCGCTCAAAGCACCTTCAGGGGCGATAGAGGCGAATTTTGCAGTTGGAGGTGATAATTAGCGCCGGGCGGTAAACTTTGCGCCCGGCCGATATTAGGGCCACAAAATGGGCGATACCGAATTTTTCCCCCTGAAGATCCTTTAAGCTCATTTGAAAAAAAGCAGGGAGTTTCCGCAGGAACCTAGCTAAACATCGACCAACACCACCACAAAAAAATTCATTGATCGTGCATCTCGTAGATGTTTTTGAGACATTGCGGTGCACAAAATGGCTGCTGAGTGTACCAAGATAACGGTCATTGTACTCCAAAGTAATTCATTCTATGCAAAGTGCTTTGGGATGTTGAGAGGTGCAATTTCTTTCTTTCTAAATGAAGCTTGAATGAACTGGCTACTGCTCTGCCAGTGTGCCACTGTATCTATAATTGCTTAAGTAAGCTGTGCATTGGAGGGCCATAATCTTGATAAACCGTCCAATTCACCATTGTAAGATTCGAAAATTTTCAGCAAAAATCAAGCAAGAAAACTGGATAAAATAAGACTGTTTATTGACCAAAGTAAGCTTGCACAGAAAAACCTTTGATAAAAGGGCATACAAAATGGCCGCCAGGCCCCGTGATCAGTTTCTGAACCAGTTTATTTCTGTTACTGCAAGCTAGACAGGCTTGTGGATTGAAGACAGTAAACCCGCGAAAGCCAGTATCTGGGAACCGAAACTCAGAGCAACAGCATACATATTCAATGGATTATAAGTACAGGATGGGGCCCATCAAGATATGGGCGGACAATGTAAAAACACTTATACCCATTTATTGTACAAAGGAAAAACCGTTTAGCAGCCATCAAGGAAAATGTCCGGACCGATCAATATGCGAACCGAGCCGCGGTGACAATGCAAAGGACATTAACAGACATTATCGGCCAGGAAGGCCAGTTCAAGTTATCACCGGCTCCGTTACAAGACAAAGCGCCCCTGCAGAGATCTCTGCCCGCCGAAATTAATACAAAGACAGGACTATGATTTGGCGGGAGATAAGACTGTCCCAAAAGAGTATAACTATGGATTGAAAGTCCATCTAAGTCCTTCTGACTGCTACGGCTTCTTGTTGGGCGACTTCAGGCTTCCATTTCTTCAAGAACTTTCTTCTACGAGGAACGAACGAAGGGCGGACGGTGCCCGGATCGGCGCCTCTTCCACTTCGGCAGATCGATGAAAACGTTTTCGTCTTTTTAAAGGCGGACGGTTTCGGAAAAAGGACAACGTGGCCGGTGTTCAGCCAAACAAGGCTCGGCCACGACGAGAAGACGACAAGGGTGGCCCGGGTACTGGGGTCGGGAGATCATCGACGACCCAGGCCGACGGAGAAGAAACCCTCTGGAGAACCGGCGATCGATGCCACAAGATTCTCCCATGTGCATAACCTGCATCTAGGTCTACTCCACGAACAAAAATCCACGACAGGCCTAGTGGATCTCAACCTTGACGAGCGCTCATCGAGGCTGGGTCTACCCCACCGCCTCGAGGGAGGAGAGAATATCGACTGCGCCAGAAGCTTCCAATCCACGTGACGACGGGAAGCGGTGTCAAAAAGGCTGCGAACCCCTTTTCGCGATTTCGAGAGTGGTGAGCATGATCCCAAGTTCCCCAGGTCGAAACTTAGTTTAGGTATAGGGGAGGGAGTTAAGGGAAATCGTAATGTGTTTCCCCTTTTACGATGTGCCGTGTGTTCCCCATTTCCATAGAGTCAAGTTCATAAATTTGTGCATGATTGTAGTTACTTTAATCTGTGCCTATGACATGTATTTTGTAATGCTTCAAACTGTTCAAAAATAAAAGCATCCATTTCGTGCTATTCAGCCTGGTCTATTGAGTCCTCTTCTCTGCACTACTGTTCTCTGCATCTAAGTCCAAGGTCTAGAACCGTAGGGGGGGTGGGTCGAACCACTCAAGGGTAATTCTTGCACGAAGCCTGGCAGGGGGCCAGAACGGGCAAGAGAGCAGGAAAAAAAACCCCACACATGGAAGATAATTGGGCAGAAAGCAAATACTGCAGATGTTGGAAATCTGAAATACAACCATAAAATGCTGGAAACATTCAGCAGGTCAGGCAGCATCTCCAGAGAGTGGAAGGTAGTGCGAACGTTTCAGGTCTATGAGCCTTTGTCAGATCCCTTTTGGAACAGTGTAGGAGGCCAAGGACAGGGAGGCCAGAATAGGAGTGGGATGGAGAATTAAAGTGACAAATGACGGGAAGCTTAGGGTCGCACTTGCACATGGATTGTTGGTGTTCAGCAAAGCGATCGCTCAATGTGCGTTTGGTCTCCCCGATGTGGAGCATATCGCATTGTGAGTGGCGAATACAGTATACTAGGATGGAAGAAACACGAGCAAATCGCTGTCTCACCTGGAAAGAGTGTTAGGGGTCCTGGACGGTGGTATGGGAGGAGGTGAAAGTGCAGGTGTTTTATCTCCTGCTCTTGTATGGGAAGGTGCTGGGGGAAGGAGAGCAGATGATAGGGGTGACAGAAAGAAAGACTTGCATTTATATAGCGCCTTTCATGACCACCGGACGTCTCAAAGCACTTTACAGCCAATGACGCGCTTTTGAAGTGGAGTCACTGTTGTAATGTGGGAAACGCGGCAGTCAATTTGTGCACAGCAAGCTCCCACAAACTGCAATGTGATAATGACCAGATAATCTGTTTTTGTTATGTTGATTGAGGGATAAATATTGGCCCCAGGACACCAGGGATATCTCCCCTGCTCTTCTTCGAAATAGTGCCATGGGATCTTTTACATCCATCTGAGAGAGCAGACGGGGCCTTGGTTTAACATCTCATCCGAAATGGACCAGGGTGTCTCGAAGCGAAGAATTGGGATGGAGCGGACCTGTTTAGTGGGTCATGTTGAAAATACTAACAACATGGCTGCTGTCGGTGCTATTTATTAGAATTATGTTACACATCACTATGCTCCAATTTACTGCAAAATAATATTGGATTTCTGTCAGTAAATTACAGTCAGTTATCCATTCTCTGAGTTCAACTGATGGACATAAACCCCTTGAGCTTTGATGTTGTCGTTTTCGATGATGAGTTGGATTACTGACTTGTGATTTTTGGAGAGTCGTCATCTCACTTATTGTGACATGGCGATGGCAGCAACAACCCAACTTGCCTGCAACAATAACTTGCATTTATATAGAGCCTTTAACATAGTAAAATGTCCCAAGATGCTTCACAGGAGCGATATCAAACAAAATTTGACACCGAGCCACATAAGGAGATATTAGGGCAGAAAGAGGTAGATTGGTTTTAAGGAGCACCTTAAAGGAGGAAAGCGAGGTAGAGAGGCAGAGAGGTTTGGGGAGGGAATTCCAGAGCTTAGGGCCAAGGTAGCTGAAGGCACGGCCGCCAATGGTGGAGCGATTATAACTGGAGATGTTCAAGAGGCCAGAATTGGCGGAGTGCAGAGATGTCGGAGGGGGGGTGGCGGGGGTTGTAGGGCTGGAGGAGATTACAGAGATAGGGAGGAGTGAGGCCGTGGAGGGATTTGAAAACAAGGATGAGAATTTTAAAATAGATTAACCATGCAGAGACCGACACGCCTTTCTATTGTAAGCCGGAGTAGTGGCTAAAACTCTGGAAAGGAGAGTAGAGGACAGGAATGGGAGTTTGTTCAAGCAGTTAGTGAGAGAGATGAAGATGCAGAATAGGAGAGGTTTAACTACAAGGTGAAAAAAGGCCAGCCTTAAACCACAACAGGGGTCAAATTGGCTAAGCCCGAAAATGGGCGAGGGAATTGCGTTAGGCCATTAACCCACACCCATTTGCTGCACTGCAGGCAGCGCGTTATATACACATTATATTGGTTCCATCTGCTGTTTTAACTGCTGCCTGCGTTGAACCAGCATTACTGGCGCTGTTCACTTGCTGCACGCTTAAGCAGTGAGCCCGCTATCGCAAGTGGCAAACACTTAAAGGCAGCCTGCATCTCTTAAAAGGGAAAAAAGAAAGACTTGCACTGCAGCAACTCGCCAAGGCTTCTTCGGCAGCACCTCCCAAACCCGCCACCTCTTCCACCTAGAAGGACAAGGGCAGCAGGCGCACGGGAACACCACCACCTCCGAGTTCCCCTCCAAGTCACACACCATCCTGACTTGGAAATGTATCGCCGTTCCTTCACCGTCGCTGGGTCAAAATCCTGGAACTCCCTCCCTAACAGCACTGTGGGAGCACCTTCACCACACGGACTGCAGCGGTTCAAGAAGGCGGCTCACCGCCACCTTCTCAAAGGCAATTAAGGATGGGCAATGAATGCTGGCCTTGCCAGTGACACCCACATCTCATAAACGAATAAAAAAAAAAAAAAAAAATTATATAGTGCCTTTTACGACCACCAGACATCTCAAAGTGCTTTACAGCCAATTAAGTACTTTTGGAGTGTAGTCACTGGTGTAATGTGGGAAATGTGGCAGCCAATCTGCGCACAGCAAGCTCCCACAAACAGCAATGTGATAATGATCAGATAACCTGTTAATTGAGGGATAAATATTGGCCCAGGACACCAGAGATAACTCCCCTGCTCTTCTTCGAAATAGTGCCGTGGGATCTTTTACGTCCACCTGAGAGAGCAGACGAGGCCTTGGTTTAACATCTCACTTGAAAGACAGCATCTCCAACTGGGAGTGTCAGCCTAGTTTTATGTTCTCAGGTCCCTGGAATGGGATTTGAACCCACAACCTTCTGACTCTAAGACAATGAGCCACAGCTGACACTTTGGTGCCTTATGGATGCAAGAAGTGATGGGAGTTTATTGAAAACTGAATCTATGCTGTGATACGTTGAGGAATGGCAGAACATGCGAGAGAGCGAGCACCAATATTTTCTGACAATGCACTGGAGGCTTTGGTGCAGAGAAGGAGAGACATCCTGTATCTGCAGAGGGGCAGGAGGCCCTCCAGACATATGCTCAGGAGGCAGTGGGAAGAAGCAGTGGTGGAGGCCAATGCCAGGTGTGTTGCTCCAAGAACATGGATGCAGTGCAGGAAGAGGTTTGACGATCGGACACAAGTTGTCGAGGTGAGCTAATTCATCTTCAAATCCTACCAACTGCACCACTAGCCTCATCCACTGCTCATGTCACTACACCCCCATCGTCAACCTACCAATAATCTCTAACAATCAGGACTCAACACTTAAATTCATATGCTTTACCTCACCCTCACACACTTGGCACTGTTGCAAGCCTCGCACCCACAACTCACAGCTCGTACACACTGGCAGCTATTCAACCATGACAGCCACATCACCCAAACTTATTGCAGGATACTCACTGACACACTTCCCTCTTTCTTGCAGGAGAAGGTGGCGCATGACAGGAGGCAGCAGCAAAGAACTGGAGGAGGACAAGCGTGCCTGTATGTTTTAACCCCCGTGGAGGAGACAGTGCTGGCTATCATGCGAAGGGGCATCGCTGAGGCCGTGGCCACTGATGGGGCCGGAGAGATTGATGATGAGGGTATCTGGATACCTAATCCTCCTTCTCTCATCCCACATATCCCTCATCTCCCAATCTCTTCTGACTCACAAGCTACAGATGGTGTAAGCATGCATTTACTCCTCTCCCTTCACCACAACCTAACACTTGTCCCATTTTCATTTCAGACACCAAGAGCTGGAACCTTCCCAGTCAGAGGAGGAAGAGGAAGAAGACAGTGACAATGAAGAAACACCGTCTCTTGATCTTACACTCGCAGCCACCAGCTCAGGGACTGGCATTGTGCTTATTTTAGAGGCTTGGATAGTGGATCTGCATGTGGTGAAACACAGGGCACAAGTGCGCAGGTGCCAGGGCAGGGGGAAAGGATAGCGCAGGGCCGGCGGAAAAGGATAGCGCAGGGCGGGGGTGGGAAGGGTAGCGCAGGGCAGGGGTGGGGGGGGAAAGGATAGCGCAGGGTGGGGGGAAAGGATAGCGCAGGGCAGGGGTGGGGGAAAGGATAGCGCAGGGCCGGGGTGGGGGGGGGGAAAGGATAGCGCAGGGCGGGGGGAAAGGATAGCGCAGGACGGGGGGAAAGGATAGCGCAGGGCGGGGGGGAAGGATAGCGCAAGTCGGGGGGGAAGGATAGCGCAGGGTGGGGGGAAAGGATAGCGCAGGGCGGGGGGAAAGGATAGCGCAGGGCGGGGGGGAAAGGATAGCGCAGGGTGGGGGGGAAAGGATAGCGCAGGGCGGGGGGAAAGGATAGCGCAGGGCGGGGGGGAAAGGATAGCGCAGGGCGGGGGGGAAAGGATAGCGCAGGGCAGGGGGTAGGATAGCGCAGGGCGGGGGGAAAGGATAGCGCAGGGCAGGGGGAAAGGATAGCGCAGGGCAGGGGGGAAGGGTAGCGCAGGGCGGGGGGAAGGATAGCGCAGGGCGGGGGGGAAGGATAGCGCAGGGGGGAAAGGATAGCGCAGGGGGGAAAGGATAGCGCAGGGCAGGGGTGGGGGGAAAGGATAGCGCAGGGCGGTGGGAAAGGATAGCGCAGGGTGGGGGGGAAGGATAGCACAGGGCGGGGGGAAAGGATAGCGCAGGGCGGGGGGAAAGGATAGCGCAGGGCGGGGGGAAAGGATAGCGCAGGGCGGGGGGAAAGGATAGCGCAGGGCGGGGGGAAAGGATAGCGCAGGGCGGGGGGAAAGGATAGCGCAGGGCGGGGGGGAAAGGATAGCGCAGGGCGGGGGGAAAGGATAGCGCAGGGTGGGGGGGAGGATAGCGCAGGGCGGGGGGAAAGGATAGCGCAGGGCAGGGGTGGGGGGGAAAGGATAGCGCAGGGCGGGGGGATAGGATAGCGCAGGGCAGGGGGGAAGGATAGCGCAGGGCGGGGGGAAGGATAGCGCAGGGCGGGGGGAAAGGATAGCGCAGGGCGGGGGGGAAAGGATAGCACAGGGCAGGGGTGGGGGCGGAAAGGATAGCGCAGGGCGGGGGGAAAGGATAGCTCAGGGCGGGGGAAAGGATAGCGCAGGGTGGGGGGAAAGGATAGCGCAGGGCGGGGGGAAAGGATAGCGCAGGGTGGGGGGAAAGGATAGCGCAGGGCGGGGGGGAAAGGGTAGCGTAGGGCGGGGGGGAAAGGATAGCGCAGGGCGGGGGGAAAGAATAGCGCAGGGCGGGTGGGAAAGGATAGCGCAGGGCGGGGGGGAAAGGATAGCGCAGGGCGGGGGGGAAAAGGATAGCGCAGGGCGGGGGGGAAAGGATAGCGCAGGGCGGGGGGGAAGGATAGCGCAGGGCGGGGGGGAAAGGATAGCGTAGGGCGGGGGGGAAAGGATAGCGCAGGGCGGGGGGGAAAGGATAGCGCAGGGCGGGGGGGGAAAGGATAGCGCAGGGCGGGGGGGAAAGGATAGCGCAGGGCGGGGGGGAAAGGATAGCGCAGGGCGGGGGGAAAGGATAGCGCAGGGCGGGGGGGAAAGGATAGCGCAGGGCGGGGGGGAAAGGATAGCGCAGGGCGGGGGGAAAGGATAGCGCAGGGCGGGGGGGGAAAGGATAGCACAGGTGCCGGGGCGGGGGGAAAGGATAGCACAGGTGCCGGGGCGGGGGGAAAGGATAGCACAGGTGCCGGGGCGGGGGGAAAGGATAGCACAGGTGCCGGGGCGGGGGGAAAGGATAGCGCAGGTTCCGGGGCGGGGGGGAAGGATAGCGCAGGTGCCGGGGCAGGGGGAAAGGATAGCGCAGGTGCCGGGGCGGGGGGAAGGATAGCGCAGGTGCCGGGGCGGGGGGAAAGGATAGCGCAGGGGCCAGTTCGCCAGAGGGCGAGGTCACGCACGAGTTCTGCTGCAGTGGACTCAGATAAGGACTTTGATGGGACAAACTACAGAAGAAGTCTGATGGGTTTACACAACAAAATACTTGGTGCACTGGAAAGCCTGCCAGAAAGCCTGTGCACAATGTCAAGCAGCGTGGAGGAGTCCAGCACTAACTTGGCACAGGGCTTTGTGCAGACCTTGGAGCCAATCCTTTCCAACATGGAACAGGTGGTCACCTCAATCAGCACAGCTGTGGAACCCATATGATGCAGCGTCTGATGGCCGATGTCACAGCTTGCATTGCAGCATGAACAGCTTCCATCAAAGGTCTGAGTGCTGTAGTGAAAGCTCTGACTGCTGCCACCGTGGCTCTGGACACCACTCTTCAGAGGGGCTTCCAGGGCATCACAGCAGTCCATCAATCTGTTCTCCAACAGATTAGTAGGATTGCTGAGGTGCACGAACCTGCTGTCCTTTCTCAGGATGACAGCATTCCTGCTCCCACCCCTGGCACTCTGCCAGTGCCCTTGCTGTTGCCTGTCAGCCCAGACTGCTGCAGCCCAGGCCGAGATGGTGCAGTCTGAAGCCGGGCCCACTAGGCCCAGAGCCGCTCGAGGTCACCCTCCAAGGCCATCTGCAGTCTCCTCAATTGAAGGTAGGCAGCCTACTATCACCCATGCTACAGGCTCTGGGGAAACACCTCGTATGAGAACTAAGATAAGCAAAGGCACATGGAATACAGGCATTAAGGGAATGCACAAGGGTGATTAATTTATTTTTATATGCATTATGTAATGACTGAATTTCTAAAATTAGATTGGAATGTGCGTTTTCTGGTGGCTTTAATTTGTGTGTTGTCAGAAAGAGGATGATGTGATGGTCAGTGATAAAGGAAAAGAGTATGGGACTGTTGGCGAATTGGTGTTTTCTCGATTCAGGAACTGTTCCTTTAGATTGGAAAGTATCACATGTCACTCCACTATTAAAGAAAGGTGAGAGAGGGAAACCAGGGAATTATAGACCAGTTAGCCTAACATCTGTTGTCGGGAAATTACTAGATTCTATAATTAAGAATAGAGTGAATGAACACCTTGAAAATTTACATCTGATCAGAGAGAGCCAGCATGGATTTGTAAATGGAAGTTCATGTCTGACGAACCTGATTGAATTTTTTCAAGAGGTGACTAAAGTAGTGAACTGGGGAATGTCTATGGATGTTACTTATATGGACTTCCAGAAGGCATTCGATAAAGTTCCTTATAAGAGACTGTTAGCTGAAGCTGAAGCTCATGAAATTGAAGGTAAACTATTGACCTGGTTAAGAAATTGGCTGGGCGGCAGGAGACAGAGAGTAGGGATAATGGGTAGGTACTCAAATTACATAAGAACATAAGAAACATAAGACGTAGGAGCAGGAGGAGGTCATTCGGCCCCTCGAGCCTGCTCCGCCATTCAATAAGATCATGGCTGATCTGATCTTGGCCTCAACTCCACTTCCCTGCCCGCTCCCCATAACCCTTGACTCCCTTATCGTTCAAAAATCTGTCAATCTCCACCTTGAATATATTCAATGACTCCGCCTCCACAGCTCTCTGGGGAAGAGAATTCCAAAGATTCACGACCCTCTGAGAGAGGAAATTCCTCCTCATTTCCTCAAATTGGCAGGATGTGACTGGTGGCATCCCACAGGGATCTGTGTTGGAGCCTCAGCTATTCACCGTATTTATTAATGACTTAGATGATGGATAGAGAGCCACCTATCCAAGTTTGCCGATGACACAAAGGTAAGCGGCATTGCAAGCCGTGTAGATGGAAACATCTATTAATAAACATCTGCGTATCCCAGAGGCGCAGGTGGTTCGCAGCGTCCCTGGGATCACGTGGGCCATGGGGAGCCAATCAGAGAAGGGAATCTCCATTCATACAGTTGACAGGAAGACTTGTCAAATATATGAATGGAGATCACCCCCAAAACATAGTAAAACTTTAAATAAATTTAAAGAAAAACATCACATTTTCAAAATGACTTGAAATGACATAAATTAACTATTTTAAACAAAAATTTAAATTTTTGAAAAAAGTAATGAAGGTTTTTCTGTGTTAAAGGTGCTATATAAATGCAAATTGCTTTTGAAGTGTTTGTCGAGTTGCAACAATAACTTCCACCGTCAACCCATTGGGGTCGGTTTTCATTGTTACCACCGGACGTGGGCCGAGTGACGGTGGATCAACCGGCCAGTTTACACCCAGAAAATTTTCAATGTAAAGAAAATCAGGCGGGGTGTAAAATGGGCTTCTTACTCCCTGGTGGAAACTGCTAAAATCGACCCCCTTGCCCTCATAGCCCCCTTCCGGCATGTACACGATGGGCCGAATGGCCTCTTTCTGTTCCATACATTTCTATGATTTTAAACGTCGATGTTTTTGTCCTTCCATTTTACCAGAAGAAAGATACGAGGTTATTTTTCATCACTTGTGCATCAGAAAGATGGGGCAGAGATATTGGATGGTGCATTAGTGACAGACCGTTCCCCTTTCCCTTGATCTTGAATCCAGCCCCGTCCCATCACTATGAATTGAGTTTGGGTTGCCTTGATCGATTTCTTAGCGGACATGGGGGAACAAAACCCATAAAACTGTCCATAAATTGGGACTAAATTGGCAGTTTCAGAAAAATAAAGACTTGCATTTATACAGCGCCTTTCGCGACCACCGGACGCCCCAAAGCACTTTACAGCCAATGAGGTACTTTTTGAAGTGTAGTCACTGTTGTAATGTAGGAAACTCAACAAAGCCCAAGGTGTGCAGTGAAGTTGCTTTTCTGAGCTTGGTGATGAGGTGGTTAATTGGGGCAGATTAGAAGGAGCTTTACATTGCATCTAATTCTGACCCAGGTGCTGGAAATTATTCATTCCCAGCACTGACATTCCTCGCCTCAACGAGTTCCAAAATTCCCCCCCAAAAAAAGGCCATTAAGCATTGAGCGCGCATGAACCACACAATGACAACAAATTGGGCACACAAATCATTGCACTATTTGTGAGGTATGCAGAGGGGAGAGCAGTCCTCATTACAGCCACCATGTGCGGTGTGCAGCTGCCCGTCCATCAGCCACCACAATAGCCTGAATTCTGCCTGCAATACACATTTCACCACACGACTCCATTGTTGCCTCATCTGTTTCTCCTCACGTCGCAATCATTTCTCTTCATAATGAGAAGAAAACTTTCTTATCACGGATGACTGGTAACCAGGGAGTTGGTTTCCTGGAAACAGACTCAAATAAATAGATGAATTAAATAAAGAGTACTTTTAGTTTTGCACATTGATTTTGCAGATGGAGAAACCCATACGCTATAAAAATATACTGCTTTATTTCCCATCAATCCAATGCAACTATTCAATAAACTTTCACTGATTATCTCACCATTGTTAATTTTTCACTGTGCACATAATAGTTGCCATCCACCCAGGTTTTTAAGCCGACAGTGTGCTTTTTTGCATGGCCTGTCTGGAGATTTCTAAACAATGAACCGAACACCAGCAGTGTTTTGCCGCCTCACTGGCTCGTGCTGTGAAGGCATTCGTTACTGAGGTGAATATGATTTTGGATGAATTTCCAACAATTGGCAAAGCAAATCTCAAAAACCCCAAAGATGATCCCCTGCCGTGCCTCACCGCTATTACACCTCCATTCCGTTTTTCACTTGACAAAGCGCAGGGGTTGTTTTCCTTAGAGCAGAGAAGGCTGAGGGGGGACCTGATTGAGGTGTACAAAATTATGAGGGGCATAGATAGGGTAGATAGAAAGGAATTTTTCTTCTTAGTAGAGGGGTCAATAACCAGGGAGCATAGTTTCAAGGTAAGGGGCAGGAGGTTTAGAGGGGATTTGAGGAAAAACTTTTTCACCCAGAGGATGGTTGGAATCTGGAACTCACTGCCTGAAAGGGTGGTAGAGGCAGGAACCCTCACAACATTCAAGAAGCATTTAGATTAGCCCTTGAAACGCCATAGCATACAAGGCTACGGACCAAGTGCTGGAAAATGGGATTAGAATAGACAGGGCTTGATGGCCTGCGTGGACACGATGGGCCGAAGGGCCTCTTTCTGTGCTGTATAACTCTATGGGCTGGATTTTGTCAATGGGGACGTGATGGAGGCGGGACTCCCAATTTTTGAGTTGTAGTCCTGCCTCCATCGACTTGTGGCCAACCCACGCTATTTTCCCCTGGTTGACCTTGTTAAGCCCGCCCAGCGGGCTCAGCAGGCCAATTAAGGGACACCTGGTTACTGGTGACGTCAGTGATTGACATTTCATCTGTCAAGAGCTTTTGACAGATGAAAAATCAGCGTTTGACAGCTCTGTGAAGCTGTCAAACACTGACAATCTGTCTTCTAGCTTGAGTCCTTCTACTCAGACTCAGTTAGAGATCTCTCCAGACCAGAAAGCAGAGGCTGCAGCTTTTGACAGTTCAGCGGCCATTCTGCTTTCTGTGCCGGTGAACTGAGGGACTCCCGAGAACTGAAGGAAGGAAGCCTGCAGGCGAAGTAAAGGTAAGTAAAACTTATTAAAACACTTTGGGGGAAAAATGCAGTTGTTTGCACCTCCCGTTAGTGCCTTAAGAGGGTGCCAAGTGGGGCGCAAAGCAACTAGAGGCCGGGCGCGGCAATGTTTGTGCCGCTCGCGAAATTAACTCGACATTTTGTGGCGGCGCTAAACACTACCACCACAATCTCCTGCGCCGGCAGATTGTGATGTCAGTCGAGTGCGCAACGTCCCGTTAGCACCCCGGACCGGATATTGAGTGGCGCCCCCTGCCTTACCGCCTGCCGTTAGCAACGACAGGTTGAGGGGAGCGTTATGCTGTCAGAAAGGAACTAGGGGAGTGCTATTTAAAGGCGACCGCTTCCTGCCTTTATTTATCGGTGACATTTTTACACCACGCATTCTGAGAGAGAGAGAGACTTCTGGAGAGATTCAACGCTGTGTGAAGGAGTTTTGAGTACTGAGCAGTACTTTGCAGGTTTATTTTGATTTGTCCTTCCTTGCTTCGCCAGCGCTCTGAGGTAGCGCCTTGCTGCTCGGCCTTTGCGCCTTAAGACAGGTGTGTAGCGCCTGATTTAGCGCTCCAATCACCTCCAGGAGCGATAAAAGCCAAGTTTGCTGTCGGAGGCGATAATTAGCGCCCGGCGCTAAACTTTGCGCACTGCTGATAATGGCGCCCTAAACGGGGCGATACTGAATTTTTCTCCCTTTACACTTACCTCACACACTTACCTCTGCACACATGCACCCATCACTCACCTGCACAACGGACATCTCAACCCCTCCAACCCCTTCAGACCGACGGTCCGTCTCGCTAACTTGACGTGGTTCGGAGCCGTCGGGAAGCCCACACTTCAGGGCTAAAAATAGGGATTAGGGAAAAAACTGCCTGTTAACTACCTGTTAACAGGCAGTTAATTGGCACTAATCCCCTTCCCGCCTCAGGGAGGCGGCTCCCAGCACAGGTCGGGTACCTGCCTCCTGGGACATTGGCATGGAGGCGGGTTGGGGGCGGGATAGGTTCCTGCCCCCTGATTCTGCAATTTTCCCACCACTCCTGCCTCCAAACCCGCCTCCACGGGACTTGGAAATTCGAGCCCTATGACTCTCTGAACCCAAAGACATTATCACACACAAACTGCACAGAGTGCACTGGTTGCCCATCTGCACCTTAATTTTCACTAACAAAGAAAGGGGAGCGATCCCAAAAATGGAGACAAAGAAAAAAAGGAAAACTTGCACTTTACAGCCAGTGAAATACTTTTGAAGTGTAGTCACTGTTGTAATGTAGGAAATGCAGCAGCCAGTTTGCGCACAGCAAGCTCCCACAAACAGCAATGTGATAATGACCAGAGAATCTGTCTTTGTTATGTTGATTGAGGGATAAATATTTGTCCCAGGACACTGGGGATAACTCCCCTGCTCTTCTTCGAAATAGTGCTATGGATTTTTTACGATCACCTGAGAGAGCAGACGGGGCCTCGGTTTAACATCTCATCTGAAAGACGGCACCTCCGACAGTGCAGCGCTCCCTCAGTACTGCACTGGAGTGTCAGCTTAGATCTTTGTGCTCCAGTCCCTGGAGTGGGATTTGAACCCACAACCTTCTGACTCAGAGGAACAAGTGCCACCCACTTTTTTTAATGTATTATTTATTGAACATTAAAAATATTTACAACATCGTGATCATTCCATTGTATCATACAAATCCATTCCACCACTCTGCACAGCCATTCCTCCACCACACATTAACATCAAAACCTGAAGTTTAATTTGTCTCCCGTAACATATATTAATTGATTGTACTTTAAAAAATGATCATAAAATACTATCTTTAAATTCCTTTCTGAATAAAACATCTACAGAGCCTTATAATGATCTTTTAGCTTTTAGATGTATTCTCCTCCTGTTAAAAAACAGAGCATTCCTTCTTTGCACAATCACGAATCTAGCCAAACTGAACATTAAATTAATTGCCGCTCCGCTAGACTCGGGCAGACTCTCCTGCAACCCCCATCTCAAAATTGAGTCCCACGGGATTCCCATTCTCGCTCTTCGGTCCCCACCCAGCAAAAAAACCTCACACAACTGTCGAACATAGTACTTAAAATCATTTAACTGCGGACATAACACCAGTAAATGGGACAGAGTCTCATCCCGTGTCCCACACACTGGGCCAGTTGCCCCCTCCACTCGCCCAATCTTGCACAAGACCGTCATGGTAAAAGTCCGGCTATGAACCAATTTGAAATCCAGTTCAATCCACTCTGGACATTTAAAATTCGCCCACACTCCCTTCCAAATCCTGTTGAAGTCCAGCTGTGGGTATATACCCGGCCATAACTCCTGACCAGCAGGTGTCTTGAATCTCCATTCTCTAAATACCCCGTAGAAATCTCGAGTATTACAGTTGTCAAATTGGACCAACTCCTCCCCTTTCTCCAGCAGAAAGCTTGGAAAAGCGGGACGAATTTTACTTCCTTTGGAGATTTGTGCATTTATTTCTTCCATCCAGTCCTGTGGCATTGCCCTCACAATCTTCTCATACATGACCCTTATTGCTTTTTCCTCTATCTCTTGATCCTCCTCCCAAACCATGTCCCTCACTATCGCTTCCGGCAATCAACCTGGAATTACCTCATATAATACATCTATCACACATATAATACCAGCTTTTATAAAAGCTTGATTAAATAATACCTCTCCTTCAATGTTGACCCACCTGTTCACCTATCTCTGCTCCCTTATCCCCTCCGTCAACTGCTTTACAGATACCCGTAAACCTTCTGTTTATATTCTTTTCTCGACGCCGGTTAGCTGCCGCTCTCTCTTCCCCATAATGTACCGAAAAACTTTTACCTCATATTTGAAATTGTCCCACCAAACTCTTCTTTTTTTCAAGAATAAAGGTTCCTTCCGAGCATTCTTTATTATATTTTAAATCCCTTCCTTATAAGCAATTTCTTTCAGGTATCGATTGTTTAAAATCCACACCCCTGGACCGATCTTAACTCTGCTGTTCCTAATTCTAAGAACCAAAGTCGAGTGGTCACTAAAAAATACTTTTTTGTAATAAATCTCCATCACCTCAGAACTTAACCCTTCCTGCATTAACACAAAATCTATTCAGCTTTGTTTTAAAACATCACCCACCCAACCTGTTCTGGAGAACTTCCTTTTTATGGGGTTCCGATCCCTCCATAAGTCTCTCAAATTTAAATTTGCCATAATTTTTACAATCATCCCTCTGGAGTTATCATCCTTAAAGGTCATCTGGGCTGAAATGTCCATCCAAGATAAAAAATACATTAAAATCCCCCACTATACAAGGGTTTTCCGCCTCTGCCACTTCAGTGAATAACCACCGAAAAAACTCGCGACGCTTGAAATGGTCATTCGGTGCATAGATATTAAAGAGATCGCAATTAAATTCCTCCATCTTTAGCCGTAAAAACCTCCCCTCAGTGTCGTTGTCCACCAAGGCAACGTTCTCTTTTATGGACGGACTCACCAAAACAGCCACCCCCAAACACCTCTCCCTTCCAAACCTTCTGAACTCTTTTTAGGATATCCTCATCCCAAAAGGTTTCTTGCAGACACAACACAGCCTTTAAAACACTGCAACAACTGTTGCAATTTCTTCTCACCCCTGTCCGTTCACATTAATCGAGACCAATGTAATCATGGCTCCAAATAAGGGAAGTGTGCCTGATAATCCCCCCATCATTTAATCTCCAGCCTTTCCCTCCTCTCATGCTCCTTCCCAACATTTCGGGCAGCTGTTGCTTTCTCCTGCAGCCTCTGGCTCTTTCTCACCTCCTGTTTGAACCTTCGCTGCAGTTTCAGCGCTCCCCCCCTCCCTCTTGGGGCACTACGTCCAGCAGCGGCACGCGTGTCGGCAGGTAGCGCCGCGGTATTACAGGCCTCCCTCCCCTGATTAAAGGGGAGGGGCCTAGCACAGCGCGCACCGGGGTCCTGCTGGACCACCGGCGAGCCGGGTGCCGGCAAAAGAGCCCGGCACTCAAGAGGAGTGTCGGGCTGACCGATCGTGGCCGGCACCCCGCGGCAGGAGGCCAGAGGGGGCAGGTGCTGGGCAGACGGCCTGAAAGAGAAATGGCCGCCCGGCACCTGCCCTTTAGTTACCGCCGCCCCGGCCGCAAGATCGTTCCCCTGACCCTGTCGGACATAGCGACCGGCGGTAGGTCAGGGGGGCGAGAGCCATGTTTACGGCCAGGACGCGAGCGGGGCGCTGCACACGGCGATGACATCATCGGCGGAGTTGCAACACTAAGGGGCATTATCGGCCACCGCCGCCGCTAGCCTCCCGCTGAATTTCGCGGGAGGCACTAGTTGCTTTGTGCCTCATTAGCGCCCCCTTGGGTTGCTAACGGGAGGCGCAAAACAACCGAATATTTCCCCTATAAACTAGTCAGACAGGATAATCTTTTGCAACACTGGTGTTCATTAAAACCTTTCACTGTGGCAAATTTTGGAGGGAAAAAACAATCGCACTTTACTTTGAACCAGAAAGTTTCATTTAGCATGGCAGCAGAAAAAAAAAATGCTTTACATCTTGAATATTTGGCACTGGCTCAAAATGTGTCTGCTTAAATCTCACAGATGAAGACTGCAGGCTATAGTTTCTGCAGCTGTCTGCTCCATTCTTGTGGCAGTAATCGACACTAGGAAATGGAGCAGCGATCCATTTTGTCAGGTCCCCGCTCACCTTATTTTTTCTCCTCATTTCTGATGGCTGGCGGAAGTGCCTGCCCATTTTTGAGCAGGCACATCTGACCGTGGTGATAACGCCCTGATGACGTCCGTTTGGTTCAGCTGGATCATTCTTGCCTCTGAGCCAAGAACATCGTGGAAGCCATTGGGCAGGATTTTCATTGTGCCGTGGAGGCGGGATTGGAGGCGTGCGGTGGGGTTAAAATCCTGAAATCGGGGGTCCCGACCCCATCCCTGCCCCAACCTGCCTCCATGCCAGTTTCAAAGGAGGCGGGTACCCGACCTGCACTGGGACCCGCCTCCGCGAGGCGGGAAGGGGATTAGTGCCAATTAACTGCCCGTTAACAGGTAGCTAACTGGCGGTTTTTAGCCTAATCCCTATTTTTAATGTTGAAGTGTGGGATTCCCGACGGCTCCAAACCACGCCAAGTTAGAGGAGGCAGACCGTCGGGATGAAGGGCTTGGAGGGGTCGAGATGTCCGGTGTTCAGGTGAGTGATGGGTGCATGAGTGCAGAGGTAAGTGTGTTTGGTCTGTGTAAAGTGTTTAAAGAAGTTTTACATACCTTTACTTACCTTTACAGCCTTCCTTCCTTCAGGTCTCAGGAGTCCCTCATCTCACCGGCACAGAAAGCAGAATGGCTGCGAGCTGTCAAAAGTTGCAGCATTCAGCTTTCTTTTCCGGGGAGATCTCTAAATCAACCTGAGAGGAAGAAATTAACTTAGAATACAGATTGTCAGTGTTTGACAGCTTCAAACAGCTGTGAAACACGATATTTCATCTGTCAAAAGGTCTTGACAGATGAAATATCAATCTGTGACGTCACCTGTTGCCGGGTGGCCCTTAATTGGCCTGCTGAGCCCGCTGGGCGGGCTCAACAAGGTCAATCAAGTCAAAATCGCGTGGGTTGGCCAGAACTCTGAAAGTTGTAGTCCCGCCTCCTACCCGACCCCTCAATGAAAATCCAGCCCATTGTGTTCAGTCCCCGCCACAAACTCCGTTTCCATCCACTGACTCCACCCCTCTCCCTAACATCTGTCTGAGGCTGAACCACACTGTTCGCCAACTTGGTGTCATATTTGACCCTGAAATGAGCTTCCGACCACATACCCACAGCATAAAAAAGACCGCCTACTTCCACCTCCGTAACATCGCCCGTCTCCGCCCCTGCCTCAGCTCATCTGCTGCTGAAACCCTCATCCATGCCTTTGTTACCTCTAGACTTGACTATTCCAACGCACTCCTGCCTGGCCTCCCACATTCCACCCTACGTAAACTTGAAGTCATCCAAAACTCAGCTGCCCGTGTCCTAACTCGCACCAAGTCCCGTTCGCCCATCACCCCCTGTGCTCGCTGACCTACATTGGCTCCCGGTTAAGCAGCACCTCGATTTCAAAATTCTCATCCTTGTTTTCAAATCCCTCCGCGGCCTCACCCCTTCTTATCTCTGTAATGTCCTTCAGCCCCACAACGCCCCCCCCCGCGAGATATCTGCGCTCTCTAATTCTGCCCTCTTGAGCATCCCTGATTATAATCGCTCAACCTTTTGTGGCCGTGCCTTCTGCTGCCTGGGCCCTAAGATCTGGAATTCCCTCCCTAAACCTCTCCGCCTCGCTACCTCTCCTTCCTCCTTTAAGACGCTCCTTAAAACCGACCTCTTTGACCAAGCTTTTGGTCACCTGCCTTAATTTATCCTTATGCGGCTCGGTGTCAAATTTTTAGTCTTAAAATACTCCTGTGCAGCACCTTGGGACGTTTTACTACGTTAAAGGCGCTATACAAATACAAGTTGTTGTTGTTGTTGTTCAAGCCCCACTGCAGGACCTGAGACCAAGTCTAGGCTGACAGCTCAGAGTAGCAGTGAACGAGGGCTACAGTGCCATCTTTCGGATGAGAAGTTATCCCGTAGCCCCAGCTGCCTGTTCAGATGGAGGTAAAAGATCCCATGGCACTATTTGAAGAAGAGCAGGGAATCCTCCCTGTCACAATGAGCAACATTTACCCCTTAACCAATGCCACCAAAACCCGATTGACTGGTCATTGTCTCATTGCTATTTGTGGGACCTTGCTGTGTGCAGGTTGGCTGCTGCGTTTGCCTATATAACAGCGACTACACTTCAAAAGTAAAGCATGATTGCGAAGTTGTTTGGACAGCCCGAGGATGTGAAGCCAGCAATATAAATGCAAATTCATTCTTTAATCTACATGTTACATTTTCTGCCAATTTCACCGACTCATAATTGACCCGATTAAAAAAAAACTGCACTTTTGACACAATAGTCCGGCAAGTCTCCAGGCTCCTGGCGGTGTGCTGCATGGCGCACAGTGGCACTGAATAAAGGGCACTCTTCATGAGGATGAAGGTCCAGCAAGGGAAGAAGCACTGGTAGCTTGAAGATGATGTGGAGGACAACCCACATTGCTGGCTGCAAGAGACTTTCTCTTGAGTAACACATCCTGGCCAAGTGAATAAACAATCCTGTGCACCTTTCCCCCACTTCCTTCACAAATATGCTTTCACCTACAGACCCTTCCCTATAGGCATCAACTCACACAGCTCCCAGTCATGTCCCAATCACATTGGCTGCTGTATTTGCCTACAATCAATAATGCATTGGCTGTGAAGATCTTTGCGCCATCCTGAGGATTTGTAAACCTTGCCAAGAGCAGTGTCTGCAGACAATAGTTTTAGTGCTACCATAACTTTAACAAACCCCCATAACTTTTGTGTGGGTGCTGCTTCTTACCACCACGCTTCCATCACACCACAAGTCAGGAGTGTGATGGAATACTCTCCACTTGCCTGGATGAGTGCAGCTCCAGCAACACTCAAGAAGCTCGACACCATCCAGGACAAAGCAGCCCGCTTGATTGGCACCCCATCCACCACCTTAAACATTCACTCCCTCCACCACCGGCGTACCGTGGCTGCAGTGTGTACCATCTACAAGATGCACTGCAGCAACTCGCCAAGGCTTCTTCGGCAGCACCTCCCTAAACCCGAGCCCTCTTCCACCTAGAAGGACAAGGACAGCAGACGCATGGGAACACCACCACCTCCAAGTTCCCCTCCAAGTCACACACCATCCTGACTTCGAATTATATCATCGATCCTTCATCGTTGCTGGGTCAAAATCCTGGAACTCCCTCCCTAACAGCACTGTGGGAGTACCTTCACCACACGGACTGCAGCGGTTCAAGAAGGCGGCTCACCACCACCTTCTCAAGGGCAATTAGAGATGGGCAATAAATGCTGGCCTTGCCAGCGACGCCCAGATCCCATAAACGAATTAAAAAAAAACAGCCTTGCACTTCTCCTAGGCAGTATCCATGTAGGCAGGAAGGCTTCAGCTAACTGGTTGTCAACCTCCTATTGGCGCCTCTCGGGACTGAAGCCGCTCTCTTCTCACAGCAGCTGTGCCCTGAGATGGACAGCCTGGGATTGTATCTTTTGGCCACAATTGCAGGCAGCGAGGGAGCTAGCGGGAGGGCCCAAGTGTGAGGGCCATCCTGCGATAGTGCAGTATCATGCGTGCCCATTCCTGCCATGCAACTCGTACTGAAGACTGTCTCCACGTGGCACCGATCCAAGATCAGCGAAGCCAGTGAGGGAGATATCTGTCTGCAACACAGCCCCAATCGTCCGGAGGCTGGAAGAGAAAGCCCTCTCCAATCTGGCACCCCAGCCTTCTGACAATGATGCTACTCAATGGAGGAAGCACAAACTACCCTGAGGTTCTCTCTCATGGGAACTGACGTAATAAAACTCACTACGCATTTGGTTCGAGTATAAAGCAAGGCTTTAATCAACTTGTTTCAAAACATGGAGGTCTAGTTATCTTTCACTAGTTCCTGTTTACAAAATGTCCTGGGAAAGCTGGGCCCACGCCCGAGTATTTATACTCCTTGGATGGCACCACCAGCTGGCCGTCCAGTGTTATTTCATGAGTCTTTCTTCATGGAGCATATGATTTATAACAGGAACTGTCGTGTATTGATTGCGAGTTTGGCACCACTCAATACGGTAATGTAATGTGCATTGCATTATGGGAATTACCCGGGAAAACGTCAGTCGGCCATTTTACGCAATAAAGTGAACATCGCAGTTACAAGCCTGTCTGCCTGACTCTGATTTAATTCGACGTATCTACATGCTTGATTGAACGCATTAAAGCATAGATACAACAGGAACCTCTACTGCAGAGCTACTAGAGCTGCCACATGCTCCAAGGAGGAATGCAGTGCTGTGAAGCCATGCAGTCTGGTACTGCATGTATTAGCAGTGAACTCTTGCAGTTAAGGCAGCTGTTTGTAGCACACTAATTTACATGACCAACGGTGTCTATACATAAATTTGATGCTCTGGAAGTATAATTCTTTTAAAGCAATACTTGTGAGATCTGGATCCCCCATGCTCTTCGGCAAAGGGATGGTATACCATTGTCCTCCAGGCAGGAACATCCTCATTCTCATGTGCCGCCCTCAGCTGCTCCTGCTACCTAATGTTTTGTATGTCACCCACTGCACTCCCCTCTGCCTCACTCTCTGATTTCCCTGGGGCGGATGTCTCTGGCTGGCGGTTTGGAGGGCAAGTGTCAATGAGGACGTTCTAAACCGCTGGCGGGACTGGATGCACTGTTGTCTGGTTTTGCGGTGCCTGGCACATCTAGAGGAAGAAGAGAGGTTAGAACGGGTTGCCGAGGAGCAACGTTCACGTGTAGAAGGAGTGACAAGAAAGTTTAATTTACTGACAAGTAATGCGGGGGTAGAGTATATTGAGAAGGAGGAGCAGCAGAACTTCATTACTGACCTACAGCTGCCTTTCTACGCCCCTGTCTCCCAACACCCTCTGTGGTCTCCTTCCCAAGGATTGGAGAACCAACACACATGAAAAATGGTTACCCGGGCAAGACACAGGAGGGCTGCCCGTGTCATTTGAAACATGCTCCAGGACGACTCATCCTCTGCGTGAGAGGAAGGGCGGTGGGGTGGGGGGTAGGGCATGGGGGGGTTTGGGGGCGACATAGAATCAGAAGTTCAACTCATCATTTTTTATTCCAAATGTTTGTGGATAATAAAACTCCTCCAACAACAACAACAACTTGTATTTATATAGTGAAATGTCCCAAGGCGGTATACAGGAGTATTTTAAGACAAAAAAAATTTGACACCGATCCACATAAGGATAAATTAGGGCAGGTAACTAAAAGCTTGGTCAAAGAGGTAAATTTTAAGGAGCATCTTAAAGGAGGAAAGAGAGGTAGCGAGGCGGAGAGGTTTAGGGAGGGAATTCCAGAGGTTAGGGCCCAGGCAGCAGAAGGCACGGCCACCAATGGTTGAGTGTTTATAATCAGGGATGCTCAAGAGGGCAGAATTAGAGGAGCGCAGATATCTCGGGGTGGCGGGGGGATTGTGGGGCTGAAGGAGATTACAGAGGTAGGGAGGGGCGAGGCCATGGAGGGATTTGAAAACAAGGATGAGAATTTTGAAATCGAGGCGCTGCTTAACCGGGAGTCAAAGTAGGTCACTGAGCACAGGGGTAATGGGCGAACGGGACTTGGTGCGAGTTAGGACACGGACAGCCGACTTTTGGATGACCTCAAGTTTATGTAGGGTGGAATGTGGGAGGCCAGCCAGGAGTGCGTTGGAATAGCCAAGTCTGGAGGTAACAAAGGCAAGTAAAACCCAACTATCAGTGTGCAGTTTGTAACTAGAGGGAATGAGAGCCTGCTTCAAGCACTTCAAGTGCGATTTTTAATAAGGTGATTGCATGCAAGGCAGTGAGTGAGGGAACACTTGCAGGTGAAGGCTGGGGGTGCAAAAGGCCTGCTGGGCATTGATAGTAAGTAAGTCAAGCATTTTAATCATTATGAAGGGAGGCCATTGTAAGTGGCAGAGCGGCTTAGTATTGCACATTCTTAGAAGTTGCAGCTGATTCCTCTGAACTTGCCTGGCATGGTAAAGCTGTTAAACATTTCCCTGCATTGAGTTGCCATGCATGGGGCATTCTCCTTGGCACTGACTGCCCAGGCCCAGGCCTACAGAGCAATAGTGATACCCACCCTCCTGTACGCTTCAGAGACATAGACCATGTACAGCAGGCACCTCAAAGCACTAGAGAGGTACCACCAACGCTGCCTCCGCAAGATCCTGCAAATCCATTGGCAGGATAGGCGCACCGACGTCAGTGTTCTTGCTCAGGCCAACATCCCCAGCATCAAAGCTTTGAGCACGCTCAATCAGCTCCGATGGACGGGTCACATCGTCCACATGCCCGATACGAGACTCCCAAAACAAGCGCTTTACTCGGAGCTCCGACACGGCAAGAGAGCCCCAGGTGGGCAGAAGAAACGCTTCAAGGACACCCTCAAAGCCTCCTTGAAAAAGTGCAACATCCCCACCGACACCTGGGAATCCCTGGCCCAAGACCGCACAAAGTGGAGGAGAAGCATCCGGGAAGGCGCCGAACACCTTGAGTCTCTTCGCCGGGAGTAAGCGGAAACCAAGCGCAAACAGCGGAAGGAGTGCACGTCAACCCAAGCACCCCACCCACCCGCCCCTTCAACCACCGTCTGCCCCACCCGTGACAGAGACTGTAGGTCCCGCATTGGACTCATCAGTCACCTGAGAACTCATTTTTAATGTGGAAGCAAGTCATCCTCAGTTCCGAGGGACTGCCTAAGAAGAAGAAGAAGACTGCCCAGGCCAATTCCAGCCACTGCCCCGAGCAGCTCTTTGGGGGGGAATTGTGCCACTCTGTTCCCAAATGGAGCCTCCCTCCTCCGCCTGTCTTCTAACCAGCTGCACTTCGACAACTGCACCAAGTGGCCCCGATATTTACAGGGAGGCGGGAAGGGAGTGGGAGTGGGAGGGGGGCTGCAGTTTCATCTCAGGTCCTGGCGCATTTAACGGAAGGACCTGATTACCATTTTTGGAATCCATTTCCCCGGCCGCACACAGTCAGATTGAGAGGCTGGCTGGCTGGCGGGTGGGTAAGCCTAGGCACCAGGCCACAGCAGGGGATCGGAGAGAAGAGAGGGAGAGATTGGGTGCTGGGGTGGGGGTGGGGATGACATTGATGGGGAGCCAGAGAAATCGAGGGGGGAGGGGAGAAGATCGCGGGGAGTTGGGCGGGGGAGGAGAAGGTCGCGGGCCAGGGAGGACATGGGGAGGGCGTAGCTGGAGGGCCATGGGGGAAGCACTCCTACTCCTCCCAGCCAACAGGCAGTGCTGGAAAGGCACTTACCTCTTCCATCCAGCAATCCTCGTCTCTCAGTAGCTGCCAAGTTTCCCGAGGCCTGGGAAACCTGGCCGGCCTGCGTTAAAGCTGGAACAGAGAAAAAATCTTCGGCACCCGTTTTATGGGGGTTAAAACTATGCCCAGTGTATCTGCAGGGTTCTCTACCCTGCTGCACACCTCACAGACGTTCGTTCACAGGGAAACGTACAGATTTGCCCACATGAGAGCTGCCAAATGGGAGACATTCCAAACACCTGGAACAAAACCAAATTTTTAAAATTAGACTGGCACTGCAGGGCCTAGCCAACTTGACTTGTCTGAACTTTACCTATATTTCTATGTCGATACTTTCGTTCCTCCTGCATGTTTCTCCAGCGTACACCATCCCCAGCCAAGAGACCAGGTAGATGAGCAACTTGTTCCAGGTCTTCGCCGCTGCTGCTTTTAATCCAACCATTCCTGATCCCGATTTTATTTTAAATCCTTGTTCAACTAGCTAGCCCTCCATTTAGCACCTCCCTTGGTGGCTTGGCTGCGATCATGATCTCGAAGTATGCGAGATTATGAAAGAAAGACTGGCATTTCGACTGCGCCTTTCACGACCTCAGGACGTCCCAAAGCGCTTCACAGCCAATGAAGTACTTTTTGAAGTGCAGTCACTGTTGTAATGTAGGAAACACAGCAGCCAATTTGCGCACAGCAAGCTCCCACAAACAGCAATGTGATAATGCGCAGATAATCTGTTTTAGTGACGTCGATATGACACAAAACAGAATCATGTCTGAAGTGAGGACTGCTAATACATTTCATCAAGATACTGTTCTGTCTTACTTCAACCTTTCGGAGATAGTACAGTTTCTACAGAGACATCACTTAATGGCCCAGAAATTCGGGTCGGAGGCTTCCCGCGGGTGCAAGCCCCCGACCTGCACTTACCTAGCGTGCCAGCTGTTGTGCTGTGGGCCCGCGTGGGATTCCGATCCTGGGCCTGCTCCAACTGCCGGCGCGCAGTGCTTGCGTGTCCCAGGGGCGCAGTTAGTTCGAGGCGTCCCCTGGGATCATGTGGGCCATGGAGAGCCAGTCGTAGCAGGGAATCTCTATTCATAGATTTGACAGTAAGACCTGTCAAATCTATGAATAGAGTTCAGGCCCAAAACATAACTAAAACTTCAAATAAATTTTTTAAAAAACATCACATTTTTAAAATAACTATAAATTACATAAAATAACTATTTTAAACAATAATTTAAATTTTTGAAAAAATTAATTACAGTTTTTAGTGGGACTAAAAATAAACTTACCTTTCTTTAAAGTATTTAAAAATAATAAACCTGTGGTAAAAATGTTTTAATTTTACTTAATTCACCACTTACCTTGTTAAAAGCAGGCCTTGCGGCTGCTTTTTAAAATCGTAGCTCCTGGAGACTTACCCTCCCGGGAAAACCTGTAAAAAGGCCGGAAGTTCCAGGCGTACGCGCTGCCTCTCCGGCGTACGCATTTGACCTGTGAACCCTTCCTTTAAGGGAACAGAAGTTCCGGTTTCCTGCACATGCGCAGTGCATGCACGAAACCGGCACTTTCGTTGGGCCTACGCATGAATACCCAGCGTGTATTCACCCGTGGGGACCCGAATTTCTGGCCCATTTTAATGTGCTAGCCCTTCTTGTCCCACCTCTACACAATTTCCAAAGCAGTAAGTACTTTCCAATTTGTGTTGATGCACAGTTTTTACTGTATTTCTCGGCCGGCGATTGCAGCTGTAGCTTCCTTGTGCGTGCAGTATCTTCGAAGGAAAAAACAAATCCTGGCTAGTTTATTTTCTGCGAGCAGTTTGTAAAATTCAATATCACAACACAGATGAGAAAGGCCGACTACCCTGCTTAGTTCATCCGTCCAGAGATACCCTACAGTCCCCAACCCCCGGCCCCCGTCACAACAAACTCTGCAAATGTCAAAATTTCCCTGAGGTTGTTGACAAAATAGAGACAAATTTTGTCTGTGGCATGCAATAATCATGACTACACTACTGGTGCATCATTGCAAAGTACAGTTCTAAAACCACAATGGAACTAAACTCCATTTAAGACTAAGATGAGGAGGAATTTCTTCACTCAGAGGGTTGTGAATCTTTGGAATTCTCTATCCCAGAGGGCTGTGAATGCTGAGTCGTTGAGCATATTCAAAGCTGAGAGATATAGATTTCTGGGGGATAAATTCGGTGGCGCCCCCTTTGGGGCGCTAACTTCGCCAGGGCGGTACCTTTAGCGGCCCGAAAAGGTTAGCGCCCCGCGTCGTAAATACAGTGGTAACACCCCAAGCAGGAGGCGGGGGGCTACTGGAAGCGCTCCCCCTCCTTCCTGGGGAGCTCCTGTTGAATATCGTGGCACCACGTGCGTCGCAACGTAGCGCAGGCCTCCCTCCCCTAATTAAAGAGGTGGGGCCTAGCACTGCGCGCACCGGGGTCCCTGCAGGACCATCGGGGAGCGGGGTGCCGGGACCACAGCCCGGCACCCAAGATCGATCGCTGCCAGCACCCCGCACGCAAAAGTGGAAGCGGGCAGGTGCTGGCAGGCAGCCAAGAAAAAAATGGCCGCCCGGCACCTGCCCTTTAATTTGCGCCGCAGCGGCTGCCAAAGGACCACCCTGACCCTGTCCGACACATCGTCCGGCGGTAAGTCAGGGGACGCGACCGACGATTGCGGCCGGGGCGCGAGCGGGGCGCTGCGCACGGTGATGACGTGATCACCGGAGGCGCAGCGCCACGGGGCGCTACCGGCTACCGCCGCCACTAACCTCCCATTGAATTTTGCAGGAGGCGTTAGCGGCCCCGCGTCGCGCCGCGCCCAGGCCCCCCGGGGACGCTAACGGGAGGCGCAAAGCAACCCAATTTCCCCCCCCTTGGACTCTAGGGGAATCACGGGATATGGGGATCGAACGGGAAAGTGGAGTTGAGGTCGAAGATCAGCCGTGATCTTGTTGAATGGCGGAGCAGGCTCGAGGGGCTGAATGGCCTCCTCCTGCTCCTATTTCTTATGTTCTCAAAAACAAAGAGCTACGAGTTCTTTACCAGCTTGCTATATTTCCAGGAAATGCTGCGCAAAATATGTTTATGGTAGTACCTCATCATTGGCATTATATAGTTAATAAGCACGACCTATAGGTTCAGGGCCAATACTTTAAGTTCAGGCATTGTATTTTGTGTTGGTAACAATACCTGAACCTCATTTTCCTTCCATTAATGCAGCTGGTCCTAAAAATTCTGTACGGTTGTGTCAATAAAAAATAAATGATGTTTCAATTCTGCACCAAGGTAAATTCTATTGATGTTTGGAATTTCACAGTCCTCTGAGCCTTCCGAATGGCTGGCCATGGAATCTGCCAGAGTCATATGACTTTGTCCGCAGGTAAAATAGGCGACCGCAAAACGATGATGTGCCAGTTGATTTCTATAGTGTGAAAACTGATTGACCAGTCACTCTGAAAAGGTTGGTCAGACCTCCAAGGGAAATGTTTATTAGATTATGGCTAACACGTCTCTGATGGGCTTCAGAATCGATGTTAAAACAAAAAATAGGGAAACGCTCTCCAGTTACATTCAGTCTCTGGATCGTTTAATTGCTTCTGCATCAGATCTCGTGCTGTGAAACTTCTTCAAAGACTTTGAAAAAAAGAAAAGAGAAAAAAACACACCAGGCAAGTCTAAGGTGATGACAAGGTCGAGCTCGTTTGTGTTGTGCCCCATGCTCCGTGGTCAAATAACCCAGTGACATGCAAATCCGAAGAGCATGTTTGAAAAATGACAACTGGGTGAGGTTGCAGAGGGCTGTCATATCCCAGTATGAGTCAGCAGCTTCAGGAGCAGAGGGCAGGAAAATAAGAAAAGAGATCTGCAAGTGAATTACATACAGGACAGTAGGTTGGTGGCAGTGAGCTACAAGGCAGATCTTGAATTTCAAATCTTTTCGATGATAGAATCATGGAATCATAGACCAGTACAGCACAGAAGGAGGCCATTCGGCCCGTCGAGTCTGCGCCGTCTCTTTCGAAGAGCAATCCAGTTAGCCCCACTCCCCCGCTCTTTCAAAAGAGAATTGGATAAATACTTGGGATTGGGGGCAAGGTATTGACTTGGATAGAGAGCTGGTTGGGGGACAGAAAGCAAAGAGTTGGAATAAACGGGTCATTTTCCGAGTGGCAGGCAGTGACTAGTGGGGTACCGCAAGGATCGGTCCTAGGACCCCAGCTGTTCACAATATATATTAATGATCTGGACGAGGGAATTGAATGTAATATCTCCAAATTTGCAGATGACACAAAGCTGGGTGGGAAGGTATGCTGCGAGGAGGATGTCATGAAACTCCAGTACGATTTGGACAGGTTAGGTGATTGGGCAGAAACATGGCAAATGCACTATAATGTGGATAAATGTGAGGTTATCCACTTTGCGGCAAAAACAGGAAGGCAGATTATTATTTGAATGGCAATAGATTGGGAGAAGGGGAATTGCAAAGAGACCTGGGTGTTCTTGTGCACCAGTCGCTGAAGGTAAGCATGCAGGTGCAGCAGGCGGTTAAGAAGGCAAATGGTATGTTGGCCTTCGTAGCGAGAGGGTTCGAGTACAGGAACAAGGATGTCTTGCTACAGTTGTACAGGGCCTTGGTGAGACCGCACCTTGAGTATTGTGTGCAGTTTTGGTCGCCTTATCTGAGGAAGGACGTTCTTGCCATGGAAGGAGTGCAGCGAAGATTCACCAGGCTGATACCTGGGATGGCAAGAATGACGTATGAGGAGAGATTGTGTCGATTGGGCTTATACTCACTGGAGTTTAGAAGATTGAGAGGGGATCTCATCGAAACCTATAAAATTCTGCCAGGCCTGGACAGACTAGATGCTGGAAGGATGTTCCCGATGGTCGGGGAGTCCAGAACCAGGGGTCATAGTCTAAGGATAAGGGGTAGGATATTTAGGACTGAAATGAGGAGGAATTTCTTCACCCAGAGAGTGGTGAACCTGTGGAATTCTCTACCACAGAGGGCGGTGGAGGCCAATTCATTAAATATATTCAAGAAGGAGTTAGATATATTTCTTAAGGCTAAAGGGATCAAGGGATACGGGGAGAAAGCAGGGACAGGGTACTGAATGTGGATGTTCAGCCATGATCTCATTGAATGGCGGAGCAGGCTCGAAGGGCCGAATGGCCGACTCCTGCTCCTATCTTCTATGGGTCTATGAATTGACAGGGCTGTTGGGAAAGAGCAAGGGAGTGGGACTAATTGGAAAGCTCTTTCAAAGAGCTGACACAGACACGATGGGCTGAATGGTCTCCTTCTGTGCTGTATGATGCTATCCCTGCAAATTTTTCTCCTTCAGGTATTTTTCCAATTCCCTTTTGAAGGCTACTTGTGAATCTGCATCCATCACCCTATCAGGCAGTGCATTCCAAATCCTAACCATTCGTTGCGTACATTTTTTTCCCCTCATGTCCCCTCTGGTTCTTTTGCCAATCACCTTAAATCTGAGCCCTCTGGTTATCGACCCTTCAGCCATTGGAAGCAGTTTCTCTTTATTCACTCTATCCAAACCCTTCATGATTTTAAACGCCGCTATCAAATCTCCCCTTAGCCTTCTCTGATCTAAGAACAACCCCAGCTTCTCCAATCCACCCACGTAACGGTAATCCCTCCTCCCTGGGACCATTCTAGTAAATCTCTTCTGCACCCTCTCCAAAGCCTTCACGCCCTTCCTGAAGTGTGGTGCCCAGAATTGGACACAATACTCTAGCTGGGGGCCAAACTAGTGTTTTATAAAGGTATAGCATAACTTCCTGGATTTTGTACTCTATGGGGGAGAGATTCCCCTAGAGGGCCGTTTGGGGCACTAAGTGAAAAATGTTTGGAAAGCTAGCCTTTTCAAACATTTGTTAAATTCCCTCTTTTTCAGATGAGACGTTAAACCAAGGCCCCGTCTGCTCTCTCAGGTGGACTTAAAAGACCCCATGGCCACTATTTTGAAGAAGAGCAGGGGGAGTTATCCCCGGTGTCCCGGCCAATATTTATCTGTCAACCAACATCACTAAAACGGATTATCCGGTCATTATTGTTGAATCCGTGATTCTTAAATATGATGTTTTCCAATAACTAGACGGAGGCTGTAAATTAACAATCAACAGGTGTTTACTGCAGGAGGGTAGTCTAAAGACTAACAGTACAGAGGCGTGCTCAAGGCTTATACACAGGTGTGGTCACTGCCGGTACTACAGTATACAGGAGCTGTAAAAGCAGTTCTCTCTTAAAGGTACATACACTACAATTCCTCCCCTTTTAGATTAACAGTACCCATAGCATTCAAATAACAGTTAACACTTTAACATGCACATTAAACTGAAATAGTCCATTTATAGATTCAGTCTTTGGGGCGGCTTCCTGATCCTTTCTGGATAGCGCCTTTCCTGAGGTTCTTGTTCTTGGTGCGGAGGCGATTCTGGCCCCCTTTCGTCGGTTAGTTCATCAGTTTCCGCTGCTACTGTTTCTGAGGTAGATGCTACCGGTATGTCGGGTTTATCCCCAGGTACGCAAGACATGGGGTTGACTCGTTCCTGTGATGCTAGGATCTGGTCGATGTGGCGTCTAACAATGTTCTCCCCGACATCCACTGTGTACATTAATGGCCCCTGCCGTGTGCATATCGTTCCGAGTTGCCATTTCTCTGTTCGGTAGTCGCGGGCCAAGACTGGTTGTCCTACATTGAAGCTCTTTGTCGGCTTCTCATTGATGTGCTGGAATTGCTTATCCTCAACATTTCTTCGCACATTTGGTCTGAGCAAATCCAGACGAGATCTCAACCTTCGGTTAAAGAACATCATGGCCGGGGTCTGGTTGGTAACTGCATGTGTCGCATTTCTGCAGGCTAACAGGAAATTGTCCACCTTATGCTGTAGTGGAATTTCATCATTGCACATGGCCCTTATCGCCTTTTTAAAGGTTTGTACGAACCTCTCAGCCAATCCATTTGTGGCTGGATGATACGGGGCGGATGAGTAATGCCTTACCCCATTCCTTCTCAGAAATTTCCGAAACTCTTCGGACACAAACTGTGGTCCGTTATCAGAGCAAATCTGCTCTGGCAAGCCGTTCCTGGCAAATATGGTCCGTAGAACTGCAATCGTTTTCCCTGTAGTGGTTGAGGACATTTTGATCACCTCAGGCCATTTCGAGCGTGCATCCACTGCTATTAAGAACATTGAGTCCATGAATGGACCAGCAAAATCAATATGCACCCTTTGCCATGGAGAGGAGGGCCACTCCCATGGGTGTAGAGGGGCATGTGCTGGTGCATTTTGGACCTTCTGGCATCCTGAGCAGCTCTTTGTTAGGTCCTCGATTTGTTGATCGATCCCCGGCCACATAAGCCCTAGCAAGGCTTTTCATTTTCATCCCTCCCAGATGGCCTTCGTGAAGCTCATTGAGCACTCTCTCCCTTAACTTGGGTGGAATTACCAATCGGGATCCACACATCACTGTCCCCTGGCATACTGACAGCTGTTCTCTTCTGGATGAGAATGCTGGCAACAGTGAGTTGCCATGTGTTGGCCATCCCTTCACCGTCAAATCATATACCCGAGACAGTGTCGGATCATTGCAGGTCTCCTTCTCTATATCCGCGTTAGTTACTGGCAATCGTTCAATTATCGACGAATAAAATATTTCGATAGGGTCCACTGCTGGTGCTTCCTCCACAGTAGGCAGTGGCAGGCGTGATAGCCGATCAGCGTTTCCATGCTGTTTCGTGCCCTTATACTCTATTTCATATTGGTTCGCCCCTAGAAAAAGGGACCATCTTTGTAGCCGTTGTGCAGTCATCACCGGAACACCCTTCTTCGGATTAAAGATGGAGACAAGTGGTTGGTGGTCAGTCAGTAAGGTGAACTTCTGCCCATGCAGATAGTGGTTGAATTTTTTTACTCCCCATACTAGGCTGAGGGCCTCCCTGTCGATCTGGGCGTAGTTGCGCTCGGCTGTGGTCAGTGGCCGAGACGCAAAGGCTACTGGCCTCTCCGAGCTGGCCGGGAATTTGTGCGACAGCACCGCTCCAATACCATAGGGTGATGCATCACATGCCAAACGAATTGGTAGTGCTGGGTTGAAATGGGCCAACACCTCTTTTGATGTGATCAATTCTTTGCACTTCTGGAAAGCTCGTTTACATTCGTCATTCCACTTCCATGGTACCCCCGTTTGCAGTAGGGTGTTCAGTGGGTGTAATACTGTAGACAAATTTGGTAAGAACTTATTGTAGTAGTTCACCAGCCCGAGGAACGACCTCAGTTGTGACACATTTTCCGGTGCTGGAGCCTTGACTACTGCCTCAATCTTTTCAGGGGATTTATGTAACCCCTCTTCATCAATAACATGGCCACAATACGAGATCTGCTTCTGGAAAAACTCGCACTTGTGGCGATTAGCTCGTAGCCCATATTCCTTTAATCTAGTGAGCACCTTCTCCAGGTGATCACTGTCATTTTCGCCCGTGACCAGGATGTCGTCCAAATAACACTGGGTCCCTGGAATCCCTTGCAGGACTTGATCCATTGCCCTTTGCCAAATAGCCGGAGTCGATGCTACCCCGAACACCAGCCGGTTGTATTGGTAGAGACCTTTATGAGTGTTGATCGTGAGGTATTGTTTCGAGGCTTCTTCATTTGCAGGTACGCCTGGACCAGATCAATTTTGGTGAAGCGTTTACCTCCAGATAGCGAGGCGAAAATATCCTCAATCCGTGGAAGTGGATATTGTACAGTGTGAAGGACTGGGTTCACTGTCACCTTAAAATCCCCACAGATGCGGACCTTCTTTGGTTCCCCAGGCGTATTACTCAACGACCTCTTCATTACAGGAACGATGGGTGTAGCCCACTCGCTCCAGTCTACTTTGGACAGTACTCCTGAACGTTTCAACCCTTCCAGCTCTGCTTCGACGGCTGGTCGGATCGCATAAGGCACCGGTCTGGCCTTAAAAAACTTTGCGCTTGCATTTTCCTCTATTTTAATCATCGCCATTATGCCTTTTAGTGTTCTGAGTCCCTCCTGGAACACTTCTTGTGCGTCAGTTAGCATTTTTGACAGTCGTCCAGGTGTGACGTCGTCATCCTTTTTGGCCTCAACCTTCAGTGCCTGTATGGAATGCCAATCTAATTGTATCTTCCGGATACATTCACGTCCTAGTAGTGGTGGTGCTCCATCTGGCAATACATATACGTCCATTTTGGGTATTTCCTGGCCTTTGTATATCACGTTCACCCTTATTTTTCCTTTGGGGTAGACTTTTTGCCCCGTGTACGTCTTCAAGTCAATCTCTGTAGCTTTCAAGGGTATATGTGAAAATAACCGCTTGTAGTCCCTTTGGTTTATGACTGTTAGGGCTGATCCTGTGTCCAATTCCATTTTCACTTGGACTCCGTCTATCTTGAGCGTGACCCAGATAGTCTGGTGATCCTCCATTTTGATTACCTTATGTAGTTTCAGACAACCCAGCTCCTTGCTTCCGGAGTCTGTATCACTTTTCTGTTCATCTGAACTACTGTCCATCACCTTATGTACCTTTTTGTACTTCTCCTGTGGAGATTTCTTGCTGCTGGTTTTCTTCCCTGACCTGCAGACTCTTGCTATGTGTCCTGCTTTTCCACACTGTCTGCACACTTGGTCCTTGAACCAACAATCCTTCTGGTCGTGCATTGTTCTGCCGCAGCGATAACACTTCCCTGCTCCATATGACATTTCATTGGTGCCATATTCTTGCGGTCTCCGTTGTATCTCTGCAGCGCCCCATGCGGCTGCTTTGTGTGATACTGCCATGCTGAAAGCCTTATCCAGCGTAAGATCCTTTTCTGATAGAAGCCGTTTCTGGGTTCCTTCACTTTGAAGCCCACACACAAACTTGTCCCTTAACGTATCTGCTAGTCCCAATCCAAACTGGCAGTGTTTCGATAGCTTGCGCAGTTCCGTTAAGTACTCAGCAGTACTTTCGTCTTTATGCTGGTTCCTTTTGTGGAACTTAAATCTTTCTGCTATCAGCAGCAGTGTGGGGTTTAAGTGGTCCTGTAGGATTTCCACTATGCTTTCGAAATTCTTATCCACTGGCTTCTCTGGGGTTATTAGGTTTCGCAGTAACCCATAAGTTTTTGCACCCATGGAATTCAACAAAACCAGTGCTTTCCTAGCATCTGGCACTTCATTCGCCTTGCAGTACACCTCAATGCGTTTCACATATGTCGCCCAATCTTCGACTTCATTGTCGAACGCTGTGATACTGCCACTCTTCGGCATCCCTGGGTGTGATTAAACTGTCTAAAATGGCATCTCCCACGCTCTCCCTTCTTCTCCGCTGGCACAAAATGGCGTCTCCCGCGCCTTCCTTCCTTCCCGCGCTCGCCCTTCTTCTCCGCTGCGGCTTCTAAAATGGCGTCTCCCGCGCTCTCCCTTCTTCTCCGCGGCTCAATGGCGTCTCCCGTGCTTCCTTTCTTTCCCCCGCGGACGCTGTTCAGCCCTTGAGCCCTGGCTGTGCTCTGCGCGTTCTCCCGTGCGCCTCTCTCGTTGCCGCCGCTCGGTCCTGAACCCGGCTACTGCTTTACCCTCTCTCTCTTTTTGTTTTCCGTCGACGCTGCTCGGTTTTCAACCCCCGGCAGCATCCTGTGCGCTTCACCCTCTCTCTTACCCCGTCGATGCTGTTCGGCCTTTTCTGTGCCGTCGGTCGGCTCCAGCCGCCGCTGTCCGGGAAGGGTCTGCGCTGTACCTGTTGCCAGTCTGTTGCTGGATCGTCGTGGCTGGAGAATCAAGCCCAGCTCTTAACAGCCTTCCCTGCAATGTTCACTCTCTGCCGGATGACTGGGCGGTTGCTCGTGGTCGACGCCCGTGCTTCTGGCCTCGACTTTCTTCCACCGTCCTCCCGGAGCGAATCCTTGAAAGGAAATGCAGAGTTACAGGTAGATTCGAATCGACCCCGTCGCCACTGTTGAATCCATGATTCTTAAAGTATGATGTTTTCCAATAACTAGATGGAGGCTGTAAATTAACAATCAACAGGTGTTTACTGGAGGAGGGTAGTCTAAAGACTAACAGTACAGAGGCGTGCTCAAGGCTTATATACAGGTGTGGTCACTGCCGGTACTACAGTATACAGGAGCTGTAAAAGTAGTTCTCTCTTAAAGGTACATACACTACAATTATCACATTGCTGTTTGTGGGAGCTTGCTGTGCGCAAATTGGCTGCCGCGTTTCCCACATTCCCAAGTGACTGCACTTCAAAAAGTACTTCATTGGCTGTAAAGTGCCTTGAGACGTCCGGTGGTCGTGAAAGGCGCTATAGAAATGCAAGTCTTTCTTTCTTTTTGCTCCAAGAGGGAAGTGGAGCGCTAAATCAAGTGCTCCACTTGCTTCCCGGAGCGCGAGAGGCGGGGAATGTCCCGATCCGGGGCGATGTGCTCAGCAGTGCCACCTGTGGCCTCACATGGCGCTGCTGCGTTGCAGGGGCTGTTCCCTGCATTAACGGAAAGGGCCCCCCCGCTGCTGCGAGCTCTGCACGTTTCATTGTAGATTTCTGGGCCACCGAGGAGCGGGAGTGCCGCGCGATCTGCCGGGCTGAGCGATTTCGTCACGGACGCCGCGACCGGTGGCCGAAAATACGTTTGTCAAAAAAAAATCATCGTTTTTATTTTTGGCCGGCCGCCCGCCGCGCCTTTAAGTTGCGCCCCGCCAGCGGCCGGCCTCACTCTTCGTGGCCCCTGCAGCAGTCAGTAATGTCGCCCGGCGCTGCTGTGGGGCGCGAGTGCGAATTTTACTCCCGGGCCGCTGCGCCCGGCGATGACGTCATGATCTCCGGGTGCAGTAGATCGGCGCGATACCCAGTAACGCCGCTGCTATCCTCCTGTGGAATTTTGCAGGAGGTACGGTTATTGCCTCGGGTCGTGGGGGGGTGGGGGGGCAGTGGGGGAAAGCCATTTGCACCCCGTTAGCACCTCCCACCGGAGGCGCATCGAGGGGAATTTTGCCCCCATGCCTCTATTTATAAAGCCCAGGATTGCATATGCTTTATTAACTGCTTTGTTAACCTGTCCTGTCACCTTCAAAGAATTATGCACTCACCCCTCCAGGTCTCTCTCTTCTTGCACCCCCCCCCCTTTAAAATTGTACCATTTAGTGTGTACGGTCTCTCCTCATTCTTCCTACCAAAAAGGATCACCTCACAGTTTTCTGCGCTGAATTTCATCTGCTATGTGTCCGCCCATTCCACCAGCCTGTCTATGCCCTCTTGAAGTCTATTATTATGTTCTAACAACTCTGCTGTTCAAATAATTCGGCTTATGTAACTTTATAACATCATCAGATTTCCTCAATTTGGTGAATGCTTTGTACCTGCAACCCATTTTTAAACGATTCTGTATAACATGTACAATGTGATGTTTATACCTGGTTAGATGTGGTTATAATCGGAATTGCTGCCAGTTGGTGATGTTGCTGTCAGCAAAATGAAGCTCGTTCACTGTGTGGCACTGGTAAGCAGTTTAATGTGGGCAAGAGTAGTGGAAGGATTATTTATGACTTTCACACCTCCCACATCAGGTGTTAGAGTGGGGTTCATAGACCTGAACCCACCGTAACAGAGAGCACACAGAGATAAACTATCTCTCACAGAGATCTTTTATTTAACCAGTAACACACGGATTAAATACAAACCCAACTTAACCTGTCCTGGAGGCTTCAAGTGCCCGGTGATCAAACTGACGAAGTCTGTTGAATCTTTAGATGTCTCCTCTTCAGTAGACCAGGGCACGTTTGTCCTGGCCAACTGCTGTGAAAAAACCCCAAAGTATTGTGTTAGTTCTTATATTCTTTGTGGCTCTCACATGCACAGCTCAATGATTGGTTCCTTCAAGCATGGCTGTTCCCCCCTTGTCGTTCATGGTTAGTTGAAAGTTTAGTGGGGGTTACTTCATCGTGCCTGTCACTTGTTGCAGTTTAATGAGGGTCTTATCTCAAGACAATGCTGGCCGGTTCCACTGGTCCCATAGCAACGCCAGGTTTGTCCTTGGTTACAACTGCCTTTTGTCTGAGTAATCTCCGTTAAAAATGTTCCTCTATATTCCTGTTTCTCAGCTTGCAATTTAATATGGTTTAGCTGTCATTATAAGTTTTCCTTTTGTATTAAAGTTCTTATTTGTTGTTAAGGATGTTTAAAACAGTTTTTCCTTCAGTGTCACTGGTAAACAGGTAATGTGACTAAGAGTGGCACTGGGTCTGAAGGGTAATTGCTTGCATGACTAGTCTGTAGTAAGCAGTTTCATTTTGTGGAACCGCAATGCAGGAAAGTGCATGTTGCATGTACAGGAAACTTTCGATTTACCGGCACCTAAATAACCGGAAATCTTGGTTAACCGGCAAAACTCAGGAGTAGGTTCAGGTAAGTTTTACTTCATATTCTACTTGCCTTCCTCGATCTGTTGCTGTGCAAGGGTGTGGCTGCAGCTGTTGCTAAGCTACAGAGACGCTTGGAACTTGTGGCCATTGTTCTGAACCTAACAGGGTTTGTTGCTTTATACGGGGCTCTGAGCTCTCCGTATCTTTTACTATAGCTTTCGGTTATCTGGAATTTTTCATGAATCGGCATCACGCCGGTCCCGTCGGTGCCGGATAAAAAAAGTTTCCTGTATTATAATGCAGTAGTCCAATTGAATAATTTACTTGGCATCATAAATGTCCTGAATATAGCTCCAGTGGTTTAATATTTCTCACTGGAATGCACCAAGAAACATCTGACATTACTTATAATGCGTACTCAGGATAGAATCTTTCATTATATAAAGTTTTTTTTGCCAAGGTAAGAAAAAACGTATTCATGCAGCTTATTTTGTTTCAGGCCGTGCCAGTTTCTGTCCCCTTTTTTGTGCCACGTGAGTTGTTTCCAAGATAATACGATGCAAAGTTGCACAAAGTACGAGTGTGGTGTAGCATCATCTGGGAAATTGAATTACCAGAAAAGTCGCTCTCCAGTACATATTTTCACACCCATAATCTGATAGCAATAACAAACTCAGAGGCCAGTTTATCTAGGAGGAAACAAGGAAGCACTTGGAATGACAATGCCTTTGTGGAACCCTCTTGCCTAGTTAGCCTTGCTGTCAGTGGCACCTTTGTAGGTTGACGCTATTTCTGACAATTTGCAACATGCATTTTCATTGTATAATTTTCCAGCTGACTGCGTCCACCTTTGTTCCTGTCATGGCCTTACAACAGTGCTCTGTAATTATTGTTAGCAAACAGTAGATGGCCTCAAGGAATGCTGTAAAATTCTGCTTTTGTTTTATATGCCTGTAATAAATACAAGCAGCTCAATAAATAACAGGGCACAGGACGAACGTTGACTGCCAGGCTCACCAGCGTGAAGCTGACCCAACTGATCACATAACTCTAGTTACAAAGTAATAGTGGCCGAAGCCTAGGATTAGGCCCCTCCCTATCTCTGCACCCTCCTCCAGCCCTACAACCCTCTGAATTATTTACGCTCCTCCAATTCTGGCCCCTTGAGCGTCCCCGATTTTAATCGCTCCACCATTGGCGGCCGTGCCTTTAGCTGCCTGGGCCCTAAGCTCTGGAATTCCCTCCCTAAACCTCTCCGCCTCTCTCTCCTTCTTTAAGTCGCCCCTTAAAACCTACCTCTCCTGTCCTAATATCTCGTTATGTGTCAAATTTTGTCGGATTACGCTTCTAGGAAGCGCTTTGTGACGTTTTCTTCTTCTTAGGCAGTCCCTTGGAGCCGAGGATGACTTGCTTCCACATTAAGAATGAGTTCTCAGGTGACTGATGAGTCCAATGCGGGACCTACAGTCTGTCACAGGTGGGGTAGACGGTGGTTGAAGGGGCGGGTGGGTGGGGTGCTTGGGTTGACGTGCGCTCCTTGCGCTGCTTGCACTTGGCTTCCGCTTGCTCCTGGTGAAGAGACGCGAGGTGTTTGGTGCCTTCCCGGATGTTTCTCCTCCAATTTGTGCAGTCTAAGGCCAAGGATTCCCAGGTGTCGGTGGGGATGTTGCACTTTTTCAAGGAGGCTTTGAGGGTGTCCTTGAAGTGTTTTCTCTGCCCACCTGGGGCTCTCTTGCCATGTCGGAGCTCCGAGTAGAGCGCTTGCTTTGGGATGATGTGACCCGTCCATCGGAGCTGATCGAGCGTGGTCAAAGCTTCGATGCTGGGGATGTTGGCCTGAGCGAGAACACTGACATTGGTGCGTCTATCCTGCCAATGGATTTGCAGGATCTTGCGGAGGCAGCATTGGTGGTACCTCTCTGGTGCTTTGTGGTGCCTGCTGTGCATGGTCTATGTCTCTGAGGCCTACAGGAGGGCGGATATCAGTACTGCTCCACTTATATAAATGCAAGTTGTTGTCATCTGCGTCCTTGGTGTGGTGCTTGTCTTGCAAAATACAGACTGGGGAGGAAATAAAATAGCTTATCTTAAAACACTAAAACCTGTATCATAATGCCTTAGTATCTGCTATGACCTGCATGATCTTGATCAGATACCCATGAATTCTTCCAAGACAGACATTTCCTCTTTATTGTTTTTTGACAGTTTAATCTCTGAAGCCTGATGGGCAAGAACAGTCCCTCGCCATTTTCCTGTCCACGTTTACCACAGGAGTAAATAGCCCTTGCACAAATTGTGCAAGAGCTTCACTATATTTGCGTATTCCATGTAAATAAGGGCATTGTTATGCAGCCCTCAATTTCCTGCATCCGAGCAGAGGTTCTTTCCTAGCCCTAATTCCATCCATTTAAAATGGCTGCATATTCCTGGCCAGAATGGAGATGATTGGGTAATTACCCCGTCAATCACGCATGGAGACCGCACTGCTGTAAGTGGCTGGGATTGATTGTACGCACATAATTTGCATTATATAACTATCCTCCACTCAGTGCATTTTTTCTGGAGAAAGAACCTTGCTCCCATCGGGAGACTTTGCTGTAGTTTCGGTCGTGAGTTCTGCCATGGTCCGTAGAGGCTCTTTCTAAATTGGTTCTGTTTGCTGAGTAAGTAGATTCTGTTTGCCGTAAAATAGACTCTTTGCTGTAACCCCTGCTGTACTGTCCTGCTCCACCTTCAACTCATTGACTGGCACAGTGGTGTCACTACTCTTTGAATTAGTGTAGCTATTGTAGGCCAGCTGCAGTGTTGCCTTTGGGGAAGTGTTACCTGAAAGCTGAGCTGCTGCAATTGGTCTTGGAGCTATGACTGTCACATCCAGGCCGTCACGCTCCTTGAGTTTGCTGAAAGAGCTAAAGAAGGAGAAAATAAGGAATACTAGGGACGATCCAATTGCACCAGAATTGGGTTGCCTGCGCCTGCCATTGCCCAATCTATGTCTACAGGCCCAGGCACAGTCAGCTGGCAACATCGGAGAACGGCCTTCGCAGGCTCGGGTTCATCAAGGAGCCTATTTCCGAGCTGTGCCTTCTGCTGCAAAATGGGACCACGGACAACCTCCACCAGAGGGATGGCAGTCAAGGTCACCACTGGTCAACTGATGCTTTCAACTTTTATATTTCATGCACCTTCTAGGCTACCCCTGGAAACATCTGCAATCAAAGCCAATCTGCAACACCAATGTCTCAAATAGGTGACCGATGCATTGCTCAGCAGACCCATTGAGCAGTAATATCAGTGTAACAGGGCTGCCCAATTTAATTTGCAAAGCTGGATTCTCCAAAGACCAGGGGATTATTGATGGTGTCTTTGTGGTCATCCGGACCCCGAGGCACAATCCCATGCTCTATATGAACTGAAAGGGGTTCCGCTCCACTACTATACAGCTGGTCAATTATCAGGAACAAGAACAACAACAACTTGTATTTATATAGTGCCTTTAACGTAGTAAACTGTTCCAAGGCACTTCGCATGAGTGTTATCAAACAAAATTTGACACCAAGCCACATGAGGAGATATTAAGGCAGGTGACCAAAAGCTTGGTCAAACGTAGATTTTAAGGGGCGTCTTAAAGGTGTAAAGAGAGGTAGCGAGGTGGAGAGATTTAGTCGGGGAATTCCAGAGCATACACTTGGCAGCGGAAAGCACGGCCGCCAATGGTAGAGTGATTATAATCGGGGATGCGCAAGAATTGGAGAAGCGCAGATATCTCAGAGGGTTGTGGGGCTAGAGGAGATTACGGAGATTGGGAGGGGCGAGGCCAAGGAGGGATTTGAAAACAAGGATGAGAATTTTAAAATTGAGGCGTTGCTTAACGGGGAGCCAATGTGGGTCAGCGAGCACAGAGGTGATGGGTGAGCGGGACTTGGTGTGAGTTACGACACGGGCAGAAGAGTTTTGGGTGACCTCAAATTTACAGTGAGTGGAAGATGAGAACACTGGACCATGCTCGTTTCCCAGGGGACAATCACGGTGCTTTCACATTAAGGCTAGCATTGGCTGCAAGGCTGGCTTCTCAGAGACCAATCTGGCTCTCTTAAGCCATGGCGAGTTACACTTTTGCATCAGCCATGATGAAAAGCAGAACGCAGATAGAATGAGGCCCATTAAGCTTCCAGGAGCCTCATAGAGCATACCTCTGGTATCTTACCCAGATCAGGGGAGCCTTATCCTACACCAGTTTGTCCAGGATCACTGTCACCTGTTGCATGTTGCACAATTTTTGCAATATGAAGAGGACCAAACCATGTTGGAGGAGACCACCTGGTAAAGGAGGCCAGGGCAGGATAGAAACATAGAAACATAGAAGATAGGAGCAGGAGTAGGCCATTCGGCCCCACGAGCCTGCTCCGCCATTCAATGCGATCATGGCTGATCATCCAAATTCAGTACCTGGTCCCTGCTTTCTCCCCATACCCCTTGATCCCTTTTGCCTTAAGAAATATATCCAACTCCTTCTTGAATATATTTAATGAATTGGCCTCCACTGCCTTCTGTGGTAGAGAATTCCACAGGTTCACCACTCTCTGGGTGAAGAAATTCCTCCTCATTTCTGTCCTAAATGGCTTACCCCTTATCCTTAGACTGTGACCCCTGGTTCTGGATTCCCTGACCATCGGGAACATCCTTCCTGCATCTAGTCTGTCCAGTCCTGTCAGAATTTTATAAGTTTCAATGAGATCCCCTCTCATTCTTCTAAACTCCAGCGAGTACAAGCCCAATCGACCCAATCTCTCCTCATACGCCATTCCTGCCACCCCAGGTATCAGCCTGGTGTATCTTCGCTGAACTCCTTCCATGGCAAGAACATCTTTCCTCAGATAAGGCGAACAAAACTGCACACAATACTCAAGATGTGGTCTCACCAAGGCCCTGTACAACTGCAGCAAGACATCCTTGTTTGTGTACTCAAACCCTCTCGCTACGATGGCCAACATGCCATTTGCCTTCTTAACCGCCTGCTGCACCTGCATGCTTACCTTCAGCGACTGGTGCACAAGGACACCCAGGTTTCATTGCACTTCCCCTTCTCCCAATCTATTGCCATTCAGATAATAATCTGCCTTCCTGTTTTTGCCACCAAAGTGGATAACCTCACATTTATCCACATTATATTGCATCTGCCATGCTTCTGCCCAATCACCCAACCTGTCCAAATCGTCCTGGAGTTTCTCGGCATCCTCCTCACAGCACACACGCCCACCCAGCTTTGTGTCATCGGCAAATTTGGAGATATTACATCTAGTTCCCTTGTGTAGATCATTAATATATATTGTGAATAGCTGGGGTCCAAGGACCGGTCCCTGCGGTACCCCACTATTCACTGCCTGCCACTCGGAAAAAGATCCGTTTATTCCAATGTAGAATAATGTAGGATGTAGAACTGGCCAAGACAAGGTGGTTGTAGCCAGAAAGACTGTTGCACCAGACAATCCTCAACAGCCTTTCAGCTACGTGCCTCATCTGGTGCCTCATGGAGGAACATAATGAAGGTTCACACTCGACAGGACAGAGGTGTCTGAGGTGTGCTCTCTGCTCCATAATTATGTACAGGGAGAGTCAACCACCCACACACCGTGCTACCACCATCCTCAACTTTTATACTGAGGGGCCCTCTCCTGCATCAAGGGGTATATGTCAGGACTAAGTTGCTACACCTGAGCACCAGAAGCCGAGGCAACAGTTGTACCAGATTGACTGCAACCCCAAGTTATAGGGGGACATCCTTGACTGGAGCCATGTAATCATTCAGGTGATTAATAATAGCCCTAGGGTATGGCTTAATCGAAAGGGATATTGTTCAATTAACATGTGTCTGTGCCCGCCCCCCCAACCCACAAATTCTCGTCGATGTATATGTTTTCTGAGGAGTTTCCATGTTGCTTTCATTCTTAGGTAATTAATGGGCAGGACTTGGAAGAAGTGTACTGTCCACTGATGGCGTTAATTAAGCAAAATCATATCTTTATTGTACACTTGCGTGTTTGTAGAGTGAGCTGGGGAGACAGATTTTCATTTGGCCGAGCTCATTGATGTCACTAAATGCAAATGCAGGCTAATTTTTCACAAAATGGACAACCCCAGCGTGGGGCAGGGGATGCCTGCCTGTGGGTGTAGAAAAACATAATTGGTGTACTTTTTTGTTTTGTTCTCAGAGTAGCGAGACTTGTAGGGCCACTCAGTTCCTCTCCTGGTGCGGCACTACCTTGCCTTTGCTTATCTCCGGCGGCTGAGGAACGATCACGCGGCCCATCAAAGCTGACCTATCCAGAAAAACCCTGCAGTCCCCGCATCGCTGCATTCAACGGTTTCTTAAATAAATCCCAAGGCATTTGCCTCCACGAACGCGCCCGGAAGCCGATTTCCAGAATTCTTGGTTATTCTCCGTGTGACAAGCTTCCTGACATCAGTCTTAAAGCTGCCCTTCATCGCTTTGAACCTTTTTGTACTGCTTACTATCTTAGCCACAGGGTTCTACAGGGTTCCCTCTTACTCACCTTCTTTCAAGCTTGAAGAGCCCCACTGAAATTCGGCACTCAACACAGGGGGATATTACAGGCATGAAGCCATGTCATACTACCCTGTGGCACTCTACATCATTGCGCCAAATGCTTCCCCCCCCCCCGCCGTCTTGACTTCTTTTTGGTGCCGATACGTTCCCTTTTTTCTCCCCTTTATCTCTTCTCCGGGGTTGACTTCTGCCAGGGTACAGCTCCTTGGCCACTGATGGCCCTCTGGTACCTCGCCCAAGTGTGTGAGCCTAGACAGAGAGAACAGGGAGGCCTGGTGGGGCGGGGCGGGGGCGGTGGGAGGTGGGAGGTGGGGTGGGGGAGAAGGGAGGATCACATCTGATCCCGATCCTAACCTCATTGGGCACACACTAAAGGGCAGTTGATGGTGAGACTTCCTCTTTTATGTTCTTGGCGCCATGCAGCTACTAAGTTGGAGAACAATTTAGTTACAAATATGAGAGCTAATAAAACGTTATTTAGGCAGAATTAGTGAGTTGGTGCATTACAGTTCTGGGATACATGTGGTTCAGATTAATCTAGTTTCCAAAATAAATGCGTTTCCCTCATGGCAGTCAGACGTGAAACAAGCAGCAGTAATGTCACTGACTGCGTGTGCACATTGGTGTGATTGTTTGAAAAAATGTTAATCTGCAGCGAGTGCAATATTTATGAACTTTTCAAAACAAAAACCATGATTGATTCTTCTGTGATCCAGAGATAAAATTAGGCGCACTGCCACCGTCCTGGTTGGTAAATTTTTACTCCGTTTCTGAATCAGGTCTCAGCTTGTAATAAGCCAAATGCCAAAGGTTAACAGTGATTTTTTTTTTAACATATATATCTGCGCAGTGCCCAAATTATAGAGAATTAAAAAAAGCAACTGCTCTCCTTGGTCCAAAGAAAAGCGCATTGTAAATTATCAGAGACTCATAGAAATTTACGCCACAGAAGGAGGCCATTCGGCCCATCGTGTCTGTGCTGGCCGACAAAGAGCTCTCCAGCCTAATCCCACTTTCCAGCTCTTGGTCCGTAGCCCTGCAGGTTACGGCACTTCAAGTGCATATCCAAGTACTTTTTAAATGTGATGAGGGTTTCTGCCTCTACCACCCTTTCAGGCAGTGAGTTCTAGACCCTCACCGTCCTCTGGGTGAAAAACGTTCTCCTCAACTCCCCTCTAATCCTTCTACCAATTACTTTAAATCTCTGCCCCCTGGTTATTGACCTCTCTGCTCAGGGAAATAGGTCCTTCCTATCCACTCTATCTAGGCCCCTCATCATTTTATGGCGTGCTGCAAAAAGATGCAGCATAACGGGATGCTGTAAAATTCTAAACACGTAAGGGACACAATTCAGAAATACTGCATGCAAAGAAATTATTTGTTTACCGGTGGAAGTATCTTGGCAGTTTCACCGGAAGTAAAGTTCTGAGCATGGCCCAGCCTCTTACAGAGCCAGGAATTTGTTTCGCGAGAAGCTCTAACAGACAAGTAACCTGCCTCGAAACTGCAAGATCCTGCAAATGTGGTTTCTTTATTGTTGTTTCAGGAAAACGCTTTAAAGTAACGAGCTCCAGTTTTTGCACATTGAAACAAGAAACACTTTTGTGAGGTATGTAATATCTGTCGGGGGGGGCACATGTGTGCAAAGTATTTTGCGGTAGTGTCTTATTTCATTTTCATTCAACCTGCATGCCTTGGAAGTACTTTTTGTGATATCTTGCATTTTACCTCAGGGCACCCCTGATTTTCGAGAATATGTTACAGGAAACTTTTTTTTATCCGGCACCGACGGGACCGACGTGGTGCCGGTTCATCAAAAATTCCGGATAACCGAAAGCTATAGTAAAAGATACGGAGCTGAGAGCTCCGTATAAAGCAACAGGTTCAGAACAATGGCCACAAGTTCCAAGCATCTCTGTAGCTTAGCAACAGCTGCAGCCACACCCTTGCACAGCAACAGATCGAGGAAGGCAAGTAATAAAACTTACCTGAACCTACTCCTGAATTTTGCCGGTTAACCGAGATTTCCGGTTATTTAGGTGCCGGTAAATCGAAAGTTTCCTGTATCTGGAATATGCAGTTCTGGGGGGCTTTAATTTCTTCAATTTGCTGTTTTTTGCATACTAATGCAATTGTGTTCCTGTCTGCATTAAATTCCTGTTGGTGCTATTGTAACACAGACTAACCTCACCTGGCCCAGACAATGAAAGGGATTGACAGCCCTTTCTTGATTCTATGGTTGGCGATGCATGGCTGTTCATAGTTGCTGGAACATGCTGAATCGATTTTTTTTTATTGAATTCCCTAGCGAACAACATTGTGGGAGCACCGTCATCGCAAGGCCTTCTCAGAGCTGCTATGGATGGGCAGTAATTGGGACCTTGTAGCGTCACCCACATCCCGCAAACAAATAAAAAGTTGCCTAATTCAAATGATCTGAGAATACCATTTTTTTTAAACATTAAGGAGGGTAAATTGGGCCGAGTTAACGCGTGTTTTGTAGGCACTCTGCGGCCACCTAAGACTCGAAAATGGGGTCCGAGATGCGTGCGTACTCTTCCAACTATCTTGGTTGAATAGCTGCCAGTGTGTGTGAGCTGTGCATTGTGGATGTGAGGCTTGCAACAGTGCTAAATGTGTGAGGGTGAGGTAAAGCGTTCGAAGTGAAGTGTTCAGTACTGATTGATAGAGATTCTTGGTAGGTGGGCGATGGGGGTGTAGTGAATTGAGCAGTTGATGTCTTGCTGCAGTTGTACAGGGCCTTGGTGAGACCACACCTTGAGTATTGTGTGCAGTTTTGGTCGCCTTATCTGAGGAAGGATGTTCTTGCCATGGAGGGAGTTCAACGAAGATTCACCAGGCTGATACCTGGGATGGCAGGAATGACGTATGAGGAGAGATTGGGTCGATTGCGCTTATACTCGCTGGAGTTTAGAAGAATGAGAGGGGATCTCATTGAAACGTATAAAATTCTAACAGGACTAGACGGATTAGATGCTGGAAGGATGTTCCCGATGGCGGGGGAGTCCAGAACCAGGGGTTACAGTCTAAGGATAAGGGGTAAGCCATTTAGGACAGAGATGAGGAGGAATTTCTTCACCCAGAGAGTGGTGAACCTGTGGAATTCTCTACCAAAGAAGGCAGTAGAGGCCAATTCATTACATATATTCAAGAAGGAGTTGGATATATTTCTTAAGGCTAAAGGGATCAAGGGATATGGAGAGAAGGCAGGAACAGGGTACTGAATTTGGATGATCAGCCATGATCTCATTGAATGGCGGAGCAGGCTCGAGGGGCCGAATGGCCTACTCCTGCTCCTATCTTCTATGTTTCTATGTTTCTATGATGAAGCTGGTGGCGCAGTTGTTAGGATATGCCGTTTGAAGATTGAACTCACCGTGACAACTCGTGTCAGGTCATTGACCTCATTCCTGCAAGGCAGCCACGTTCTTAGAGCTATACTCCTGGCATTACCTCCGCCGCTACTTCCCCCCACCACCTCCTGAGCATATGTCAGGAAGGACCTCCTGCACCCCCCCCCCCCTGCGGACACAGGATGTCTCTCCTTCTCTCCACCTCTTGCACTAAGGCCTCCAGTGCAGCATCAGAAAACCTTGTTGCACGCTCTCTCGCAGGTTGAGCCGTCTTGACAAAACATTTTCAAATCAATTCACTTTCCGACATCACTTCCAGCAGCCCAATGCACCTCCCCTTTGAGAGGTGCAGGCTGCCTTTAAGTAGCGCTAGCCACTCGCAATATCGGGTCCCCTGCTGATGCATGCAGCCAATCAACAGTGTGGGAAGTGCTGTCTACAAGCAACAATTATTAAAATCAGCAGAAGGCAGGTGCGGCAGCGCAATGAACGGGCGTGGGTTAATGGCGTACTGTGATCCCCATACCCGTTTTGAGGGGTTATTCAAATTAACCCTCAACATTCCTACATTAGTGTGTTAATTACACAGTGTAATTAAAATTATTCAATTAAAATTACTTTGAATTATCAGGAATCCAGTATTGGATGAGCGGAAATATCCTCCAACTAAATATTGGGAAGACTGAAGCCATTGTCTTTGGTCCCCGTCACAAACTCCAGTCCCTGGCCACTGTTTCCATCTCTGGCCACTGTCTGAAGCTGAGCCAGACCGTTCACAACCTTGGTGTTGTATTTGACCCCAAGATGAGCTTGCAACCACATATCCGCTCCACCACTAGGACTGCCTACTTCCACCTCCGTAACATTGCCCGACTCCGCCCCTACCTCAGCTCACCTGCTGCTGAAACCCTCATCCCTGCCTTTGTTACCTCTAGACTTGACGATTCCAATGCACTCCTGACCGGCCTCCCATCTTCCACCCTCCATAAACTTGAGGTCATCCAAAACTCTGCTGCCCGTATCTTAATCGCACCAAGTCCCGGTCACCCATTACCCCTGTGCTCGTTGATCTACATTGGCTCAAGGTCCGGCAACGCCTAAATTTTAAAATTCACATCCTTGTTTTCAAATCCCTATATCTGTACCCTCTTCCAGCCCTACAAGCCTCCAATTCTGGCCTCTTGCGCATCCCCGATTTTAATCGCTCCACCATCGGCGGCCGTGCCTTCAGCTGCCTTGTCCCTAAGCTCTGGAATTCCCCTCTCTAAACCTCTCCACCTCTCTCTCTCCTCCTTTAAGATGCTCCTTAAAACCTACCTCTTTAAATCAAGCTTTTGGTCATCTGTCTCCTCCTGGGGCTCCGTGACAAATTTTGATTGATAAAGTTCCTGTGCAGCGCCTTGGGTCGTTTTGCCACGTTAGAGGAGCTATATAAATGCAAGTTGTTGTTGTTGTTGAATAGTCTGTGGCACAGACAGGAATTTAATTGAATAACAACAGAAAATGTTGGAGACACTCAGCAGGCCAGGTGGCATCCGTGGAGAGAGAAACAGAGTTAACGATTCAGGGCCTAGAAATTCGGTTGTGGGTCCGCCAGGGCTTTAGCGCCCGAAATTTTGCGCCGGCGTTAATGCCGCTGTGCCCGACGAAAATTCAGTTGCCCCCGGCCCAGACGGCGGCGGGCGCTAATGGAGGGTTTTTGCGCCTCACTATGGGCGTTCAGTGCAGTTTTGAGGCGCTAATCCCCCGCTGCGGCACCCGAGGCGGTGCGGCAGGCTGGGGTACTGCAGGCCTCCTCCTTCTGTTAAGGAGGAGCTGCCTGCAGCCGACCGCTGGCCGGTCGATTCGCCCGACAAATGAGCCCGGCACCTCGGGGAAGAGCCGGGCTCGCGGGCCACACACATCAGTGCCGCGGGGGGGTGGTGGAGGAGTCCGGGGAGGGAGGTGCGGGCAGGCGGCCGCCGGGAAAGCGGCCGGCCGCCGCTCCACCTTTATGCGCCGGCGCAAAGGTGTGTAACATCCCTTTCAACAATTGTTGGTTGCGGCTGCCACGGGCGAGGCGGCCGCAACTGAATTTGGGCTTGGGGCCGGGTTACCACGGCAACCGGGACGCTGCGCACACCGATGACGTCATCGGTGCCGGCGCAGCGCTACCGGCTAACGCCGATGGTAGGGCCCAACGCAATTTCGTTACCAGCTATAATTCCGGCGCAAGACCCTCTAACGCCTCTAATTGGGCGCTAACCCCACCGAATTTCTAGGCCCAGGTCTGTGACCCTTCGTTATCTCTGTTTCTCTCTCTCCACGGATGCTGCCTGGCCTGCTGAGTGTTTCCAGCATTTTCTGTTGTTATTTCAGATTCCCAGCAACCGCAGTATTTTGCTAAGGAATCTAATGGAAACTGGGTAACAAGTTTACTAAAAAACTGGTTCAGTTACATTGTAATGTTAGATTTTTGGGAGTGAGCCCCAATGAAAAAGCAATGTGACAGATATCAATGTCTGTGGAGCTGTCAGGCCTGTGGTAACTGTGCAAACTTCACTTCACTACTTAAATGTCAAATGTCTACCAAATATTTATGTACCTCCCCCAGCTGAGTTTCGCAGGTATATAAACTTTCTCTATGTATGCAGTGCAGTCATCACGTAAGCTGAACACCTAACCCATCCATCATCATAGCCTGAGTTCTGCCTGCATTGCATAATTCACCACAACACTCCATTGTAAACCCATCTGTTTCTTTTCACATCACAGCCATTTCCCTTAAAAAAAATCTTTTGATCGCTGGTTCTCTGGAAACAGTCTCAAATAAATAGATGGATAAAGTTGCAGCGCACTTTTCCTTTTGCCCATTGGCTTCACGGATGGAGTTATCTCCTGAAGGGCTTTTGTTGATGAGTTGGTGAGGTATGGAAATTTGTTGCCTCATTTCCCAGTAATCAGCGGTAGCTGTGCCCCTTCTCTCCTCAGCGACTTTATCAAACGAGTTGCTGAACCCTACAGGTCAGAAAGTTCCCGGGTATTGATCCCTTTGCTGCGCTGAGTTAGTTAATCCCGGCTGGGGCAATGGGAGGGGTGAAGCACAAGGCTTGAGCTGCCCCGGGTAAGGAGGCGAAAACTGCCCATGATTCCTGCTCCTGACTGGTTCCTATCACCTCCCACTTTTTTTAAAATTAGTTTTTAAAGGGATGTGGGCGTCGCTGGCAAGGCCTGCATTTATTGCCCATCCCTAATTGCCCTCGAGAAGGTGGTGGTGAGCCGCCTTCTTGAACCACTGCAGTCTGTGTGGTGAAGGTACTCCCACAGTGCTGTTAGGGAGGGAGTTCCAGGATTTTGACCCAGCGATGATGAAGGATCGGCGATATACTTCTAAGTCAGGATGATGTGTGACTTGGAGGGGAACTTGGAGGTGGTGGTGTTCCCATGTGCCTGCTGCCCTTGTCCTTCTAGGTGGAAGAGGTCGCGGGTTTGGGAGGTGCTGCCGAAGAAGCCTTGGCGAGTTGCTGCAGTGCATCTTGTAGATGGTACACACTGCAGCCACAGTGCGCCGGTGGTGGAGGGAGTGAATGTTTAAGATGGTGGATGGGGTGCCAATCAAGCGGGCTGCTTTGTCCTGGATGGTGTCGAGCTTCTTGAGTGTTGTTGGAGCTGCACTCATCCAGGCAAGTGGAGAGTATTCCATCACACTCCTTACTGGAAGTATGTGTGCACGCGTGTGAAAATTCTCAGGCTTTGCTCTTGTGAAATCGTCTCAACCCCTTGTTTTGTTGCACCTTTAAGTTAGCACAGTGTGTTTACCTAAATATAGTGCTTGCAAAGTTTATCATTCTAATGCGAACAGGATATTCTGTTCCTGTGAAACATATACAGTGAATGCTGTTCACTTATAATATATACAAGATATTCTATTTCCTTACTGTGTGTGCAGTCTGTGCTATTTTATATAATGGAAAGAGCTTATGCTATTTTTCTGTGAAGATATTATTGATCGTGTATTCCCTATAAAGTAACACACTGCAAACTGATTGTTAAACTATTAATAGTACACTCCTGTATCAATTCAGAACTGAAAAAGCAGGGAGTGATATAATGGCATGCACGATACTGCACTTGGCTTCAGTGAATAAGTAGATGAATCCAAAAGCAAAGTCATATATTTTAGGTGATGCTGAGCTGCCAACACCAGGGGAATCATTCTGGGTAACTCAAAATGCAGTGTCGTACAGCTGAGTGCAATGTATTTTCCTCAGCATGTTTATCTTAATGCAGCTTTTCATAGCAATGGTAGAAAGTTGCAGATATAGAAAGAATGAGGTAGATTCTCAAAATACTGCAGATGCTGAAAATCCGAAAAAATAACAGAAAATGCTGGAAAAACTTAGCAGGCCAGGCAACATCTACGTAAGCGTAAGCTCGAGGAACAGCACCTCATCTTCCGATTAGGCACTTTACAGCCTTCCGGACTCAATATCGAGTTCAACAATTTCAGATCATAACCTCGGCCCCTATTACATTTTTACTTATTTTTTATCCACACCTTTGTTTTGGCCCTTTCCCCTTTTTTTCTCCCCCACGTGGCCGCTGTCTCCCATTCTGCCAGCGCATTTCACACCTAATCTAGAGCCGTCTTTTGTCTCCACTAGTCCTATCACCATCTCGTCTCGTTTTGAATACCTCTTAATGTCTCTTCACTTCTCCTTCGTTCTCTCCCAGCCTAATCTATTTCATTCCCTGTGCCTCTTTAGTCTTGACAAAGGGTTTTGACCCGAAACGTTGACTCTATTTCCTCGCCACGGATGTTGCCTGGCCTGCTGAGTTTTTCCAGCATTTTCTGTTGTTATTGAGGTAGATTCTCAACTTGAAAGTGAAAGTCGGGCGGTTTCGATAACGGTGGTCGATCTGCAATGCCAGTTTAATGTCCGGGCAGCAAGTTGAAAATCCATCCCAATGTCTTCAGGAACCTATTTTATGAGGGAACCAAAAAAAAAACAAACCCACTGTCACACGACTTTTAAGATTTAATTCTGTTTAATGTGACACACATGTCTGAAAATTAGAAAACATGGATCATTATACCCCATGCCTTGTGGCAAAATCGGCTGGGATGAAATGCACGGTTAGATTCCTGTGCCCTGCTGTTAGGTGAAATTCTTCAGCTTTAGTTCAAATGTGATTCAGAAGGATAGTTGGCACGCTAAATAGGTTGAGGCGGGAACATGTTGAAATAACCCCTGCTGGTTCTTTGGTACATGACTGCATCAAACAAATATGCAACAGGAATAATCAGGCAGGAAACAATTCTTACAAATCTGTGCTGAAATAAACACAAATGGCTTTGTGTTTTCTGTTTAATTGTTTTTGTAAATCACCCAGTCAGTGCATTGCTATAACACCGTAGGATCCACCTAATTGAGGCTTGCAACGGTTTGCGAAATGTTGGCTGGGGCTTTGAAAGAAAAGTAGAGAGAGAGTTGCCTCCTAGGTAATTGTGCATAAACAGACTGACCAAGCATTGATCACTGCCAACCAGCAGGCGGCACTCTAGAGAATATGTCCCCGACTAAAAGACTATTCCTCCGGGAATCCTTTCACAAAAATAACCTTACAATAAAAAAAAGTTGAGTTGAGCTATGGAACAGCAGGGTCCTATCTAAGAGTGGTTGTGTTGGTTCAAGTTGCTGTCCTTGGCTCTCCCCTGTTGCTGGATTATTTCCCCTCCTGTGCTGTTCTCCTTTCTCCCCCGGTAATGTTTTACTTCTTAATTTGAAAGCAGAGGGGGGAATTCTGCCGGCGCTCGGGGGGCGAGTGTGGAGGCGGGACTGCTGGCAAAATTGCAAAGATTGACAGCGGGTCCAGAACCCGCTGTCAACCCGCCTCCATACAATCTTCCCAAGTGTCGGGTCCCCGATTTGCGCAGGGACCCGACACCTAGCGGCGGGAAAAGGATTATAGGCACTTAACCGCCTGTTAACAGGTAATTAACAGGCAGTTAAGAGGCTTTTTTCAATTTTGACAGGTCAACTGCGGGCTTCCCGATGTCCGGACATCATGCCAGGGTAAGTGTGGCATGCTGTGGATCTACTGTAAGGTTTGTGCATTGATGACACCTGCAGGAATGGTGTGAAGGATCCAATGGTACACTGGTGAGTTTCAGAGGTAAGAGAATGTTGGGAAAATCATTTTTAATGTATATAGACTTTTCTGTAGGTAACAAGGTTTGAAGTGTTTGTGTAGTCCCACCTCATTGGGAGAACCTCTCTCACCAGTGACAAATCGGTCCTGTAACCTCACCTGCAGCTGCCATCTGTTTTATCCTAAGGAGAGAGTCACTGGAGAGCCTGGGTGCAAGGGCCCAGCTTTGTACAGTGATTGGCAGTGTTTGCAGCACCTCAATGCTGTCAAACACTGAAAAATCATCTGTCAAAAAAATTATGCATATCCCCTTTAAGAAAACCGGCAGATGACGCGTCATCAGCTGACGTCATCTGACACCGGCTTTCTCTTAATTGGCCAGCAAGCCCACAGGGCGGGCTTAACAAGGCCAATTGACATAAAATTAGGTCTGTGCGCAGGCATCATTGGGGGAGGGATCGGAACCCGGAAACCAGCTGACCCACTCACACCGAAAGGTAAGATCGCGGCCAAAGATTTGGGCCAATGTCATCAATACAAGACACCACAAAGGTCGAAAGGATTATAAGAGAATCTGAGGAAGCGTGTGCCACCAAAATTGGTTTTTAAAAATCACAAAGGATCTAATGAGGGTGAGGAACTTAACGTAATTAATACAAGTAGAGAAAAAGTACTAGAGAAACTAATGGGACTAAAAGCCGACAAATCCCCTGGTCCTGACGGCCAATATCCTAGGGTTCTAAAAGAGGTGGCTGCAGAGATAATGGGTGCATTGGTTTTGATCTTCCAAAATTCCCTAGATTTTAGAACGGTCCCAGTGGATTGGAAGGTAGCAAATGTAACACGGCTATTCAAGAAAGGAGGGAGAGAGAAAACAGGGAACTACAGGCCAGTTAGCCCGATATCAGTCATCGGGAAAATGCTGGAATCCATTGTGAAGGGACTGAGTGTAATGTCTCCAAATTTGCTGACGATATAAAGCTAGGTGGGACAGTAAGCTGTGAGGAGAACACAGAGAGTCTGCAAAGGGATATAGATAGACTAAGTGAGTGGGCAGTAAGGTGGCAGATGGAGCATAATGTAGGGAAATGTGAGGTTATTCACTTTGGTGGGAAGAATAGAAAAACAGAATATTTTTTAAATGGTGAGAAACGTTTAAATGTTGGTGTTCAGAGAGATTTGGGTGTCCTCGTGTAAGAAACACAGAAAGCTAGCATGCAGGTACAGCAAGCAATAAGGAAGGCAAATGGCATGTTGGCCTTTATTGCAAGGGGGTTGGAGTATAAGAGTAAGGAAGTCTTGCTACAATTGTACAGGGCCTTGGTGAGACCACACCTGGAGTACTGTGCACAGTTCTGGTCTCCTTATCCAAGGAAGGATATGCATGCTTTGGAGGCGGTGCAACGAAGGTTCACTAGATTGATTCCTGGGATGAGAGGGTTGTCCTATGATGAGAGATTGTGTAGATTGGGCCGATACTCTCTGGAGTTTAGAAGAATGAGAGGTGATCTCATTGAAACATACAAGATGCTGAAGGGGATTGACAGGGTAGATGCTGAGAGGTTGTTTCCCCTTGGCTGGAGTGTCTAGAACTAGGGGGCATAGTCTCAGGATAAGGGGTCGGCCATTTAAGACCGAGATGAGGAGGAATTTCTTCACTTAGATGGCTGTGAATCTTTGGAATTCTCTACCCCAGAGGGCTGTGGAGGCTGAGGCTGGAATTTTGCCAGTGCTCAGGGGGTGGGTTTGGAGGCGAACAGCCAGCAAAATTGCAAAGATTGACAGCGGGTCGGAAACCCGCTGTCAACCCGCCTCCAATCAATCTTCCCAAGTGTCGGGTCCCCGATTTGCGCATGGACCCGACACCTAGCGGCGGGAAGAGGATTATAGCCACTTAACTGCTTGTTAACAGGTTGTTAACAGGCAGTTAAGAGGCTTTTTCCAATTTTGATTCTTCTACTTCGGGCTTCCCGATGTCCGGACACCACGCCAGGTAAGTGTGGCGTGTTGTGAGTCTACTGTAAGATTTCTGGATTGATGACAGCTGCAGAAGTGGTGTGAAAGATCCAATGGTGCACTGGTGTGTCTCAGAGGAAAGAAAATGTTGGGAAAATCATTTTTAATGTATTTAGAATTTTCTGTAGGTAACAAGTTTTGATTTGTATGTGTAGTCCCACCTCATTGGGAGAACCTCTCTCACCAGTGACAGATCGCTTCTGTAACCTCACCTGCAGCTGCCATCTGTTCTAGCCTAAGCAGGGAGTCACTGGTGAGCCTGGGTGCAAGAGCTCACCTTTGTACTGTGATTGTCAGTGTTTGCAGCACCTCAATGCTGTCAAACACTGAGAAATCAGCTGTAAAAAAAAATGTGCGTGGCCCCTTTAAGAAAACCGACAGATGACGTGTCATCAAATGATGTTGTCTGACAGTGGCTTCCTCCTAATTGGCTGGCAAGCCTGCAGGGCGGGCTTAACAATGCCAATTGATGCAAAATCACGTCCGTGGGCCGGATGTCGTTGGGGGCGGGCCTGAAACTCGGAAGCCAGCTGACCTGCTCCCAAGCCGCATCGATCGATAAAATCGTGGCTTGAGTCTTTGAGTATATTCAAGGCTGAGATAGATAGATTTTTGGACTCTAGGGGAATCACGGGATATGGAGATCGTGCGGGAAAGTGGAGTTGAGGTCGAAGCTCAGCCGTGATCTTATTGAATGGCAGAGCAGGCTTGAGGGGCCGTATGGCCGACTCCTACTCCTAATTCTTATGTTCTTAAAGCTTGGAGGAGAAAGGAAAGGTTGGGGAGGTAAGGAAAAGGAAAGAGCACAGTTTTGTGGTCCTTGAAACAGAATGGGCTGGAATGAGAGCTTGTATCGATTTCAACACGGGAATGATGGAGAAGGAAGAACGTGCTGAATGTTAAGTTGGAGCTTCGAAGGAAGAAGAGAGGGAAGCGGGATTGGCCATCGTAGTATCAATAAACTGGAGGAAGATGAGTACCATCTTTATGGAGGGGGAGAGAGAGAGGTTGGAGGTTAGAGGTGAGAGGGTCGCCAATCAGACAACAAATTTTTTCTTGCATCCTGCCCAGGTGGATCAAGTCACCACGATGCAAATTACATTGTTAAGTTTAATGCAGGCAAACATAGTGGAAAAGGCTATATGCATATTTTTCACTTTAACTTCAGTTGCACTTTTTAGGACTTATGAACATTCCAGAAAATATAGACGTTAAACTAAAACTTAAGAAAACGGTTAAAACAAATTACAACAGTGCATTAACTTGCGGTCGCGTCGTGCCTTTACCACACGCAGAACCTCCTTAAAGCCTACCTCATTTACCACGTTTTTGGTCACCTGTCCTAACGTCACCTTCTTTGGCTCAATGTCAGTCTTTGTCTGATAACCGCTCCTGTGAATGTTGGGACGTTTTACTATGTTAAAGGTGCTACATCAATGCAAGTTGTTGCACGTATCCCAAGATACATCACACGAGCCAAAGCACATGCCAAGCCACAGTAGGAGGAAAAAGCAAGTTGTTGCACGTATCCCAAGATACATCACACGAGCCAAAGCACATGCCAAGCCACAGTAGGAGGAAAAACTAAGGGAGATGACAGAAGGGTGGTCGAAGTTCTGTTGGTGCGCAATGTTTTACTTCAGAGACACGGCGGATGAAATTGGTCGATGGAAAAGAAAATCGTGCGCGGTGTAAAAACGAGCCGCTGATTCGCTATGAGTGCGTTTCGCACTCCCGACAAAGATCCATTTCACCCCCACTATTTTTACATTTCTGAAGCCATGTTGATGGATTGCAGCATAAGTGATTGAATAATAACAGTGCAGTCTGAAGTAGCCACTAAGTGAAGATATTTATATTAAAAAAAAATAGACTAAGTGCTTGGGTTGAAGTCTAGCCTGCAAAGGGGTTTAATAAACTGGAAATCCTTCAGCCGATTGATGGAGGCTGTTGAAAACTCGTTGGAATTGCCATACGTAGTTGCTGTTATTGGCATATCGCTCTTCACACATTTCAGTTCTCCATTCCTTATGACATGCGAATTATGTGGAAACCTGTCCACGTCCAAACTGATAAGTTATGCATTAGCGCATGAAGCTGATTTCTAACCTCAGCATAATTAACTGCTTCATTTTGTCGAATAGGAAACGTTGAATGATCTCCCCGCCCTCGAGGCTGTTTATTATCTGTGCGCTTGAAACTCATGATGGGATGCTTGCCATAGCCATTGAACTTGTTGGTACAGCTTGTATATGGTGAAGCAATGCGATTCTTATCATATCTGTCTCTGACTTATGTCAGGAACACCTAAACATGTCTTTAGGCACCACAGATAAAATGTATTGAAGCATGTCATATTAAAAATTACAATCGCATATTTAAGATGATACGTCTATATTGTGAGGACTGTTTGTGGCTTCCTTACTACGTAAACTTGAGGTCATCCAAAATTCGGCTGCCTGTGTCCCAACTCGCACCAAGTCCCGTTCGCCCATCACCCCTGTGCTCGCTGACATACACTGGCTCCCGGTTAAGCAGCGCCTCGATTTCAAAATTCTCATCGTTGTTTTCAAATCCCTCCATGACCTCGCCCCTCCCTATCTCTGTAATCTCCTTCAGCCCCACACACCCCTGAGATATCTGCGCTCCTCTAATTCTGCCCTCTTGAGCATCCCTGATTATAAACACTCAGCCATTGGTGGCCGTGCCTTCTGTTGCCAAGACCCTAAGCTCTGGAATTCCCTGCCTAAACCTCTCCGCCTCGCTACCTCTCTGTCATAGAAACATAGAAACATAGAAGATAGGAGCAAGAGTAGGCCATTCGGCCCTTCGAGCCTGCTCCGCCATTCAATGAGATCATGGCTGATCATCCAAACCCTAGCACCCGGTCCCTACACCGACAACCATCCCACCCAAGCCCTATCCCCGTAACCCCACATATTTAATCCCCCCTAACACTAAGGGCCAATTTTTATCATGGCCAATCAACCTAACCCGCACATCTTCCTCCTTTAAGACGCTCCTTAAAACCTACCTCTTTGACCAAGCTTTTGGTCACCTGTCCTAATTTATCCTTATGTGGCTCAGTGTCAAACTTTTTGTCTTAAAATACTCCTGTGAAGTGCCTTGGGACAACTTACGTCAAAGGCACTATATAAATACAAGTTGTTGTTGTTGTTGTTGGAGTTTTATTATCCACAAACTTTTGGAATAAAAAATAATAAGTTGAACTTCTGCTTCTATGTCCCCCGCCCTTCCTCTCATGCAGAGGATGAGTTGTCCTGGAGCACATTTCAAATGACACGGGCAGCCCTCCTGTATCTTACCCGGGTAACCATTTTTCATGTGTGTTGGCAAGGTATGCCACCTGGGGCGGCATCATAGCTCAACGTCTTCTACTGCCCGCACATAAATGTTTCCCAGCACAGGTCACTGGAAAATGATCAGAATTAGATCCAGGCCAATTCTTTTTCTTTGGGCTTTCCTCTTTTGGGGGATATTGAGTCCCATTGAAGACCTCCCATTGCCGCCCTGATTAGGATTGCAGAGATTAGGGATCAACCTTGGTCTCCGTAGCTCAGTACCACCCACACTGTGCATTTACCGCTGGACGTGGGAGACACGCTGTTACTATTTTCATAAATGTTTTTGGTGAGTTGCTGTGATTATCAAGGGATACCGTGTTTCTTTCTGCCAGGTCTTGCACGCTCCATGAGCATCAAGTACTTATGGCGTGCAGGTATGATGAGCTCACATTGCCAGTGCCCCAAAAATGCAATTGTTTTTGTTCAAATGAAGGGTTGTTGATGCTTGCAGCAAGGAACGTTTTGCATGTCACACATCCCGCATCAACAGCAAGCGATTCTAGGTCAGATACAGTACAGGTTAATCTTTGGCAAAGCTGCCACTATATTGATAATATGCCTAGATCCCAATCTCAGGAAGGCACATCCTGTAGCCACAGAATGATATTTACCTTAAGGTTTGGGATATTGCTTCCCTTTTCACCTTGAATTATTTTTTTTTAAATAGATTGGACTTCAATTAATTAGAATAGAATGCATTGATGCTTACAATTTTTTGCAGCAAAGTATTGAGGTGGAATCATTACTTCTGTCTTTGCTGCAGTCAAACACGACGGGCGTGACACCCATCTCAGGCGGTAACGCAGAAACCGGCAATAGCGAATCATTAGCTTGTTTTTGCTCCCTGCCCGATTTTCTTTTCCATTGACATCACGGCGTAAAAATATCAACATAGTTCAGGTCAATGCTGTCGTCTGAGTCTGTTGAGGGATAGGAAACAAATGTTACACTTGTGCCCAAAATGCTGTTTCCTTGTGACATGAATCAGTCATTCATGAAAGAAAGACTTATGAAATAATACTGAGCGGCCTACGGGTGGCGCTGTCCAGGGAGAGTATAAATACTCGGGCACGGGCCCAGCTTGCGCAGGACATTCTTAACAGGAACTAGTGAAGGACACAACTAGACCTCCATGTTGTAGAGCAGTTGATTAAAGCTTTGTTTAACGCTTAGACCAAGTGCCTAGTAGTTTTCTTACGTCACCTTGTTTTTCTGAGTTTGATGGGGGTTTTTTCTTGGGTGCATGATGGAGGAAGCGTGACAATTCATTGATGCTGTGTACCTCAGCAGGAAGCACTTTATTTGAAGTGGGAAATTCTTAATTTGAGAGCAACAACAAGAACAACTTTTATTTATATATCGCCTTTAACGCAGTAAAGTGTCCCACGGCGCTTCACAGGAGCGTTATCAGACAAAATTTGACACCAAAACACATAAGGAGATATTAGGACGGGTGACGAAAAGCTTGGTCAAAGAGGTAGGTTTTAAGGAGCGTCTTAATATAGGAGAGAGAGGTAGAGAGAAGGAGAGGTTTAGGGAGGGTGATGTAAGAAAACTACTAGGCACTTGGTCTAAGCGTTAAACAAAGCTTTAATCAACTGTTTTACAACATGGAGGTCTAGTTGTGTCCTTCACTTGTTCCTGTTAAGAATGTCCTGCGCAAGCTGGGCCCGTGCCCGAGTATTTATACTCTCCCTGGACAGCGCCACCTGTAGGCCGCTCAGTGTTACAGGTTGACTATCCCTTATCCGAAAACCTTGGGACCAGCTGTGCTTCGGTTTTCGGAAATTTTCGGATTTCAGAAGGTATTATTTCAGACTGGGAAACTCTGAACATTAAATTAATTTGGTAATTAGTATTTGTATTTAATATAAATTTTAAAAGTTCAGGCTACCTCTTGCGACTGTCCCGTGTCTCATTCCCCTTCCTGCTTCTCTGTGCTGCCGCTCACAGTCTGTTTACAGCTCCCCCTGCTCCGTATCTGAATTCCTTGACTTAGCGGGGGTCTGGGGCTCGACTGCCGCCGCCAGTTGTGGGAAAGCCGGATATCGGCTGATTCCTACGCTAAGCTGGCCCGCAAATCAGGTCAGAAAAGCATCGGCCGCGTCGGGTCATGTTTGGCGCCACTCGGGTTATGTCGTGCGCACGACTTACACTCCACAAAAAAACTTTCGGTTTTCAGAGGTTTTCGGTTTTCAGAAGTGCGGATAAAGGATAGTCTACCTGTATTACATAAGTCTTTCTTTCATGAATGACTGATTCATGTCAGAGGGAATTCCAGATTTTAGGGTCGAGGCAGCTGAAGGCACGGCCACCAATGGTGGAGCGATTAAAATCGCTGTTATCCTTCATTTTAGGACCAAAATAAAATTTTAACTGACAGGATGTTCGATAGAGAACTTGAGTTGACTCATAGTTGAGTTCATTGCATGTGGCTGAGTCTGTTTGTATGTTTGAGTCCATTATTTGTGGTTATCTTCCTCGCTTATATATCACAGATGATGATATCATGAAAGTGAAATACATGGAGAATAATGGGTTCTGGTAGCCCAAACCACAGAAACAAAGCTGCGGAGATTGTCAAGAGTTTCTCACTTCAATCACTGCCTTGTATGTCGCTGAAATCCATTTTATTAAATCCAATTGCAGTGTAATATTCAATGCAATGTATAGATTTATTACTAAAGCTTGTTCGAGTTGCTGGCTGCCATTTCTATCCCCAGATGAATGAAGTTTGTGAATTAGATAGATAAAAGGGTTAGAAAGATAAAAGTGGCATTAGGCCCGATAAGCCTGGAAATTACCGTGTGAGATATTAGTGCACGAATGTAGGTTAAAACATTTATTAAGATAAATAAGGCAGCGTTGCATAATTGCATCTGCATCAGGCACTCATAGGTTAATATCACACAGTAATTCCTAAGTTATATAGTATTACGTGAAAGATGCAATGGTGGTGTTTTCCTCATTCTGGTAAAGATTACACAGAAGAAAAAGTGATGTAAATTATAAAGGGATTCTTCCCCTGGCTGGTATGGACATTCTGACTGGCACTATTATAAACAGAGGACTACATTGCTCAACCTTTGGTATAACACTTATCGCAATAATTTTTCAAGAATTTCTTTACTTTATAAATGGGAATAAGAGATAATGGGGGTGAAATTGGGCGTCTTTGCATCTCCCATTAGCTCCCCCGGGGGCACTAACGGGGGCGCAAATGGCTTTGCGACCTGGCACGGCGCTGACATCGACTCCCACCATATTCAGCGGGGGTTTCGAGGCAGCGCTGTGGCGCTGCGCCCCGATCTCCTTCGCCCGGAGATCGTGGCATCATCGACGTGCGCATCACCCCGGACCCAAAATTGATGTCCGCCCCCTGCAACAGCGCCGGTCGAAAACACCGATAGGTGTGCATCGGGCAGCCGGCCGCTTCGGGGGCGATGATTAAAGGCAAGGTGGCCGAGATAAGTAAAAAAAACTTACCATTCCTGTTATAGTTTTTTCCGCGGGTTCCTGCCCGCGATCGATCTAGGCTGATCGCGCGGGATCACGGCTGCCTTGGTGGTCCGGGTAGGTACTTTTCAAATTGCAGAGCCTGCAGCGATGGCCCTTCCCTTTAAGGGAGGGAAGGAGCCTTTGAATGCGGCGGCGCTGCACGGCCCAGTGTGCGGTGCTGCTGAAGTCTCCGCCTCGCTCTCCGACGTTAGCGCCCTAAGAAGGAAGTGGAGTGCCTGATTTAGCGCTCCACTTCCCTCTTGGGGTACTACAACTCAATTTCACGTTCGCTGGCGCTGATTAGCACCGGGCGCTAAAGTTAGCGCCCAGGCGATGTTAGCGCCCCAAGATGGTCGATACCAAATTTCCCCCCCCCAAGTGTAGATTCTGCTCCTGGTATAACTGAATGGAGCTAGAATTGTTCCATAGTCTGGGCACTAGAAGCCAGTTGCGCCAAGCATCTGCATCATGCCTTTAAAAAAAAATAAACAACTTAACAGATTTGCAATATGTTACTGTTTTACTGAGCAAAAACGTCAATGTTTCCAATAGTCTGTTTCTAATAGCAAGCTCAAATGGGAGTTTTCCCAGTTAATAATTGAGACTTAAAAATTCCTTCTGTTTTTGGTAGAGCGATAGGGTTTCAGTGATCCCCCTCTTCTAAGATCTGGGCTATGTGTCTTGTTTATTTATGGGGACTGATATTTGTGAAGAAGAAGAATATATCCTGCTCAGAGCAGATCTTTGCTGCGTTTTATGGGAGTGATAAACCTGCCCAATATAAATGACTTATTCTGCATTCCCTGGTGGCAGCATGTTTTCCTGGGTTGGGTATCTTGGGATCAGGGCTGACACTATGGCTGGTGTTTCCAATGGAAACTCTCCAAGACGCGTAAGAAGGCATTCCCTAGTGATGTCAGCGAGCGGCCAAACAATGAGAAAACAAACATGGGGAGTCTCTGTGAAGATCACAAAATGAATGTTTAAATTTTTTTTTTAAAAAGCAAGCAAAATCTTGGAAACATTTTTCCGTATAAAATGAAGTGTTGTTACAGATTCAGTTCTGAATCTGAATTCAGACATCATTGTCACTGTGGACAATGTTGTATGTGAATGTCATGGATCAAATTGACAACTGGGATGCTCTGTGCAGCCAATGCATGACGAGGAGCATGGAATACTTTGCCACAGGGTGTAGTTCAGGCAGAGACCATTGTATTTTTTAAGGTAAGAGTAGATAAATATTTGAAGCAGAGGATGACACAAGGCTTTGGGGAGGGACTGGGGCAGTGGAAATAGTTTTGATGCAGACTCAATGGACCAAATGCCCTCATTCTGTGCCATAAACTTCTATGATTCTAAAAGTGCTCCCCTTCACACTTCATTCCTTTTAAATGGAGTAAGTATGTTTGGCCCTGAATTTAATGGGAATGTTTGGGGGAGAAATTCAGTACAGCCCCGCTTGGGGCACTAAAAGTTGAAAAATTAGCGCCAGGCACTAATCATTCTCGCCTCCCTCGAAATTCAGTTTTAGCGCTCCAAGAGGGAAGTGGAATGCTAAATCAAGCGCTAAACACTTCTCTTAGGGCGCTGAAGTCCGAGAGCGGGGCGGTAGTGCGCTAAACAGTTCCGAGCGCATTGTGAACGGCGCTCTTTCATCACAGAGGCTGCTTCCCTCGCTTAAAGGGAAGGGCCATTGATGCTGCACAAGCTAGTTGTCGTCAGTTCTGTTTTGCAAGGCGACCTGGGCGACTGCCATTACAGCCCCAAACACTGTCACACAGTGGAGGGCTTGAACATCTCGCACCAATGAAACATTAAAATCTTTGCGCAGGCACCAAACTGGTGCAAATATTAACGGTCGCGCTAGCTGAAAAGCATTCCCTTTAATTACCGCTCCCGAAGCGGCCAGCCGAGTTCACAACGCCCCCTCTTGCTGGCGTTCTTGGCGCTGGGCGATAAAGCAGGGGGAGCGAGTCAATTTTTCATCCGGGGCGATAACGAGGTGCCGCGCACTTTATGACATCACGATCTGCGAGGCGCTACAGGCCCAGGCACTAAGAGTTAGCGCCAGCGTTAAACCGGCACTGAAGTTGGCGGGTGTTGCTGCATTCGCTGCGCCCGGGCGCTAACCCCTTAGCACCCCGTTAGCGCCCCAGCCAGGTGCTAATGGGAGACGCTAACATACCGAATTTCGTGGTCGTTGTCTTAATAGCTGAACGGTAGCAGCAGGGACATGAATGATGCAGTGGGTTAGGAAGGGCACTATCTGTTCACCTCTCGGACCTCTGTTTGAATCCTTTTCTTACCAATCGTCCTCACTACAATGAGAAGAGAAGTATTGGCAGTGGTTGTACACGTTTCATGAGCTTCCTGTCAAAAAAGCAGCACTTGTTCTATATTCCAGATAAAAACATAATGCACTCAGCCTGTCAGACTGCAATGAGCTCAAATTTGGCAATGGCTCTTTTTAGTTTCCCTTTGGGCTTCGGGATGCTTTAATACATTAAGCGAGTCTTTCATGGGGATGGTCTGTGCCAACATTTTGTAGGCATTAAGGGCTAGATTTTCAGTATAGGCAGTTTTGGGGCGCTAGCTTTAGCGCCCGCCCGAAGTTAGCGCCCGCCCCAAAGTAGCGCCCCGTTGCCGGGAATTCAGTGGCTTCGCCCTAAGAGGTTGGTGGAGCGCTAAAAGAGGCGTTCCACTACTCTCTTTAGGCGCTAAGCCGGCGGTCCAGAGGGATAGCGCCCAGGCGGGGCGCAGCACGGGTGCGGTCATTTTTGCACTGACAGCAGACCCCGTGGTGCCGACCAGCTCTTAAAGGGGGAAGGGACGAATTGGTCTGCTGCCACGCCCTGCACACTGCAGCCTTGCAAAGAGGCCTCAACACTACTGCTCAGCCCCAGGGAGTCATGGCAACGCCAGAGAAGGCCCGTCAGCGTGCCCTGCGCTTCTCAGAGGGTGATCTGGACATAATGGTCACAGCTCTGGAGGTGAGGCGCAAGATCTTGTTTCCAGAGAGTGGGAGGAATCCAACCCACCACGACTACACCAAAGCCTGGAAGCAGATCGCCCAGAGGGTGACGTTCACCGGCGAGGCCCCCAGGACCCACAAACAATGCCGTAAGAAATACAACGATCTGACCAGGATTGTGAGGGTGAGTAGCCTTTCCAGTCTCCTCCTCATTCTTGCATGTACACCTGACATGATGGGCAAAGGGACCTGAAAGTCCTTTTGGCCAGCCCTCAGCCAGCAGCATTGGGACAGTCATGAGCATCAAATGGCCATTCGGCACTCTACACTTTGGCCAAGCTATTCCACCATGGGAGGCAGTGGACAGTACATCAGGGCTTCACTCTGTCCAAGCTATTCCACCATGGGAGGCAGTGCACACTACATCAGGGCTTCACTCTGTCCAAGCTATTCCACCATGGGAGGCAGTGCACACTACATCAGGGCTTCACTCTGTCCAAGCTATTCCACCATGGGAGGCAGTGCACACTACATCAGGGCTTCACTCTGTCCAAGCTATTCCACCATGGGAGGCAGTGCACACTACATCAGGGCTTCACTGCGCACTTACAGCCCGTCCTTTCTCTTGCAGGCTAAAGTAGCGTTTAATCGCCAGGCCCGTGCCAGGGGTGGCCGCGCCAAGCTGCAGAAGCTCACTCGGCTGGAGGAGCGCGTGTGTGTGCTCATGGGAGCCCGTGTGATTGTCCCCACAGCGTGCGGTGTATCCGACCCTCCACTGCCCGGCAATGGTAAGGACCTCGCCTTTTGGCCCTCTCGCGTCGCACTGGCCCATCCGAGCTACCTCCTTTGCCACTGTCCCACCAATGCGCTGAATCCCACCAGTCCTAACTCCCTCGCTGACGCCGTCTCCTCACTCTGAAGCTACTCTTGTGCATTCCTGCTTTCAGCTGGTGACGACCAGGACCCTGAGGCTGCCAGTGACAGCACCTCCAACCAGGAGGAGGAGGAGGAGCAAGCCGGACCTTCGGGGGAACAGTCACGTCCCGCAGGAGAGGAGGAAATGCTTGACACCTCCTCACTGGACGAGTGCCTGGAGGAACTGTCGCAGGGCAATGCAGCTTCTGGGACCAGTGGCATCCAGCCACCCAGCAGCCGTGCGCGTGGCCCGCGGCCTTCCCCCCAAAGGGGGGAAGGATCAGAGGGGAGTGCTGCTGCTCGGCACACTCGCCGTCACCAACGCGGCAAGGGTCCCCTAGTTCGGCCCCCTCCTCCCCAGCGGGAGAGTCGCGACTCCAGTCCGGACACCTTCACTTCGGAGGAGGTGCGGAAGCTCGATCAGATGGCCGACGACTCGGACCAGCGCCACACGGAGCTCATGAGCGTGGTGGGGCGCATGCCTGAGGCCATCGAGTCGCTGGCGACCAGTGTGCGCGAGTTCGGGGCAGCAACTGCCGCGACTGGCCGCATGCTAACTGATGCCGTCAAGACCCTGGCGGATGTGATGCGCGCACACACCAGGACCACAGGGCCACTCACTGCTGCCACACGCGCTGTCTCAGGCAGGCATCGCCAGGGCAGGCGCCGCGCTGGACCATCCCAGCAAGCCGGCCGTCGGCTGATTGCTGCGGATCCTGCAGTGCGGGCCCGGCCGAGTGCCACCGCGCCACAGCACCAGCCAGCGCATCCCAGACGCCAGCTGGCCCACATTGCGCCATCCGTCGCCGCCATTCCCCCTCTGGGGCGTCGACGGCAAGCGGCTGCAGCTGATGGTGGCCAGGCTCAGGTGCGCCACTCAGCAGACGGCCCCTCGAGGCCCAAACGCCGTGTAGGCCGCCCCCCAGCGGCATCTGGCGGAAGGGCATCTGAGCCTCAGGCGCCTTCCCCCAGCCTCGCAGCAGCCACTGGGCAGAGCTTGCGAAGGAGCAGCAGGCAGGGCAGGGGAGGCAAAATGCTGGCCAAGGTCTCGCCCTCGCGGGCCACTCAGTAGAGGGTGTGGCCAGCTTTCCTTTAATATGGCGGTGGCCATCTTTATTTTGCCCATGGTTGTGCTTTTGGAGGGCTTTTTTTTTGCGTTAGGCCGACGTTGAGGCCCGGTTTCAATAAAGGTGGAGTGGCTCCTCCCCAGTTTGTGGGAGTGAGTCGTTTGTTGGGCTTTTTGTGGGGCCCGTTTATTGTTTTTGGGGATTCATGTGGGAAGGGCTTTTCATTTTTGTGTAATAAAAAATTATCTTTATTCATGCAGTCTCCATGGTTGTTCTTCTTAGTGTTTGTTGGCTTCGCCGGCTGAGGGCTTGCGGAGCGGCTGCATTCATCTTCCCTCATGGCCCCTGGCCATTCCCTGACAGGGGGCTTAGAAGTACCGTGTAATAAGGTGGCGTCGTGCGGCCCTTGGCCCTGGTCGCTCCCTCCTGGGAACGTACTCCTGCTCCTCCTCCTCCTCCTTCTCCTCCTCCTCATGCTCCTCCTGCTCCTCCTCCTGAGGTGCTGGTCCAACGTCAGGTGGCAGTGCCTGAGTCCTGCGGATAGCCAGGTTGTGTAGCATGCAGCAAACCACCACAAATTGGGAGACCCGGTCCGGCGAATACTGGAGAGCTCCTCCGGAGCGATCAAGGCAGCGGAACCGCTGCTTGAGGACCCCAATAGTTAGCTCGATGATGTTGCGGGTGGTTTGATGGCTCTCGTTGTAGGCCTCTTCAGCAGCGGTCCTGGGCGCGCGGAGCGGGGTCATGAGCCAGGTGCACAAAGGATAGCCTTTGTCCCCAAGTAGCCATCCTCTTGGGGGAGGCTGTGCCTGGAACATGTCATGCACAGTACTCTGCCGCAGGATAAAGGCATCGTGGCTGCTGCCTGGGAAGCTGGCATTGACTGCCATGATGCGCTGCTTGTGGTCACAGACCAGCTGCACATTCAGAGAATGGTAGCCCTTCCTGTTGCGATACTGCTCGCCATGCTCCAGAGGGGCCCGCAAAGCCACATGCGTACAGTCAATGGCGCCCTGCACCAAGGGGAATTCCCCGAGTCTGGAAAATCCCAATGCGCGCTGATGCTGGCTCTCCAGGGCCATGGGGAAGGAGATGAATTGGCTTCTCCTTCTGAACAGTGCTTCGGTCACCTGGCGGATGCAGCGATGCGTGCCGTACTGGGAGATGTTTGCTATGTCCCCAGCAGCGTATTGGAAGGAGCCGGTGGCATAGAAGTTCAATGCCACTGTCACCTTCACTTCCACCGACAGAGACGTCCTGCACCTGAGCTTTGGCCGCAGATCTCGGCGAAGCAGGTGGCAGATCTCTGCAATCACCCCCTTTCGGAATCGGAGCCTTTTAACACATCGCGCGGCACTCATGTTTAGGTAGGAGCGCTGCTGGCGGTATAGCCTGACTGGGTAAGGCCTACGTGGCCGACGCCTGTAGCCCCCTCTGCCTCTAGCCAGGGCTGCCCCTCTCACAATGCGTCTGCGAGCCCTACGGACATGGAGCTGCAGCTCCGCGTTGGCACCCCATGCAACCCCCATCAAATCCTGGCAAACACTCTAATTTCCAAATGGCCACTTGCAGCGCTGTTGCCTGAGTCCAAAAATACCTGGCTCTTGCTGCTTGAAACCAGTTAGCTATCCTCCTTGTTGTGTCTCCAGAAATGCGTTGCACAAGACTGTTTTCTGAAAAAAGGATGGCCTTTATACTGGAGAGGACGTTCCCTTTAATTAGCGCCCCCCGGGGCCCGCGCTGGTTGTGTTGCGTTCCTTTTTCCAAACGCTCCGGCCGCCCGCCGCACAATGGGGCGGTCCGACTGAAGTTTGCAATCGGGGCGGCCAAAGGGCGTTGCACGAGGATGTGACGTCATTTTCTGCGCGCGCATCCGGGCGGGCGCTAAACTTTGCGCCGGCGCTAACGGGCAACTTAATTTGGGGCGGAGCGCAAACTGCGCTGCGCCCGGGCGCTACACGCATAGCGCCCGGAAATCACTTCTCTTAAGGCGCTAACTGCTGGCGCAAGCTACTGAAAATCTAGCCCTAAGTCTTCTGGTTGGCAAAAGCTACAGTAAACAATGACGTCCCAAAATATAATCTAAAACTCATTTATAATTAGCCAATGAACAAGATAATTTTATCTTTATTGTAATCCAATGCATTTTGAGCACTTGGATTGTTACCTGAGCCATGCGCAAATTGGCACAGGGACAAACAGATTAGAGGTTTAAATGAGTGGCTCAAAGAGTGGTGTGGGAGGAAGAAGTTTCACTTCATGGGGCACTGGCACCAGTACTGCGGAAAGAGGGAGCTGTTCCGTTGGGATGGGCTCCACCTAAACCGGGTTGGGACCAGTGTCCTAGCAAACCAAATAACTAGGGTGGTAGACAGGGCTTTAACCTAATGAAGGGGGGGTGGGAGGATTCAGAAAAGAGTAAATTTAAAAGCAGTGAGAGAAATGTCAAGGCTCTAGAGCAGAGTACAGTTTTGGGCAAAAATACACAGAGTGGGTCAGGAAGGGAGAGAGAGAGTAACAAAGGTAATAAGGCATCAGTGACTCAGGTGGCATCAGGGAAAAATAGAAATAAGTCAAAGCTAAAGGCACTATATCTGAATGCGCAAAGCATTCACAACAAAATACAGTAGATGAATTAATAGCGCAGATAGAAATTAATAGGTTTGATCTAATAGCCATTACAGAGACATGGTTACAATGTGGCCAGCGTTCGGAACTAAATATTCCAGGATACTTAACTTTTAGAAGAGATAGGCAAAATGGGAAAGGAGGCGGGGTAGCCCTGATGAGAAAGGGTGGGATAAAGAGAGTATAGAGAAAGGATCTTAGCTCCGAAAATCAAGAAGTAGAATCCATTTGGGTGGAGCTAAGAAATAGCATCGGGCAGAAAACATTGGTGGGAGTTGTTTATAGGCCCCCAAACAGTAGTTGTGATGTAGGGCAAAGTATAAATCAGGAAATTAGAGGCGCATGTAACAAGGGTAATTCAGTGATCATGGGGGACTTTAAACTACATATAGACTGGGCAAACCAAATTAGCAGTAATAGTGTGGAGGACTAATTCATGGAATGTATGTAAGATAGTTTTCTAGATCAGTATGTTGAGGAACCAACTAGGGAACAGCCTATTTTAGATCTAGTATTGTGCAACAAGAAAGGGTAACCTTGTAGTAAAGGGGCCTTTAGTGAAGAGTGACCATAATATGATAGATTTTTTTGAGTTTTAAAGTGATCTATTTAAATCTAATATTAGGGTCTTAAATCTAAACAAAGCAAACTACATAGGTATGAGGGGCGAGTTGGCTAAGGTAGATTGGAAAACTGAAAGGTATGATGGTAGACAAGCAATGGCTAGCATTTAAAGAATTAATACATAATTTACAACAAATATACATTCCTTTAAGGCACAAAAATCCCACAGGAAAAGTGGTCCAACCGTGGCTAACAAGAGAAGTTAAAGATAGTATTAGATCAGCAGCAGGCGGTTAAGAAGGCAAATGGTATGTTGGCCTTTGTAGCGAGAGGGTTTGAGTACAGGAACAAGGATGTCTTGCTGCAGTTGTACAGGGCCTTGGTGAGGCCACATCTTGAGTATTGTGTGCAGTTTTGGTCACCTTATCTGAGGAAGGATGTTCTTGCCATGGAAGGAGTGCAGCGAAGATTCACCAGGCTGATACCTGGGATGGCAGGAATGACGTATGAGGAGAGATTGGGTCGATTGGGCTTATATTCGCTAGAGTTTAGAAGAATGAGAGGGGATCTCATTGAAACTTATAAAATTCTGACAGGACTAGACAGACTAGATACAGGAAGGATGTTCCCGATGGCGGGGGAGTCCAGAACCAGGGCTCACAGTCTAATGATAAGGGGTAAGCCATTTAGGACAGAGATGAGGAGGAATTTCTTCACCCAGAGAGTGGTGAACCTGTGGAATTCTCTGCCACAGAAGACAGTTGAGGCCAATTCATTAAATGTATTCAAGAAGGAGTTAGATATATTTCTTAACGCTAAAGGGATCAAGGGAAATGGAGAGAAGGCAGGGACAGGGTACTGAGTTTGGATGATCAGCCATGATCTCATTGAATGGCGGAGCAGGCTCGAGGGGCCGAATAGCCTACTCCTGCTCCTATCTTCTATGGTCCTGTTTCTATCAAAGGAAGAGACTTATAATGTTTCCAAAAAGAGTAGTAAGCCTGAGGATTGGGAGGATTTTTGAATTCAGCAAAGTAGGACCAAGAAATTGATAGAGCAAGGAAAAATAAAATATGAGAGTAAACTAGCGAGAGACATAAAAACAGACTGTAAAAGTTGCTATAGGTATATACAAAGGAAAAGATTAACGAAAGTAAATGTGGGTCCCTTACAGGCTGAGACAGGAGAAATTATAATGGGGAATAAGGGAATGGCAGAGAAATTAATATGTGTTTGATTTCACGGAAGAAGACGCAAAAAACTTCCCGGAAATAGTGGAGAACCAAGGCTCTAGCGAGAATGAGGAACTGAACGAAATTAATATTAGTAAAAAAGTAGTACTGGAGAAATTAATGGGACTGAAAGCTAATAAATCCCCTGGACCTGATTGCCTACATCCTAGGGTTTTGAAAGAGGTGGCTATAGAGATAGTGGATGCATTGGTTGTCATTTTCCAAAATTCCATAGATTCTAGAGTGGCTCCCACGGATTGGAAGGTAGTAAATATAACCCCACTATTTACGAAAGGTGGGAGGGAGAAAACAGGGAACTACAGGCCAGTTAGCCTGACATCAGTGGGGAAAATATTAGAATCTATTATTAAGGACATGGTAACACTTAGAAAATAATAATAGGATTGGGCAGAGTCAACACGGATTTTTATGAAAGGGAAATCGTGTTTGACAAATCTGTTAGAGTTTTTTGAGGTTGTAACTAGCAGAATAGATAAGGGGGAACCAGTGGATGTGGTGTATTTGGAATTTCAGAAGGCGTTCAGTAAGGTGCCACACAAGAGGTTATTAAACAAAATTAGGGCTCATGGGATTGGGGGTAATATACTAGCATGGATTGAAGATTGGTTAACGGACAGAAAACAGAGAGTAGGAATAAACGGGTCATTTTCGGGTTGGCAGGCTATAACTAGTGGGGTACCGCAAGGATCAGTGCTTGGGCCTCAGCTATTCACAATCTATATCAATGATTTGGATGAGGGGACAAATGTAATACAGGTAGACGATCCTTTATCCGAAAACCTCAGGACCAGCCGTGTTTCGGTTTTCGGAACATTTTGGATTTCAGAAGGTATTTTATAAGACTGGGAAATTTGTCGGGGGTGGGGGTCGGCGGGGGGTCGGGGTCGGCGGGGGGTCGGCGGGGGGGTCGGCGGGGGGTCGGGTCGGGGGTCGGGGTCGGCGGGGGGTGGGGGTCGGCGGGGGTGGGGGTCGGCGGGGGGTCGGCGGGGGGTCGGGGTGGGGTCGGCGGGGGGTGGGGGTCGGCGGGGGTGGGGGTCGGCGGGGGGGTCGGCGGGGGAAGCGTAAGTCGTGCGCCACTCTGGTCTTGTCGTGCGCACGACTTATGCTGAACGAAAAAACTTTCGGTTTTTAGAGGTTTTCGGTTTTCGGAAGTTCAGATAAAGGATAGTCTACCTGTATGTCCAAGTTTGCTGATGATACAAAGCTGGATGGGAATGTAAGTTGTGAGGAGGATGCAAAGAGTCTTCAAGAGGATATAGACAAGTTAAGTTAGTGGGCAAGAACATGGCAAATGGAACATAATGTGGAGAAATGTGAAGTTATCCACTTTGGTAGGAAAAATAGAAAAGCAGAGTATTTTTTAAATGGTGAGAGATTGGGAAATGTTGGTGTGCAGAAGGACCTGGGTGTCCTTGTACACGAATCACTGAAAGTTAACATGCAGGTACAGCAAGCAATTAGGAAAGCAAATGGTATGTTGGCCTTTATTACCAGAGGATTTGAGTATAAGAGTAAAGATGTCTTACTGCAATTATATAGGGCCCTGGTGAAACCACACCTGGAGTATTGTGTACAGTTTTGGTCTCCTTACCTAAGGAAGGATATACTTGCCATAGAGGGAGTGCAACGAAGGTTCACCAGACTGGTTCCTGGGATGGGGGGATTGTCCTATGAGGAGAGATTGAGTAGACTAGGCCTATATTCTCTAGAGTTTAGAAGAATAAGAGGTGATCTCATTGAAACATACAAAATTCTTACAGCGCTTGACAGGGTAGATGCAGGGAGGATGTTTCCCTTGGCTGGGGAGTCTAGAACGAGCGGTCACAGTCTCAGAATAAGGGGTCGGCCATTTAGGACTGAGATGAGGAGAAATTTCTTCACTCAGAGGGTGGTGAATCTTAGAAATTCTCTACCCCAGAGGGCTGTGGAGGCTCAGTCGTTGAGTATATTCAAGACAGAGATCGATAGATTTTTGGATATTAAGGGAATCAAGGGATATGGGGATAGTGCAGGAAAGTGGAGTTGAGGTCAAAGATCAGCTATGATCTTACTGAATGGCGGAGCAGGCTCGAGGGGCCAAATGGCCGACTCCTGCTCCTAATTTTTATGTTCTTAAAATGGTCTTTTTAGAAGTTGCTGCGCTTGAATTCTCCTCTTTTATCTCTTTGAACGGCTATTAACTTGTGCCACTGTTGACTATTCTGGAAGCAGAGCGCTGGTCTATCTCAAACAGGAAGATTTCTGTACTAGGTTTGGCCACATGACTAGATAAACAAGAGTATTTGAATCAAAGATTAGCTTCAGACTAGCAAAAGCTTTGGAAGAGAGTTCTTTTGTTTTGGTAAAGAGGGGTTGCCAAAGAAAACAGTCAATGCTATCTACTTTTCCGATGGGCTCCTCTGGCTCTGCTGGTTTTTCCTCATTTGATGATAAGTTAAAATTTTCCCGCAAGCTCACACGATGTCTTGGTCAAGCCCGTGGTGAGATTTTAATGCCAGTGAGTTTGTGAAGTGAGGTGAGCAGATACATTCATTGCCAAAAGTCTACTGTTCATGTCTACCTACTTGAATGATAGAAGTGGTTCACATTTTGATTGCTTGACCATTGCATAAGATCCCTTTATTTTTCAAAATGTAAACATAGACTTCAAAGAAATTACCGTAATTTGGCACAGACATGATGGGCTTTGTTCTGTGCCGTAACTTTCTATGATTCTATGATAAACATTGCAAGGTTATAGGGAAAGAGCGGAGCAGTAGGATTGACAGGATTGCTCTTCGAAAGAGCCGGCGCAGACTGGATGGGCCGAATGGCCTCCTTCCGTGCTGTGCTAGTCTCTGATTCTATGATAACTGGAGAGAAGCTTTTGGTTCTTCAATGCCTGCTTGGCACTGCCTATTCCACGTGAGGCAGTCCAAGAGTGTCTCGGTCGAGTCATCGCCCACTTAACATTTTAACAGAGACGCAGTTGGAAATTTGAATCTAGAATTCTCTCCCCCAAAGCGCTGTGGATGCTGGGACAAGACTGAGATCGAAAGATTTTTGTCAGGTAATGGTCTCAAGGGATATGGAGCAAAGGTGAGTAAATGCCGTCGAGGTGCAGATCAGCCATGATCTAATTGAATGGTCTCTGCTTCTCAACAAAAATGGCAACAATGCTCCTTTAATATCACGATTGAATGTCAACAGCTGATGGAGAGAGGCACTAGCTGATAGAAAAAGGCAATAGCTGATGGAGAAAGGCACTAGCTGATAGAGAAAGGCAATAGCTGATGGAGAAGGCAATAGCTGATGAAGAGAGGCAATAGCTGATGAAGAGAGGCAATAGCTGATGGAGAAGGGCAATAGTTGATGAAGAGAGGCAATAGTTGATGGAGAAAGGCAATAGTTGATGGAGAGAGGCAATAGCTGATGGAGAAAGGCAATAGCTGATGGAGAAAGACAATAGCTGATGGAGAAAGGCAATAGCTGATGGAGAAAGGCAATAGCTGACGGAGAAAGGCAATAGCTGATTGTGAAAGGCAATAGCTGATGGAGAAAGGCAATAGCTGATTGTGAAAGGCAATAGCTGATGGAGAAAGCCAATATTTGATGGAGAAAGGCAATAGCTGATGGAGAAAGCCAATAGCTGATGAAGAGAGGCAATAGCTGATGGAGAAAGGCAATAGTTGATGAAGAGAGGCAATAGCTGATGGAGAAAGGCAATAGTTGATGGAGAGAGGCGATAGCTGATGGAGAAAGGCAATAGCTGATGGAGAAAGGCAATAGTTGATGAAGAGAGGCAATAGCTGATGGAGAAAGGCAATAGTTGATGAAGAGAGGCAATAGCTGATGGAGAAAGGCAATAGTTGATGGAGAGAGGCGATAGCTGATGGAGAAAGGCAATAGCTGATGGAGAAAGGCAATAGTTGATGAAGAGAGGCAATAGCTGATGGAGAAAGGCAATAGTTGATGAAGAGAGGCAATAGCTGATGGAGAAAGGCAATAGTTGATGGAGAGAGGCGATAGCTGATGGAGAAAGGCAATAGCTGATGGAGAAAGGCAATAGCTGATGGAGAAAGGCAATAGCTGATTGTGAAAGGCAATAGCTGATGGAGAAAGCCAATATTTGATGGAGAAAGGCAATAGCTGACGGAGAAAGGCAATAGTTGATGGAGAAAGGCAATATTTGATGGAGAAAGCCAATAGCTGATGGAGAAAGGCAATAGCTGATGGAGAAAGGCAATAGCTGATAGAGAAAGGCAATAGTTGATGGAGAAAGGCAATAGTTGATGGAGAAAGGCAATAGCTGATGGAGAAAGGCAATAGTTGATGGAGAAAGGCAATAGCTGATGGAGAAAGCCAATAGCTGATGGAGAAAGGCAATAGCTGATGGAGAGAGGCAACAGCTGATTGTGAAAGGCAATAGCTGATGGAGAGAGGCAATAGCTGATGGAGAAAGGCAATAACTGATGGAGAAAGGCAATAGCTGATGGAGAAAGGCAAAAGCTGATTGTGAAAGGCAATAGCTGATGGAGAAAGCCAATAGCTGATAGAGAAAGGCAATAGCTGATGGAGAGAGGCAACAGCTGATTGTGAAAGGCAATAGCTGATGGAGAAAGGCAATAGTTGATGGAGAAAGGCAATAGCCGATGGAGAAAGCCAATAGCTGATGGAGAAAGGCAATAGCTGATGGAGAGAGGCAACAGCTGATTGTGAAAGGCAATAGCTGATGGAGAGAGGCAATAGCTGATGGAGAAAGGCAATAACTGATGGAGAAAGGCAATAGCTGATGGAGAAAGGCAATAGCTGATTGTGAAAGGCAATAGCTGATGGGGAAAGCCAATAGTTGATGGAGAAAGGCAATAGCTGATGGAGAAAGGCAATAGATGATGGGGAAAGCCAATAGTTGATGGAGAAAGGCAATAGTTGATGGAAAGAGGGAATAGTTGATGGAGAAAGGCAATAGCTGATGGAGAAAGGCAATAGATGATGGGGAAAGGCAATAGTTGATGGAGAAAGGCAATAGCTGATGGAGAAAGGCAATAGCTGATGGAGAGAGGCAATAGTTGATGGAGAACACTGACAGCTGATGCACAAACATGCCTAAAATGTATGGATTGTGTTGAGAGGCAGCAGTCACATTGATATTAATGTGCCCCTGAAATGGGATTTTGAGCCGAAGAAATCTCCAAGTGTGAGTAAAAATATTCCACTTTCAAATGTGGACATCTAATAACAAATGGCGGAAATTCACAAAACCCAGTAACCTGGCAGGGTAAAGAAAATTGTGAAAATGATGTTCTGCATTTGACATCAACTTAACACAGTACTGATAGCTTTTATTCTTTCTGGCTGGTTAGTTATGACTCTAATGGGTGTCAGTATTGCCAGAGGCGGCAGAGATTTGCTGGAGCTTGACAATATTTTACTATCTTTGTTTTAAATACTAATTATGTCATTTGGTGGAGCCACTGAGCTATAATTCAAATTATGGATTAAACTGTAAAACACCTCTTACCACTGTCTGCATCTTGTGGCTCACTGTAATTTAATATGTACCAAGACATATTTTCATAATAAATTATAAACAGAAAGCGCAGTTTTGAATTATTCATAATTGCATTTTCCTCATTTCTTCCCTTGTCCTCTTTCTCAGCCTCTTCCCTACTGTGCAGCACATCATCCCACAGAGCACAGGCGAGAAACCTACTCCCAGGTCTGTATCATAAGAGCATAAGAAATAGGAGCAGGAGTAGGCCTTATGGCCCTTCGAGCCTGCTCCGCCATTCAATAAGATCATGGCTGATATTCGACCTCAACTCCACTTTACTGCCCATAACCTTTGATTCCCCATGAGTCCAAAATCTATCTATCTCAGCCTTGAATATACTCGGCATCCACAGCCCTTTGGGGTAGAGAATTCCAAAGATTCTCAACCCTCTGAGTGAAGAAATTCCTCCTCATCTCAGTTCTAAATGGCCGACCTCTTATCCTGAGACTATGGCCTCCTAGTTCTAGCCTCTCCAGCCAGGAGAAACAGCCTCTCAGCATCTACCCTATCAATCCCTCTCAGAATGTTGTATGTTTAAATGAGATCACCTCTCATTCTTCTAAACTCCAGAGAGTATAGGCCCAATCTGCTCAATCTCCCCAGAGTGTATAGACCCAATCTGCTCAATCTCCCCAGAGAGTATAGGCCCAATCTGCTCAATCTCCCCAGTGTATAGACCCAATCTGCTCAATCTCCCCAGAGAGTATAGGCCCAATCTGCTCAATCTCCCCAGAGTGTATAGACCCAATCTGCTCAATCTCCCCAGAGAGTATAGGCCCAATCTGCTCAATCTCCCCAGAGTGTATAGACCCAATCTGCTCAATCTCCCCAGAGAGTATAGGCCCAATCTGCTCAATCTCCCCAAAGAGTATAGGCCCAATCTGCTCAATCTCCCCAGAGAGTATAGGCCCAATCTGCTCAATCTCCCCAGAGTGTATAGACCCAATCTGCTCAATCTCCCCAGAGAGTATGGGCTAGAAGTTCAGTGGGCTTTGCGCCCAGTTACCGCCCAAATAGGGTTTCTGCGCCAGTGTAAGAGGGTGCGCTGATATTCAGCGCTGCGGTAATGGCGGCGGTAGCCGGTAGCGCTGCGCCGACACCGATGACGTCATCGGTGTGCGCAGTGCCCCGGTTCCGCCCCGCTTCCGGCCCAAACCCCATATTTAGTTGCGGCCGCCTCTTCTGCAGCGGCCGCAAACAGCAATTGAAAAACGGGGCCGTACTGCTGCGCTACTGGGGCGCTTTAAGGTGGAGGCGCGGCCGCCCGCTTTTTCGGCGGCCGCCTGCCCGCACCTCCTTCCCCGGCCTCCTCCACCACCCGCCCCCGCGGCATTGCCGGCTGCTTTCCGCGAGCCCGGCACTTCTCCGTGGTGCTGGGCACATTTGCCGGCACAATCCAGCGGCAATCTCCCCGTTGCAGGCACCTCCACCTTAAGAGAAGGAGGAGGCCTGCAGTACCGCAGCCTGCCGCACCGCATCGGCTGACGCAGCGGCACTTAGAGCGCTGAAACTCAGTTTCAGCGCCCCAAGTGGGGGCGGGCACACCCTGAATAGCGGCCGGTTCCGACTTGGGGCGCAAAAAGGGAATATCGGACGGTCGCACATGGCTCCGCGCCCAGCGCTAACTTTTGGCCGTTAGCCAGCTGGCGGGGCCATAGTGAATTTCTAGGCCTATATGCCCAATCTGCTCAATCTCCCCAGAGAGTATAGGCCCAATCTGCTCAATCTCCCCAGAGAGTATAGGCCCAATCTGCTCAATCTCCCCAGAGAGTACAGGCCCAATCTGCTCAATCTCCCCAGAGTGGATAGGCCCAATCTGCTCAATCTCCCCAGAGTGTATAGGCCCAATCTGCTCAATCTCCCCAGAGAGTATAGGCCCAATCTGCTCAATCTCCCCAGAGAGTATAGGCCCAATCTGCTCAATCTCCCCAAAGAGTACAGGCCCAATCTGCTCAATCTCCCCAAAGAGTATAGGCCCAATCTGCTCAATCTCCCCAGAGAGTATAGGTCCAATCTGCTCAATCTCCCCAGAGAGTATAGGCCCAATCTGCTCAATCTCCCCAAAGAGTATAGGCCCAATCTGCTCAATCTCCCCAGGGAGTATAGGCCCAATCTGCTCAATCTCCCCAGAGAGTATAGACCCAATCTGCTCAATCTCCCCAGAGAGTACAGGCCCAATCTGCTCAATCTCCCCAAAGAGTATAGACACAATTTGCTCAATCTCCCCAAAGAGTATAGGCCCAATCTGCTCAATCTCCCCAGAGAGTATAGGCCCAATCTGCTCAATCTCCCCAGAGTGTATAGGCCAAATCTGCTCAATCTCCCCAGAGAGTATAGGCCCAATCTGCTCAATCTCCCTAGAGAGTATAGGCCCAATCTGCTCAATCTCCCCAGAGTGTATAGGCCCAATCTGCTCAATCTCCCCAGAGAGTATAGGCCCAATCTGCTCAATCTCCCCAGAGAGTATAGGCACAATCTGCTCAATCTCCCCAGAGTGTATAGACCCAATCTGCTCAATCTCCCCAGAGAGTATAGGCCCAATCTGCTCAATCTCCCCAGAGTGTATAGACCCAATCTGCTCAATCTCCCCAGAGAGTATAGGCCCAATCTGCTCAATCTCCCCAGAGTGTATAGACCCAATCTGCTCAATCTCCCCAGAGAGTATAGGCCCAATCTGCTCAATCTCCCCAAAGAGTATAGGCCCAATCTGCTCAATCTCCCCAGGGAGTATAGGCCCAATCTGCTCAATCTCCCCAGAGAGTATAGGCCCAATCTGCTCAATCTCCCCAGAGAGTATAGACCCAATCTGCTCAATCTCCCCAAAGAGTATAGGCCCAATCTGCTCAATCTCCCCAGAGAGTATAGGCCCAATCTGCTCAATCTCCCCAGAGAGTATAGGCCCAATCTGCTCAATCTCCCCAAAGAGTATAGGCCCAATCTGCTCAATCTCCCCAGAGAGTATAAGCCCAATCTGCTCAATCTCCCCAGAGAGTATAGGCCCAATCTGCTCAATCTCCCCAAAGAGTATAGGCCCAATCTGCTCAATCTCCCCAGGGAGTATAGGCCCAATCTGCTCAATCTCCCCAGAGAGTATAGACCCAATCTGCTCAATCTCCCCAGAGAGTACAGGCCCAATCTGCTCAATCTCCCCAAAGAGTATAGACACAATCTGTTCAATCTCCCCAAAGAGTATAGGCCCAATCTGCTCAATCTCCCCAGAGAGTATAGACCCAATCTGCTCAATCTCCCCAAAGAGTATAGGCCCAATCTGCTCAATCTCCCCAGGGAGTATAGGCCCAATCTGCTCAATCTCCCCAGAGAGTACAGGCCCAATCTGCTCAATCTCCCCAAAGAGTATAGGCCCAATCTGCTCAATCTCCCCAGAGAGTATAGACCCAATCTGCTCAATCTCCCCAGAGAGTATAGACCCAATCTGCTCAATCTCCCCAGAGAGTATAGGCCCAATCTGCTCAATCTCCCCAGAGAGTATAGGCCCAATCTGCTCAATCTCCCCAGAGAGTATAGGCCCAATCTGCTCAATCTCCCCAGAGAGTATAGGCCCAATCTGCTCAATCTCTCCTCTACGGACAGCCCTCTCATCACAGGAATCAATCTAATGAACCTAGTCCCAGCGCTGGTCACCAGGACGTGAGTGACACCAACCTGCTTTTGGGCTCTTCTGGGTAACCAATAAATTGACCCATTCTGTCTTCCAGTCCCTCCACCAACTTGCACCTCCTAGGGGTCGGTTTGAACTTGCTGGAAGCAACGTTACCGAAGCTGTAACGGCCTCCAAGTGGGGGCAGTAGCCTTAGTGCCCCCTTATTGCCAACGATCGACCCGCTGCCACTTCTACGGGGGCCTACTCCTGGGCGGCTGAAGCACTTGCCTGCCTCAGGAGGTGGTCCCTTTTAATATGCAGATTAGGGTGCTGTGACCTGTATAGGACCCTGAATCGGCATTTTCGGATAGAACCAGTCAGAGTGTGCGCAGTGAACTCTCCGGACAGTTTCAATGGCGATAGAGCAGAAGAGGCCCTGGAAAGGTAAGTTTGAATTTTTATTTTCTGGGGCTCGCAGTACGAGCCCCTCAAAAGCAATCTGGCCTGCTGCGGCCCCAGGCACCCCACTTCGCCCCGCACCACCGCGCCCCCCCCCTCCACCGTTTGGTGCCCGCAGCTTGCCGGTTCTATTTAAATTGTGGCCCGGGCCTCAAAATGGCTCCGGCCCCTTCGCCGCAGGAAAGGGCTAGGCTGCCAGCGCCCTCTGCTGGTCAGCCACCCGAAAGGTAAACTCAACCCCTTGCGCTTCTCCCTCCCTCCATGTGGAGGCAGTTTTCCTATTCCATTCCTGTGAGAATGTGGCTGAAGATATGGAGCTCACCACATGGGAAATGATGCCTGCAAACATGGACCCTGCTACTCCATGCCACATACGCAGATTTCTCTCTTATTTTCCACATATAACACCAGACAAATATTCTCTTACTTCTGGCAGCATTGTCTTCTGTGCAGCTGTCATCAATTTGTCATGGACAGACACAAGGCAAAAGTATCTTGTGCGCACCTTATAATTACATTTCTTTTGCTTATCGAGTATGTCAAATATTGTCTGCACCATGAACGTAGAGTCATCAGTGGATTTTCTTGTTTGTTTGATTGAGTGCTTGCTTGCCTATTTTCCTCCACTCTCTGGCTGGAATTTTGCCAGCGCTCAGAGGGCAGGTTTGGAGGCGGGTCCGCTGTCAAAATCGAAAAGATTGACAGCGGGTCGGGAGTCCCACTGTCAACCCACCTCTGTGTCAGTTTCCTAAGTGTCGGGTCTGTCTGCGTTTTACAGACCAGACACCAAGCAGTAGGTGAGCCAATTCAGATACTTACGAGCTTGTTAAAAGGTACTTAACCAGCATTTTACCATGTTCTTACCATTTTACCAACTTTTTCACGAGGTTCCCGGCACTCGGGATCACGTCAGGTAAGTAGGTCGGGCTGTCAATGATTCTCCATTCCTCTGAATAGTTGACAGTTGCAAAAGTGGTATAAAAGCTATCATTTCAGTTGTTCACTTTCCAATGTTAGAAGCTGGAGCCTTCAGGATTTGGAATACACTTTTCAGCTTTGGAAATGTTTGGAGTAAACTCTCTATCCACTGACACCTCCTCTCACCATTGACAGATCGCTTCTGTCATCTCAACTTCAGCTGCCATCTATTCCAGCAGCATCGATACCCTTGAACAAATATCACCTTGGTCCTCAGAATCCCACCATGATCAGCCCCAATACCAACATCACCAGGCACACCAACATCACCACCAACAACACCAACCTGCTCTGCAATCACTTCATGCTGCACAGGACACAGGGCATCAGCACCCGACCACAGTGGGGCCCAGGAGGCCAGGGATGGCCACAGCATGGCCAGATTTACTTCACTTGACGCTGTACACCCTGGCTGCCACATGATGCGCCAGGTTGGCACCACCCCACCCCATAAAGCATCCCTGCAATGCCCAAGCCATTCCTTTCATACTCATCACCATTGCAGGGGGAGGGAGGGCGGGGGGTGGGGGGGCGGTGGTAACGTTTTGTCTCACCATTCACTGCAAATCACTAAGCCACTTCCAAAGGTGCACACAAATCTGTCCAAGAAGGCAAAGTGTGGAAAATAAAGATTTCAATGTTTGGCAAAACATCAATAGAAACTTTACATGAACATTGGCGAAAACACCCAATGCCCACCCTTGTGTGTTGTTAGTTGGTATGATTGGACGTGGATGAGGGTGAGTGTGAGGGGTGGCTAGTGAGATGGGGAAATGATACTGTAGATAGAGAGAGAGGGATGGGGGGAGGTGCAAGGTAAGTTGGTGTGAGTACGGATGTGCAGGAGTAGGGTAGGGAAGGGAAGGGAGAGTGATGGGGATGTGATGAGTGGCACAGCAGGATGAGGTTGAATGTGGCTTTGCAGTAATGTTTCGTGATCTACTGAGATCATTGAACGGTTTGAGCCACTGCAGCCTGGTCCTCCTGGCCACATCCCTGCTTGTGTCCTCCTGTGCAATGTGCAACCAGGCTGCGTTGGTCTCCTGGGGAGGTCTCCTCAGCCTATTGGAAGGGAAGAGAACCTCCCTGCGTGCTGTGACTCCCTCCATAAGCTTGCTGAAAGGGTGGCAGAAATCCTCATCGAATTTGCACTTGAAGTGTGGTAACCAAGAGATGGAAAGTGGGATTAGGCCAGATAGCTCTTCTTCGGCCAGCACAGACATGATGGACCGAATGGCCTCCTTCAGTGCCATAAACTTCTATGATTCTATAACAACAACTTGAACTTATATAGCGCCTTTAATGTAGTAAAACGGCCCAGGGTGCTTAACTTTATCTAGCAACCAGACTACTGTTCACAGAAGCCATCGCACAGCCTCAGGCTCTTGACTACTTCTTTTTCCTAACCATTTAGCACCCCCATACCCTCCGCCGGCTCCCGGAACCACATATCATCCCTCCCAGCCTCAACCCTGACCTGGATCCCTCCTAGAATCATAGACTCATAGAATCATAGAATGGTTCCAGCACAGAAGGAGGTCATTCGGCCCATCAAGCCCGTGCTGGCTCTCTGCAAGAGCACTTCAGCTAGTCCCACTTCCCCGTGGCCCTGCAATCTTTTTCTTCAGGTACTTATCCAATTCCTTTTTGAAAGCCACGATTGAGTCTGCCTCCACTGCCCTTTCAGGCAGCGCGTTCCAGATCCTAACCACTCGCTGCGTAAAAAAGTTTTCCCTCATGTCGCTTTGATTCTTTTGCCAATCGCCTTAAATCTGTGTCCTCTGGTTCTCGACCCTTCTGCCAATGGGAACAGTTTCTCTCTATCTACTCTGTCCAGACCCCTCATGATTATGAACACCTCTATCAAATCTCCTCTCAACCTTCTCTGCTCTAAGGAGAACAACCCCAGCTTCTCTAGTCTATCCACGTAACTGAAGTCCCTCATCCCTGGAACCATTCTCCATTCTCGTAAATCTTTTCTGCACCTTCTCTAAGGCCTTCACATCCTTCCTAAGGTGTGGTGCCCAGAATTGGACACAATACTCCAGTTGTTTTATAAAGGTTCATCATAACTTCCTTGCTTTTGTACTCTATACCTCTATTTATGAAGCCCAGGATCCCGTATGCTTTTTTAACCGCTTTCTCAACCTGCCCTGCCACCTTCAATGAGTTGTGCACAAATGCCCCCGGGTCTCTCTGTTCCTGCACCCCCTTTAGAATTGTACCCTTTAGTTTATATTGCCTCTCCTCATTCTTCCTACCAAAATGTATCACTTCGCACTTTTCTGCGTTAAATTTCATCTGCCACGTGTCTGCCCATTTCACCAGCCTGTCTATGTCTTCTTGAAGTCTATCACTATCGTCCTCATTGTTCACTATACTTCCAAGTTTTGTGTCATCTGCAAATTTTGAAATTGTGCCCTGTACACCCAAGTCCAAGTCATTCATAGATATCAAGAAAAGCAGTGGTCCTATTACCGACCCCTGGGGAACACCACTGTATACCTTCCTCCAGTCCGAAAAACAACTATTCACCACTACTCTATTTCCTGTCACTTAGCCAATTTAGTATCCATGCTGCCACAGTCCCTTTTATTTCATGGGCTTCAACTTTGCTGGCAGGCCTATTATATGATACTTTATCAAATCCATATACACCACATCAGCCACATTGCCCTCATCAACCCTCTCTGTTACCTCATCAAAAAACTCGATCAAATTAGTTAAACTTGATTTGCCTTTAACAAATCCATGCTGGCTTTCCTTAATTAATCCACACTTGTCCAAGTGACTGTTAACTTTGTCCCTGATTGTCATTTCTAAAAGCTTCCCCACTACCAAGGTTATACTGACTGGCCTGTAGTTGCTGGGTTTATCCTTACACCCTTTTTTGAACAAGGGTGTAGCATTTGCAATTCTCCAGTCCTCCGGCACCACCCCTGTATCTAAGGAGGATTGGAAGATTATGGCCAGTACCTCCGCGATTTCCTCCTTAACCTCCCTTAGCATCCTAGGATGCACCCCATCCGCTCCTGGTGACTTTTCAACTTTAAGTACAGCCAGCCTTTCTAGGACCTCCTCTTTATCAATTTTTATCTCATCCAGTATCTCCTCTACCTCCTCCTTCACTAATACTTTGGCAGCATCGTCTTCCTTAGTAAAGACAGATGCAAAGTACTCATTTCGTACCTCAGCCATGCCCTCTGCCTCCATGTGTAGCTCTCCTTTTTGGTCCCTAATTGGCCCAACCCCTCCTCTTACTACCCGTTTATTATTTATATGCCTATAGAAGACTTTTGAATTCCCTTTTATGTTAGTTGCCAAACTATTCCCATACTCTCTCTTTGCCCCTCTTATTTTCTTTTTCACTTCTCCTCTGAACTTTCTATATTCAGCCTGATTCTCACTTGTATTCTCAACCTAACATTTGTCATACGCACTCTTTTTCTGCATCATCTTGCTCTCTATCTTTTTCGTCATCCAGGGAGCTCTGGCTTTTGTTGCCCTACCTTTCCCCCTCGCGGGAACGTACCCCGACTCTCCCCAAGCCATCTCCTCTTTAAAGGCAGCCCATTGTTCGATTACAGTTTTGCCTGCCAGCCTTTGATTCCAATTTACCCGGGCCAGATCCGTTCTCAGCCCACTGAAATTTGCCTTCCTCCAATTAAGCATTTGTTACTCTAGATGGCTCCCTGTCCTTTTGCTCCTGCTTCCAAGTCCATTCTCCCAATTTACAGGCCCCACTGAATTTGCTCTTGCTCCCCAAATTAGACCTGCTCCTGTCACTCTCGCTCCCTCCAGACTGTCTCCGCAGCACAACTCAGACCTTCTACTCCCCTGCCTTAGGTTCACCCCACGCTGCAACCTTACACCCTTTTTTGAACAAGGGTGTAGCAGTTGCAATTCTCCACATCTTGAGTATTGTCTGCAGTTTTGGTCGCCTTATCTGAGGAAGGATGTTCTTGCCATGGAAGGAGTGCAGCGAAGATTCACCAGGCTGATACCTGGGATGGCAGGAATGACGTACGAGGAGAAATTAGGTCGATTGGGCTTATACTCGCTGGAGTTTAGAAGAATGAGAGGGGATCTCATTGAAACTTATAAAATTCTAACAGGACTAGACAGACTAGATGCTGGAAGGATGTTCCCGATGGCGGGGGAGTCCAGAACCAGGGGTCACAGTCTAAGGATAAGGGGTAAGCCATTTAGGACAGAGATGAGGAGGAATTTCTTCACCCAGAGAGTGGTGAACCTGTGGAATTCTCCACCACACAGGGCAGTTGAGGCCAATTCATTAAATATATTGAAGAAGGAGTTGGATATATTTCTTAAGGCTAAAGGGATCAAGGGATATGGAGAGAAGGCACGGGCAGGGTACTGAGTTTGGATGATCAGCCATGATCTCATTGAATGGCGGAGCAGGCTCGAGGGGCCGAATGGCCTATTCCTGCTCCTATCTTCTATGTTTCTATATTTCTATGTTACACCGCACTGCAGACCTGGGCTTTACCAATTTACTCCGTTCCCTCCTATTAAATATTGAGTGTTTTAATAAAATAAAATCGATTTAGCCACATTTTATGCTAATAAAGGTTAAGTACATATATTAGAGACAAAGGCACAGGATCCTAAAAATTGAGTTTTAAATATAATCTTGCAAAAGTGTGTACATTTTAAAATAGCACAAAGAATTATGAAAGAACGGTGATTACATTGGGTAACTAAAGTAAACTGAGGCTGGCAATCCAAATATTAGAAAAGATTGAAGAAATTTGACAAATCTCAATGTCGAACAAACAAAATACAAATAATTAGGGATAAAAACAGAAAATGCTGGAGAAACTCAGCAGGTCAGGCAGCATCTGTGGAGAGAGAAACAGACTTAACGTTTCAGGTTGATGACCTTTCGTCAGAACTGGAAAAAAGCAGGAAATGGAACAGATTTTTAAGCAAGTGAAGAGGCTGGGAAAGGGGGGAGGGAATGAAAGAACAAAAGGGAAGGTCTGTGACAGGATGGAAGGCGGAAGAGGTTAAGAGACATTAAGAGATATTCAAGGCGGGAGGAGATGGTAATGGGACAGGTTAAGAAACAAAAGATGGCTCGAGATGAAGTGTAAATTGTGCTGGCAGAATGAAAGACAGCTGCCATGTGGGAGAGAAGAAAAAAAGACACAGAGAAAAAGTGTGGATAAAAAATATATATACATATATATATGATAGGGGCCGAGGTTAAGATCTGAAATTGTTGAACTCTGTGTTGAGTCCGGAAGGCTGTAAAGTGCCTAATCGAAAGATGAGGTGCTGTTCCTCGAGCTTACGCTGAGCTCCCGAGGAACAATGCAAGAGGCCGAGGACAGTGAGGTCTGAGTGGGAGTGGAGCGGTGAATTAAAATGACAGGCGACCGGAAGCTCCAACGGGAGGAGCAAAGCAACTGAATTTTGCCCCCTTAGAATTTTCATTGCTCCCTCACTTCCTTGTTCGCTGGCTGTGAGCATTCTGCGTTTTGATTGGCTGCTTAGACAACCTGTTGACGTCACAGCAGCTCGAACAAGGGAATCCCCACTAACTTCTGTCCATTTGAATTGAATGTCGGAAAAGCAGAAGTTTTCGACACCGCGGTCGTGAGATCCTTGTGCGAAGCATACTTCAGGACCAGCGGCGAACCCCTTCACTTCGCCACTGTCTTCAAGTTCTGCCCCATTGTATCATCCTACTGCCTGTGAACAATTCTACGGGAGACCTGCTGCCATTTTAAAATTGTGGTTAATACTTTTGTCCATGTTAAAAATCACAACGACTCAACAACAATCGGCAGATGAATCACACAATGTGCACAGGAGATAATTTATTGGGCTGCATAAGAACATAAGAAGTAGGAGCAGGAGTAGGCCATACGGCCCCTCGGGCCTGCTCCGCCATTCAATAAGATCATGGCTGATCCGAACCTAGACTCACGTCCACTTCCCTGCCCGCTCCCCGTAACCCCTAATTCCCTTATCAGCTAGGAAACTGTCTATCTCCGTTTTAAATTTATTTAATGTCGCAGCTTCCACAGCTCTCTGAGGTAACAAATTCCATAGATTTACTACCCTCTGAGTGAAGAAGTTTCTCCTCATCTCAGTTTTGAAATGGCAGCCCCTTATTCTAAGATTATGCCCCCTAGTTCTAGTCTCACCCATCAGTGGAAACATCCTCCCCGCATCCACCTGATCAAGCCCCCTCACAATCTTATATGTTTCGATAAGATCGCCTCTCATTCTTCTGAATTCCAATGAGTAGAGTCCCAATCTACTCAACCTCTCCTCATATGACCACCCCCTCTTCCCCGGGATTAACCGAGTGAACCTTCTTTGTACTGACTCGAGAGCAAGTATGTCTTTTCTTAAGTATGGACACCAAAACTGTATGCAGTATTCCAGGTGCAGTCTCACCAATACCTTGTACAACTGAAGCAATACCTCCCTATTTTTATATTCTATCCCCCTAGCAATGAAAGCCAACATTCCATTGGCCTTCCTGATCACCTGCTGTACCTGCATACTAACCTTCTGTGTTTCATGCACCAGGACCCCCAGATCCCTTTGTACTGTAACACTTTGCAGTTTCTTTCCAGTTAGATAATAACTTGCTTTTTGATAATGTCCAGACAGCAGCAGAGAAAGATGAGTTGAAACGCATGAGACAAAAGCCTCTGATGCAGTTTTTCGGGAAATGCAGGCGGGGTCCCAGAAGATATAGAAAAAAACTCCAGCGGTGCGTGCAACCGGCAGAAAGTCGAAAGTCTGGCAAAAAACAAAAAGAACTTTAATAAGTCAGCAGAATTAAATAATCAAAAGGGTGCAATCAAACCGAAATGAGATTATAAACAGCTGACTCTCTGCAGATAATTCAAGTGTGACAAATATGCAGCGTAAAAGCCAATTGGCAAAGCAAATCGCCAACAATTGTTGAGGAAAAGTCTACTCCAAGATCTGCATACGGGGGTAGGGAGAAAGGTTTCCAGTGTGAGAATCCAAGGGACAATTGCAAGTTTTATGAATGCATTTGGAAATGAAGAGATAGTTTGCAACATTTAAATCTTCCAGAAGCAAACAGATTTGAGATTTTAGGGATCGGAAAGATAATGTACTGTGCAAAATGAAAACACACCCAGTATACTGATAATGCCAAACTGTTATTTCCAGAAAAACTTTGAATTCTGAAAAAATATATATTTCCAAGCACTGAGATCGATAGATTTTTGGACTCTAGGGGAATCAAGGGATATGGAGATCGGGCGGGAAGGTGGAGTTGAGGTCAAAGATCAGCCATGATCTTATTGAATGGCGGAGCAGGCTCGAAGGGCCGTATGGCCGACTCCTGCTCCTAATTCTTATGTTCTTATGCTAGGTATACCCATTTATGCTTGGGCCCAACATTGCATTCAAAGCACAGAACTCAAACCCAAATGGACCTTCTTTCTTCTTTTAAAATGGAGAAACTTAGTAGAAAATTCAAGGCTACCATTGCACTGTCCCCTCTCTCTCTTGGTGTATCAAGCACAGAATATCTTATTATTCTGTTTGGTGCCTCCAAAGGACACCAACAATAAAGAGTAGGAGAGGAGAGAAGATAAATCAAGAGGCTGTAATTAGCTGAAGCCAACCCTGGGTTCAACTACTGGTGTGTAACAGCTGTCTCAGTTGTTTTCTCAAGAGGGATAATTGTACTGATGAAGTGTGCCACCAAACTCTAATGTACAACTGCTCTAAAAGCCCATTATTTGCAGTTCTGTAATTGCCCTAAGCTCAGGAATGAATGTGATCACCCTCGCGCTCCTGGGGTTGATGCTGAATGCTTGTTTTGAATCAGTTCAAGTGTTGGGAGGTTTTGAGTTACCTGTCAAACACATGCAGTGGGTTTTGAGTTGCAGGCGATTCACACAAGGCAATGTAGCCGTCTGACGCAACTCCCTAGCTTCTACGCAGCTCTGCCATCAAACAGCAGACGAGCGTGAATCTGAAATACAATTGCAATAACTGACGGCCCCCAGTTTAGACTTTGATAAGTTGCTGTCATTTCAACCGCAAGTAACGGCAGAACTCCAGCGCTGGCTGAGGGACAGATAGCTGAAATAAAAAAATGGCTTAGTGATGCAGAAATAATTGTCTTGTGCTACACTATTTTTCAAAATGGGACTGCTGTCTGTTTGCCACATCCCATGCTATTTACAGTAAATCATCACTGTCAACAGAAATCATGGTGGTAACATTATTTTACAAGGTGATAAACTGCTATTGCAGTGATAATATTATCTCAACTGGTTGATTATGCTTATGACAATTCTAACCTATACTTGCCACGAACTGAATTCTGTCTTTTGAATGGCGTTACAGGAAACTTTCTTTTATCCGGCACGGATGGGACCGACGTGGTGCCGGTTCATCAAAAATTCCGGATAACCGAACGCTATAGTAAAAGATACGGAGCTGAGAGCTCCGTATAAAGCAACAAACCCTGTTGCTTAGCAACAGCTTCAGAACAATGGGCACAAGTTGCAAGCGTCTCTGTAGCTTAGCAACAGCTGCAACCACACCCTTGCACAGCAACAAATGGAGTGAAAAAAGTAATAAAAGTTACCTGAACCTACTCCTGAATTTTGCCGGTTAACCGAGATTTTCGGTTATTTAGGTGCCGGTAAATCGAAAGTTTCCTGTATCTCTTTTTCATTGCAAACAAGTAAATTGATGAGACTTTAAATAACTGTTAACCTCAGCTGATGAGGGGCCCACAATCCCTTGGTAAGACTTATTGCACATTTATTTTACAAAATGCACTTCAGCTTTGATAATCTCTTTGCTGCCTTGCCCTCAGGGTGGTGCAGTGGTTTGGAGCAGCAGCGACAGCACTATGAAGTGCTGGGCCGTAGAGTTAATCAGTCCCGCACCCTAGTGGACTGGTGGCTGAAAGTGGGGCAGAAAAATAACATTGCTGGCGGGTCTTCGTGAGCAACCCAAAAAAGGGCAAACTCCAGGAACAGATTGGTGTGTTGGCCTTCATAGCGAGAGGATTCGAGTACAAGGATGTCTTGCTGCAGTTGTACAGGGCCTTGGTAAGACCACATCTTGAGTATTGTGTGCAGTTTTGGTCGCCTTATCTGAGGAAGGATGTTCTTGCCATGGAGGGAGTGCAGTGAAGATTCACCAGACTGATACCTGGGATGGCAGGAATGACGTATGAAGAGAGATTGGGTCGATTAGGCTTATATTCGCTAGAATTTAGAAGAATGAGAGGGGATCTCATTGAAACTTATAAAATTCTAACAGGACTAGACAGACTAGATGCAGGAAGGATGTTCCCGATTGTCGGGGAGTCCAGAACCAGGGGTCACAGTCTAATGATAAGGGGTAAGCCATTTAGGACAGAGATGAGGAGGAATTTCTTCACCCAGAGAGTGATGAACCTGTGGAATTCTCTACCACAGAAGGCAGTTGAGGCCAACTTATTAAATATATTCAAGAAGGAGTTAGATATATTTCTTGAGGCTAAAGGGATCAAGGGATATGGGGAGAAAGCGGGGACAGGGTACTGAATTTGGATGATCAGCCATGATCTCATTAAATGGCGGAACAGGCTCAAGGGGCCGAATGGCCTACTCCTGCTCCTATCTTCTATGTTTCTATTGAACACTTGTCCTCTTAGCCACAGTTGTTCCATGGCCTGAGGAGAACTGAAAAGGGAAGAACAGTGATGGAAAAATTAGAAAATAGCACGTCCTAATAAAAGATGCTCTATATTTCAGTTCTGGCAGAGTGAGGAAGGAGAGAACAGCACAAAATCTCTGCAAGTAGAGATAAATGGTTCTGATCGCTGTCATCACATTTCTCTGGAGCATTAAGGAGTGCCACAATAGGAATTGAATGCTCCTTGATTGAGAACACACTTCCTAAGCTCCTCTCCGCTCTTTGAGAGTGAGGCTTGGAGCAAGTGATCCTGATTGTTTGGGAGCATCGAGACCATTTATAAAATTCACATAATGGTCTCAAAAGGGATTGAAAAGAAAAAATGGCGGGGGACGGTGGGTGGGGGGGGAAACAAAACAGCTGCTTCCCTTAACACCTGCCGCCAGGATAGGCTCTCAGCATGGGGTCAACATCTGGAGACACACATTATCCCAAGTGGCCAGACACGTTTTCTTTCTCAGGTTGTTGATGAGTTTCATGTGCGGTAAAGCCCCCCTGCTGGTAACAGATGAGAGGTTAGCAACATGTCCATCTGTCACGTGAGTGCAGTTTTATTCTTGAAGCAGTTTTAAGATATGGATCTTCGCCTTTCTTCGTGTCTGTATTATTAAGCGAAACACATTTCTTTTCATTTTTGCAACAACATAAGACAAAGAAATCAAACATGGAAAAAAAATCTGCACAGCTATTTTACTTAGACCTGCCTGAAATACCGCGATCCGTTCAATACAGGACTTGCTGCAGCTGAAGAAGTGAATCCTTCCAGGAAATAATCTAAATTATAAATTGGCAATCTAAAACACTGGAGTATGCTAACTTGTATTGGGACTAGGGACAGGGTCACTGGCAAGGCTTTGGAAGTTAAGCAGAGCCAGACCTGGTTAGTACCTGGAGGGGTGGCCATCAGGGAAGACCAGGTGCAGAAGGTCACGGAAGGAGTCCCGGGAGGGGCGGCTGGTGAGCAGGCCCGGGCGCTGGGCTGAAGATTGTCAGACAGGAGGAATGGTGGAAATGGAATGGCGGCGCGCACAGACGCAGCGGCTTTGCTTCTCCCAGGACGGTGCTATTTACGTTTAATGTTAATGTTATTTGTACTGGACTCATGGGAGCTTGCAAGATCACATTTCGTTGTTCATGTACTTGTGCATTGTACAATGACAATAAAGTTGAATTATTATTATGTCTTATAACTCTCCCTCAGTTTGCAGGTATTGATTCACTGGCTGATGACTCCCCTCCAACGTTCATTAATCACCTTCATTTCACAATAACTAACACGTACTGCAGGAACTAGATAAGTTACTCTTCAGTTGCACAGACTGCCTTTTACATATTGGGTTTCAACTTGCACTGGAAGACTGATTTCAGACAGTGATGTACGGATATGGAAATCCTTTCCTGTTTGTTTTGTTTAACCCTTTATCATCAGCTAAATGGTATCAATGGATTTTTCTCTTTTGCTTCACTTTCTGTGTTTAGGTGGCAACCGTGGCTCAGTGGGCAGCACTCTCGCCCCTGAGTCAGAAAGGTCGTGGGTTCAAGTCCCACTCCAGAGACTCAAGCACAAAAATCCAGGCTGACACTCCCGCGCAGTGCTGAGGGAGTGCTGCACTGTCGGAGGTGTCGTCTTTCGGATGAGACGTTAAACCGAGGCCCCGTCTGCTCTCTCAGGTAGATGTAAAAGATCCCATGGCACTACAGGTACACTATCCCTTATCCGAAAGCCTTGGGACCAGCTGAGTTTCAGTTTTCGGAATTTTTCGGATTTCAGAAGGTATTATTATAAGACTGGGAAATTTGTATTTAATATAAATTTTAAAAGTTCAGGCTACCTCTTGCGACTGTTCCGTGTCTCATTCCCCTTCCTGCTTCTCTGGAAAGCCGGATATCGGCTGACTCCTACTAAGCTGGCCCGCAAATCAGGTCGGGGGTCAGGTGGGGGGGGAGAAAAGAATATCGGATGGGCCGCGGTTCAGGTCGGGGGGGGCTCGGGTCGGGTCGGGTGGGGGGGGAGAAAAGAATATCGGACGGGCCGCGGTTCGGGTCGGGTCGGGTTGGGTCGGGTGGGTGGGGGAGAAAAGAATATCGGACGGGCCGTGGTTCGGTTCGGGTCGGGTCGGGGGGAGAAAAGAATATCGGACGGGCCGCTGCAGCTATCGGACGGGCCGCTGTATTGTTGGGTTCACTCTCCCGGTACCTCCTTCACACTGCCCGGCTCGGCCTGCAATCTCCTACCCAGGAGGGAACTCTGTGACCATCTGCCCTGCTCAGCGTAAGTCGTGCGCCACTCTGGTCATGTCGTGCGCACGACTTACGCTGAACGAAAAAACTTTCGGTTTTTGGTTTTCGGAAGTTCGGATAAAGGATAGTCTACCTGTATTTCGAAGAAGAGCAGGGGAGTTATCCCCGGTGTCCTGGCCAATATTTATCCTCAATCAACATAACAAATTATCTGGTCATTATCACAGTGCTTTTTGTGAGAGCTTGCTGTGCGCAAATTGACTGCCATCTTTCGTACATTACAGCAGTGACAACACTTCAAAAGTACTTCATTTTCTGTAAAGCACTTTGGGACGTCCTGAGGCTGTGAAAGGCGCTATAGAAATGCAAGTCTTTCTTTTTTTCTTTTTGTCTCTCTGTTTCCCCTTTTGCACAAAACAGCTATGGAGATGGGCATTCCCAGTATTGATAGTAATAGTAAAAGTCCTCTATTAAAATTACAAGGTCTGTTGTTGTGATCGGGAATGCGTTGCCTGAAAGGGCGGTGGAAGCAGGTTCAGTATAAACTTTTAAAAGGGAATTGGATAAATACTTGAAGGCAAAATAATTGCAGGGCTATGGGGAAAGAGCAGGGGAGTGGGTCTAATTGGATAGCTCTACCATAGAGCCGGCACAGGCATGATGGGCCGAATGGCCTCATTCCGTGCTGTAACATTCTATGAATCTATACTATGAATCTAAAATTATCAGTTTAACACCATGGGGGCGATTTTGTTAATGGGGGCATGTTGGAGGCGGGACTACTGCTTGGCGGGTCAATGTCCCGCCTCCATCGATTTGTGGCCAACCCACGCTATTTTCCCTTGATTGACCTTGTTAAGCCCGCCCAGCGGGCTCAGCAGGCCAATTAAGGGAAAGCCGGTTACAGAGAATGTCAACGTATGACGTTTCATCTGTCAAAAATTTTTGACAGCTGAATTGTCATCGTTTGACAGCTCTGTGAAGCTGTCCAACAGTGACATTCTCTGCAGTTTGATGAGTTCTTGAATACAAGACCCCATCAAACTTCTTTCTTTTACAGAAATGAGATGGTTGTTGCATTTGAGAATGCAATGGCCACCTGTCATTCCCAACGCGGAGGTCCCAGACTCTCCGTACAGACACTGACTGAAGCCTGCAGGAAGAAACAAAGGTAAGTACACTTTTAATAACACTTGGCACTTACCTCAGATACTCACCTCTACACTCTTGCACCCATCACTTACCTCCACAGCACACTTTTGCACCCCACCGACCCCCGCAGACTCCCTACTCACCTCGTCTCGCTGGTGGGTTTCGGAGCCTTCGGGAAGCCCGCACTTGTGAGGGCAAAAAAGGGGATAATCCTATTTTCTTCTTGTTAACTACCTGTTAACAGGCCATTAATAGGCTTTAATCCCTTCCCGCCTCCAAGGAGACGGGACCCGGCGCGGGACGGCTACCCGCCTCCTGGGAAAATGGCGTGGGGGCAGGTTGGGAGCGGGTTGGGAGCGGGTTGGGCACCCGCCCCCAAATTCTGCCATTTTCCCGGCAGTCCCACCTCCATACCCGCCTCCCCAGGGCTGGCAAAATCGACCCATACTTTCATTAGTGCTATGAACACTGGGATGCCTCTGCCTCTATTCTGATCCTTTGCTTTCTCTCTCTCTCTCTTTCTCTCCTGCAGGAGACTTGCCAGGCTTATTATCTTCCGCGTTTGTTTTGTAGAATTCAGTCACATGAAGTGCAGTGCTGCTCCAATCTAGCTTCACCCGTACCTTTGACAAGCCCAATGATATACACTGATTCACCAGAAGCCAGCTCACACACTGACTGTTCCACACAAATGGTTGTGGCCACAGTTTATATTGTTCTTGTAAGGTATCACATTAACAGAGCAGAGCTGTAACAAGAACAGTTGACACAGAGATTTGACCTCGAGGGGTTCTTGCAGCACAGAAGGACTGAGAAACTATGTTTGAGTAGCATTGGTTCGCATTGACACTGAGCAACCAGCTAAAGTCAGTGGTCTAATTTTTATTTTAGACATTATTGGCATTTTTTCCTCTATATCTTAGGCATTGACTCCTTGCTGGATCATGCTGCTGGTCACCCTCTTCTACTTTGCTCAAGGGGTCTTTATTCGTGTGTGTGTCTTCAAAAGTGAGTGTTGTCAAGCTATTCGACTTCCAGGGCATCACAACAGAGCTTGATTCTGACTTCCAATGACATTTACACATGCACAGTTCTAGCAGGGGCTGATGCATCCTGATCAGAAGGGAAATCTTGCTACACTCCCAATGCCCTATTAATCACTGCCCCAACTCTCCTTAACTCAGTGGTGCTGAGGCCAGTTGTTGCACTACTGAGACCAGAGCAGCTGAGGTGATCCAATTCAGCGTGGTTCAGAGGGATTGATCTTGGAACCTACTGCGGTCTGTACAGATTAGCTTCCTACTGTATAAACTCATTGAGCTAGTGGGGAGCCACTCGTGTTTTGCTCTACCTGTTGTCAAACACCTCAGTAGACTTAAGACAGTTTGTTTCCGCTGTCTGTGTCCGCAGTTGCAGACAAGGGTAGGGGGCAGGAGGCTTTGCTGAAAATGTAATGTGGTTGCCCTTTGCTCACTATAGGGTGGATTTTCATGTGATCTCTTCCATTGAGCAGGAGCCAGTCCACCACTCACCCAATGGAAGTGGCCCAAGGCCTGGACCAATTTTCATGGTCCGGGACTGATTTCCATTCCGGCAGCGAGCTGCTCGCAAATTTGGAGCCGCGCGCCGATTGGAAATGTCAGGAAATCCGACGGCTCCACCATGGAGCCCAGACGTTGCAGGTAAATTAAGGAGGGTGGGGGAGGTGATTTCAAGGAAGGATCAGGTATCGTGAGGGTCAATTTTTGTTGGGCCAGCTGGGGCAGTGACGAATAGGGGAATGGTAGCGTAGTGGTTGTTACTGGACTAGTTAATCCAGAGAATGTGGGCTCGATTTCACCAGCCCTGAAGAGGCGGGTTTGGAGGCGGGTCAGCTGTGAAAATCGGGAATAAATGGCTTCAGACACCCAACCCGCCTCCATCCCGCCCCCACGCGATTTTCATGAGTGTCGGGTCAGCCGCATCCAAACTGACCCGACTCCAACCGGTGGGACAGATAGTTAAGAGCCTGTTAGCTGCCTTGCTAATCCTATTTTGACAGAGGTTTCTCATTTTCGTGCCTCTGGCTCCTGTTTCCCGTCTTGTCAGAAACAGTCCAGCTGCAAGGAGATGAGTTGGTGGAGGACATGATCTGTAGTCATTATTGGTGCAGAACTATAAAAGCACTCCTGTAACGTGGCTGACATTCAAAGGCAACAACTTTGTTGTTGGAGGTTTGGGATAAGATTTTGCAAATCTACTGACCTTGTGACTGGTCAAGCTGACACACATCTGCTGTTTGAACTGATTGGAATAATTTCAGGCCACTTTGAGTGTGCACTTGCAAGCTTATTGCCTTAAATGAAATCTTTAACAATGGGATGGGAACCATTTATATCCTCTCATCCTGGTCGTCAGATTCGGAGGAAGAGCAGCGCGGCTTAGTGCTGTGAATGAACAGGTGGCTCAGCACCCAGCCTCCTTGGAGGAAGATGAAGAGGACGAGGAACAGGATGAGGAGGAGGATGGGGAGTGACGCCTTGCAGGGCCGGATGTGGCCAATCCAGCAACAGGCGACCACATTGCTGGCCGTCAGGCAAGGGATGCACTCATCCATGCCAGGTTCGCGTAAGCTAATGCTTCAACCACAGGTGGCTGGCACATGGAGATGAATATAAGCCTGACAGTCTCAAACCCCAGGCATCATTTGTCCAATAAATGGTGGTTTGCGCTCAGTGTCGCCACCATCATTCTACATGGAAATCGCCCCGAGCCCTCACTCTTGAACTTCCATTACCCAGAACACAAAGGCCACACTTGAGGTGATCTCAGCAGATCATTAAATCTTTTTCCACACTCAACCCATGTGCGTCTGCACACAGACCTCGAGCTCACCTCCTCAGCAATTTGCAGCCAAGCTGCCTTGCTTTGCTGAGGCGGCCTCCTCCTTGCGTTTCCAGGGAAGAGGAGCTCCTGACGTCCTCTAACTCCCTCAACAAGAGCATGGAGGGAGCCCTCATTGAACCTGGGTGCAACCTTAGTTATTGGGGCTGCCATTCCTGCAGCTCCCAGCAGAGAAAAAAGCATTAATATTACTAAGCAAATGATTGGAACAAATCTGGCATCTTTTTCATTTCATAGTCAGAGAATAAAGTCATATATCAAAAAATCATGAATCTCTTTCTGGAATAGTATGACCAGTAATATCATTCATAAAATTTTGCTCAGAACAGATGCTGTCAACTCCCCTTGCTAGACAATAAAGCACCAAGCCATCCCAATGACATTTGTGTGCAAAGGGGAAATGGCCCCTTTAAGCTTTCAAACAAACAACGCGTCATCAGACGCGAGAAACTGACATCCTGCAAGCAATTGCCTGGAGGGACCCGCACGTCGGCCGTAACGAGGCCAATGAAGAGGTGCTGGGAGACGGCAGCCGGGTACGGGTCCGAAAGCTGCCGAGCAGCGGGCCCGCCCCTCAACCCCACCTCCGCTTTTAAAATCCAGCCCTGTGAGTTCAGATCCCCCCTCATTACATTTCGGGAATTTGAATCCAGTTAAAAAAATCTGCGAATAAAAAAGCTGGTATCAGTAAAAAGTGACCATGAAGCTGTCTGATTGTCATAAAAAACCCAACTGGTTCACTAATGCCCTGTAGGAAAGGAAGCCTGCTGTCTTTACCCAGTCTGGCCTCTATGTGACTCCAGTCCCACTCTAATGTGGTTGACTCTATCCTACCCTCTGAAGTGGACTAGCAAGCCACTCAGTTGTATCTAGGGGATGGGCAATAAATGCCAGCCTCGCCCACATCCCAAGAATGAATTTTTAAAAAACCCCACCATTTATAAACCCATTGTTTAATTTTTTCGGGTGGCTTGCAAAGGCTCCTTTAAGGACTGCTGGATAGGTTGCTCGATGCCAAGTGCCAATGGGCAGAGAGTACTTCAAAATTGCACCGGGGACCTATTGACATCAAAGCACCCTGATTGGCACGGGCCATCGAGCTGCCAGCCGGAAAGAGATGGGTGCCTGGCAATGTTCCCTTTAAGCTGCGCGGCCATGCGGTCGAGCAGTGCTCTGGAGGCCCCGCGCAGCCGGCTCGCCGACTTTTAAAAGCCACATCTGTGCGGAATTTTCACTGGGCCTCGCAGCCTGTTAAAGGGGCCGCGCGGCCCCCCCAAAAAATTAGAGGCAACATTGGTGCCTGGGCCCCCCATTCTAACACCCCAACCAAAATGGCGGTGATCCAAATGTGGTTGGGAATGGGGAGGGTTAAGTGCTCCGCTGCTATTTTAATCACGCTACCACCCAGTTCCCGCCTGAGGTAGGAGGTGAAAATCAGCCCCTGCGCTTCCTCTTGTTTCTGTATCGTCCAGACAGCTAAAACTAAGCTCCGTACTCCAAACGGCAGGTTATTGGTACACTGAATGTTAACCAAATGTTTATCAGAGGCTGAAGACTACAAACTACACATAGGAACAACACATACCTTTGTGTTGTTTGGAGTATGAGGCACTGGTTAAAGCAAATTTCTCTCTCGATGGACAGTTCCTTATTATCGACTCAATTACCAACCCAAAATCCAATCTCAGAGTTGGAAATCCTCCCCGAGCATTCATTCTTCTGTTTAAGACGCAGTGTTCAAAAATCTAATGGGAAGATTTATTTGGAGTGAGGTAATAACAGACATGTCAACCAAGAAAAATAGCAAAAGCTGACATGGCCTCCAAAATGCTGACAACTCGAAAGGCAACCAGCACTTCAAAAACAGCCCTCAATTTAGTTTAATGCTTCAACCCAAGCAAATCACCTCCAAAAATAAGCACCCCATTGACCCGACGTTGAAGTGTCAGCATACGTTATACATTCAAGTCTTGGAGTGGGGTTTGAACTCCCAATCTTCTGGCTTAGAGGCAAGAACGTTCCCATTGAGCTTGGCTGACACTCACGTTCGGAATGATTTTTGCAGTTTGAAATACCTTGCCCTTTCACAATGACTGTTTGATCCTGACCACTCAATTAAAGGAGGTGGAGAGTGGAAGGCGGGAGGGAGCAAGTCAAACCCCACTGCTCACTAAAAAACAGTCTGTGGCAGAAGGTAAGCTGTTGGCTTCTGGGTTATGGCTTGTCTTCTTCAGTGCCAACCCTCTTGTCAGGAGTGAGAATATCCGTCGATGAAGTTGAAGGTTGTTGGGGGGGGTGGGGGAGTGGGGGGGGTTGGGGGGAGTGGGGGGGTGGTTGGGGGGGTGGGGGGTTGGTTGGAGGGGTGGGGGGTGGTTGGGGGGGTTTGGGGGTGGTTGGGGGGGGTGGGGGGGTTGTTGGGGGGTGGGGGGGTTGGGGTGGCTGGGGGGGTGGGGGTAGTTTGGGGGGTGGGAGGGGTTGGGGGGTGGGGGTGTTTGGGGGGTGGGGGTAGTTTGGGGGGTAGTTTGGGGGGTCGGGGGGTGGGGGTGGTTGGGGGGTGGGGGGGTTAAGTGGGGGCATGGGGGGGTGGGGGTGTTGGGCGGGTGCTGGGGAGGGGAGCGGGTGGTGGTGGGGGTTGGGGGTGGTGGGGGGTAGTTTGGGGGGTGGGGGGGTGTTGGGGGGGAGGGGGGGCTAAAGAAGGGAAGAAACTAATTCTAATAAAAGACAAAACAAAGTGCTTCTGATTTTTTAATCTATGTCCATTTTCTGCAAGCATTCAGTTTGTCGGCAACAGTCCAAAAAAAAACCATTGGAAAGAGCGTCGTTGTGTTTCAGACAGCCCCCGCTTGAGCAAAGCATTCTCTTGTTATATGGCTGACATGATTTGTTTAAACAATCCAGCCTGAAATCTTGGCATTTAACCAGCCCACAAGCTATTTAACGTTTCATGGTCCATACAACTGGGTGTTATCGCTCAATTGAATGTAAAAGCATAAAGCACCACAAAAAATCTAGGAACCAGTAGCAGTTAAGCCAGACAAACTATTTAATGTTTTTAGATAATCTTTGTGTAAATACATTTCAGTCGTGTTGGAACATACAGGACAGCCTAACTCTCCATTATCTAGAGTTATTTGTATCTATAATATGGCCAGAGTTCGGAACAGTGGTGCAAATTGCGTGCACAGCTCAAATAATTTCAGAGGCTCGTTAAGTGCTTGTTATCCAATTAACATACTGCAGTTCTCTACTATTTAACAAAGTACCATCATGTAATTTAATCAGTTCCATATGCTTCTAGGTACATTGTCTTCGGAACTGTTTAGCATAATGCAATAAGAGTTATGATCGGAAAGATTAAGACAGATCGCAAACCCAACTGTGCTTATATTGAGGAGTGAGTCAGCATGAAAATCAGTTTGAATTCTTAAAGCAAATTGTGAAAGTCTCACTATGAAGCGCAGTCCTGAGGGAGTGCTGCATTGTCGGAGGTACCATCATCCACATGAGAGGTTAAACTGCAAATTCATCTGCCTGGTCCGTGTGGGTCAGGGATATTAAAGATCTCAAACAAAAGTCAGATGCTCGCCCAGTGTCCTGACCACCATTTTTTTAGCTGATCATTGATGTCACTGTTGGTAGTGGGATCCTGCTGTGCGTAAATAGCTGGCAAGTTTGCCATAACAGCCACTGTACTTTAGAGCAATACATTTCTATGTTTCTGTGAGATGTAGCATGTCACTATATAAAAGCAAGTCTTACAAATAAATGAGATTTGCTAGGTCCTATCAAATCAAATTTCCTACCAAATTACTGGTTAGGCCTCAGTTGGAGTATTGCGCCCAATTCTGGGCACCACACTTTACAAAGGATGTCAAGACCTTGGAGAGGGTGCAGAGGAGATTTTACTAAAATAATACCAAGGATGAGGGACTTCAGTTATGCCGAGAGACTAGAGAAGCTGGGATTGTTCTCCTTAGAACAGAGAAGATTAAGGGGAGATTTAATAGAGGTGTTCAAATTTAAGTGATAGAGCAAATAATGAGAAACTGTTTCCACTGGCAGGAGGGTCGGTAGCCAGAGGACACAGATTTAAAATAATTGGCAAAAGAACCAGAGGCGAGATGAGGAGAATTTTTTTTTACGCAGCGAATTGTTCTGATCTGGAATGCACTGCCTGAAAGGGTGTTGGAAGCAGATTCAATAATAACTTTCAAAAGGGAATTGGATATATACTTGAAAGGGAAAGATTTGCAGAGCTATGGGGGAAGAATAGGGGAGTGGGACTAATTGGAGAGCTCCTTCAAGGGCACGATGTTCCGAATGGCCACCTACGGTGCTGGAAGATTCGATGACTGGTTATTGCCTGAAGTTTATGTTGGAAAACATGTCGGAAAGGATTTATAAGAAAAACAAAAGGAGAAAGTGCAAATCCTGACCATGTAAAACATAATTGTTAATAAACATAACACCCTAAGGGCCTGCAATTTTTCTGGCTGTTCCTACAAGACATATATGCAGGCGGAATATTTTGGTTAAGCAAGTATTTCAGATAGCGAAAGATACCATCAAAGTAAATCCCAAACAGGGATTGGAAGCAAAATATAGTTTTGTAAAACAGCCACCTTACAGCCATAACATTCTGATTTGAAATTCCATCTCTGCTGGGCCCTATGCCTTATTCATGTTGTGTGATGAAAGTTATTAAAAATATCGGTCTAGGTTTTATTACAGCTGGGCTGCTGCTGCACTGCAGTAACGCCAGCATTTCTTCGGCGGCACCTCCCAAACCCGCGACCTCTACCACCTAGAAGGACAAGGGCAGCTGGCGCATGGGAACACCATCACCTCCAATTTCCCCTCCAAGTCACACACCATCCTGACTTGGAAATATATCGCCGTTCCTTCATCGTCGCTGGGTCAAAATCCTGGGACTCCCTCCCTAACAACACTGTGGGAGCACCTTCATCACACGGACTGCGGTTCAAGATGGTGGCTCACCACCACCTTCTCAAGGGCAATTAGGGATGGGCAATAAATGCTGGCCTTGCCCACATCCCGTGAATGAATAAAAGTAAATAATTTTAAGTGTTAGCAGGTAAAAATAAAAGAGATAACACACCTATGAGGGGATTGGGTGCACCAGAGTCTAAAACTGGCCTTTCACCTCTGGTATTTGGATTTCTATTGCAACATGAAACTGACCATAGCTCGGACGGAACTTGGGGTCTCGCTTGGCATCACAAGACTGGTTTGGATAAAGTACACCTTTTAGTCCTTTTCACCTCGGCCTAGAAATTCAGTCGCGTTTGCGCCCACTTATGGGCTATAGAGTGGTTTGCGCCGGAAGTTTTTTCGCGCCCGAAATTCAGTTGGTCCGTAACATCGACGTTAGCCGGTAGCGCTGCGCCGGCACCGATGACGTCATCGGTGTGCGCAGCGCCCCGGTTCCAATGCAATTCCGGTCCGACCGCCAAATTCAGTTGCGGCCGCCTCTCCCGTGGCGGCCGCAAACAGCGTTTGCAAAACGGTGCCTTGCAGCTCTGAGAGGCCGGCGCATAAAGGTGGAGGGGCGGCCGGCCGCTTTCCCGGCGGCCGCCTGGCCGCACCTCCCTCCCCGGACTCCTGCACCACCCCCCCGCGGCATTGGTGTGTCACTCCCGCGAGCCCGGCACTTCTCCGTGGTGCCGGGCTCATTTGCCGGGGGAATCCAGCGGCGATCTCACGGCTGCAGGCAGCTCCTCCTTAAGAGAAGGAGGAGGCCTGCAGTACCCCAGCCTGCCGCACCGCATCGGGTGCCGCAGCGGCAGCTGGACGCCTGAAACTGACATTCTTCGCCCCAAACGAGGCGGCCAAACCCTCCAATAGTGCCCGCCTCCGTCTTGGGGCGGCGCAACTGAATTTCAGGCGGGCGCTACGGGAATCCGGCCGAGCGCTAAATTTCGGGCGCTAAAGACCTGGCGGGGCTATACCTAATTTCTAGGCCCTCATCCCGCAATCTTCCCGTCACAGAATCCAGCTCTTCGTTAAACAACAAGCCTTCCTGAAAAGAAGAAAGAAGGTCCCAAAGTGCCATACAGCCAATGAAGTACTATTGAAGTGTAGTCGCTGTTGTAATGTAGGAAGCACAGCAGCCAATTTGTGCACAGCAAGCTCCCACAAACAGCAATGTGATAATGACCAGCCAATCTGGGGGTTTTTTTTAGGTGTTGGTTGAGGGATAAATATGGGCTAGTACACTGGGCAGAACTCCCTTGCTCTTCTTTGAAATAGCGCCATAGGACCACCTGGGAGAACAGACGAGGCCTCAGTTTAACATCTCATTCAAAAGGTGACACCTCCGACAATGCAGCACTCCCTCAGTACAGCACTGAAGAGTCAGCCTAGATTTTGTGCTGAAGTTAGTAGAGTGGGTCTTTGAACCCACAATCTTCTGATTCAGAGGTGAGAGCGTTACCCACTGAGCCACACTTAACACCCTTAGGTCAGTTTCTGCAATATAACTGCATCCTTTTTCTTTCAGCTGCTGACTGGCCTTGCTTTGTATTTCCAGTAACTTTTCTTTCTGTTTTTCAGCATTTGCAGTTTTCCTTCTTTGTCTTGAACAATAAGATCTTAAAAGGGGTTGTATTCCCTAGAGTTTAGAAGGTTAAGGGATGACTTGATTGACGTTTTCAAGATAATAAGGAGAACCGATAGGGTAGATAGAGAGAAACTATTTCCACTGGTTAGGGAATCGAGGATGAGGGGGCATAGTCTAAAAATTAGAGCCAGACCTTACAAGAGTGAAATTAGGAAACACTTCTACACACAAAGGGTGGTGGAAGTTTGGAACTCTCTTCCGCAAATGGCAATTGATGCTAGATCAATTGTAAATTTTAAATCTGAGATTGCTAGATTTTTGTTAACCAAAGGTATTAAGGGATATGGACCAAAGGTGGGTGACGTAATAAAACTCACTACGCACTTGGTTTGAGTATAAAGCAAGGCTTTAATCAACTTGTTTCAGAACATGGAGGTCTAGTTGTACTTCACTAGTTCCTTGTCTTACAAAATGTCCCTGCCAAGCTGGGGCCGACGCCCGAGTATTTATACTCCTTGGACGGCGCCACCAGCTGTCCATCCAGCGTTATTTCATGAGTAGTTTTGATGAATGATGAGATTTATAACAGCGGGTATATGGAGTTAGGTCGCAGATCAGCCATGATCTCATTGAACGGCGGAGCAGGCTCAAGGGGACTCCTGTTCCTATGTTCCGGAAAGCTCCAGTTAGTCAAGAAATAGCTTGCTTTTATATCACATCTCAATGCACGTCAGAAGCATTGAATTAGTTTTGAAAAGCAATCGATGCTGTCATGAAGGCCAACATGGTGGCCAGTTGTACACAGCAAGGTTCTAGAAACAGAAAATGAGAGGATTGACCAGTTTATTTATTTTTGGTGGTGGGGCTGAGGGAAGAATATTGGCCAAGGCACCAGGAGAAATCCCTACTCTTCTTCAAATTGTGCCATGGGATCTTTTGTGACACCCTGAACAGGCAAATGCGGCTCTGTTGTAACGTCTCATCTCAAAGACCGCACCTCCAAGAGAGCAGTGCTCCTCAGTACTGCGCTGACATGTCAGATTACATATTTAAGTCCTGGAATGTGGCTTGAACACACCATTTTGTAACTTGGAATGTAAACATAAGGGCCTAGAAATTCAGTGCCCTTAGCGCCGATTTTGCGGCGCTAGAGGGCCTAGCGCTGCAATTGGCGCCGGCGCCGAAATTGCCTGGGGCCCTTCCGCCGCGGTAGACCGGTAGCGCTGCGCCGGCACCGATGACGTCATCGGTGTGCGCAGCGTCCCGGTTGCCATGCCGACGGGCCCCAGCGCCGAAATTCAGTTGCGGCCGCCTCGCCCGTGGCAGCCGCAACTAAGACTCTGGCAACAGAGTCTTACATGACTTTGCGCCGGCGCATTAAAGGCCCCGCGGCGGCCGGCCGCTTTCCCGCCGGCCGCCTGGCCGCAGCTCCCTCCCCGGACTTCCACCCCCCCCCCCCCCGGGAACAGAAGCAAGCCCGGCACTTGTCCGAGGTGCCGGGCTCATTTTTAAAAAGATTTTCGCGGGCCGCGGCCGGGTGCAGGCAGCTCCTCCTTAAGGGAAGGAGGAGGCCTGCACTTCCCGAACCTGCCGCACCGCAGCGGGCGCCGCAGCGCCGGAATAGCGCCGAAATTCAGCGCGTTGCGCCAGTTTTCAGGCGCAAACAGCTCTCAGCAGCGTCGGCAGCCGTTTGGGCGCAGAACTATTGAATTTTGGGCCCGACCAGCGCGACTTAGCTCCGGCACTAACTTCCGGCGCTAAAGCCCTGGCTGCGCCAAAACTCAATTTCTAGGCCAAGGAATAGGAGCAGGAGTAGGCCATAGCGCCCTCAACTCCACTTTCCCACCCTATCCCCATACCCCTTGATTCCCTTAGAGTTCAAAAATCTATCGATCTCTGTCTTGAATATACTCAATGACTGAGCATCCCGGCCCTCTGGGGTAGAGAATTCTAAAAATTCACAAACCTCTGAGTGAAGAAATTTCTACTCAACTCAGTCCCAAATGGTTGACCCCTTATCCTGAGACTATGATCCCTAGATCTAGACGCTCCAGCCAGGGGAAACAGCCTCTGTTTAAGCCCTCTAAGAATTTTACATGTTTCAATGAGATCACCTCTCATTCTTCTAAACTCCAGAGAGTATCGGCCCATTCTACTCAATCTCTCATCATAGGACAACCCTCTCATCCCAGGAATCAGTCTGGTGAACCATCAACTGTGCCAAGCTGACAGTTACTTGATAGCAATTATTGACTCTTCCTTTAAAAAACATTTTTTGTTTTAACTCAGAAAGGTTGTCTACTGTAATGTACATTTTGCAACAGGTGGGTCTGTTGCTGCTGTCTATTGTTGCTCGTGTCACTATTTGAGCAGTGTGAATGGATCAGACAGGGCTCTAATGTAGAGCCAGGCCTCCAGCTGCTCAGTTACTCCTTGACACAATACGTAGAATAAGAAAATGAATAATAGATCCAGGCTTTGAAAATCCTGTAGCACTTCAAACGCCAATGCCTCATCATTTAATTATTAAGTCTTAGTTGTGACTGCAATCAATCTCAGTACGGGATTGCTTTAGGCAAGAGGAAGCAATGCCTTAACAATTACTCATTTGTGTTCAAACATTCATCGCGCATCAGTTAAGCCATAATTTTTATTTCATGACATTGCCAGTGCCTGGAAAGCTGCAGGTGCAGCTATGAAGTAAGTTAATGACTAAATGATTTAAAATAGATAAAGAAGAGATACTTAAAAGGCTGGCAGCGCTCAAAGTAGAAACATCACTCGGTTCAGATGGGCTGCAGCCCAAGTTGCCAAGGGAAGTAAGGATGGAAATTGCGGAGGCTCTGGTCACATCTTCCAATCCTCCTTAGATATGGGAGTGGTGCCAGAGAACTTGAGGAATGAAAATCTTTACACCCCTGCTCAAAAAAAAAGAGAAGGATAAAGCTGGCAACTACAGGCCAGTCAGCCTAACATTGATGGTGGTGGGGAAACTTTCTGGGACAATATTCCGGGGCAAAATTAATTGGCACTTGGAAAAATATGGGCTAATAAATGAAAGTCAGCACAGTCAAGGCAAATCATGTTTGACTTCATCTTTGATGAAGTAACGGTGTAGGTTGGTGAGGGTAGTGCGGTTGATGTTGTGTATATGGACTTTTTAAAGGCATTTGATAAAGTACTACATAATAGACTTGTTAGCAAAGTTAAAGTCCATGGGTTAAAGGGGCAGTGCCAGTCTGGATATGAAATTGGCTAAGGGATAGAAAGCAGAGAGTAGTGGTGAATGGTTGTTTTTCAGAATACAGTGGTGTTCCCCAGCGGTATTAGGACCAGGGCTCTTTTTGATTTATATATTAATGACCTGGACTTGGTATACAGGGCATAATTTCAAAGTTTGCAGATGACACAAAACTTGAAAATGTAGTAAACAGTGAGGAGGATAGTAACAGACATCAGGAGGATATAGACAGACTGGTGAAATAGGTGTTGACATGGCAGATGAAATTTAATGCAGAGAAGTGTGAAATGATTCACTTTGGTAGGAAGGATGAGGAGAGGCATTGGCCTGGAATTTACGGTTGTAATGACGGCAAAACTGTCAACATTCGCCGTCATTATTCTGTAAAACTGACAGCAACTTCTGGAGTCGGCACATGCGCATTTGAACACGGAAATCTTGAAGTTGCTGCCAGTGATACCCTGCTCATCCACAGGGTGTGCTGTTGCAGTCCTCGCAGATGGACATCAATTAAAGTCGCTGAATTGACATGAACTTCCACTTTTTATGCTCTATTCTTGCTGTAAAAACCGTAAAAAAGTTATGCAGTGTAACTGATTTTTTAATGGTGTATTAAGTCATAATTACTGCTGAACAACCTCTCTGGCCCTGAAAAACGAATTTTATATTTGTGGAATGTTAAATTTCTCCACTATGATAAAAATACCTAGAATTTTAAAATAATATATATTTTTTAAGTTTGTTTATGATATTTCAGCTTCTACATTAATCACATGTGTATGTCCCAATCATTATTTCACTCTCGCAAAATGGTTAACAAGTGAAGGATAATCAGTGCTTTTTACTTCCTGATTTGCTGTCTGTGCGAATTCTTCAACGTGATTGGCTGCTTAGCCTGCTTGATGACATCACTGTTGCTGGACACTGGAGATCCCCTATAGGTGACACCAGAATGAAATTAATGTCGGGAAAGGTGAAATCCACACCTCAGAGATCGCTAGATCTTTTTGGGCTGCTTTCTTTGAGGTCAGCGGCGAGCAGCGTCACTTTGCTACTGACCACAAAATCCAGGCCAATATAAACTAAATGGTACAATTTTAAAAGGGGTTGAGGAACAGAGAGACCTGGGGATGTATGTACACAAATCTTTGAAGGACAAATTGAGATGGCTGTTAAAAAGTTATATGGGACCCTTGGCTTTATTAACAGAGGCATAGAGTATAAAAGCAAGAAGTTATCCTAAACCTTTATGAAACACTGGTTAGGCCTCAGCTGGAGTATTGTGTTCAATTCTGGGCTCCAGACTTTAGGAAGGATGTCAAAGCCTTGGAGAGGGTGCAGAGGAGATTTACTAGAATGGTACCAGGGATTCGGGACTTCAGTTATGTGGAGAGACTGGAGAATCTGGGATTGTTCTCCTTAGAGCAGAGAAGGTTATGGGGAGATTTGATAGGTATTCAAATTCATGAAGTGTTTTGATAGAGTAAATAAGGAGAAACTGTTTCCAGTGGTAGAAGAGTTGTTAACCACAGGACACAGATTTAAAGTGATAGGCAAAGAGCCAGAGGCGACATGAAGGAACAACATTTATGCAGCGAGTTGTTATGATCCGGAATGCTCTGCCTGAAAGGGTGGTGGACACAGATTCAATGTTAACTTTTAAAAGGGGATTGGATAAATACTTGAAGTGGAAAAACCTGTAGGGCTATGGGGAAAGAGCCGGGGAGTGGGACTAATTGGAGAGCACTTTCAAAGAGCCGGCCCAGGTAATGATGGGCCGAATGGCCTCCTTCTGTGCTGTATCATTCTACGATTCTATGAAATGATAGTTGATGACTTGTTTTACAAATAGGGCAAAAAATGCTGTTTCGGCACGCCCAGCACAAGCCTGGAATGCATATTGCTAACTCGCATGATCCCAGCCGTGAATTTCTGTCCGTTAATTTTAATCATGGCGTTACACCGTTTCGCAATAGGCACTTCCACTTTATGCTGAGAGTGCCGAGGCAGAACACTTATCCAACGGGCCTGAAATTTCCTGGAAAATTTCGGCGTATTTACGGTGTAAGAATGGAGTTGCGTTTTTTCCACAAGGAAATTTGCGCAGAACTGATTTACGCTGGTTAATGGCCAACATTGCTCCTCGCCAATTTCCTTGATCATTTGCCCTGTTCCCAAATTACGTCGACTGAAACCTCACTTTAGCTCATTAACATAGATCCGCCTCCCCATGCAAAAGAACACAAGATTCCTGTATTTACGTCCGTTTTGAACAGGCTTAAATTTACGCACAAATATTTTAGATACAGTCACTATTTCTACTATTTTACAGTGGTATTTTTTTTTTAGCCATTTCTTTTTATTTCACTTGAATGAGCCCTGCACTTTATTTTCTATATCTTTGAATGTTTGTTTATGCAATCAAATACTGTCACATTGCAAACATAAAGACTTCCACAATTGCACCATGCTGTGCTAAATGTGCACACATGATGGTTTGATGGCTTCAAACTTCAATTTTCATAACATCAGTAAGGGGAAGAGGGACTTGTGGAAGGAAGATGATGTATGTTCTGTGCGTTCCTAGGGCCCCGATTGATTGCACTGAATCCCGCTGGTTTTAAGCTGGTTTTTACATTCCAAAGAGATTCTCAGAATCTTTTGGCATAAATTGCCGTTGGCAAGATAGAAACTGGCTTAAATTTTGGTGCAATATAGACGGGGTGATTTCAGGCCATGGAGTTCAATAAGCAGACAAAATAAATAAAAGTGGCTGACAGAAGTTAATAAAATATCTGCCTTATACAGGAGGCCTGTTAAAGAAGTGGTACCCTTTTGCTTTAGTCAAATTACAACTTACCTTCATCACTGTTTCTGCTGTTTTAAAATAATACATTTTAAAACCAATTTGTTAAATGATTAAAATTGCACAATTTCACCCCAGCTCAGGTACCAGGTCCAAATGGAAGAGTGACCCTGCCACATCTGTTCCTGCAGGCGACGCTACCTGAGAAAAGGGAGTGAGGCCGATAAGGTCCCGCATAAGAGATTAGCGTGTAAAGTTAAGGCACATGGGATTGGGGGTAATGTACTGACTTGGATAGAGAACTGGCTGGCAGACAGGAAGCAAAGAGTTGGAATAAACGGCTCTTTTCCGAGTGGCAGGCAGTGACTAGTGGGGTACCGCAGGGATCGGTCCTAGGACCCCAGCTATTCACGATATATATTAATGATCTAGACGAGGGAACTAGATGTAATATCTCCAAGTTTGCAGATGACACAAAACTGGGTGGGCGTGTGTGCTGTGAGGAGGATGCCGAGAAACTCCAGTATGATTTGGACAGGTTGGGTGATTGGGCAGATGTATGGCAGATGCAGTATAATGTGGATAAATGCGAGGTTATCCACTTTGGTGGCAAAAACAGGAAGGCAGATTATTATCTGAATGGCAATAGATTGGGAGAAGGGGAAGTGCAACGAGACCTGGGTCTCCTTCTGCACCAGTCGCTGAAGGTAAGCATGCAGCTGCAGCAGGCGGTTAAGAAGGCAAATGGTATGTTGGCCTTCGTAGCGAGAGGATTCAAGTACAGGAACAAGGATGTCTTGCTGCAGTTGTACAGGGCCTTGGTGAGACCACACCTTGAGTACTGTGTGCAGTTTTGGTCGCCTTATCTGAGGAAGGATGTTCTTGCCATGGAGGGAGTGCAGCGAAGATTCACCAGACTGATACCTGGGATGGCAGGAATGACATATGAAGAGAGATTGGGTCGATTGGGCTTATACTCGCTGGAGTTTAGAAGAATGAGAGGGGATCTCATTAAAACTTATAAAATTCTAACAGGACTAGACAGACTAGATGCAGGAAGGATGTTCCCGATGGTGGGGGAGTCCAGAACCAGGGGTCACAGTCTAAAGGGGTAAGCCATTTAGGACAGAGATGAGGAGGAATTTCTTCACCCAGAGAGTGGTGAACCTGTGGAATTCTCTACCACAGAAGGCAGTAGAGGCCAATTCATGAAATATATTCAAGAAGGAGTTAGATATATTTCTTAAGGCTAAAGGGATCAAGGGATATGGGGAGAAGACAGGGACAGGGTACTGAATTTGGATGATCAGCCATGATCTCATTAAATGGCGGAGCAGGCTCGAGGGGCCGAATGGCCTACTCCTGCTCCTACTATGCTTCTATGTTTAGGCGGTGAGCTTACCTTGCTGCTGTACATCATCAATCCCACCATGACTCTAGATATGTAATGCGTTGTTTGTCCTTTTTAAACGTATTTCAAGTTTTGTTCATGATGCTGAATTTTGATTTTCTTTAGGTCATTTCGATCCATTATCTCAGATTGCCATGACCTTCGTATCAATATTCAGGTCGGAAATTGTACATGCGTCCCATTGCACCGCTGCATTCCCTAGGAGTCCAGCTCCAATTAGCAATCTGCAGCCCATCTATTCTAATTAGCAACCCCACACCACCTATCCTAACAAGCAACCTTCGCCAACCAACCCCAACCTCTACCCTCTGTAACTGGCAACCCCCGGGCACCTAATAAGTGTGCGGACTGAATTTGGTACAGGTAGGATAGGAAGCGGTCATACCTTAAGTGACGCCCTAAATCAAATGACTGCAAAAAAACCTGATGAAAAGGTGCCGCATTTATAATGTTTAATACGAAGAGTTGTTTTTGGGGTTCCACCCAGTGTTTGCCTTGAGGGATTTTCAAGAAAATATTTGGTGCCAAACTTTTTCTCATGGAACAGCAATGTGAGTTTTTCCTCCCCAAGTTATAAAATGGGGAACAGATTGGAAAACTAGAAACTTTACAGATGATTATCCACATCACAACGATTAAACATATTTAATTATTTTTAATACTTAAGCAGTGGGAATATAATATGCTTATCTTGCTTAAAGTTAAAACCGGTATTTTTTGATCGAGCGATATGATATGCTGATATATCCTGCACAACTGATAGTCACGTATCAGTATTGTTTTAATGCAACCTTTGAACATGGATTTAAACATCTAGGACAATAATATGATAATAATGCTTTACCTACTGATTTAGTTTAAATAATTTATTTCAGGACTGTACTATCATAATTGAGACTTTATATTGTCCTTTATTTGGCTAAGTTACATCATTACAAAGTTTTGTCACTTATCTGTCATTGTCACTTGGACATGCAGACCATGGTCTCAATCGGGTCGGATATGTGCTGTTCACTATTCTGCTGCTCGACCGATAACATTACAATAAAGGTAGCTATCAACCTTTTTTGCAGCATCATGTTGCACATTGACACTTGTGAATTTGCAGTTGATTCATGGCAAACGGGACAGAAAAGACTGCATTTAACTTTTGATTTTTAATTTAAGGATACTGATCAGACTCTCTCCTGGGGCATCTAAAGCTGCTGTGTTACTAAGCCGCGGAGTTGCACCAAACGTCTGCTGCTGGATTCTCTGGCCAAGATAAACTCAGTCACGCATTGTACTGGGTAACTTAATACTGGCTGGCACGTGGACTGGGTGGGGTTGAGGAGGCGGGCGTGGCAGCCAGTTTAAATGATGAATGATCACATCCAGGTTGCGTCAATGTGATCCAACTGAGTACGATCTCAAAGGTCTGCAGGCCAAAGGCATCTTATGATTGTACCATTGCATTAAACCATTAGCAAACTGTGCTGCAATTGTACAATTATTCACTGTTGCCGAGGACACCGCTTTGGAGTGAGTATAGAGGATCCCTGAAACGCCATTTTCTTACAGAGATGTAAATGTTTCTTTGAAACACGAGGCACAAGGTTAAGGATGGTAACAATTATCTTGTCCAAATGTATGGCTTCAGACAGTTTTACAGCGATTACTTACTATCCTCAAGAGACAACGTCGAAATTTCAGTAATGAGTTACAGTTCCTGACAGGCACTGTCACGTTGTGTCATCACTCCCACCCAAATGACCTTGTACAAGTGCCATGCTAGCCATTTCGACCAGCATCACCAAGGGCAGTGATTTGTTGCTCAATTGCAAAAAGACAAAATCCAATACTTGTGTTCTTTTGTTAGTCTGCATCCAACCTTGACTGCTGAACATGTGTTAGCTTTTTACATTTGCTTATTTTCTTCATTGGCCAAGTATTTCCAATGAAGGGGTAGCTTTGATAGAAGTGCTTTCAATTTATTATTTGAGGCTTTAGAAGATGCAACATATTGTTTTCACATTGGTGTGATACTAGAGTATGTTATAAACATTGCTTGCTGCTCCTGTGGTTGACACATTTGTCCAGTGAATGGCCAAGCTGTACAGACCAGGAAAATCCCAGATTGCATCTCTGGTCTTTGCCGAGGCTGCTGGGCTGGTAGTTGAAGGCCTTCGTTGTGCCCTGGTGCCCATGGATTAGGAAGGAAGTACCAGCCAGATTTCCCCATCTTCTCAATATACTCATGCTGGAAGTGCATGCATGTGGACATCAGGTGTAGATAGAATCGGGCTCAGTTGTGATGGCCTTGCTGTCAAATAGTCTGCTGACATTCACTGTTAAGATCAAAGAGGAAGAGTAGCCATTTAACTGAGTTCCCACAGGGTAACTGGTGCCTGTGGGACTAAGCCTCAACAAAGAGTCAATGCTTTCAGTAGATAAGGAGATGGGAGAATATAGATGGAGAAAATTGGCTAAGCAATATACTTGTCAATTAATACACTGGACTCGATACATAGGAGAATCACATACATAGGAGTTGAATTCAAACCCTCCGGGCAAAGTACAGCAAAATAGTCAGCAAAGGAAACAGCAGGGTTCACTGTGCTTGAGGCCGCGTGGCAACAGTCTGTTGTATGCTGACAGAGTTTTTAGAAGAGGTTATGTCATTGTTTCCAAAGCTGGCAGGAACTTTGAAAATGGTCGTAATTTGGTCTTGGGTGAATGAGCCAACACCATGGAGAAAAGGAGGCAACATTGGACAGCCAGGATACTTCCAAGTACCAGACTCATGGACGGTGATGGCATCTTCGGAGAGTCTACTGGTAGCTTTGTGAATGGTGGTGACATGTCTGAAGAGGCAATCCCATGAACGGCGGCAGCACATTTGGGATAGAATCATAGAAATTTACGGCACAGAAGGAGGCCATTCAGCCCATCGTGTCTGTGCTGGCTGACGAGGAGCGTTCCAGCCTAATCCCACTTTCCAGCTCTTGCTCCGTAACTTTGTAGGTTTCGGCCCTTCAAGTGCATACGTCCAAGTACGTTTTAAATGTGATGAGGGTTTCTGCCTCTACCACCCTTTCAGGCAGTGAGTTCCAGACCCCACCACCCTCTGGGTGAAACAAGTTCTCCTCAACTCCCCTCTAATCCTTCTACCAATTACTTTAAATCTATGCCCCCTGGTTATTGACCCCTCTGCTAAGGGAAATAGGTCCTTCCTATCCACTCAATATCGATATCTTGAAGTTTCCTTGTGGATTCTGGAAAGATACTTTATCTGATTATATCTTTGTGCGCGACGTGGCAAATTTGAAATTGGCTAACGGCAGATGCATGGAAATTGATATCATACTAAGGGAAGCCAACAATGCGTTTGTTGAAAGTGGCAAGAAATATTCTTTGGCTAACTGGCTGCCTTCTTTCCGATGTTGATAATGGACTCTGACAGCGAACTCAGAGAGTCAATGGACAGTGGCAGCATCCATTGAGTGGGTGGCAATGATACTGAAGGTACAGTCTGTGATGTTCCTGTGGATACTGACATCTGATTTGAAGTGATCGCTTTCCTGCTGCTCTGGGGGTCGAGTTGGTTATGCATTTGATTGCCTGTCAGTTGCAGGAAACCCTTTCCATTCAAAGCCGCCTGTTTTCAAACAGATTTTAGGTTCACATTTGGATAATATGAATTTCAAAGAATCAGAAACAAGGCTGCAAATGCTCATCCTCTGTCAATAAGGGTAGAATTTAGACCAGCTATGAACCACGTATAAAATTTGCATCTGGCCTATAAACTGGGTATTACAATCATTATCTTCATAAAATTCCCCACACTCTCCTTATGGTCTTCTCAGTGAGCTCTCGAGTTCATTTGTGAATTCCAGCTGCTCTTGTCTTTAATGCTGTATTTTCCCACTTTAAAAAAAAAATGTTTCATTTTACGTTTTCCTGTGTTCATTTGTTATTTGCTGAGACTGTGGTACAAGTGTGACGATACATTGCAGTGTGACTGCGAGTAATAAACAGAAAGATAACTTGCATAAAATCCAGGTTGGGACAGAAATTTTTAATTCAAAGCAACTTACAGCAAAATAATGATCTTATTCGCAAGTGTCAGACTTGGCTCAGTGACGGCATTCTCAACCTCTGACTTGGAAGGTCAAGCCCCACTACTGCTCCACTTCAGCACGTCATCTAGGCTGACACTTCAGAGGTGATCTTATTGAAACATATAAGATATACTGAGAGGGTTCGACAAGGTAGATGCAGAGAGGATGTTTCCCCTCGTGGGGAAATCTAGAACTCGGGGGCATAGTTTCAGAATAAAGGGTCGCTCTTTTAGAACTGAGATGAGGAGGAATTTCTTCTCTCAGAGGGTCGTAAATCTGTGGAATTCTCTGCCCCAGGTGGCTGGGTCATTAAATACATTTAAGGTGGAGGTAGACAGATTTTTGCAAGATAAGGGAGTGAAGAGTTATGGGGAGCGGGCAGGGAAGTGGCTTTGAGCCCAAGATCAACCATGATCTTATTGAATGGCGGAGCAGGCTCGAGAGGCCAAGTGGCCTATTCCTGCTCCTATTTCTTATGCTCTTATGTTACTGAAGGACTGGAGTGGGCCTTTGGCGTAGCGGTAGCATCCTGCCGCTGGGCCAGAAGGCGTAGGGTTTTGAACCCCGCTCCAGACAGTCCCGGCAAATGGAGTCGGAGCTCCGGCTCTAATTTCTGGGTTGACATCCAGCGGGATACTTGTGTCCGTGGGTGTGGGTGGCCCCCCCCCCGTCGTATGGGTTGTGGGAGCCCATAAAACCCTCCCGCCATAGGACTAACCACCCTAATGGCTGGTACGAAGATGGTTACGGTCACGGAAGGAGCGTTAATCGCGGCCAGAAATCCTTCTACCACTTCATACAGTTCCCCAAAGGGAACAGTGTGAAGACACGTACGACGACGACTGAAGGACTGCCGCACTGAAGGAGGTGCCATCTTTTGGATGAGACGTTAAACCGAGGTCCCGCCTGTCTTCCCAGGGAAAAGATCCCCTGGCATTTCTTGAAGAAGAGTAGGGGGGATACTGGCTACCAATGTTCCCTTTAAGCTGTGAGGCCGCGCAGCGCTCCGGGGAACCCGCGCAGCCGGTTTGCCGGCTTTTCAATGTAAAAACCGCGCATGGGCGGTATGTTGAATACCCCGAGCAGCCCCTTAAAGGGGCCACGCAGGACCATAAAAAATTCCAGGGAACATTGCTGGTTACCATTTAGCCCTCAATTAACCACAATGTGGCTGCATAGCTAACACTGGAGCCAACGTGGGTAGTTATTTGGCTGCAGCTATGGATCTCCCTACCTACCACAGAGAGAAACAATATATCCTACTCTTAGTGTTCAGATTTAAATCTGCTTTGCATCATGTTTAATCGGATTTCAGGGCAAGTGAGTTAAATTGCTCAGTCAGTGAAGTCTGTTTTTCTCTGTTCATAAGGTCATGAATGTGCTTGCTTCTGGCCATCCATTTTAGCTACGAGGAAAGATTGGGGTTATTTTCTTTGGAACAGAGGAGGCTGAGAGGAGACTTAATTGAGGTGTATAAAATTATGAGGGGCTGAGACAGAGGGATAGGAAGGACCTATTTCCCATAGCAGAGAGGTCAATAACCAGGGGGCATAGATTTAAAGTAATTGGTAGAAGGATTAGAGGGGGAATTGAGGAGAAATATTTTCACCCAGAGGGTGGTTGGGGTCTGGAACTCACAGACTGAAAGGGTGGTAGAGTCAGAACCCCTTATCACATTTAAAAAGTATTTGGATATGCACTTGAAGTGCTGTAACCGACAAGGCTATGGACCAAGAGCTGGAAAGTGGGATTAAGCCGGATAGCTCTTTTTCGGCCGGCACAGACACGATGGGCCGAATGGCCTCCTTCTGTGCTGTGAATTTCTATGATTCTATGAACACACAGCTTTCATGACTCAGAGGTGAGGCTGGTACCACTGAGCCACGACTACTTTATCTCAAGTTTAACATTTTGTGACATAAAAGGCATCTTTTGTCAAAAAGCTGTTGTCATTACGAGTAATCATCATTTGTGTTTTTCAGTAGCAAGACTGTGTGGCTGCCATGAACATTGGCTCAGCCACATCTTGAAATCTGCAAAAGTCTTAAAGACTGTGTGAGAAATTTGTTCCAGAATTGATATTTAAGCTCTTGTGGACTACTTTGGTCTCTATGGATTCGTCCTGTATTCTTTTTCTCTGTAAACAGAGGAAAGATTGGATGGGCTGGGGTTGTTTTCTTTGGAACAGAGGAGGCTGAGGGGAGACATATTTGAGGTGTATAAAATTATGAGGGGCCTAGATAGAGTGGATAGGAAGGACCTATTTCCCTGAGCGGAGAGTTCAATAACTAGGGGGCATAGATTCTTTTATAAACAAATCCAATTGCTAGTTTTAGCCAAACATTCTGACAGCGTGATGTTTTTCGAATGGACAGGAGTGCACTATGGGTAGTGATGTAAGAAAACTACTAGGCACTTGGTCTAAGCATTAAACAAAGCTTTAATCAACTGTTTTTCAACATGGAGATCTAGTTGTGTCCTTCACTAGTTCCTGTTAAAGAATGTCCTGAGCAAGCTGGGCCCATGCCCGAGTATTTATACTCTCGCTGGACAGCGCCCCCAGCTGGCCGCCCAGTATTGCTTCATAAGTCACTTCCACATGAATGACAAGGTTCATGTTAGGTAGCCCGTGTGGTATCCTGTGCAAAAACATCACTGTGGAAGAGTAATTCTTAATCCAGTAACATACTACTCCCAGTTCGTGGTACGCATAATGATACACAAGTTTCAGGTCGTAGAAGACTTTGGAAACTGCCTTTGTCTGTGAATACACATAACAAAAGTTGGTGAGAGGCTGAATTGTAGCACCCTCTCCCAGCCGCATAGCTGAGACTATGGCCGCGATTTTGTCAATGGCATGGGTTGGGAGCGGGTCAGGTGGTTTCCAGCTTCCAGTCCAGCCTCCAACTGCATCCGGCCCACAGACGTGATTTTACGTTGATTGACCTTGTTAAGCCTGCCCTGCGGGCTTGCTGGCCAATTAAGAGGAAGCCGGTCAGATGACGTCATTTGATGACGTATCATCTGCCAGTTTTCTTAAAGGGACCACGCACAAATTGTTTTTGACAGCTGATTTCTCAGTGTTTGACAGCATTGAGGTGCTCAGCAGGCCAATTAAGGGCCACCCGGCAACAGGTGACGTCACAGACTGCAATTTCATTTGTCAAGAGTTCTTGACAGATGAAATATCAGTGTCTCACAGCTGTTTGAAGCTGTGAAACACTGACAGTCTGAGTTCTAAGCTGAGTCATTCTGCACAGACTCAGTTAGAACTGTCACTCAAAGCTGAAGGCTGTCACTTTTGACAGATCGCAGCCGTTCAGCTTTCAGTTCCGGCTGAGTGATGCGCTCCCGACGGCTACAGGAAGAAAGGCTGCTAAGGTAAGTACAGGTAAGTAAAAATTCTTTACACACTTTAGACACACCAAACACACTTACCTTTACACTCATGCACCCATCACTCACCTGAGCGCCGACATCGCGACCCCTCCAACTCCTTCAACCCGACGGCCCGCCTGCTCTACCTGGCGTGGTTTGGAGCCGTCGGGAAACCCACACAAAACCCCTCAAAATAGGGATTCGGCTAAAAACTGCCTACAGGCAGTTAATTGGCACTAATCCCTTCCCACCTGGTTTCGGCGGGTCCCAGTGCGGGGCGGGTACCCGCCACCCCTGAAACTTACGTGGGGCGGGGTTTTGGGCGGGATGATGTCGGGACCCCCAAAGTCGGGATTTCCCCTCCCCCCCCCCCCCCACACACGCCTGAAACCCCGGCTGACGGCTCCCCGAAAATCTAGCCCTCAATGTCAGTAAGTGCCTGATATGTGTACTCCTGCCAGGCATCCCCTTCTCTTGTGGTTTTCTGACTCCATAAGCCCTGTGTTGACACACGTTGAGAAGTCCAGCCGCTAACCCCACAATTTAAATTGCTCCAGAATATTACAAACGTCCTTTGTTTCAAGAATTAAAGAAACATAACCGTCCTGAACATATTAATTGTTTTCCTTTTGGAATTTTCTTTTAAGCTGTCAGTGTTTTGGGTTCCAAAATCTCTTTGACATTTTCCTAATTTATTTCGATCACTTCGAATGTTGCATTAAAATCAAATGTAACCAGGATTGACAGTAATAGCTTACAGCTTGAAGATTTCTTGCCTCAAGGAAACCATCCCCGTTCTTCTGTATATAATTGGTAAAACTGCACTGTCTTCATGACACACGATTTATATTCACAGTGATGGTTCCGTGGTGAATCATATTACACTTCAGCATTAAATTATGTTTTAAGTACATGCTGACCTCGCAACGCGCTCTTAATCTTTTATAGCCAAATGCACAAGCGCTTGGGACAAATTTATAGCCGAGGAATTAAAATTTGGTTCTGAGTGTGTCGATCACCAGCTGATAAGACAAGCAGCAGCCGGCTGCAAAGCCTCTGCCAACACCACTCTTATGCCAGCTTTAGCGGAGATGTACAAGAGCCACCTCAGATAATCTGTCTGACAATACTGACCATTAGTTCTTGTCTACTTGTATTCGCTGAAGGTGCAGTGGTGCCTGGGTCCCGTGCCTGCTGTGTAGAAGCAAGTTTGCATCCATACTCACCGGCAACATAGTGGGGCCAGGGCAGCGAGCATTCGAAAGTGCTGTCACCCGTTTTACAAGGCAAAAGCTGATAATTGTTGAGAAATATAAATTGAACTTAAATCTCCTCACAGCAACTAGCTAATAAGCATGAGAACAGTAACATGAAATCATATTAATCCTCGCAGCCGCATTTTTTGGGAGAATATGTAAATCAATACTAAAGCAGTTTAAACCCTCTCCTCATTTATAGAAACATAGAAGATAGGAGCAGGAGTAGGCCATTCGGCCCCTCGAGCCTGTTCCGCCATTTAATGAGATCATGGCTGATCATCCAAACTCAGTACCCTGTCCCTGCCTTCTCCCCATATCCCTTGATCCCTTTAGCCTTAAAAAATATATCTAACTCCTTCTTGAATATATTTAATGAATTGGCCTGAACTGCCTTCTGTGGTAGAGAATTCCACAGGTTCACCACTCTCTGGGTGAAGAAATTCCTCCTCATCTCAGTCCAAAATGGCTTACCCCTTATCCTTAGACTGTGAGCCCTGGTTCTGGACTCCCCCGCCATCGGGAACATCCTTCCAGCATCTAGTCTGTCTAGTCCTGTTAGAATTTTATAAGTTTCAATGAGATCCCCTCTCATTCTTCTAAACTCCAGCGAATATAAGCCCAATCGACCCAATCTCTCCTCTCCTCATTTCTTCCTCCGATGATCCAAGTTATCTTTATACTGGAAGAGGGATATAATTTTTTAGTCATTCTCGGGAAGTGGGCACCACTGGCAACTACCCTATTTATTGCTCATCCCTAGTTGCCCATGGAAGTTGTGGTAGGCCGCCTTCTTCTTGAACCGCTGCTCAAACCGCGGTGGTGATGGTGCTGCCACAGTGGCTTTAGGTGGGGAATTCCAGGATTCAAACCCAGCGACAATGAAGGAAAAGTGAAATTTGCCCACATCAGTAGGGTGAGTAATTTGGAAGGGGAGCTTGGACGTGACCATGTTCCCGTGACATTGCTGAAATTTGCTTGAATTAAATGCAATCTTGCGGCAAAGCCAGCAAGAGACTCTTGCAGTAATGTATATAATTGCCTTTAACAGGGGCTTGTTACCTTTAAGTGTTTGCTCTGTATAAACAGCGCGGGTTCGGTAAAATGGCGATCCAGCGCGATGACATCATCACGCAGGTCACGTGATGTTCCCAACGGCGGGAAACGTGATGACGTCATGACGTCAGAGGGGAGAGGCGTTCCCCCTCAGTCCTCGTGGAACTAGTTGGTGTACAGACCTGTATAGAGTTTCTCCTGTGTTTTTGTTTGTAACTTTTACTAGTGCATTAAACCACGTTTGGTTAACTGCCAGTTTCAGTCTCAGTACTTTCGTTAGGAGTTCAAGCACTCCTACACTGGTGACCCCGAATCCTCGCGGATGTTCTTCGTGGCGGAAACGGAACGCAGGGCCATGATGGAAGCCAACGCAGTGGCTTTGAAGCTCCCCCAATTTTGGGAACAACAGGCGGCCTCCTGGTTCATACAAGCGGAGGCGCAGTTCGAGCTCCGCAACATCGTGCAGGATCAGACCCGTTATCTTTACGTGGTCTTCGCACTCGACAGCTCGACGGCGTCGAGGATCATCAGCCTACTGGAGAACCCCCCGGCCACCGACAAGTATGTCGCCATTAAGGCACGGCTAATGCAGGTATTCGGCCTTACGAAGGCAGAGCGCGCCCGCCGCCTACTCACGCTGCCCGGGTTAGGAGACTCCAAACCTTCGGAGTTGATGAGCCAGATGCTCACACTCCTGGGGTCTGAACCGCAATGTTTCCTGTTCCGCGAACTGTTCCTCAGTCAACTGCCCGAACAGGTGCAGGCGGCCCTCGCCAGATCGGACGCCGGGGATTGCATAGCGCTCGCCGAAGAGGCGGATAAAATATACGCGGTCCGACAACCATACTGCGCCGTCGCGAGACGCCCCACCCCAAAGGACCCTGCCTCGATGCCTCAAACAACCGGTTTCTGTTATTACCACGCTCGGTTTGGCGTGAAGGCCAGAAGCTGCCGTCCGCCTTGCAGTTTCGTGCCCAAAACAACGAACAAGCAACTGCGCGTCAAGAACACCGACTCCGGGGCCTGCCCCGTGGCCATGATGGCGATCAGCGATTCCGGGAATTTAGGAGTCGTTCAAACAGGCTTGTCTGACCTCCTCTGCGATTGACTTTCCTTATTAAAGACAATTCTGGGGGGGCGTATGTGGCAAAGCCACCAAGAGACTCTTGCAGTAATGTATATAATTGCCTTTAACAGGGGCTTGTTACCTTTAAGTGTTTGTATAAACAGCGCGGGTTCAGTAAAATGGCGATCCAGCGCGATGACGTCATCACGCAGGTCACGTGACGTTCTCAACGGCGGGAAACGTGATGACGTCATGACGTCAGAGGGGAGAGGCGTTCCCCCTCAGTCCTCGTGGAACCAGTTGGTGTACAGACCTGTATAGAGTTTCTCCTGTGTTTTTGTTTGTAACTTTTACTAGTGCATTAAACCACGTTTGGTTAACTGCTAGTTTCAGTCTCAGTACTTTCGTTAGGAGTTCAAGCACTCCTACAATCTCATTTTTTTTTAAAAATGCCAATTTAAGCAAGCAGGAATTTCTGTTGCGATTGGTATAAAATTAGTGACCATAGTGCTTTCTTAGTAATCGTAAAAAATAAAAATGGTGAGCTATTGAATAATTAATTAGAATTCCTTTCAATAAACTATTTCATTTGTTAAAAAGAATACTTGGAAGAGGAGTAATTCTGGCTTTCTTAATCTTTGGACCCTTTTTAGACCATGTTCATTCCTTAGCCAAGGCAATGAGCAGGCAATTTGATCATAGGTTTGTTACTACAGGGTTACAGCCTATGAAACCCAGGCAGAGAGGACCTGCGGGAAGGAGGGAGGAGGTGGCACGGTGGCATAGTGGTTAGCACTGTTGCCTCACAGCGCCAGGGACCCGGGTTCGAATGCGGCCTCGGGTGACTGTCTGTGTGGAGTTTGCACATTCTCCCCGTATTTGCGTGGGTTTCCTCCGGGTGCTCCGGTTTCCTCCCACAGCCCAAAGATGTGCGGGTTAGGTTGATTGGCCATGATAAATTGACCCTTAGTGTTAAGGGGATTAAATACGTGGGGTTACGGGGATAGGGTGTGATATGTGTTGGTATAGGGGTTACGGGGATCAGGTGGGATATGTGTCGGTGCAGGCTCGATGGGCCGAAATGGCCTCTATCTGCACTGTGGGGTTTCTGTGATTCTGTGATTCTGTGACAGTAGGAGTATGTTTGTGTGTGTGTGCTAGGCCAATGTAGCAGAGCCTGGTCTCCAATCGTCTTGGATCCCCTTGCCATTGGACCAAGACCTTGCTCTGTCAAGCCCGTGTAGTAGCTGGTGTGCAACGGCCACCCCACGTTCAAAGAATTCACGCACAGGCATCTTCCACCCTTTAAAATGAAGTTCGGGACGTCAGGACCATCATGGACAACCCCAACAGTGACAGAGACTGTAGGTCCCCCATTGGACTCATCAGTCACCTGAGAACTCATTGTTAGTGTGGAAGCAAGTCATCCTCGGTTCCGAGGGACTGCCTAAGAGAAGAAGGACAATACCAATGCTACCTATTTCTGAATAAGAGGAAAATCGTGTTGCATATAGAATAGCTTTTATTTCAGAAGGCAACAGGAATAAAAATAAAACTCTGGTCTGCCGCTTTAAGATTGTCAGACACAGCAAAACCTCTGATTCTCTGTGCATTATCCCTCACTGATTGAAAATCCCAGAACAATTCTATAATGCACCCCTCTACAACAACAATACAACAACTTGAATTAAAAAGCGCCTGTAATGTAGTAAAATGTGCCACGGTGTTATCAGACAAAAATTGACACCGAGTCAGAGAGGGAGACATTAGGACATGTTACCAAATGCTTGGTCATTTTTAAGAGGTATGTTTTAAGCAGCGTTTTAAAGGAGGAGAGAGAGGTGGAGAGGCAAAGAGGTTTGGGGAAGACAATTCCAGAGCTTAGGGTCGAGATTGCTGAAGGCACGGCTGCCAATGATGGGGTGAAGGAAGTGGGCGATGCACAAGAGGCCAGAGTTGGAAGAACACAGAGTTCTCAGAGGGCTGTAGGGCTGGAGGAGGTTACAGAGATAGGGTAGGTGGCATGAAAGGCAGCTTTGTACAGAAGGTCTGAAGAGCTTCCGACAGAAAGAAAGACTTGCATTTCTGTAGCGCCTTTCATGACCACCGGACGTCTCAAAGTGCTTTTTAGCCAATTAAGTACTTTTTTGGAGTGTAGTCACTGTTGCAATGTGGGAAACGCGGCAGCCAATTTATGCACAGCAAGCTCCCACAAACAGCAATGTGATAATGACCAGATAATCTGTTTTTGTGATGTTGATTGAGGGATAAATACTGGCCAGGACTCCAGGGATAACTCCCCTGCTCTTCTTTGTAATAGTGCCATGGGATCTTTTACGTCCACCTGAGAGGGCAGATGGGGCATCGATTTAATGTCTCATCCAGAAGACGGCACCTCCGACTGTGCAGCACTCCCTCAGCACTTCTTCTCTTCTTAGGAAGTCCCTCGGACCCGAGGATGACTTGCTTCCACATTAAAAATTAGTTCTCAGGTGACTGATGAGTCCAATGCAGGACCTACAGTCTCTGTCACAGGTGGGGCAGATGGTGGTTGAAGGGGCAGGTGGGTGGGGTTCTTGGTTTGACGTGCGCTCCTTCCGCTGTTTGCGCTTGACTTCCGCTTGCCCCGGCGAAGGGACTCGAGGGGTTTGGCGCCTTCCCGGATGCTTCTCCTCCACTTTGTGTGGTCTTGGGCCAGGGATTCCCAGGTGTTGGTGGGGATGTTGCACTTTTTCAAGGAGGCTTTGAGGGTGTCCTTGAAGCATTTCCTCTGTCCACCTGGGGCTTTCTTGCAGTGTCGGAGCTCCAAGTAGAGCGCTTGCTTTGGGAGTCTCATATCAAGAATGCGGACGATGTGACCCGTCCATCGGAGCTGATCAAGTGTGGTCAAAGCTTCGATGCTGGGGATGTTGGCCTGAGTGAGAGCACTGACGTTGGTGCGCCTATCCTGCCAATGGATTTGCAGGATCTTGCGGAGGCAGCGTTGATAGTACCTCTCTAGTGCATTGAGGTGCCTGCTGTACATGATCCATGTCTCTGAAGCATACAGGAGGGCGGGTATCACTACTGCTCTGTAGACCATGAGCTTGGTGCTGGGTTTGAGATCCTGGTCTTCAAACACTCTCTTCCTCAGGCGACCGAAGGCTGCACTGGCACACTGAAGGCAGTGTTGGACTTCATCATCGACGTCTGCCCTTGTTGACAGTAGGCTCCTGAGGTATGGAAAGTGGTCCACGTTGTCCAAGGCCTCGTCATGGATTTTGATAATCAGGGAGCAGTACTGTGTGGCGGGGGCAGGTTGGTATAGGACCTTTGTCTTACGGATGTTTAGTGTAAGGCCCATATTCTCATACGCTTCGGTGAAGGTGTTGAGGATGGTTTGGAGCTTGACTTCTGAGTGTGCGCAGACGCAAGCATTAATTCGATAACGGGGCCCAGGACGGGACCCAGGAGCAAGGACGAGGCCCAGGAGCGAGGTCGGGACCCAGGAGCGAGGACGAGGCCCAGGAATGAGGCCAAGGCCGAGGAGTGGTGCAGCGTGGACCAGCAGTGAGGTCGGGGCCCAGGGAAGGAGCGGCACGGGCCAACAGCGCGGTCGCGAGGACCACAATGCATCCTATGAAACCCAGGCAGAGAGGACCTGCGGGAAGGAGGGAGGAGGACAGTAGCAGTATGTTTGTGTGTGTGTGCTAGGCCGATGTAGCAGAGCCTGGTCTCCAATCGTCTTGGATCCCCTTGCCATTGAACCAAGACCTTGCTCTGTCAAGCCCGTGTGGTAGCTGGTGTGCAACGGCCAGCCCATGTTAAAAGAATTCACGCACAGGCATCTTCCACCCTTTAAAATGAAGTTCGGGACCTGGAACGTCAGGACCCTCATGGACAACCCCAACAGTGACAGACCGGAACGCCATACCGCTATCGTTGCCTGGGAGCTCAGACGTTTCGACATAGACATCACCGCCCTAAGCGAGACCCGGCGGGCAGGGGAAGGCCAGCTCAAGGAGCAAGGCGGTGGTTACACCTTCTTCTGGAAAGGCAAACCTGAAGAAGAACGCTGCCTCCATGGGGTAGGCTTCGCCATAAAAAATGAGCTAGTTGGACATCTCAGAGACTCCCCTTGCGGAATAAACAAATGACTCCTGACTCTTCGGCTAACCAGTGAGCTACGGTCATCAGTGCATACGCCCCAACACTGGAAGCCACAGATGAGACGAAAGAGGAAGTTTACTCCAGCCTCGAACAATCCCTGTCCTGAGTCCCAATGGGCGACAAGCTGATCCTCCTTGGCGACTTTAACGACAGAGTTGGAAAGGACACAGACCTCTGGGGAGGTGTGATCGGCAGAGAGGGGTTAGGGAAAGCCAACTCCAACGGTACCTCCTCCTGACAAAATGCTTAGAACATGGCCTTGTCATAACCAACACCTTGTTCCGTCAAAGAGACAAGTACAAGGCTTCATGGCAGCACCCTCGCTCCAAGCACTGGAATCTGCTGGACTACGTCATCGTCCGAGCGAGGGATCGCAAGGATGTCTGCATCACCCGCGCCATGACAGGAGCTGACGACTGCTGGACAGACCACCGCCTAATCCGCTCTGTCATCTCCATCAATGTAGCCCCAAAACAGCGGTGGCAACAGAAGCAATGCCGCAGGAAAATCAATGCTGGAGCACTCAAAGACTCTGCTAAGAAAGCCCTATTCACCCTGCACCTCACAACCAACCTGGCGACTCCCAGTGATTCAGAGACACAGAGTGCCCACAGCGCCTGGTCTGCACTCAAGGCCTCCATAATCAGCACCCGTGAAGAGACGCTCGGTCACTCGACCAGGAAACACCAAGACAGGTTCGACGAGAACGACCAGGTGATCCAGGAGCTAATAAGCCGCAAGCGCAAGGCATTCCTGATCTGGAAACGGCAACAGAACTCAAGAGCAAGAAAGCAGCTCTACAGATGCCTGAAGGCCGAGGCCCAACAAAAAACTCGCAACCTAAAGAACAGATGGTGGGTGGAGAAAACGCAGGAGATCCAGCAGCTAGCCGACAATCACGATGTGCATGGATTCTTTAGTGCAGTCAAGACCACCCAAGGTCCTACCCCACTGCGGGCCATGAATGGAGAGGTACTCATCAAAGACTGAGAGGCAGTCAGTGCCCGCTGGGTGGAGCACTTCGAAGATCTCCTTAACCGAGACTCTGTCTTCGACACGAGTGTCCTCAACTCGATCCCGCAACATGCTACCTGTCACCACCTCAGCACAATCCCAACTCGGCATGAGGTTGAAAAGGCCATCCGACAACTGAAGAACAACAAGGCCTCAGGAGCAGATGGAATCCCCGCCGAGGCGCTGAAGCATGGCGGAGAAGCACTATTGGCGCGAACACATGAACTCATTTCTCTTATTTGGAAGGAGGAGAGCACGCCAGGGGATCTCAGAGACGCCGTAATCATGACCATCTTCAAGAAAGGTGACAAGTCCGATTGCGGTAATTACAGAGGAGTTTCTCTGCTGTCTGCCACAGGGAAAGTCATCGCAAGAATCCTCCTCAATTGCCTTCTCCCAGTGGCCGAAGAGTTCCTCCCAGAGTCGCAATGCGGATTCCGCCCACTAAGGGGCACAATGGACATGATCTTCACCGCACGTCAATTACAAGAGAAATGCAGGGAACAGCACCAACCGCTGTACATGGCCTTCTTTGATCTCTCAAAGGCTTTCGACACTGTTAACTGTGAGGGATTATGGAGTGTCCTCCTCAAATTCGGCTGCCCTCAAAGGTTTGTCATCGCAAGAATCCTCCTCAATCGCCTTCTCCCAGTGACTCAATCCCTCAGCACTGCACTGGGAGTGTCAGCCTAGCTTTATGTGCTCAAGTCCCTGGACTTGAACCCACAACTTTCTGACTCAGAGGCAAAGTGTGCTACCCACTGAACCACAGCCGACACAGTTGAATAATAAAAACTCAGCGCATAATGTAATCCCCATATCAATTACACAGGCACAGGAGACGCATGAGATTCAAGGAGGCCTCAGCCAGGGAAAGCAGGTTTAGGAGGTTCTCTGTATGCAATCACCACTCCATGACTGACATCACACCTCCAGCTTCCGAATTCCAAGGGTGAACTTCGCCATTGTAACTAGCAGTGTGCTTTTCATCTCCTTTTCATCTCGTCCCTCATTAGGAGGAAGAGATTAATCAGTTTCCTGTGTGTTTAAGTAAGATCTGCACGGAAGGGTGGAGGTGAGCAGGAGTAATCGTGTGAGCTTTCAAAGAGGTGGCTGTCCATGGTGGCGGGAGATGGAGGGGGCGTCATTCGTCATTTCAAAAAGGAACTTCAGGAACATGAAGCCTTTTGCAGTCTGTAGCATAAGAAAAGGCAAACAATTAACCAATTTAGTATCAGGAGTAAAGAGAACTCAAGAGAGAATCTAAATAATGCAGCAACCAGAGAACATGTAAAATCTATGGCCAAAAACTGTATATTGAAAGCAAATTTCATTTTTCAAAATTCTGTTTGCAATGAACAGAACTTGGCTTTTGCCAGGACATACAGAAGATTATATAATTACTTTTAATCGGAATACTCCCATTGGCATTAAGACCAGTCCAACTTTTACAAGCTTGCTTCCACGTGCTTATTCATTCTGCTGTACACAGGCAGGGATGAAGAGATATCCACCAAATCTGAAATTAAAAAAAAAAATCATTTATGAGATGTGGGTGTCGCTGGCAAGGCCAGCATTTATTGCCCATCCCTAATTGCCTTTGAGAAGGTGGTGGTGAGCCACCTTCTTGAACCGCTGCAGTCCGTGTGGTGAAGGTGCTCCCACAGTGCTGTTAGGGAGGGAGTTCCAGGATTTTGACCCAGCGACGATGAAGGATCAGCGATATACTTCTAAGTCAGAATGGTGTGTGACTTGGAGGGGAACTTGGAGTTGGTGGTGTTCCCATGCGCCTGCTGCCCTTGTCCTTCTAGGTGGAAGAGGTCGCGGGTTTGGGAGATGCTGCCGAAGAAGCCTTGGCAAGTTGCAGCAGTGCACCTTGTAGCTGGTACACACTGCAGCCACGGTGCGCCGGTGGTGGAGGGAGTGAATGTTTAAGGTGGTGGATGGGGTGCCAATCAAGCGGGCTGCTTTGTCCTGGATGGTGGCGAGCTTCTTGAGCTGCACTTAACCAGGCAAGTGGAGAGTATTCCATCACACTCCTTACTTGTGCCTTGTAGATGGTGGAAAGGCTTTGGGGAGTCAGGAGGTGAGACACTCGCCACAGAATACCTAGCCTCTGACCTACTCTTGTTGTCACAGTATGTGGCTGGTCCAGTTAAGTTTCTGGTTAATGGTGACCCCCAGGATGTTGATGGTAATGCCGTTGAATGTCAAGGGGTGGTGGTTAGACTCTCGCTTGTTGGAGAGAGTCATTGCCTGGCACTTGTGTGGCGTGAATAAACAGAAAAGCTGGAGATTCACGGAGCACCCATCAGCCTCTGAATTAGAACAGACAGGTCATTGTTTTGAATGGAAACCCAATGATTTTGGACGAAGGGTGTGATAAAAATAATAACTTCCGGGAAGTTATGTCATCACTTCCTGTGAACTGTGAACTATGAACTATGAACTGTGTACATACCTCACTTCCTGTCATGTGTCACTTCCTGTTGGACTGGTATAAATACTGGTCTGTTCAGTATTGTAAGAGGCTTCTACCAGAGGCATGGTAAAGACCTCTCTTGTATATAGTGTGTTTATAAGTTACTTAAAGCTTACTTTAAAGTTACTTGATGGTAAGCCTCCTTTTTCTTACATCAATTTAAGTAACTTAGTATTTACACTCACGAATACTAGACCTTCGGACAAACTCGGAATTAAGGATCCAGGGAACCACCCATCATGGAGAAAATCCTTAGACCTATTCGTCTGGACTTGGACCCGAATGCACCAGCAGCTGGCAGGGTATGGAAGCATTGGTACCGTACTTTTGAGAATTTTCTGGATGAATGTGAAGCGGATGCTCCTGCTAGATTGAAGATACTTATCAATTATGTGACCCCAAAAGTGTTCGAATATGTTGATGAATGGGATAATTACGATGAGGTGATTCGGGCACTTAAGAAACTGTATGCCAAGACCCCAAATGAGGTCTATGCTAGACATCTACTGGCCACAGCCCGACAAGGGCCAGGGGAATCAATTGACGAATTCCTGCAAGAACTTCGCAGGCTCAGCGTAGATTGTAACTTTCAGGCAGCCTCAGCTGAGCTGTACCGCCAAGAAATGATTCGTGATGCTTTCATCTGCGGGATTGCCTCTCCATTTATACGCCAGCGTCTACTAGAAAGTAAAACACTTGAGCTACAAAAAGCTTTTGACCTAGCTTGTTCACTGGATTTGGCAAAGAGAAATGCAGACCTCTATCAGCTGCCCAGATCTCGATCTGCTGCTGTAGCTGCAACCAGACAATTCAAGCGGTCTCAGGTGAACCCTATCATGGGGGAATCTAATTCTGATAATTCTGATGAAGAAGAGGAGGATGACCCCACTTTAGCAGCCTCTTGGCAATCTAGGAAGGAATGCTTCTTTTGTGGAGATGCTTTTCACCCTAGGAAAACCTGCCCTGCTCGCAATGCAATCTGCAGTTATTGCGGAAAAAAGGACACTTTGCTAAAGTTTGCCTATCAAGGGCCTCTACGAGGGCCAATCCAGCTAAGGCCTACCGAACTGCCCCAATTAGGGCCTATCAAGATGCTCCAGCTAGGACCTATCAAGCTTCCTCTCGAGCTCTCTCCCGAAGAAGCACACCGAGAGTTTTAGCCACTCTCTGTGCAACGACACCAATTACAGCTGCTTGCCCACAGAACCTGTCTCATGCTGCCACAAAAATTTCAATTAAAGGGCATACCTTAGATGCCTTAATTGACTCAGGAAGTACTGATAGTTTCATTAAGGAACAGATTGTTGCAAAATTGAAACTACATGTCTTCCCATCGGACCAGGCAATTGCGATGGCCCAGTCATCACTTAATACCAGAATCTCTGGCTTTTGTGTTGTTGATATGACACTTCATGGTCGTATGTATCCCTCCACCCGACTTTCGGTGCTCAAGGACTTATGTAGTGATCTCCTCTTAGGACTGGACTTCCAAAAACAGCATAAGAAACTCACCATTGAGTTTGGTGGATCCAAACCCGGACTTACTATTTCTAATATACCGTCTAAATTACCATTTTGTGCATTATCAGCAGCTTCACTTGATGAACCCTCATTATTTGCCAGTATTCCGCCTCAATGCCAACCGATAATAACGAAATCGCGGCGCTTTAATCAGGAAGACCAATCTTTTATTGCGGCTGAAATCTCTCGACTTCTAGCAGAGGATATCATTGAACCATGTTCGTCGCCCTGGCGGGCTCAAGTCATCATTGTCAAGAACCCTCTAAAACCTCACAAACAGCGACTATGCATCGATTATTCGCAAACCATCAATCAATATACCGACTTGGACGCCTACCCATTGCCACGCATTGATGATATGGTTAATAAACTGGCCGAATACAAAGTGTTCTCAACTTACGATTTAAAAAGTGCCTATCATCAGTTACCCTTGAAGGTCTCAGATAAGCAGTACACAGCCTTTGAGGCTAATGGACAGCTGTACCAATTTTGTCGCCTCCCATTCGGGGTTACTAATGGAGTGGCTGTCTTTCAACGGGCAATGGATGGCCTGGTTAAGCAGGAAAACCTAAGGGACACTTTTCCCTATCTTGATAACATTACCATTGCAGGTCACGATCAACAGGAACACGACTCCAACCTCCAAAAATTTCGGGATGCCCTCCATCGCCGTAATTTGACCCTGAATGAATCCAAATCTGTTGAGTCGCAACCGACCATCAACATCCTTGGCTACTGCGTAGGCAATGGTATCATTAAGCCAGACCCAGAAAGACTTCGCCCGCTCCAAGAGCTCCCGTCACCTAAGAATCCGGCTTCTTTACGTCGGGCTCTCGGTCTGTTTGCATACTACGCTAAATGGATTCCTCATTTTTCGGACAAAATCCAACCCTTGCTGCATGCTAGATCATTTCCACTGGGAACAGCGGCTGTTGCAGCCTTTAACCTTCTCAAAAAACAGTTGGAGAAAGCGGCTCTTCACTCCATTGATGAGAATCTCCCTTTCGTGGTTGAATGTGATGCCTCGGAGGTGGCGATCTCGGCTACTCTGAATCAGGAAGGTCGTCCTGTAGCATTTATGTCCAGGACCTTACAAGGTGCCGAGCTACATTATCCTCCGGTTGAGAAAGAAGCCACAGCCATCATAGAGGCAGTACGGAAGTGGAACCATTTTCTAGCTCGCCAGCACTTTACATTGATCACGGACCAACGATCAGTCGCCTTCATGCTCGATAATCGAAAACGAACCAAAATTAAGAATAATAAAATACAACTTTGGAGGATGGAACTGGCCTCTTTTGGTTATACCATTCTCTATCGGCCTGGCAAGGAGAATGTGGCCCCGGACACCCTCACACGGGCATTCTGCTCCACTATGTCATCCTCCACCCTCATGGATGTCCACAATGGTTTGTGCCATCCTGGCGTTACGCGCATGCTACATTTCGTACGATCACGGAATCTCCCTTTTTCCACTGGAGATGTAAAGAAAATATGCTCAGAATGCCGGCTTTGTGCGGAATTAAAACCTCAGTTCTTCCGCCCCTCAGATGGTATACTCATACATGCAACCCAACCGATGCAACGACTTAGCATCGATTTTAAGGGCCCAGTGCCCTCTTCAACTCGGAACACATATTTGCTCGCCATGATCGACGAATATTCACGTTTTCCGTTTGCCTTCCCCTGCTCCAATATGCTGGCATCCACAGTAATCTGATGCCTTGAGCAGGTATTTTCTCTCTGTGGCATGCCGGCTTATATTCACTCAGATCGGGGTCCATCCTTTATGTCGAGGGAACTCAAGGACTACCTCTCAGAACGGGGAATTGCTACAAGCAAAACAACACCATACCATCCCATCGGAAATGGGCAGGTAGAGAGGTATAACGGTATCATCTGGAATTCCGTACGTCTCGCTTTAAGATCTCGGGGCCTACCAGACCAGCAATGGGAAACAGTGCTTCCGGATGCATTGCACTCTATACGGTCCCTGCTTTCTACAGCCACAAATACTACACCTCATGAGCGGTTCTTTGGATTCCAGCGTCGCTCATCTCATGGGACATCACTCCCGTCATGGCTAACTACTCCTGGACCTGTATTACTCCGAAGATACGTTCGGACGTCTAAAAATGACCCTCTTGTAGACGAGGTCGAACTAACCGATGCCAACCCCACCTATGCAAACATACGATATTCCGACGGCCGAGAATCTACCGTATCATTACGGGATCTGGCTCCCTGCCCACCAGGACCTAGTGGGACATCGGGTGATGGCATTTCACCAGGAAACTCTTGGGACCTATCGGGTACCCCTCTCCAGGATCCTGATCGGACACCAACTAGCTTGGTGCCGGTAGAACCCCGTGCTCAAGGTTGCGACCCTCCCAGTACCACGCATGAAAGTACTGGTCTGCCACAGACCAGCTCTGCACCTCCCTCTGAACAGAGGCAGTCTGACTTTGAACCTATTGGGGCTCGTACTCGAAGCCATGATCTCCCCGACCCTTCACAGGGCAATCCAGGCCACACGGACTCTGGCCAATGGCCAACCGCATGTAAGCGGACCAGCGACCCTCTACGACGGGAATCCAAACGGGTGCGACTCTTCCTTGTTCGGCGGCTGCGGACCAAAAGGTAGACCACAGCCTCCTAAACCTGCAGGAGGGAAGAATGTGATAAAAATAATAACTTCCGGGAAGTTATGTCATCACTTCCTGTGAACTGTGAACTATGAACTATGAACTGTGTACATACCTCACTTCCTGTCATGTGTCACTTCCTGTTGGACTGGTATAAATACTGGTCTGTTCAGTATTGTAAGAGGCTTCTACCAGAGGCATGGTAAAGACCTCTCTTGTATATAGTGTGTTTATAAGTTACTTAAAGCTTACTTTAAAGTTACTTGATGGTAAGCCTCCTTTTTCTTACATCAAAGGGTCTACAAATAAAATGCAAATTGTCCTTTCTGTCAGCCGTGGCTCAGTGGGCAGCACTCTCGCCTCAGAGTCAGAAGGTTAGTGGGCTCAAGTCCCACTCCAGAGACTTCAGCACAACAAAGGTGGCATGGTGGTTAGCACTGTTGCCTCACAGCTCCAGGGACCCGGGTTCGAATCCGGCCTCGGGTGACTGTCTGTGTGGAGTTTGCACATTCTCCCCGTGTTTGCGTGGGTTTCCTCCGGGTGCTCCGGTTTCCTCCCGCAGTCCAAAGATGTGCAGATTAGGTTGATTGGCTATGATAAAATTGACCCTTAGTGTTAGGGGGATTAAATACGTGGGGCTACGGGGATAGGGTGGGATATGTGTTGGTGTAGGGGTTACGGGGATCGGGGGTGGGATATGTGTCGGTGCAGGCTCGATGGGCCGAAATGGCCTCTATCTGCACTGTGAGGTTTCTGTGATTTCTGTGATTCTGTGAAATCTAGGCTGACACTCCAGTCTCGTGTTGAGGGAGTGCTGCACTGTCGGAGGTGCTGTCTTTCAGATGAAATGTTAAACCGAGGCCCCATCTGCTCTCTCAGGTGGATGTAAACGATCTCTTGGCACTATTTCTAAGAAGAGCAGGGGAGTTATCCCCAGTGTCCTGGTGAATATTTATCCCTCAATCAGCATATCAAAAACAAATTATCTGGTCATTTTCACCTTGTTGTTTGTGGGAGCTTGCTGTGTGCAGATTGGCTGCTGCATTTCCCACATTACGACAGTGACTACACTTCAAAAGTACTTCATTGGCTGTAAAGCGCTTTGGGATGTCCTGAGGTCATGAAAGGTGCTCTATAAATGCAAGTCTTTCTTTTCTTTCCTCTTCCAGGGTACCTATTCAGCCAATTACCTGACCTGCTTACACAGTGAAGACCCTCACTCGGGAGCACAAGAGATAATCCATTGTTTTCAAGCTTCTCCGTGTGGGAAAACCCCTGAAAATATTAACACCCTCCAGGATACCCCTTCACGAATTTATACAAGCTAGAGTCAAATGCCTAAGGCAGAAAACCAAAATAATACACAACATTTCGGAAATCTGATGACCTCAGAAACTCCCTGGAATCCACTGCCGAGATTCTGGGGACCCCAGTTAAAACTGTAAAACAATTCCCAGACTTCAAAGTGGTTATTTCGATAGAATAATGATACCTTACAGACTATAACTCCCCCCACCATGCAAATGGGAAATATGAAGAAAGGATTTGGTAGAGATTGGGGACCATTCATTTACGGGGAGATGGAATAAATAATAAAGCAAACACTCTTCAACTGGACATTAAACTTCGCTAATTGGAATCATACTTAATTCACACAATTTCAGAGGCTTGATTGTTTAAAAAAAATCTTTTTGTTACAAATTGTTTTTAATAGAACAAAATGCTAAAGAAAATAACTTATCCATGAGAGTTTTGTGCCACTTTGGAATGGTTAATTTTTACAGTTGCTGCTGAATGTTCTCATTGAAGGAATATGTGGATGGACTTCTTTGCTCTCGTGTTGCGGGCAGTTGATGAGGTCTCCCGTTGCTGACTGTTCCAAGCATTGCTTTTCTGCATATCTGCTGCATTACTGCGTTGTTACCATCAAACTTAAAATAAGCATAAGAGGGGTAACTTTAACCCCCACGAACCTCTGGGTTGCGTGACAGGTGAGAGGTAAAAAGTTAAAAAAAGTTCTAGCCCAAACCCAACAGTGTCACTTCCGGTTTTAATGGAGGCGGATGACCAATGCACACTCATGGGATGGGGCGGTTGGTAACATTTTTTAAGGAGGCCGCGTGCCTCCATTTTTACAGGTTTATTATTTTTTATCCATTTCAGCCAGGTTTCCCGGGAACCGGCAGGTAAAATGGTGCGAGAAGTGCCAGATCGATAAGGTTAGTACCTTTACAGAACTGCTTGTGGACCAGCTGGAGTATTGTGTCCAATTCTGAGCACCACACTTTAGGAAGGACATGAAGGCTTTGGAGAGGGTACAGAAGAGATTTACTAGAATGGTTCCAGGGAGGAAGGATCACAGTTACGTGGATAGACTGGAGAAGCTGGGGTTGTTCTCCTTAGAGCAGAGAAGGCTAAGAGAAGATTTGACTGAGGTGTTTAAAACCATAAAGGGTTTTAGATAGAGTCAATAAAGAGAAACTGTTTCCAATGGCTGATGGGTCAATAACCAAAGGGCTCAGAATTAAGGTGATTGGCAGAAGAACCAGAGACGACACGAGGAAAAACTTCTTTATGCAACGAGTGGTTAGGATTTGGAATGCGCTGCCTGATAGGGTGGTGGATACAGATTCAATAGTAGCCTTCAAAGGGGAATTGGATAAATACTTGAAGGAGAAACAATTGCAGGGATATGGGGAAAGAGCGGGGGAGTGGGACTAACTGGATTGCTCTTCGAAAGAGCCGGCACAGACTAGATGGGCCGAATGTCCTCCTTCTGTGCTGTACTATTCTATGATTCTATGATAGGAGGAGCAGGAGTGTTTTCCCCAGGCCCAACAAGCTTACCTGCTTTCCTCCCCGTGATCAGCTGATCACCCACCTCCAGGATCTCTGATCCCATCATTGATCTCCCCCAGACCCCCTGCGATCTCCAATTCCTCCCGATCTCTCCCTACCTCTATGTGCATCCCTCAACCACAATCCCTTTCCCCTGACCATGAACCCCCTCCCCGCGATCTCCCCCTGACCAAGACCTCCCCTCCCCGAACAAGATCCCCCCTCCCCGCGATCTCCCCGACCAAGATCCCCCCTTCCCACCACCTCCCTCGACCGCGATCCCCCCTCCCTGCGATCTCCCCGACCAAGATCCCCCCTCCCCGCGATCTCCCCCTGACCACGATCCCCCTCCCCGCGATTTTCCCCTCCCCGCGATCGCCTCTCCCCGCGATCTCCCCCGATCATGATCCCCCTCCCCGCGATCTCCCCCTCCCCGTGCTCCCCCCTCCTCGTGATCTCCCCTGACCACGAACCCCCCTCCCCGCGATCTCCCCCTGACCATGATCCCCCCTCCCCACGATCTCCACTGACCACAAACCCCCCTCCCCGTGATCTCCCCTCCCCAAGATCCCCCCTCCCCGTGATCTCCCCCTGACCATGATCCCCCTCCCCTCCTGGGCAACTGTCTCAGCTGACAGGCAAAATTGGATTGAAGGTAGAACCATCATTGAATAACGAGGAATGTCCATCCTTGTGCATACGCCCCTAATGGAGATTCCATGGTAGAATATTTATATTGTAAGTTTAGTGATGGCGACGGTGGTGTAACAACTTGTTGTGGAGCATCAAGAAATTGACTGAGGCATGCAACCTGTTGATGGGTGTCTATTACAATTAACCATGCCTTCAGTCATCCCAACTCTGTCTTGCTTTTGGAATATGACATATTGTGGGCAAGATAGAGAGATGGATTCCTCACCGTAAGGATCATGCAAGGTTTTTGACTGGACCAAGCCATGTGACAGTTGGTGAGCAGCGATAGCTGTAGATGGTGCTGGTGGTCACAGTTGCAGACCTGCACCGACCTGATCCAAAACTCTGGTCACTCTGGAACTGCAACAGTGGTTGGAAGTATCCTGGGCATCTGAAGAGCCCTTTTTAGGATTGCTGAGCTCACTGTGAAGAGGACGAGGGCACGGAAAAAAAGAATAGTGCAACGAGAGGGCAAAGTATTCAATTCCACTCTTCACCCTGATGGGCAGAAAATAAAATATTCATGCAAAATGGGCAACATAATTGACCTGTACGATAGCAAAATACTGCGGATGCTGGAAATCCAAAATAACAACAGAAAACGCTGGAAAAACTCAGCAGGCCAGGCAACATCTGTGGAGAGAGAAACAGAGTTAATGGGGCAGAAATTCCTCCCCAAACGCGTGAGTACGGAAGGGGTACTCACGCGTCTGGCCAGAGGAAATGCCGGTTTTCAGCATGCACAGTGCATGCGCTGAAAACCAGCATTTCCTCTCCTCCAACCCAAGAGGTGAAGAGGCTAGCACGTGCGCTGTAGGGGGCAGCGCGTGCGCCTTGGATTTCCTCTGTTTTGGGGAATTTGCGCATGTCTAAAGGCCTCCGGTCTTTACGCTTGTAAAAAGCACACGTAAGTATTTATTTTTACAGGTAAGTGGTGTTTTAGTGTAATTTAGAATGTTTTTTTCCACAGGTTTATTATTTTAAAGAATCTACAATAAGGTAAGTTTAGTTTTAGACCCTTTTTATTAAAGAAAAAAAATTTTCAAAAAAAAAAATTATTGTTTAAATTATTTTTTTAAGCTTATTTATACTTAATTTAATGATTGGGATGTTTTTTAAATTTTTATTTAAAGTTTAAATAGTGTTTTGGGCCCCTGTAGTTTTCATGAGTTTGACAGTTCTTACTCTCAAACTCATGAATGAACCTTCCCCTCCCCTGATTGGTTGTACAGTGCTCACCTGATCCCAGCCGGCACATCGCACTAACTACGCCGCTGGATCAGGTAAGCACTGCGCGCTGACATCTGAACCGGGCCTGTCACAGGAAATGCAAGCAGGCCCGGGCTTCAGATGTCAGCGTGCAGGGTGAGTGCAGATCGGGGGCTTGCACGCGCGGCAAGCCCCCGACACCAAGTTCTGGGCCAATGTTTCAGGTCAAAGACCCTTCATCAGAACTGAGAAAAAAGCAGGAAATGAAACAGATTAAAAAGCAAGTTTGGGGGCTGGGAAATGGGGGAGGGGATGAAAGAACAAAAGGGAAGGTCTGTGGGGGGGTGAAGAGACATTAAGAGATATTCAAGACGAGGGCCTAGAAATTCACTGGCCTTAGCGCCGCTTTTGAGGCGCTAGAGGGCCTAGCGCCGAAGTTATGGCCAGTTCAGAAATTGACAGGGGCCCTAAATCGGCGTTAGGCCGGTAGCGCTGCGCCGGCACCGATGACGTCATCGGTGTGCACAGCGTCCCGGTTGCCATGGTAACCCGCCCGAACTCGGAAATTGAGTTGCGGCCGCCTCGCCCGTGGCAGCCGCAAGCAACGTTCTGGCAGAGGTGCCTTACAGAACTTTGCGCCGGCGCATTAAAGGCCCCGCGGCGGCCGGCCGCTTTCCCGCCGGCCGCCTGGCCGCAGCTCCCTCCCCGGACTTCCCCCCCCCCCCCAGAACAGAAGCAAGCCCGGCACTTGTCCGAGGTGCCGGGCTCATTTTTAAAAAGATTATCGCGGGCCGCGGCCGGGTGCAGGCAGCTCCTCCTTAACGGAAGGAGGAGGCCTGCACTTCCCGAGCCTGCCGCACCGCAGCGGGCGCCGCAGCGCCGGAATAGTGCCGCAATGCGGCGCGTGGCGCCAGTTTTGAGGCGCTGAGACCCCTCAGTAGCGCCGGCAGCCGTTTGGGCGCGGCGCTACTGAATTTTTGGCGCGCGCAGGGGGACTTAGCGCCGGCACTAACTTCTGGCGCTAAAGCCCTCGCTGCGCCAAAACCGAATTTCTAGGCCGAGATGGTAATAGGACAGGTAAAGAAACAAAGGATGGCTCTAGATGAAGTGTGAAATGCGCTGGCAGAATGAGAGACAGCTGCCATGTGGGAGAGAAAAAAAAAGGGGAAAGGCACAAACCAAAAGTGTGGATGAAAAATATATAAAAATATGATAGGGGCCGAGGTTATGATCTGAAATTGTTGAACTCGATATTGTGTCCGGAAAGCTGTAAAGTGTCTAATCGGAAGATGAGGTGCTGTTCCTCGAGCTTGCGCTGAGCTTCCGTGGAACAATGCAAGAGGCCACGGACAGTGAGGTCTAAGTGGGAATGGAGCGGTGAATTGAACTGACAGGCGACCGGAAGCTCGGGGTCACCCTTACGGACTGAACGGTGGTGTTCCGCAGTACTTTTATCTGATAAATTCACAGCAATGATATCTTGATGGAACATAATGTCCTGCACACATTGTTCTGTACTAAAGTGAAATGCGATGCTCTTCAAAACACTCCAGAAATCTTTGAAATTTAAACCCGCAATTTTTGTGTGTTTATATATGTATATGTACATACTGTAATTTGTTGAATGCTTTGAAGTGTTTTTGTCTTATTTTCTTTGGAACAAATGTCCCTATTTGTTATACAGAAAATGGGTTCGGCGAAGTGAGCGGTAACCATCGGTTACAGCAGCACAGAGCCGCGGGCACTTGTCAGGTTGTGCCTGTGATGTAACTCCCTGAGGAAGGCTTGAGAGCACTGGTGTCTGTAAGATAGTTTCTTTATTGTAAGCTGACGCAATAAAACTCACTACGCACTTGGTTCGAGTATAAAGCAACGCTTTAATCGACTTGTTTCAAAACATGGAGGTCTAGTTATCTTTCACTAGTTCCTGTTTACAAAATGTCCTGGGCAAGCTGGGCCCACGCCCTAGTATTTATACTCCTTGCACGGCGCCACCAGCTGGCCGTCCAGTGTTATTTCATGAGTCTTTCTTCATGGATCATAAGATTCATGTGAGAAGTCGCACAACACCAGGTTATAGTCCAACAGTTTTATTTGAAATCACAAGCTTTCAGAGCGCTGCTCCTTTGTCAGGTGAAGTGAAGAGAAGCATATAGACACAGCATATATAGCCAGAGAGCACTGCCAGATGATTACAGGTAATCTTTCTAACTGCCCTTTATCACACCTTGGCAAAGAGATAATCACAGCCAATATTTTGTCTTATGTATGTTTTTCATACAGACCCCAGCATCTGCAACATTTGACCCCTTGTGACCCCACCTCATTGTTCTTTGATGTAATGTTTTCCTGACTGACCTGTTTGGACACCATCCACACCTTTGATTGCTGTGATTATCTCTCTGCTGAGGTGTGATAAAGGGCAGTTAGAAAGATTACCTGTAATCATCTGGCAGTGCTCTCTGACTATATATGCTGTGTCTATATGCTTCTCTTCACTTCACCTGATGAAGGAGCAGCACTCCGAAAGCTTGTGATTTCAAATAAAACTGTTGGACTATAACCTGGTGTTGTGCGACTTCTCACATTTGTCCACCACAGTCCAACACCGACATCTCCACATCATAAGATTCATAACATAAGCGACTTGCATTTCTCCTTCATCCTACTTTTGAGGTCTTCCTGTCCTGGGCATCTTTCACGGCTGAGAGCATGGCCACGTGACCCTAGCATGGCAGACCTATCTTCTGAAGCCAGTTATTAGAAAATGCACCAAAAGCAACCAAGAAGGACTCGACTGTTTATTTTTGCCCTTTGATGTGGAGAAACGTCTGGAAGCTTCCTCTGATGACATGGCCCATTTCAGGCACCCACTTTGCAGGCGACTGTGGGTGAAAGCTCATGCCCCACTGCTAAGTGGTGGTGTGTGTTGGAGCTCCATCATGGCATTTCAAAAATGCGACTAGAAGACTAAATAATTTTGAATTTGACTGAGCTGAGTGCAAGAGGCATATAGATACACACTCTTGTAGGAATTGCCTCTAATTCCTATTTAAGAATCGAGTTTGACTCCGGCGATCAAACAAACAAGTTTTACTGCAAAACTAACGAGTTTAACAGATTGTACAGGAAAACCACGAAAACAGGTCTTTGCTGGACGGAGACTCCACGAGGACTGCTAGGGCGGTCCCGTGGATGGCGTCATGACGTCATCACGTTTCTCCCGCGCTTGGGTGGTCACGTGATTAATGGCATGACATCATCGCGTTTACCCACGCTTTGCTGCGGTCTTAAAAGGACCGCGCCCCGTACATGCAAACAGTATGTACAAACACAGAAATCACTAACAGACTGGTACACGCTTAGGTTAGAGCAAAACATTGTTAAAGGGAATTATATACAGTTGCTCAGAGTCCCTTAGTGGCTCTGCCACACCCTCACTATTTGGCTGTGCTCTTGGTGTTTCTGGTGATTATTGGTATAATAGATATTATCGGGAAAGTGCCCTGAATTGGAAGATATACCACGCCAATATCTTGTCTTATTTTCTTTGCAACAACTGTACCCATTTGTTACACAGAAAATGGGCAATTAGGAAGGCAAATGGAATGTTGGCCTTTATTGCAAGGGAGATGGAGTATAAAAGTAGGGAAGTCTTGCTACAACTGTACAGGGCGTTGGCGAGACCACACCTGGAGTACTGCGTACAGTTTTGGTCTCCTTATTTAAGGAGGGATATATTTGCATTGGAGGCAGTTCAGAGAAGGTTCACTAGGTTGATTCCGGAGATGAAAGGGTTGTCTTATGAGGAAAGGTTGAACAGGTTGGGCCTATACTCATTGGAGTTTAGAAGAATGAGAGGTGATCTTATTGAAACACATAAGATTCGGAGGGGGATTGACAGGGTGGATGCTGAGAGGATGTTTCCCCTCGTGGATGAATCTAGAACGAGGGGGCACAGTTTCAGGATAAGGGGTCGCCCATTTAAGACGGAGATGAGAAAGAATTTCTTCTCTCAGAGGGTCGTGAATCTTTGGAATTCTCTACCCCAGAGAGCTGTGGAGGCGGAGTCAGTGAATATATTCAAGACGGAGATTGACATATATTTGAGCTACAGGGGAGTCAAGGGTTATCAGGAGCGGGCAGGAAAGTGGAGTTGCGGCCAAGATCAGATCAGCCAGAATCTTATTGAATGGCGGAGCAGGCTCGAGGGGCCGAATGGCCGACTCCTGCTCCTATTTCTTATGTTCTTATGTAATATCGAGCTTTCTATCAAAACAAAAGCCTTACAAAAATTGTTAGTCACTCCTGTGATTACTGGCTTGACTCCCCAATCAAGCAATCTTGGGCCAGTGTGGCACTTACAGGGATGGGAAATCATGGGCCTACATGATTAGTGTCAGTGAGTAGAACTCTTGACTCTGAGTCAAATGTTTATGGGTTTATGTCCCACTCCAGAGACTTGCGCATATAATCCAGGCTGACACTCCCAGTGCAGTGCTGAGGGAGTGCTGCCCTGTCAGAGGTGCCGTCTTTCAGATGTGACGTTAAACCGAGGCCCCGTCTGCTCTCTCAGTTGGGCGTAAACGATCCCATGGCACTATTTCGAAGAAGAGCAGGGGAGTTATCTCCGGTGTCCTGGCCAATATTCATCCCTCAACCAACGTCAGCAGAAACAGATTATCTAGTCATTATGACACTGCAAATTGCCTGCGTCTCCTACATTACAATAGCGACTACACTTCAAACATACGTAATTGGTTGTAAAGCACTTTGGGACATCCTGAGGTTGTGAAAAACGCTATATAAATGCAAATCCTTTCTTTTTGTATTCCTTATTTCCCATTCATTTTATTTAAGGGACAGAAGCTGGGGACCCTTGGTTTCCCAACCAGTTTTCCCTGTGACCAGCACTCTGCACCAGTAGCGCCCAGTGGGAAATCAGCCCTTATATATTTTCCCATATTTTATTACTTTTTTTAAACTGTAGCTACCGACATTTTTTGCCCTCATTGTTGTATTTTGTAAATGAGCAAACCACAGTTACCACAGGGCATAAATTGTAGAATAGAACGTTTTCCAATGAGTAATTCCAACTAAAATTACCATTTTTAACAGGCCTTTTATGCCTTATAATTACTAAAATGTGAATGATCTGCTATCCAGACCCTGCACAGAACAATCTGCGGCAAAAAAAAAAATGTTTTACACGCAGATATTTCATTAAAAACAGAAAAGTCTATTTTATTTTTTTCTGGACCCCCCTACCCCAAAATTGGCAGGGTCACCACATTGGAGTCAGACTCCAAGCATCTCGGCTCGCTTATGCTGCCTTTACGTGCTCACTGTCAGTTTGAGACTGGTACAGTACGCTGTTCACAAGGCCCGGCTGGGACTCTGATTCTTCTGTACCTGGAAAACTCTTCTTCCAAGTCCAAGGAGTATAAATACTCGGGCGTGGGCCCAGCTTTCCAGGGGCATTTTGTAAGACAGGAACTAGTGAAGTACAACTAGACCTCCATGTTCTGAAACAAGTGTGCACAGCATGGAGGGAATTTTAATATGGAGGAGCGCATGGGTTTGGGAGCGGGTGAGGGGGTTGAAGCCGGTAAAATTGACAGCATATCGGGAAGCTGGCTCCAACCCGGCGTCTTTCGGGTTTCACTCCCGCCTGTTAGTCTGCGTGCGTGCAAACCCGGGGTTGGCAATTAACGTGTGTTAATCTCCTCAATTAGAGTGACATTGGCACAGATTTTTGAGTTTATTGTGTGATCCACGGGTTTCCCGGGCTTCCTAAAACTCGCCAGTGAAAGCAAGGTGAGAAGACAGCAGCTATTGAGAGGTCCATCAATCTCAGGGAGATATGGCACTGCACACTCAGGACTCACAGCTGCTTCCTTACATGCTAGTGGGAAAGGGCGTTCACAGTAGGTTTGCTGAGAGTTGACTTTCTACACTTCAGAGTTTGATCTGTCAGATCAGGATGGGTGCCGCTAATGCTGTAGATTGGGCCTCAGATGAGGGCAAAGATGATCATCAACAGGACCAAGGGCCAGCTAAAGCACCAGCAGTAGCCTGCTGGTCACAGACCTGTAGCTGCACAGGAGAGAGGTGGGCAGCAGAGAGGTGCAGCTTGCAGGAGGCCATACCCGCTGTCATAAATCTCATCATCATCAAGAAACTTCTCATGAAATAATGCTGGACGGCCAGCTGGTGGCGCTGTCCAAGGAGTATAAATACTCGGGCGTGGGCCCCAGCTTGCCAGGGACATTTTGTAAGACAAGGAACTAGTGAAGTACAACTAGACCTCCATGTTCTGAAACAAGTTGATTGAAGCCTTGCTTTATGCTCAAACCAAGTGCGTAGTGAGTTTTATTACATCACCCGCCACACAGGGTTTACAGGCAGAGGATCAGCTTCCTCGACATGTCGGAGCAGCAGTGTCTCAGGCAGCTCAGGGTGTCGCGTCAGGTGGTGGCAGACACCTGCATCCTCTGAGAAGAAGAGCTGCTGCCAGCTGGACCTGGTTGCCAAAGTCACCACCACCCTCAACTTTTTTTGCCCCTGGATCCTTCCAGGGGCTCTGCTGGAGGCACTTGCAGGATCTCCCAGTCGACGGCCCGCAAATACATCAGACAGGCGACTGAAGGCTTATTTGCCAGGGCCGCCAATTATGTCAACTTTACCTGCGATGACGTCAGTCAGAAAATATTAGTGAGGAGGACTTTGTAGGGTCGATCCAGGGACCCGGGTTCAAATCCGGCCTCGGGTGACTGTGTGGAGTTTGCACATTCTCCCCGTGTTTGCGTGGGTTTCCTCCGGGTGCTCCGGTTTCCTCCCACAGTCCAAAGATGTGCGGGTTAGGTTGATTGGCCATGATAAAAATTGGCCCTTAGTGTTAGGGGGGATTAAATACGTGGGGTTACGGGGATAGGGCTTGGGTGGGATGGCTGTCGGTGTAGGAACCGGGTGCTAGGATTTGGATGATCAGCCATGATCTCGTTGAATGGCGGAGCAGGCTCGAAGGGCCGAATGGCCTACTCCTGCTCCTATCTTCTATGTTTCTATGTTTCTAATACGATGCCTAGGACGGAGCCGAGGGGTCCGTCCGGTGTTATTGTTCTTACTCTTTGTAACAATTTGATACAACTGAGGGGCATGCTGGGCCACTTCAGCGGGCAGTCAAAAGTCAGCCACGTTGATGTGGCACTGGAGTCAGATATAGGCCAGACCAGGTAAGGACGGCAGATTTCCTTCCCTAAAGGGCACGAAGTGAACCAATCCGACAGCTTCGTAGTCACGTTTACTGATACCAGCTCTTCACTCCGGGTTCCCTAGTTTAGGAATCTCACCACGACGCTACCGCACAGTGATGATGTCAGCTGTTTCTGTAAAAAAAAATGTCTAATTGTCCATTTCCCAACTAGTGTTTGTACTCCGTGGTTGCCTTCCGGCTGCATGTTTGCTGAAAGTAAGTGCCTAAGATGATTTGGATGACCTTTCACTGCAGTGTGTAAATAATACAAGTCATTAGTAAAATTATATATTCAGCTGTATAGTGTGCACATATAATGGACGAAAAACTCTGTTGTGTATATGATTGTTCCCTCATATTTCTTAAAACAATTACAAGCATATCAGAGTAGACGAGAGTATTGCTAACGGCCCAATGAAAGCAATTTTCTCAGGAAAGCAGCCTACAAAATTGGTATGCTACAGGGAACTTACCATTTTTTTTAATGCTTACTTTAAAGAGAAAATACAATTGTGTATGATATCACATTGCGCAGTTGGAAGAATTCTCCTGTGCGTTTTATCCCCTTCTGCTTAATGCAAACCTGCTGTGCTGTCTGACACATTGAATAACCGCACGATGCTTGCAGTCAGGATTTATCTTTGAAGTGTGTCTGTTGCAGTTTTAATTTTTTTTTAAAATCCCAAATAAAAGCTTCAGCAATACATCGCCTGCTATTAATTGCTGTGCCAGCAACAATTTATATTTTCATTGCCGTACAGTTGATCAACTTTAGGGGAAAAAAAAACCTGGTTGAATGGCAGCCAATGGTTTTACAAGTCCAATGTGTTCTCTCAGAGGGCAATAGGGGCAGATTTGTGTCCACAGCTCTATGGACGTGAGTTCTTGATCTCAGCCCTGTTGTGAAAACCAAGTGCTTCTCAACAAGAACTGGAGCAGGGGGGAGTGCGGAGTCCTTCATACAGCTTCCTTTGCTGATCCTAAACCTATAAATCGCGAGATTTGGGAGTAGATTCCCGGCCTGCTACCTCGGCGAAAATTGGAGATTGGCACATGGAGCCGAAGGATAGAAGAAGAATAAAGAGGGTAGATTTTCTGCTCAGATACACCAGTTGTTCAGGCACAGAACAGTCAGAGGAATTAGATAATTCAGCAGGCCAGGCAGCATCCGTGGAGTGAGAAACAGAGTTAACGTTTCAAGTCTGGGACCATTCACCAGAACTGGAAAAAGCTGGAGATGTAACGGATAGTAAGCAGGTACAGAGACGGGGGGGCGGGCGGTTAGGAGGGGAGGGAGGAATTGAAAGAACATACTGTGCTTATGTAAGAGGCAGGAAAGATAAAATGTTGCAAATGGGAATGGCAAAACCATACAGCATGAAAAATGGGGGCAGGGATTATTATCTGAAATTGTTGAACTCGCTGTTGAGTCCAGAAGGCTGTAAAGTGCCTAATCGAAAGATGAGGTGCTGTTCCTCGAGCTTACGTTGAGCTTCATTGGAGTTTCCGGTCGCCTGTCACTTTAATTCTCCGCTTCACTCCCACTCTGACCTCTCTGTCCTTGGCCTATTACATTGTTCCAATGAAGCTCAGTGTAAGCTCGAGGAACAGCACCTCATCTTTCGATTAGGCACTTTACAGCCTTCCGGACTCAACATAAAGTTCAACAATTTCAGACAATAACCCCTGCCCCCATTTTTCATGCTGTATGACTTTGCCACTCCCATTTGCAATATTTTATCTTTCCTGCCACTTACATAAGCACAGTATATTCTTCCAATTCCTCCCTCCCCTCCGAACCGCCCGCCCCCCCTGTCTCGGCACCTGCTTACTATCTGTTACATCTCCAGCTTTTTCCAGTTCTGATGAAGGGTCCCAGACCTGAAACGTTAACTCTGTTTCTCTCTCCACGGATGCTGCCTGGCCTGCTGAGTATTTCCAGCATTTTCTGTTGTTATTTCAGATTTCCAGCATCCGCAGTATTTTGCTATTGTATTAGACAATTCAGCAGGCAGGCTTTAGGCATGGTTTGCACACAATTCATTTGGCCCGCAATTTTCCTTCCTTGGTGTACTAGAGTGCTTGTGCACATTATGTGCCATAGCCTGATTAGGGCCCCAGATAGCATATTGGTGTTTTCACCTAACTCTGCCCCCTCCATGCTCTAAAATGCAAGGTTCTCCAGGGTGGCTTCTTCCAAGGGAGTCAAGGGCTTGTGATTTTGAACCTCTTTGTCAGTTTGCATCTGTTCCCTTCTATTTATGTTATTTTGTTATTCTTGAGGTATTTTAAGTTAAAGGAGCAGTTGCAGAGTGATAGAAATGTGCCCAATCTGCAACCTATTCAGTAAATGACTGTGCATCATGTAGAATATGTTATTTGATGTGTGAAGACCTTGAAAAGTGTTCGCGTCCAAAACCTTTCAATTGTAAGTTGCAGTTTGAATGTGTGCCCCACTGTTGTGCTGCTTGCTGATGCAAGACCTTTACACTACATTACAGTTCTTCCCTAGCATCTCCAGGTTTTACATCAGCAGGCAGGTTTGACAGGCAGGTTTTTGTCATGTGTATACTTGGGCCCTCTATCTGATGCATGGTGCTGTTGGGTAGTTCTACCTTGCAAGGTTTCTTAAAGTGTCCTGCACCTGTTGCCAGGTCCAACAGGTACGGTACAGGCTTTTAGCCTGTTCTCCCAGATGTGTACAGCTGCTTTGTGGAGCGTGTGTCCTGGCATGCCATACAGGGCAAGTTTCCTCGCAACCACCGCCCATCCACTTTGCCAGCCATCAAACATTGGGTTGGATGCCACTTGCACACAGACTCAGTTTTGCACCTCTGCGTTGGGGTTTGCCTACCCTTGCTTTTGCCAACCATTTCTTTCCCGATACATCTTCTGTTGGTACAGTTGACAAATGTTCAAAAAGGATTTTCAGCCTTTGAAGAGTGGGGAATGCAGAGTAAACTGGGATCGGAGGAGTTCATAGAAACATAGAAACATAGAAGATAGGAGCAGGAGTAGGCCATTCGGCCCCTCGAGCCTGCTCCGCCATTCAATGAGATCATGGCTGATCATCCAAATTCAGTACCCTGTCCCTGCCTTCTCCCCATATCCCTTGATCCCCTTAGCCTTAAGAAATATATCTAACTCCTTCTTGAATATATTTAATGAATTGGCCTCTACTGCCTTCTGTGGTAGAGAATTCCACAGGTTCACCACTCTCTGGGTGAAGAAATTCCTCCTCATCTCTGTCCTAAATGGCTTACCCCTTATCCTTAGACTTTGACCCCTGGTTCTGGACTCCCCGGCCATCGGGAACATCCTTCCTGCATCTAGTCTGTCTAGTCCTGTTAGAATTTTATAAGTTTCAATGAGATCCCCTCTCATTCTTCTAAACTCCAGCAAGTATAAGCCCAATCGACCCAATCTCTCCTCATACGTCATTCCTGCCATCCCAGGTATCAGTCTGGTGAATCTTCGCTGCACTCCCTCCATGGCAAGAACGTCCTTCCTCAGATAAGGTGACCAAAACTGCACACAATACTCAAGGTGTGGTCTCACCAAGGCCCTGTACAACTGCAGCAAGACATCCTTGTTCCTGTACTCGAATCCTCTCGCTACGAAGGCCAACAAACCATTTGCCTTCTTAACCGCCTGCTGCACCTGCATGCTTACCTTCAGCGACTGGTGCACAAGGACACCCAGGTCTCGTTGCACTTCCCCTTCTCCCAATCTATTGCCATTCAGATAATAATCTGTTCAGGATATGAGCAGGAACGTTTGGCTGGAGGAGATCCCTGAGGTGGACCACAAGCATGTGGGGAATTGAAAACAATGATGAAGATCTTTCAATCAATTTGCTGGAGTATGGGGAGCATAATTCTCTAATGGCTCAGTGAGTCAGTCTAAGAAGTAACCAAGCCATACTGATCAAGAAGGTAACAGGTTTGATTCCCCCAGTCTCCAGCCAGGTCAATGGTAGGATTGCTACAGTTGAACTTAGCGTGCCTGGGTTAGAGAGGGGAAAATCAGCCAGGCTTCCTGCCCTGGTCACGATCCAAAGACTGCACAATGGTGCACACAGGATTGAGCTTTGCTATGATGTGCTCATAGTCAAGTAACCTGTGAACATTCGCTATCGATGCTGACATTTGGCTGTGCTCCCAGGAGGCGATTGGAGCCTATGGAACCACACCTCAGTGAAGAGTCGACATCTTTATCGGAGGAGGGAAAAGCAGAGAAAAAAAGCAAAGATTGTGATCAGAGAATGATACAGCACAGGAGGCCATTCGGCCCATCGTGCCCGTGTCGGCTCTCTATTAGAGCTATCCAACTAGTCCCACTCCCCTGCTCTTTCCCCATAGCCCTGCAATTTTTTTCCCTTCAAGTATTTACCCAATTCCCTTTTGAAAGTTACTATTGAATCTGCTTCCACCACCTTATTGGGCAGCGCATTCTAGATCACAACAACTCGTTGCGTAAAAAAATGTTTCCTCATGTCGCCTCTGCTCCTTTTGCCAATCACCTTAAATCTGTGTCCTCTGGTTACCGACCCTTCTGCCACTGGAAACCGTTTCTCCTTATTTACTCTATCAAAACTGTTCATGATTTTTAACACCTATCGAATCTCTTCTTAACGGTCCCTGCTCTAATTCTGGACGGAGATGTCCACTTTGTAATCTAGCGATAGATTGTTGTAAGAGTGGTTTCTCTGTGCCACACACATCTGTAGTCCTGGCCTATTGCAGAGTAAGAGGCTGCACTGGTTCCATCAATGAATAAATATATAAATACAGAATATTCCTTTCCTCCTCTCTCGGAGCCATTGCCTGCGGCTGGGGTACAGTTCCAAGGGCACTAGCCATTTTTCATGTGTGACTACCTAAAGGTTATTCAATCATAGGGCATCACAGACCTCATCTGAAATCCACACACACACTTTCCAGCAGCGATCCCTGGAATGGAAACCCTTCCTGACTGTACGCTCCCCAGTGAAGGGGCACTGAGAACAATTGTGATATTTTCATTACCAGCCTGGCTGGCAACAGCAAACTCAGCACAGCCTGATACGTGAACCTGTGACTCTCTTGTCCGTATGGCTCTGCAACACGCTGCTTTTACCGACTATGTCAATGAGAGACCTTTTGTATAAAGAATTGTTCAACTGGTGGATGTCTGTTGGATGGATTTTGGGCGAGTTGGAACTGGGAAATTGGCCAACTAGACCTTCTGCCCAATCCCTGCTGAAAAATACACCTCTCTATTTCAATCTGGCTCAGATTTAAGCAGAATCCTAATTAAGCAGAACTCTAATTAAGGAGGGCCTAGTTTCTTCTGCTTTTAAGGCAACCCAATCACAGTATTTAATATTTCATATTTTAAGGGGTACAAGTTGAAAGGAATCATGACGAGCCAGTCAGCAGGCACCAGACCACGCCTACCACACTTATCTGCAAAATCATATTGTGAGGATAGCAAAATACTGCGGATGCTGGAAATCCAGAATAACAGAAAATGCTGAAAAAACTCAGCAGGCCAGGCAACATCCGTGGAGAGAGAAATAGAGTTAATGTTTCAGGTCGAAACCCTTCATCAAGACTGAAGAAGCACAGGAAATGAAACAGATTAAAAGGCCAGTTTGGGGGCTGGGAGAGAACAAAAGAGAAGTGAAGAGACATTAAGAGGCATTGAAAACCAGACGAGATGGTGGTAGGACTAGTGGAGACAAAAGACGGCTCTAGATTAGGTGTGAAATGCGCTGGCAGAATGGGAGACAGCTGCCATGTGGGAGAGAGAAAAAAAGGGGGGGAAAGGGCAAAACAAAGGTGTGGATAAAAGATATTGTGAGGAACCTGCACAAGCTGAGGGGTCAGCCGAGAGCCAGTTGCAGAGCTGTGCCATCTGCTGCAAAGACACGCAAAGCCACAGTTACCAATCTCCTCAACCTTTCTACCTTGGCGTCCCTCCAGGCCAGCACAAGAATCACTTGCCGCATCAGCCACGCTCATCAGACAGGTGACTAATGTACTGGTCCTGATAGGCAGCACCTTTATCTCTTTTTCTCCCCCTCCCACCAAACAGCAACAGCAGCTGTGCAATATCACCGCGTTTCGCAAAGCGTAGGCTAGGCAGCTTTCCTTCCCTTATGAGATGGCGCACAGTATTGCATTGGCGCAGTGTATGCGTTCACATTCCGCTGAAAATAAACTTGTCTTTCGGCACTGTCATTTTTTGGCGTGATGACTTTCCTTTCAATTTAAATATTTTCAATTTCAATTTTATTTGCCATATGTAACTAGTACAATGGAATGCTTACTCCCCAATCACTCCCACAATAAGCTGTGGGAGCTCACAGAGACACGTCGCTATTCTCCAGGGCCATGTTCAGAAAAAGTCAATTCAATGGCATCCAATGGCAGTGAGAACGCGATGTCCCTCAGCCGCTCCGTCACCGCGGCCTCCTCCTCACTGTTGCCAGCTCCACGATGTGGTGGCCTGCTTCTCCCGCTGGTGGAGCACCACGAGGCAGAGCAGCTACTTGACAGAAGCCAATGGCAGGTGTAAACCCACAGCCGATACTTTTTTCCAACTCCTTTTTAGCCTGTGGGAAAGCAGCGCCGGCTGAATTAGGATGTCACATCTGCGGAATAAATCCCATATTGCGTGTACATGCGGCAAGTATGACTTGGTGTTATTGCCCACCTATGTCGGGGAGGTAGCCAGAGCCAGTTTTACCTCCCACTTTAGCGCCGCGTACTTGTGTTTCCTCTTCAGCTGTGTTGAATTGAGTGGATTAAAAATGAATATCTCCTTTCCTTCAAATGTCAGACAGAGGATTAAACGACTCTTAGCATTTTTGTTCGGTACATATGCAATTAATTATTATAGAATTACCGGAAAAACCAGTTGCTCTGAAAAATGTGGATCCACTTAATATGGACATCATTTGATGCAGCAAGGGCTTCCATGTGCATAGAGACTGGCTTTCTGCGGTAAGGCTCCAGTTGTGAAATTACAAGATTTCATCTCTGCCTTTTGCTTAACTCTTTTTAGGATTGATAAAGCATTTCTCCAACCCCTTCTGCTCTCATGTGAACAAAAAGCTAAGTTATAATTTTGGGTTACAGTCTCACAAAGAAGTTATTTTATATACTTTCTCCCCCTTCCCTTATTCTTTCTTCAGTTTTCTCTAGATGCAGGAAGGCTGTTCCCAATGGCGGGGGAGTCCAGAACCAGGGGTCACAGTCTAAGGATAAGGGGTAAGCCATTTAGGACTGAGATGAGGAGGAATTTCTTCACCCAGAGAGTGGGGAACCTGTGGAATTCTCTACCACAGAAGACAGTTGAGGCCAATTCATTAAATATATTCAAGAAGGAGTTAGATATATTTCTTAAGGCTATGGGGATCAAGGGATATGGGGTGAAAGCAGGGACAGGGTACTGAATTTGGATGATCAGCCATGATCGCATTGAATGGCAGAGCAGGCTCGAGGGGCTGAATGGCCTACTCCTGCTCCTATCTTCTATGTTTCTCCTGTTCTGTTCGACTCATGCTGAGGTATGTCTCCACCTATCACCCCAAGTGGCCGTTCTTTTTTTAAAAATTTGTTTTTATGGGATGTGGGCCTGGCTGGCAAGGCCAGCATTTATTGCCCATCCCTAATTGCCCCTTGAGAAGGTGGTGGTGAGCCACCTTCTTGAACCGCTGCAGTCCGTGTGGTGAAGGTACTCCCACAGTGCTGTTAGGGAGGGAGTTCCAGGATTTTGACCCAGTGACGATGAAGGAGCGTCCGAGATTTGTTCCTAGGCTTGTGCTGACTTAATTTGTGAGAGGCTGTTTGGCTTTGGAGGGAATCTCTTCCGCTGAAGTATGCAACATTCGCATTTTCTAAGCTGGGTGGCAATCACGGGCGGGGCCACGGGTTAATTTCTTTTCTTTTTGCCCCGGACGAGCTCAGCTACCTCAGCACAGGTGAGAGGGGTTGCTCGACCCAACTGCCTGCCTCTCTTTCGCGGCTACGTTCGAGCCCGGGTGTCCCTGGAGATGGAGCACGCGGTGTCCACCGGCACGCTCGGTGGGCTGGAGTGCATCATCACCCCCGGGTATAGAATTTTAATTTAATTTGTCAAGTTTCCTTTTCATTTGTTTTTTAATTTACAGTTTTTATTGGTTGTGCACATGCTGAACTCTAAGTCGGCGATTGCCGGCATTAAGAGTCGGCACAGGCCGAGGAACAAATCTCGGACCTTCCCTCATCTGCATTGGGCAATGAATTCGCCACTGAGCCACAGGATCAGCAGGAGTTAAGTTCGCCTTCCCTTCCAATTGGTTTCTCTTCACCTCATTAACCATCAGTGGCCAAAAAGGCCAAGTGACCTCTTTTGACATCTCCTAGTGCTGCATTACAATGAATGTTTTATTTATTCGTTACTGGGATGTGGGCGTCGCTGGCAAGGCCAGCTTTTATTGTCTATCCCTAATCACCCTTGAGAAGGTGGTGGTGAGCCACCTTCTTGAACCACTGCAGTCCGTGTGGCAAGAGAGCCCCAGGTGGGCAGAGGAAACGCTTCAAGGACACCCTCAAAGCCACCTTGAAAAAGTGCAACATCCCCACCGACACCTGGGAATCCCTGGCCCAAGACCGCACAAAGTGGAGGAGAAGCATCCGGGCAGGCGCCAAACACCTCGAGTCTCTTCGCCGGGAGCAAGCGGAAGCCAAGCGCAGGCAGCGCACGTCAGCCCAAGCACCCCACCCATCCGCCCCTTCAACCACCGTCTGCCCCACCTGTGACAGAACTGTAGGTCCTGCATTGGACTCAGCAGTCACCTGAGAACTCATTTTTAATGTGGAAGCAAGTCATCCTCGGTTCCCAGGGACTGCCTAAGAAGAGAAGTATGGACTTGGATACTGTTGGGAGATACGCCCAAGGGCAACCCAAGGTGAATCTGTCTGAACTGAGATCACCTAGCTTAATGTGCGGGGGCGGCTTGCAAGGACAAACTCTTATTTTCCTGCATCGTGGTGCCCGCAAAAAAAAAGCAACCTTTGAAAGATCAGATTTTGAAAAATGAAGCAAAGTTCAATTTTTGAACCAATTTATTTTTAAAAAGCGGGTCTAATTACAAGGAACTACAAAGGAAGCAGCTCTTTAATCTGAACAATTATCCAAACTCTTTGAAAGAAGTAAAATAAAGCCAGTTGAAAGCAACAGTTCTCCAGACACTTTGCCATGGCAGAATGATATATTCACAGTGCACTTGGATCAAAAACGCAACACGTTTACATTGTTAAGCTGTGTCTCTACGGCCTTAATTTTCATAACGTTATTTGAGTAAATGAATTGATAACAAACTAAAACAAAGATGAAAATAAATCAGTGTGATACAGAAACACCATCGTACCATTGCGTTGCAGAGTAAGTGTAAATCTGTAAGAAAAGTCATAAATGATTATAAAAGCACAAAACACAAGAAATGAAGAAGCTGCTGATGTTTAATTGTAATTTACAAGACTATTTTTCTGGTATGTAAATCATCTCGTGGCCAACACCAACAGCAATGAAGCCCTATCTTTAAAAAGCATGTAGCTTACAACCTTCCTAACTCGTGTTCTCAAATCTACAAAAAACAAAACTTAGTTCTGACTGAAGCCTCGCCTAAGTTTCTGAATTTGCCCAGCACACAAGGCTTGTTTTCCAAATTACTCGTTCATGCTGGATGAACGTTCGAGAGGTTCAAAGCTGTCAGTCCACAGAAACATAGAAGATAGGAGCAGGAGTAGGCCATTCGGCCCCTCGAGCCTGCTCCGCCATTCAATGAGATCATGGCTGATCATCCAAACTCAGTACCCTGCCCCTGCTTTCTCCCCATATCCCTTGATCCCTTTAGCCTTAAGAAATAAGCTGCAGTGCCAGAAGGAGATGTGGGGGGGGGGGGGAGTCTTTGGAAATAGTCCAATTTCTACAGCACATGAGATTTGATGAATATTTCAAGGATTTTTTTTTCCAATTTTTTTTTTTGCAATTGTGTCGAGGGAGAAAGTGATGATTAGGTGTTAATTCTAAACTGCAAGAGTGAGCATTTTCAGTTCAGCGTGTTGGCCAGACGCCCGGTGGGTTTTCTGACTACTCTTGTGCCTACTCAGAGTCCCCAAGCAGACCAGACATTTCCAGGGGGGGGCAGAAACCAAGCACACTGTAATCTTGGCTGAGTCGTCACGGTCTGGACAGGAATGCATTGCTCAATAAAATTTTCACGCCTTTTGTGGTTCTCAGGGGATCGTTCAGGAATCAGGGGGGGCGGGGGGTGGTAAAGGTTATATCAGTTTTTGTAAATATTCCAAACATCACTGCTACCTCTAAATTCCATCTGCTCACACTTTTGAAGGATCTTAGTTATGACCTCCTTTTCTGATCGGTCTGAACATTTTTGGATGCCATCAAACTAGCATAAAAGCCACCGAATTCATCCCGATACCCTCCCTTTTGAATGCGTTTCTCTCTCTCTGGCTTAATAGTCTATACTATTGGATTTATTAACAGAAAGAAATAAACAAAGAATCGTTTCCATTACACACACACAGAGTCTAAATAAAAGGGAGAAAAATCATAGTTCAAAAAAAGAGGACATCCTAATTTATAGAAAAAAAATCAGTTTTAAATTTGTTTTGAAAAGCATGTACAAGTTCAGACGTTGTTGTTTGATTTAAAGGACAAGAGGGATAATCATTTGAAGACACCCTGGAATGTTGGACACACGTGAGTCTTCATTTTCTTCACAGCTTTTTTGACCTCCTTACTCTTTTTGTCCCACCTGTGAATAACCGTCAGGAGATTCTGTTTGTTCACCTTGCGGCCCATAATGAGGAAGTTACTGTTAAGATTGTCCAGCTGGTGGCATGGGCAGTCTGCACCATTCTTAATGTACAAGGTCAACTTCTTCAGGTCCTTTTTCTTGAGTGGTCCCAGTTTCAGAGGCTTCTTCTTCTTCTGTGGTATAATTTTCCTATCTCCATTCTCCTTCTTGACTTCCTTGATCTTCATTTTTAGAGCTGGAATGAAATAGTACAATTATTAATTGGAAAGAGTCAACAAATGAGACTTTTAATAGTAATGGACAATGTATTTTTGTTAATCTCCTTCCAATAGCTCAAAACTCTATGGAGTTTATGCTCGACAAGGTGCCTCATGGCTGGTATGAACCTTGTGTATTTACAATCTTGCTTAATTATTAGAAACTTTTGGGGATTTAACTACTCTTCCAGGAGCTTTGTATTGGTGAGGTTTGCGCTCAGCTACGAACTATAATAGAGCTTCTTTGGATTCCAGGAGAAATACTTTACGTAAGCAAGAGCTTTGTAATAATCCAGCTTTGGAGGATCCACTTTGGCTGGTTTTGGAGAATAATCAGAAGTACAATGCACGGTGGCATAGTGGTTAGCACTGTTGCCTCACAGCACCAGGGACCCAGGTTCGAATCCGGCCTCGGGTGACTGTCTGTGTGGAGTTTGCACATTCTCCCCGTGTTTGCGTGGGTTGTCTCCGGGTGCTCCGGTTTCCTCCCACAGTCCAAAGATGTGCGGGTTAGGTTGATTGGCTATGATAAATTGACCCTTAGTGTTAGGGGGATTAAATACGCGGGGTTACGGGGATAGGGTGGGATATGTGTTGGTGTAGGGGTTACGGGGATCGGGTGGGATATGTGTCGGTGCAGGCTCGATGGGCCAAAATGGCCTCTATCTGCACTGTGGGGTTTCTGTGATTCTGTGAAAGCATTTTGAATGGATGGAGGCAATGGCAGGATACAACCATATTTTAGAGGTACAGAATTACATAGAATATACAGCACAGAAAGAGGCCAACTGGTCTAGGCTGGTGTTTATGCTCCACACGAGCTTCATCCCACCCTACTTCATCTAACCCTGTCAGCATATCCTTCTATTCCTTTCTCCCTCATGTACTTAGTTAGTTTCCCCATAAATGCATCTATGCTATTCGCCTCAACCACTCCCTGTGGCAGCGAGTTCCACACTCTAACCACTCTCTGGGTATAGAAATTCCTCCTGCATTCCTTATTGGATGTATTAGTGACCAAAGTTCGCTCTAAGTTGCGGGGCCGCACGGCCGCTCACCGGCTTCTCTATGGCCACGCAGAACAAAACGCAGTTTACAGGGAACATTGTTAGTGACCATCTTATAGTTATGGCCCCTAGTTTCCTCCACAAGCGGAAACATCTTCTATACGTCTAATTAAAAGATGAAGGCAAGCCACTTGGCCTCACTTATACCTTGCAGTTTGAGCACACTTCGCTGTTCTTTTAAAAAAGAATACAAGAGTTTCTCCAACATGCTTACGGTAGATCTTCACTCATGAGTTATGTGCGATCTGGTGAACTAGATGCTTGTGACAATGCACATGTTGAACAGCTGTAATCCTGCGGGTGTGAATGTGGCATTGGTAGGAGAAACCCTAAGACATTAAATCATCTTCCTCACATGAGGTTTCCATATTTTCTAACTTTGCTTCATACATCTTGCAGAATGTAAATGTTGCCAAATGTTGTTCAATGTTATTCGCTTTCCCCATTAATCTCAACAGAGAGTGAAATACCACTACTCAACTGACTTTGATTTAAAAAAATATATGACTGCTCACCAAGGATAACTTTGCTTGGGTTTCGAACATATCTAAACTAAAATTTGTTCGTAAACTTCAAAACAGATGTCAGAACTGAGGTGTCCCAGGACAATTTAGTTCTGTTGTATGCCAAGGTGAGGAGTCAGATCAACAGCCAAAGCTACAAGACTAGAGCCACAGTGTCTTAAAAATCTGAACTTTTGTACTTCTTGTCATTGGTTTTGTTGAACGTGAAAAATCATTTGTATTTCTTTGTTTTAAAATAAAATAAAGTCTTACATTTATATAGCACCTTCCACGATCTCAGGACATCCCAAAGCGCTTTACAGCCAACTAAGTACTTTTGAAGTGTAGTCACTGTAGTAAAGTAGGAAATGTGGCAGCCAATTTACACACAGCAAGCTCCCACAAACAGCAGTGTGATAATGACCAGATTATCTATTTTTAGCGATGTTGGTTGAGGGATAAATAGTGGCCAGGACACCGGGGATAACTCCCCTGCTCTTCTTCAAAAAGTGACATAGCATCTTTTGCATCTACCGGAGAGAGCAGACAGCGCCTCAGTTTAACATCTCATCTGAAAGACAGCATCATTCAGACAGTGTAGCACTCCCTCAGCACTGCACTGGGAGCGTCAGCCTAGATTTTTGTGCTCAAGTCCTATGGAATGGGACTATGAACCCACAACCATCTGACTCAAGAGGCGAGAGTGCTACCCACTGAGCCACAGCCGACACTCAGAACCTTGTCACTCGATGACCTCATGCAGCTAATTTGGTTGTACTAATTAGCGGTCACCCTAGCATAGCCAGACACAAGCTTTTCATTGGGTATCATTCTCAAGCGGCAACTGTCATAGAAACAGAAAACACGCACTTACATTGTGCTTTACCACATCCCTAGGGCATTCCAAAGTGATTTACAACCAATGGATTATTTTGAAGTCCAGTCAAATGTGAGAGCCAAGTTGCGACGTGTAAAGTCCACCAACAGCAAATGAATAAATCAGAATTCTCTTTTTGGTGGTGCTGGTTGGGGGGGAAATGTTGGCCAGGATAAAGAAAAGAAAGATTTACATTTATATAGCGCCTTTCACGACCTCAGGACATCCCAAAGCGCTTTACAGCCAACTAAGTACTTTTGGAGTGTAGTCACCGTTGTAATGTGGGAAACGCAACAGCCAATGTGCGCACAGCAAGCTCCCGCAAACAGCAATGTGATAATGACCTGATTATCTGATTTTAGTGATGTTGGTTGAGGGATAAATATTGGCCAGGATACCGGGGAGAACTCCCCTACTCTTCTTCAAAAAGCGACATAGGATCTTTTGCATCCACCTGAGAGAGCAGACAGCACCTCAGTTTAACATCTCATCTGAAAGACAGCATCATTCTGACAGTGCAGCACTCCCTCAGCACTGCACTGGGAGTGTCAGCCTAGATTTTTGTGCCAATTTGCGCACAGCAAGCTCCCACAAACAGCAATGTGATAATGGCTGGATAATCTGTTTTTTGTTACGTGGATTGAGGGATATATATTGGCCAGGACACCGGGGTTAACTCCCCCCCTCCTGCCCTTCTTCGAAATAGTGCCGCAGGATCTTTTACGTCCACCTGAGAGAGCAGACGGGGACCTCGGTTTAACGTCTCATCCGAAAGACGGATACCCGGAGACCTCTCAGTCAGCAAGAGCCCTCAACACCGAACTAAAGCACCGAATCCCTGCGAGGAGGACAGAGTGTGGCAAATTAATCGGGGTAAACTTCAAAGTCCTTTTGGCGTTTTAAATATTACTTTTGGTGGATTTTTTTGTACAAGTGAAATGCTCAGCAGTTGTTAGATCAACGGGGGGGGGGGGGGGGGGATGGGAAAATGACTTGGAAGAGCAACTAAGCCCAGAACTCTGAAGGAGCTTAATTAACATTAGTGAAAATAGTAATTAACCTGAAGGACTTCAGAGGTGTAATGTTAGCAATGTTTATACCAGGGATCTGAATTCTCAGTAACAGCTTCTTGCAACAATTAATCAAAACATAAAACAGAAATGGATACAAAATCCCCAAAAGAATACTAAAATTTGATACTAATTATTTTTAACTGTTCACCTTTTCAAACAGCCCTTCAATATGACACTGCATTCCAGTTGCAGAGAAGTTTGACATCTGAAAACCCGTGTTCCAGTATTTATTGATTCACATTTCTTTCATGTGTTCTTCAGTTAAAAAATGCCATTTGATGTGAAACGTATATGAAGTGACTACAAATGAAGGCAGAGGTACAGACACACATAAAGCTATGATGTTATTTCTCTTACTCATTCTCGCGATGTGGGCGTCAATGGCAAGGCTCGCCATTTATTGGCCATCTCTCACTGCGGCTGAGGAGATCTCATTGAATGGTGGAGCAGGCTGTATGGGTGATATGACCTACTCCTCCTCCTCCTCCTATTTCTTATGTGACGGGCCTTCTTCCTGAGCCGCTGATAACGCTTTGATTCAACTGAGTGCCTTGCTTGGTCTCCTTAGAGGTGGTGTAGGACTGGAGTCACATATAGGCCAGACTGGGTAAGGACATAAGAACAGGAACAGGAGTCGACCATTCGGCCCTTCGAGCCTGCTCCGCCATTCAATGAGATCATGGCTGATCTTCTGCCTCAACTCCATTCACCAGCCCTATCGCCATATCCCTTGATGCCCTTACTCGTCAGAAATCTATCGACTTCTGTTTTGAATATACCCAATGACTGAGCCTCCACAGCCCTCTGGGGTAGAGAATTCCAAAGATTCACCACCCTCTGTGTGAAGAAATTTCTTCTCATCTCAGTCCTGAATGGCCTACCCTTTATCCTGAGGCTGTGGCCCCTGGTTCTAGACTCCCCAGCCAAGGGAAACATTCTCCCAGCATCCATCCTATCAAGCCCTGTAATCGTTTTGTATGCTTCAATGAGATCCCCTCTCATTCTCCTGAATTCTGGACAATACAGGCCTAGTTTACTCAATCTCTTCTCATACGACAGTCCCGCCATCCCAGGAATCAATCTCGTGAACCTTCGTTGCATTCCCTCTATGGCAAGTATATCCAGACAGCAGGTTTCCTTTCCTAAAGGACATGAGCGAACCAGTTGAGTTTTTACGATGATCGATAGCTTCATGGTCACGTTTACTGATACCAGCTTTTTATTTCCAATTTAAAAAAAAATTGAATTCAAATTCTCAAACTGCCATGGTGGGATTTGAACTCACGTTCGACTGGATTATTAGACCAGGCCTCCTGATTACGCGTAACATAACTGACGTAATAAAACTCACTACGCACTTGGTTTGAGTATAAAGCAAGGCTTTAATCAACTTGTTTCAGAACATGGAGGTCTAGTTATCTTTCACTAGTTCCTGTTTACAAAATGTCCTGGCCAAGCTGGGCACATGCCAGAGTATTTATACTCCTTGGACGGCGCCACCAGCTGGCCGTCCAGTGTTATTTCATGAGTCTTTCTTCATGGATCATAAGATTCATAACAATAACCACTACATTACTTCGATAGCATAGTTTGCACGCTTCATAAATGAAATAGAGCAAAGAAAGAATCTTGATTTATATAGCACCTTTCATGACCTCAGGATATCCCAAAGCCAGTGAAGTATTTCTGAAGTGGAGTCACTGTTGTAATGAAGGGAAATGTGACACAGCCAGCTCCCAAAATAGCAATGAGATAATGACCAGATACAGGAAACTTTCTGGTATCCGGCACTGACAGGACCGAGCTGGTGCCGGTCGATCAACACTGCCGGAGAAACCAGCGCTAATGTTAAAACATACGGAGCTTCTGAGCTCCGTATCTAGCAACAAACCCTGTTGCTTAGCAACAGCTTCAAAACAGTCGGCGCAGCTTGCAAGCGTCTCTGTAGCTAAGCAACAGCTTCAACTAGACGCTTGCGGAGCCAGGAATGGAGAAAAAAAGCAACGAAAAGTAAAAAAAAGTTATCTGAACCGACTCCTGAATTTTGCCGGTGGATAGAGCATTCCGGAGATTTAACCTCCGTTTAAACGAAAGTTTCCTGTAATCTGTATTTGTGGTGTTGATTGAGGGATAAATATTGGCCAAGACACACGGAGAACTCTTCTGCTCTTCTTCAAATAGTGCCCTGGGATTTTTGTGCCCAGCTGAGAGGGCAGCCAGGGGCTTCGGTTTAACGTCTCATCCGAAAGACAGCACCTCCGACAGTGCAGCACTCCCTCGGCCTACATTATGTGCTCAAGACTCTGGAGTGGAGTTTGAACCCATGACCTTCTGACTCAGAATGCGAGTACACTGCCCACTGAGCCAAGTCTGAAAGTGGTAGTGGTGGACCTGCTCCCCAAACAGGCATGGGAATTGTTGATCTCCGGGGAAGGGGTGCATCGCGCCAATTAACAGCAAACAACGATTGCTTAAACTCACTTATTTTGGGGGCTGTTACAACCATGATGGCAAGAGGGCCTCTGTCCCAGTTGAAACTGGATGTTTAAGCTAGAAGTGAAACGACAGTATTGCAATCCCCTGGAAGGAATTTATTAACTAGATGGGCAACCTGTATGCAGATACAACACTATAGAGGCAAAACCGATTTACATATGCGTTCAGAACCTTTAGCGTTGGTATTGCTCATGCTGCGAATGGTAAAACTTCTAAAATTGTTGTAAACTAATTCTCTGTAGCCAATTTTTTTTTCATTCATTCACGGGAGTTGGTGGCGAGGCCAGCATTTATTGCCCATTCCTAATTGCCCTTGTGAGATACTGGTGAGCCATCATTTCAGAGGGCACTTAAGAGCCAACCACATGGCTGTGGGTCTGTGGAGTCGTATAGAGGCTAGACCGGGTAAGGACGGCAGATTAATTTAAATTCCCCAGCTGCCGTGGTGGGATTTGAACTCATGTCTCCGGATCATTAGTCCAGGCCTTTGAATTACTAGTCCAGTAACACTACCACTATAACAACAGAAAATGCTGGAAAAACTCAGCAGGCCTTGCAACATCTGTGGAGCGAGAAATAGAGTCAACGTTTCGGGTCAAAACCCTTCTACAGAACTGAGAGAAAAGGCAGGAAATGAAACAAAAGGCAGTTTGGGGGCTGGGAAATGGGGGAGGGGATGAAAGAAGAGACATTAAGAGATATTCAAGGCGAGACGAGATAGTAATAGGACAGGTAAAGAAACAAACAATGGCTCTAGATGAAGTGTGAAATTCGCTGGCAGAGGGAAAGACCACTATGTTACTGTACCCCAATGCTGTACCTTAAGACAATTCCCATTAATCTTCGCTTCTGCTGGTGATTTTGGGAGAATAAAACATTGTCAGCAAGCAGTTCCTTTGAAAAGAATGGGGTAGTGAACCACGACCTTTCAGCGGCAGGGAGTGAGTAGCTCGGAGCAGGAACTTCCCAGCCACAGACTTTCCGAAGAGGAATCGACAGTAAATCAATGCGTGCATTGGATTGGGGGGTGCGTCCCAAGACTGGCATAGGGGAGGCGGGCTGCTCCAAATTCAGCAGTTAAGTCTGCTGGGGCACCCAGGAAATTTCCGATTTCCTGCTAGCCAGTCCACCTCTGGGCACCAAGCTGTGTGGCCAGCTCACCAGGAAGAGGTTGGTAACATGCAAGATGGTTTTGAACAAGTTTGGTTGATGGGGCCAAGGAATGATGGATCGGATATAATGCAGAGCAATATATGGTATTACATAGAAGATAGGAGCAGGAGTAGGCCATTTGGCCCCTCGAGCCTGTTCCGCCATTTAATGAGATCATGGCTGATCCTCCAAATTTAGTACCCTGTCCCTGCTTTCTCCCCATATCCCTTGATCCCTTTAGCCTTAAGAAATACATCTAACTCCTTCTTGAATATATTTAATAAGTTGGCCTCAACTGCCTTCTGTGGTAAAGAATTCCACAGGTTCACCACTCTTTGGGTGAAGAAATTCCTCCTCATCTCAGTCCTAAATGGCTTACCCCTTATCCTTAGACTGTGACCCCTGGTTCTGGACTCCCCCGCCATCGGGAACATCCTTCCTGCATCTAGTCTGTCTAGTCCTGTTAGAATTTTATAAGTTTCAATGAGATCCCCTCTCATTCTTCTAAACTCTGGCGAATATAAGCCTAATCGACTCAATCTCTCCTCATAAGTCATTCCTGCCATCCCAGGTATCAGTCTGGTGAATCTTCACTGCACTCCCTCCATGGCAAGAACATCCTTCCTCAGATAAGGTGACCAAAACTGCACACAATACTCAAGGTGGGGGCTGCACTAGAACTATTGTACATAACAGAGAGGTGTTTCACCGCAAAGATGGAAAGGATAACATTTTGACGTCAAAAGCGACCATCCGCTAAAGGTTTCCTGGCAATACAGGCCATTGTCAGCAACGTTAATCAAGTCCTCATTTGCATCTGAATGGCATTTAATTACATATTGCAGGCCACCATTTACAAATTATTACTAAGTTCCCTTAGGAATATTGGGCACAATATTCCACCTCTTCATTCGTCAGTCCACGATTTTTGACCTATTGCTGTTTGTAGGAACTTGCTGTGCACAAATTGGTTGCCACGTTTCCTACATTACAACAGCGACTACACTTCAAAAAAAAAAAGTACTTCATTGGCTGTAAACTGCTTTGGGACGTCCGGTGGACGTGAAAGGTGCTAGATAAATGCAAGTTTGTTTTCATTAAAATTAATGAGAGAAAATCACAGAAGTGAAAAGTTCCAGCTGTTGTTTGTAATTTTGAACATCTTATCAACAGAAGCCAGCAAACATTGGCAATATAGGCGATTTTGTTAACCAGTCATTGATTTTGCACTATTCTTTTAATGCAGGTGAGTCAGCATGGCCTCTCTCTGCCTTCGCTCCCTGTAAAGGCATGGATTTAAAACAATAGCATGAAATGAATAAGAGTTTTAACAATACTGCAGTGTGTACCGTCTACAAGATACACTGCAGCAACTCGCCAAGGCTTCTTCTGCAGCACCTCCCAAACCCGCGACCTCTTCCACCTAGAAGGACAAGGGCAGCAGGCGCATGGGAACACCACCACCTCCAAGTTCCCCTCCAAGTCACACACCATCCTGACTTAGAAGTATATCGGCCGTTCCTTCATCGTCGTTGGGTCAAAATCCTGGAACTCCCTCCCTAACAGCACTGTGGGAGTACCTTCACCACACAGACTGCAGCGGTTCAAGAAGGTGGCTCAACACCACCTTCTCAAGGGCAATTAGGGATGGGCAATAAATGCTGGCCTTGCCAGCAATGCCCACATCACATAAACGAATTTAAAAAAAGGGGTTTGCCTGATTTAACACAGGAGTCCAAACGATGGTATTTTATTTTTGCAAAAAAAAAACAAGGCACGTGAACAAAGATCGCATTCTTTTCATCAAAAATAGTGACAGCAGTTTGACTGCCAATTCAAGCTCCACTTAAAAATTGGTTGAGAAAGGCTTGTCGCTCCTTACTGGCATTTGTCTCCTGCTCCAGTTGCTGTAACAGCCCATTTTGAAAACTGCCAAGCTGCCATACTGCCTGTGGAAAACCTCCAAGAACAATAGTAGAATCAGCAATGAGAAAAGTCCAATGAGCCTTTTGAAGTGGCCTTTCAGACTATTTGGGGGAAAAATTCGGTTGCTTTGCGTCTCTCCTTAGCGCCCAAACTGCCTAAGAGGGCGTTAATGGGGCACGAAGCAACTAGCGCCCGGGCGTGGCAATGTTTACGCCGCTCGCGAAATTGACCAGACATTTTGCAGCGGCGCTAAACACTACCGCCACGATCTCCTGCGCCCACAGATCGTGACGTCAATCGAGTGTGCAACGCCCCGGTAGCACCCTGGACCAGATATTGAGTGGCGCCCCCGCCTTACCGCTTGCCGCTAGTAACGACAGGTTGAGGGGAGCGTTTTGCTGTCAGAAAGGGACTGGGGGAGCGCTATTTAAAGGCGACCGCTTCCTGCCTTTTTTTGTCGGCGACATTTTTGCACCACGCATTCTGAGAGAGAGAGAGAGAGACTTCTGGAGAGATTCAACAGTGTCTGAAGGAGTTTTGGGTACTGAGCAGCACTTTGCAGGTTCATTTTGCTTTGACCTTCCTTGCATCGATTTAGAAGAGACTATGGGGGCTGCACTCTGAGCTCTTTCCCCGGGCCTCTTCATTGTTCTTTCCAACAGATTTGATATACAGGTCTCTCCAGACTGAGATTCAAGGCTGCAATGAGCAGGGCGTGGATGGAGAGCAAGATCGACCCTCCCCTTTAAGAACTGGCCGGCGCCAGTGTGTCTGTGTTGCATTGCTGACTGACATCACATGAGCTTCGCCAGCACTCTGAGGTAGCGCCTCGCTCCTCGGCGTTAGCGCCTTAAGAGAGGTGTGTAGCACATGATTTAGCGCTCCAATCACCTCCAGGGGCGATAAAAGCCAAGTTTGCAGTCGGAGGCGATAATTAGCACCAGGCGCTAAACTTTGCGCCCGGCCGTTAATTGCGCCCCAAACGGGGCGATACCGAATTTCTCCCTCTATCCACACTACTAACGTCCCATCCCTCTGCTCCGCCGCGACAGGGGCCGAATATATCTATCTCCGGTAACAATGGATTAAATTGATAAAAGAAAGACTTGCATTTATATAGCGCCTTTCACGACCACCGGACATCGCAAAGCGCTTTACAGCCAATGAAGTATTTTTTGAAGTGTGGTCACTGTTGTAATGTGGGAAACACGGCAGCCAATATGCGCACAGCAAGCTCCCACAAACAGCAATGTGATAATGACCAGATAATCTGTTTTAGTGATGTTGATTGAGGGATAAATATTGGCCAGGACACCAGGGATAACTCCCCTGCTCTTCTTCGAAATAGTGCCATGGGATCTTTTACATCCACCCGAGAGAGCAGACGGGGCCTCGGTTTAACGTCTCATCCCAAAGACGGCACCTCTGACAGCGCAGCGCTCCCTCAGCACTGCATTGGTTGTATCAGCCTAGCTTTATATGCTCAAGTCCCTGGAGTGGGATTTGAACCCACAACCTTCTGACTCAGAGGCGAGTGTGCTACCAACTGAGCCACAGCGGACACTGATGCGAGTGTTTCGAGTAAGACAACAAACTCAAATTTAAAGGGGGAATAAAAAGTCAGTGTGTGTTTTCAGCTCGATGCTTTCTTGGATAAACAAAATCTCAGGATTCAGCAGCAGCTGCTTCTATCAGCAACATCTAGATAGAAGGGCGAGCTCGAAGAATCATTATTGTGTTTTGCTGCACACTGCTTACTGTGCTGACTTGGTGCCATTGTACTCACTTCTTGACAGTACTTCATAGAAGCATTCACTGATGTATGGGTTTCATTTAAAAAAGCAACAGACTGTGATGAGTGAAAAGATTATTGAAATCAGAGAAGGGAATGGTATTTTTTTTTTAAGTTTAGCTAACTTGCTCTGTATCCCCCTACGCATTAAATACAATTTGAAGAAACAGGATGCTGTATATCATTTGCAAACATAGGTTATTATGGCCATCTCAATCTTCTGAAAAATTGTTCTTCAATTGTAAACACAATGGGGGTCATTTTGACTTTGTCCAATTGTGTAAAACGGGCGCTAGCGAATCGGCAGCCCGGGTTACATTTCTCCCCATTGAAGTCAATGGAAATAAATATCGGGAGATTTTCACACTATCGGACAAAGTCAAAATTACCCCCCAAAAACTTTATTTATTTTTCAGCTGATGCAACAAAAATGTACTAATTTCAGTAAGTTGTTTTAAAAGTGTCTTTATTGCCTCCGGTTGGATGTAGATTTGGGCCTAGATTTTCAGTGTGCCGTGAGGCGGGCTGTTAGGCGTGCGGGGGGCAAAAATCCCGAATTCGGGGGTCCCGACACCATCCCGCCCAAAACCCACCTCCACGTAAGTTTCAAAGGAGGCGGGTACCCGCCCCGCACTGGGACCCGCCGACCCAAGGTGGGAAGGGATTAGTGCCAATTAACTGCCTGTTAACAGGCAGTTTTCAGCCTAATCCCTATTTTGAGGGGCGTCGTGTGGGATTCCCGACGGCTCCAAACCACGCCAGGTTAGAGCAGGCGGGCCGTCGGGTTGAAGGACTTGGAGGGGTCGAGATGTCGGTGTACAGGTGAGTGATGGGTGCATGAGTGCAAAGGTAAGTGTGTTTGGTATGTCTAAAGTGTGTAAAGAAGTTTAAATTACCTGTACTTACCTTAACAGCCTTTCTTCCTCCAGGTGTCGGGAGTCCGTCATTCAGCACTGAAAGCAGAATGGCTGTGATCTGTCAAAAGTGACAGCCTTCAGCTTTCAGTGCCGGTGAGAGTTCTAACTGAGTCTGCGTAGAAGGACTCAGGTTAGAAGTCAGACTGTCAATGTTTGACAGCTACAAACAGCTGTGAAACACTGATATTTCATCTGTCAGCACCTCTTGACAGATGAAATTTCAGTCTGTGACGTCACCTGTTGCCGGGTGGCCCTTAATTGGCCTGCTGAGCCCGCTGGGCGGGCTCAACAAGGTCAATCAAGGGAAAACCGCGTGGATTGGCCGGACGTCGATGGAGGCGGGACTAAAACCCGAAAGTTGTAGTCCCGCCTCCTTCCCGACTGCTGAATGAAAATCCAGCCCATGGTTTTTGAAGCAACTTGTTCCAAAATCTGCTCCTTTATTTCTGGCAGATCTATTCTACAATCAGTTGCTGTACAAAAATGTAAGCACATTTTCTTTATATTTTTTAATACTATTTATTAAAGTGAAACAAATTAACAACAAGCAGTAAAACAGCTGCATCCGTGGTCTACTTATCACTAATTACCGTCCTGTCGATTTAGAAATAAGTTAAGGTGTCCCCCAGATGCTATGTCTTTACAACCCTGCCCTTTTAGTTGTTCAAGAAAGTGCTGCTTTGTTTGAAGTCATTGCTGTTGTCTTCCTAGGTCAAATAGATACAGAGGACCTTGCTGCAGGAGTTCCTCAGGGCAGCGTCCTAGGTCCAATTATCCTCAGCTGCTTCATCAATGACCTTCCCCTTATCACAAGGGCAGAGGTGGCGCTATTTGCTGATGATTGCACAGTGTTCAGCTCCATTTGCAATTTCTCAGATAATGAAGCCGTCCGTGCCCGCGTGCAGCAAAATCTGGACAACATCTGGCTTTGTGCTGATGAGGGGCAAGTAATATTCGTGCCACACAAGTGCCAGGCAATGATCATCTCCAACAAGAGAGAGAGTCCAGCCACCTCCCCATGACATTTGATGGCATTACCATCGCCTTTACCTTCTCAAGGGCAACTAGGGAAAGGCAATAAATGCTGGCCTTGCCAGCGGCACCCAAATCCTGAGAATGATTAAAAAGACGTGTTGAATTCATACTGAATACCTTTGGTCAGGATATAGTCTGCAGCCTGCCACCCTTGTGTGTTTTATTTCAGCTGTTGCTTCTCTTAATTCTAAACCAATTTGTCTTGTTGCAAATTTTGCTGACATCTCCAGACTTGCCAAATTACTTTCTCTTTGAAGATGACTGCTATTTAAGGAATAAATTGTTTACTTGACTTTTTAAAAAATATAAAAATAAACACTTGACATATTTGTTGAGTGCCTGACCCTTTGTCGCTCTGAAAGGCCGACTCGTGGAAATGTTTAGATGTCTTGTCAGTGATGCATGTCACAGTTTAAGTTTGCCATGATTGATAGCTCAGGTGGTTTCGCAATGTTATTTTTTTTTTGCCTGACTGTGTTGGACGGACTAAGTTGTATTTCTTTAGTGTGCGTACCATATGAGGCCTCCACACATATGGTACTCCATTTCATGGTACGTGTAATATGTCTCAACGCCCTTCGAAAGTCAACTGATTGATTTGCTGATCAAAATGTGTCAAATAATCAGCAGAATATTTACACTACACTAACAACAGCTTTTACCCAGTGGCTTGTAAGGTAGATGTGCAGCGTGCTGTGGCACTGAGCCATACCGAACCAGGAAGACCCCTGGTCAGTGCTGAGTTGGGCGAGCTCAACGCAGCCAGGGAGGTGGTGGCAGTGCTGCAGGAGAGAGGGGGGGGGGGGGGAAGTTGGCCAGATTTGCCCAATTCAGATTTTTCCACTGGCAAGTGTGCTTATTGATGTTAAGTGATTGGAATCAGCTCCCAAAGTTGAATAGCCCATCGGTCTAAGCTCACGTGAAGAATCGGCCACGTGGATGAGGTACCACCACATCCTCCCCCCACCCCCAGAAAACCACATCCATGACTGAGTCACTAGGAGTAAGAAAACTGGGTAAAAGCTGTTTTTAGTGTAGTGTAAATATTCTGCTGATTATTTGACACATTTTGATCAGCAAATCAATCAGTTGACCTGCGAACGGTGTTGAGACATATTACACGTACCATGAAATGGAGTACCATATGTGTGGAGACCTCATATGGTACGCACACGAAAGAAATACATCATTTTTGGCAAGCCATGGCCAAGCACCAATGCCTGATACCGTGGAGTTCCATCAGTCCTTCCACCACGCTGAGTTGCTGCCTCCAACTGCATTTCTGGTGGGGAAACACCCACAAGAGACCAGGCGCCTCCCAAGGGAAAGAGGGGCAGGCGATAATTCGGAAGGAGCGTAATCTCGAAGCTGTTGAACACACCTTGTAGCAACTGGTTGCAGATGACGGAAAGCTAAGAGAATATTGCCTGCTGTCTATCAGATAGGGATGGTGTAGGGTTTGCGGGAGGCAGAAATTAAGGATAAGTGGCCCTTTGAATCAAGATTATAACAAAGCAATGGCCATAAGGTCATGGGACTGATAAACAAACAGAAGTTGGTTTCCATCAGATAAGTGTGATAAACAAACAAGATGCACAGAGATCTCCAGCATTGAGCATTCTTGTAATTGGTACTGGCTGTTGGACAGATATCATACAGGAAACTTTTTTTTATCCGGCACCGACGGGACCGACGTGGTGCTGGTTCATCAAAAATTCCGGATCACCGAGCGCTATAGTAAAAGATAGAGAGCTGAGAGCTCCGTATAAAGCAACAAACCCTGTTGCTTAGCAACAGGTTCAGAACAATGGCCACAAGTTACAAGCGTCTCTGTAGCTTAGCAACAGCTGCAGCCACACCCTTGCACAGCAACAAATGGAGGAAGGCAAGTAATATGAAGTGTGAACCTACTCCTGAATTTTGCCGGTTAACCAAGATTTCCGGTTATTTAGGTGCCGGTAAATCGAAAGGTTCCTGTATACGTCCTGACATATTTTCTGTTTGTAACAACAAAAACAACTTGCATTTATATAGCACCTTTAACATAGTAAACATCCCAAGGCGGTTCACAGGAGCGTTATGAAACAAAATTTGACACCGAGCCACATAAGGAGATATTAGCAAAGCAAAATACTGTGGATGCTGGAAAGCTGAAATAAAAACAGAAAATGCTGGAAATACTCAGCGGGTCAGGCAGCATCTGTAAAGAGAGAAACAGAGTTAACGTTTCAGGTCGATGACCCTTCATCTGATTGGAAAAAGTTGGAGATGTAACAGGTTTTTAAGCAAGTGTAGGGGCAGGGAGAGGGGGGAGGGGAGGAAAGAACAAAAGGGAAGGTCTGTGATAGGATGGAAGGCAGGAGAGATTAAGAGACAAAAGGGATGATGGTGCGAGGCAAAAGGAGATGGTAATGGGACAAGTTAAGAAACAAAAGATGACTCTAGATGAAGTGTAAATGGCAATGGCAGAATGATCGACAGCTGCCATGTGAGAGAAAAAAAATAAGGGCAGAGGTTATAGTCTGAAATTGTTGAACTCAATGTTGAGTCCAGAAGGCTGTAACGTGCCTATTCAAAAGATGAGGTGCTGTTCCCCGAGCTTATGTTGAGCTTCACTGGAACAGTGTAAGAGGCCGAGGACAGAGAGGTCAGAGTGGGAGTGGAGTGGAGAATTAAAGTGACAGGCGACTGGAAGCTTGGGATCACCCTTACGGACAGAACGGAGGTGTTCTGCAAAGCGGTCACCCAATTTGCGTTTTGCTCTCCCCAATGTAGAGGAGACCAGGAGCCAATGTAGGTCAGCGAGCACAGGTGTGATGGGTGAATGGGACTTGATGCGAGTTAGGATACGGGCAACAGAGTTTTGTAATAAAATTTGACGTGATTTGGGAACACTGAAGCATTGGTCAGCTGTCAAATTAAGGTTACTTGCAAATCAGCCATTAGTGATGTAATTATATCAAACAAAAACAACTTGCATTTATATTATTCTTCACAGGAGCGTTATCAAACAAATTTTGACACCGAGCCACATACGGAGATATTAGGACAGGTTTTAAGGAGCGTCTTAAAAGGAGGAGAGAGGGGTAGCGAGGCAGAAACGTTTAGGGAGGGAATTCCAGGGTTTAAGGCCTAGGCAGCTGAAGGCGCGGCCGCCAATGGTGGTACAATTAAAATAGGGGATGCGCAAGAGGCCAGACTTGGAGGAGCACAGAAACCTCGGAGGTGACAGAGATAGGGAGGGGCTAGGTGTAAGATTCGAAAATTTTCAGCAAAAATCACGCAAGAAAACTGGATAAAATAAGACTGTTTATTGACCAAAGTAAGCTTGCACAGAAAAACCTTTGATAAAAGGGCATACAAAATGGCCGCCAAGCCCCGTGATCAGTTTCTGAACCAGTTTATTTCTGTTACTGCAAGCTAGACAGGCTTGTGGATTGAAGACAGTAAACCCGCGAAAGCCAGTATCTGGGAACCGAAACTCAGAGCAACAGCATACATATTCAATGGATTATAAGTACAGGATGGGGCCCGTCAAGATATGGGCGGACAATGTAAAAACACTTATACCCATTTATTGTACAAAGGAAAAACCGTTTAGCAGCCATCAAGGAAAATGTCCGGACTGATCAATATGCGAACCGAGCCGCGGTGACAATGCAAAGGACATTAACAGACATTATCGGCCAGGAAGGCCAGTTCAAGTTATCACCGGCTCCGTTACAAGACAAAGCGCCCCTGCAGAGATCTCTGCCCGCCAAAATTAATACAAAGACAGGACTATGATTTGGCGGGAGATAAGACTGTCCCAAAAGAGTATAACTATGGATTGAAAGTCCATCTAAGTTACTTCTTCACTGCTACGGCTTCTTGTTGGGCGACTTCAGGCTTCCATTTCTTCAAGAACTTTCTTCTACGAGGAACGAACGAAGGGCGGACGGTGCCCGGATCGGCGCCTCTTCCACTTCGGCAGATCGATGAAAACGTTTTCGTCTTTTTAAAGACGGACGGTTTCGGAAAAAGGACAACGTGGCCGGTGTTCAGCCAAACAAGGCTCGGCCACGACGAGAAGACGACAAGGGTGGCCCGGGTACTGGGGTCGGGAGATCATCGACGACCCAGGCCGACGGAGAAGAAACCCTCTGGAGAACCGGCGATCGATGCCACAAGATTCTCCCATGTGCATAACCTGCATCTAGGTCTACTCCACGAACAAAAATCCACGACAGGCCTAGTGGATCTCAACCTTGACGAGCGCTCATCGAGGCTGGGTCTACCCCACCGCCTCGAGGGAGGAGAGAATATCGACTGCGCCAGAAGCTTCCAATCCACGTGACGACGGGAAGCGGTGTCAAAAAGGCTGTGAACCCCTTTTCGCGATTTCGAGAGTGGTGAGCATGATCCCAAGTTCCCCAGGTCGAAACTTAGTTTAGGTATAGGGGAGGGAGTTAAGGGAAATCGTAATGTGTTTCCCCTTTTACGATGTGCCGTGTGTTCCCCATTTCCATAGAGTCAAGTTCATAAATTTGTGCATGATTGTAGTTACTTTAATCTGTGCCTATGACATGTATTTTGTAATGCTTCAAACTGTTCAAAAATAAAAGCATCCATTTCGTGCTATTCAGCCTGGTCTATTGAGTCCTCTTCTCTGCACTACTGTTCTCTGCATCTAAGTCCAAGGTCTAGAACCGTAGGGGGGGTGGGTCGAACCACTCAAGGGTAATTCTTGCACGAAGCCTGGCAGGGGGCCAGAACGGGCAAGAGAGCAGGAAAAAAAACCCTACAGAAATGGCGACCGCGGCAGGACCTTGGCAGCAGGAAAGTAGTGTGTTAGGTCAAGATCTGAATAAACGAAATGTGATGGATGAAAGAATAGCAGATTATGTTTTCGGAAAAGTCAACCTCACAAAACAATGGATATCTGATCTACTAAGGGATAGGCGCCCGCTAGACGCAGCCATCAAGTGGACAGCGGGTAGAGAGCATAAGAAATCTGTAGAAAAGGCGGTCTGGCTGAGGAAGACCACGGAGGAAGTAGTACTAGATCAGCTCACGATCAGTTATAGAAACAACAAGGGCAAGAAAACGCCTGTTGTGAAAGGAAAGGTGCATGAGGTGAGACCCGCAGCCTCTGCTAAAAAGGAATGGCGTCAGGAGGGAAATCGCCATCCCCAAGCCAATAGCAGTTGTTACGGGTGTGGGAAGGAGGGTCATTGGCGCAAGGACTGTAGGAATCCTTGGAAGGATAAGAGGGAGAGAGCGTTCGCCGCAGCCCAAGATCAAGCCCAAGCCCGAGTCGCCAGCGGCCCGAGAGTTTACCCAACACCAGCACAACCACAAGTGCAGGCCGCTGCCCCAACACCAGTCCAGAACCCAACCGTAGCCTCTGCCCCGAATAAAGGGGGTGGTGCGGTTGTGGACCCCGCTGCGATCGAGTCAGTCTTGGAGACTATGCGGTCTCTGATGACCTGGCAGGGGAAGGTAGCGGTTGCTAACAGCCCTATCGCCCCCGAGACCCCAGCCGAAACACCTAAATGACTGATGCCCACGCAGCCCGTCTACTTGTGTCCGCTCCGCTATGACGCTTGGAGAAGACCTGTGGTGGAGATGGAGGTGGAGAAACAAAGGGGTAGTTACCTGTTGGATATGGGAGCTTCGTGTATCGTGATCCACACGGACAAACCTTTTGCCTCACCTCTGTCCGCCCAGGCTCCATATTTAGTAGCGGGTTTCACAGGTAGAGAACAGGCTGGCGCGTACTCCCTCCCGCTCTCCATTCAGTTGGGAGCGCTCCACACCACATGGACGTGCATCCTATTGAAGTGGAATGAGGGGGGGAGAAAGGCATCCTCGGGGCTGATTTCTTGGTGGAACACGGGATCCTCGTGGACCTGAGAAATCACTGTCTCTGGGGAGCCGAGGGCGGTTTAGGTAAGGTAGTCGTAATCCCGGGGAAGGAAGAAAAGGGGGCCCTGTGCACTATGAAGCCGTCAGGAGGTTACGATCTCGAGCTCATGGTAACAAACGTCCCAACGGACTTGCAGGCGCGTGTGTCAGAAAATCTGACCGCGTTCACCACCCACAAGCACGACTGCGGGAGAGTCACTGGGTTCGAAGTCAGCGTAGACGGGGACCCCATGATCCGACCCCAAAAGCAGTATAATTTCCCCAAGGAGGCAGAACCCGACATGGAGACAGCAGTATCTTCATTGGTACAGCAGGGCGTGTTGAGGACGATAGCCACCCACGTGAACTCCCCATTATGGCCGGTAAAGAAACCGGACAATTCGTGGAGAGCCACGGTGGACTACAGAGTCCTCAATAGTAATATCCCAGCCTGCGCGCCCACGGTAGCAGCAGTTGCAGACTTAATAGGGAGTATTCCAGCATCGGCGACCACATTCACGGTGCTGGACATCTCGAACGGTTTTTGGTCCATTCCGCTGCGGCGGGAGGACCAGTACAAGCTTGCCTTTACTTTCAAAGGGCAACAGTACACTTGGAACTGCTTACCACAGGGTTTTCACAACAGCCCCAGCATTTTCCATCAGTGCATGGCGGGGAGTTTGAAAGAGTTCAGCCAGCCCAACCAGATAGTGCAGTATGTGGACGACTTACTCCTGTTCACAGATACAAGGGAGCAGCACGGCCCACTGTTAGCCGAATTGTTGGAACTGTTAGAAAGGAAGGGTTTCAAAGTAAACCCAAAGAAAGCCCAGATCGGCCAGCAGGAAGTTAAATTCCTGGGTCTGGCCATCCGCGCTGGGGAAAGATCCATAGATAAGGCCAGACGGGAATCTATACAAGATCTGCCGATTCCCAACACAGTAACGGGTGTAAGGTCCTTTTTGGGATTGACCGGGTACTGCAGAGATTTCATCGAGGACTATGCTGCCACAGCGGCCCCGCTACTTCGACTCTTACACAAGGGAGTCGAGTGGTCTTGGGACGAGGGGTGCCAGGCAGCATTCGAGAAGTTGAAAAGAGATCTGCAGACCGCGCCAGCCCTAGGGGCCATAGATGGGGGAGAGGAGTTCTTTCTGGAGGTAGCCGCTAGTGGGGACAGCCTGAGCGCAGTGCTGCTCCAAGAGCGGCACGGCAAGCTAAGACCAGTAGTTTATTCCTCCAGGGTGCTCACGGATGTGGAGAGGAGTTTCTCCAATTGCGAACGGCATCTCCTGGCCACGCATTGGGCTGTGAACAGATCAGTGATCTTCACAGGGACCTCTCCCATTACGCTCCTCACCCATCACACCCCCACGAAGATGCTTCTGGACGGGAGGATTAAGGATGGGACCGTAAGCAGCGCTCGGATTGCGCGCTGGACCCTCCTCCTTTCCCAGATGGATCTCAAAGTTAAAGGCCTCTGCGCGCCAAGGCTCGCAGCCAATATGGCATATCCCGGGACAGCCCATCAATGTTCCGTAGAAGGGGTATGGGAAGTTAACATAGGTTTACGGGCCGGGATACATCCCACAGGCCGCGAGATCTACGTAGACGGTTCTAGCACTGTAGCTGACGGCAAGCGACTCACAGGGTGTGGAGTTTATGACCCTGCGGCAAACATTGCCCTGGCAATTAAGCTCCCCAGCACTATGAGCGCGCAGCAGGCTGAACTGTCCGCGGTGGCGTACGTGGTTACCCACCCCGAGATTTTCCCGACCCCATACACGATTTGCTCAGACAGCATGTTCATGTGCAATTCGTGTACAGAGTACCTCGCCATCTGTTCCCGACGCGGGTACACCTCCGCGGACGGGCGGCCTTTAACAGTTAAGCCCTAGCAGCTGTGGGGGAGAAAGGAGAGGTGTTCATCCATAAGGTGAAGGCTCACTCCACTACAGAACCCCGCAGTCAGGGCAACCAGCAGGCGGATGCGCTAGCCAGGGAGGGTGCCCGCAACGGCATTCTCTGGGACCCATACGAACCCGGACCCGTGGCGGCAATCCAAGGCAGGGAGGGAATTCCCGGGAACACAGGGGTGACACCGCCCCCAGACCTAAAGACCGTCCAAACCCTGGATCCCGCCCTAAAAGCAGTCCTAAAAGCCATCACAGAGGGCAAACAGGTAGAAGGTCCGTACAGTACGGCAGCCCTCACAGTCAAAGAAGGTATGCTGTTCCGAGAGGAGCAGTGGGTTGTGCCGCAGCAGCACCGAAGGGAATTCCTGCAATTGGCCCACGAGGGTCCAGGAGCGGGACACCCCGGACCTGAGGTCACCTGGCAACGGGTGGAGCAGGCGGGATGGTGGCCGGGACTTCGGGACGATGTCCGCGAGTTCTGCGCAAGCTGTCTTGTGTGTGCTGCTAACAACCCAGACCCCCACAAAAGGAAGGTGCCCATGGGGCACATCAGGAGGGTAGAGGGACCATGGCAGTCGATTCAGGTTGACTACATAGGGCCCCTGCCCGCCGCCCAGGGAGGCTATAAGTACTGCCTTGTCCTGGTAGATGTGCTCACCAAATGGGTAGAAGCCTTCCCGTGCAGAACAGCTACGGCACTGGGTACTGCTAAGATCTTGATTCGGGAAGTGTTCTCACGGTGGGGACTCCCCCGTTTTGTAGAGTCCGACCAAGGGAGTCAGTTCACCGGTCAAGTAATGCAGAACGCCCTCAAGTCTTGGGCATTGAGGGAAAGTGGCACGTAGCATACAATCCCCAGTCATCCGGGATTGTTGAGCATATGAATCGGACCCTCAAGGAAAAGCTGAGGAAAGAGACAATGGGCTCGCCCCAGAAATGGGCGGAGGTCCTGCCTTTAGTCCTCATGGGGATCCGAGCCAGCCAGTCCAAAAGCACGGGGTATTCCCCGCACGAGTTAATGACTGGAAGGATCATGCGAACACCCACCCATGTGCTAGCCCCGGTGCTCACTGAGGGCCAGCTCCGAGAGGTGAAACGGGACAAATTCGCCCAAACCCTCTCGGAGCGCCTGAGACAGATTTATGGACAGGCGGCTGGGAACATGGGAAGACAGCACCAGGGAAATAAACTGTTGTTGGAACCTCGGAAACAACAAGAGTGGGTAGTCGGAGACCAGGTCATGGTCCGAAACTACGCCAGGGTAGGGAGTTTTGAACCACTGTACATGGGGCCATACAGCATTGTAGACAAGGCCAGCCCCATGGTTTATGCAGTGAAGACGCCCCGACGTACCAAATGGTTTCACATCAACCAGTGTAAACTGTTTAAACCGGGTACACAAGGGCCACCAAAGGGGACCAGGTCTGAGAACAAAGATCCTCAGCCTGTAACAGAGTCACAGACCACACAGGCTGGAGCAGTAGCCTGCGTGAAGGGAGAGGCCATCCCATTGGAGTGGGAGGTCTCATCTTTTGAATGGGATTTAGGCAGGGGAGAGCCCGAACAGCTCAACCTCGCTTTAGACCCAATCACGGAGGAGGAAGAGTCAGAGGGTGGCAGTCCCGCCCTCGACTCAAGCTTGGGGGAGGTAGGGAGTGGGGGCGGAGACTCGTTACCTGTAGGGACAGGTGAGGTGGAGTCAGAAGCCACAGATCCCGACCCCGGGGGGGCGGAGCCTGAGGGAGGGGAGCTGGAGCCGGCAGCTGTGGAGGAACCACAGGCTGTAACGGTAACAGTCCCAACCCCCGGTCCATCGGCCCCGGGAGCCCAACCCAAAGCAGCCCCTCGTAGGTCGGCTCGAGCGCCCCAGCCCAGAAAATTTTGGCCAGATTCTCCCCATCCTTCCCAACCACGGTTTAAAGCAGCCCCAGGAAGACATGATCCCCGTTCAGCAGCGACAGGCTGCGGGGATCAAAGCCAAAGATCAATGCAGCCCCACCGCAGGGTGTGGCACACGACAGACCTCACAGGGATTCGGAAAGCCGCCCCACGGAGGGCGGCGCTGTACATAAGTTAAGTTAGGTAATTATGGTCATAGTTTAAGGAATGTAAAGTATATGGTGTTAAGAGTACAATTTTGAGGTCTGCCCGGTATGTGTGTTTGTTAGGGAGCGGGGTCCAGGAACCCGCGCGTCCAATTAATTTAGGCCAGCACCTATCGGGAGCCCGGCTACATCATTTTGTTGGTTACAGAAACCTGGGATACGATGGAAAGGATTGTCGTCGCGTTCATGGCGATCGGGTGCGGGTGGGCCTACCGAGGCCGCACCAAGGACGTCATCATTTTCGGGTGCTCCGGGGACACGGCCCCCATCGCAACGGATGGGACGGGGGAGCGAGAGGTAGAGGAAACCGCCACCTACTTCCACCAAGGGAGATGGCCAGGTTGGCTGGGAACGAATTCTACGGAATATTCCAGCAATTTCGGTTTTGCCTACCAAGAGACTTCATTAACGTGCCCTCGAGTGAGGATCCTAGCGCCCAGAGTCAGCGTTACCGTGGGAAAGAGGATTTGTCTGGTGTGCAATGGGAACGTACCACCAAGGCGATGGTGGTGGCTACGAAAGCTGGGAAAGGACATGAGAAACTCTACGGTCGAGTAGGAGCGACTGGGTAATAATACCCATCGGACTATTACGGGAACTCACGGACAATTACGTGTGTGTTGGGACAAATGGTGGGAACCAGATGAGGGAATATATGTCTGTATGTGGGGTTCGAGACACGTCTGCCCCAAGGGCGTGTCCATCTTCTTCCAGAGGCAGTGGCAGGATGAAGGGAAGGGGATGAGATGGGATGTTAGCACTCGAGCGTGCGGAGCCCCATACTCCCCTATTCCGGTGAACGCCACTGAACTCATCACCCGCCCACGCAAGCCCCTGCCCACGCTTCCGGTAGCACTAGCCCAGAAAGGAGGGTGCCCAACCACCACCAAGGGACCCGGGAACGGTTTAGTATTGGTACCCACCGGTCAGGTGCTGTACCAAGGGGTACACTACGCGGTGGCCTCAGTGATTTTAAATCTCACTGAGGTAAGATTGCCGGAGTGGTGTCCCAAAGAAACGGAACAATTATACCAGGTCCTGTTAACCCGTATGTTTAGACAATTTTACGAATTTGACTTTGCCGACATCGACAGAGACAAATTATACACCACACCGCCAGAAGTTTTGGATCGAGTCGGGAGGCAAAGAAGGGGTACTGTAAATGACATATTCACTGCTTTTAATACCGGGACATCTGTTGTCAACGCTCTAGATAACGTGGAGCTGCAGACACAGATCAACGGTTTAAAAGCCCAGTTAAGGAACATATTGACAGACGAAAACAAGGTAGTGGGTTCTGAGTTGCATGAGGACCAGGCCATGACACTACACTTTAAGGACATAATTGCTGAGCTGGAGAAACACGCGAGAACGGTAAATGCACTCATTGAGGATCGGAATGCGTCCGATCAAGCTGCGCAAAACGAGGCCTGTGTGCTGTACGGGGCGTGGTTATTGGGCGAGGACCGCAGTAATCTTGAGGATTTAAAACAGGGTTTGGTCCCGTCCTGGGTCAGCAACAAGCACTTGCAAGCGCTCCACCCTTTTGAGAATGCATTAAGCCCGTGCCAGCTCAGGCTAGCCGCAGAAGCATACCCAGTTCCAGTGGACTGCGGACATTCGAATCACACTATTATGGGAATAGTAGTAAGAATGCCGGTGTTGGGTCCCGCAGCAAAGCCCGCCCCGGTATACAGAGTAGAGAACATTGGAGTCATTCAGGGGGGCACACACATTCGTTACGCAGTGGTCCCGCCTTACGTCATCAGATGGGAGCGTACGATGACAGGCACCGACCTCTCGGGATGTCGGAGCCGGGGAGCACACATCATCCTGTGTCCCCAGCACTTGAATGCCTTTTTGAAACCACAGTGCGGGTTCAGAACCGCTAGCGCGAAGCCGGTGAATTGCACCATGGAGGCAATGGCAGAGGACCATGTGCCCCCACAGGTAGCATATATCGGGGGTGGGACATACTGCGTCACCACTGCAGCGCCTCAGTACCGATATGGACAACACGAGTGGTGTTCGGTCGGTGATAGCAGTTTCTGTTTCAAACCCAGGGCCGAGGTTCAAGTGGCACAACAACGAATTGTTCCCATTCCTGTGCCCTCCACCGTACACATCACTATCAAAGAGAATTTCACAGACTTACAACGATTTGTCGCGCATTTTGGTTATGTCATTCCCCCTCTTCCCGAACACCTCACCAAGATTTTAAAAGCCTTTATAATTTCGCAGAAACATTTCTACACACTGGAGCAGAAGACTTTAGAGATAGGAAAAGACATATTGGACATAACCATCCCACCATGGTGGGACTTGTTCACCAACATAGAAATCCCAGCCTGGATTAGAATAGCATCCCATATCCTAGTAGGATGTCAGGTTTTAATTGTGATATTTTTGCTCTTCGTGCATTGTAAGAGAGGCAAACGCCTCCAGAGGCACGAGAACGCGGGCGAATGGAAAGAACGCTATGTGCGAATGGGGGAAGAAGACACCCCACTTTAAGCTGCTAGTAGAAGATTAAGAGTCCATCCATTTTAAGATTTTTTTTTGGTTTTTGTTTCTCTTTTGAACATCCGTGTTTTCTTTTGCGTTTGGTTTGGGTTATAAGGAATTAAGTATTGTTATGTTATTAGTCGTTATTAAGTTTTGATTAATAAAAGGTGTATGCAGATGGCGCAAAAGGGTATCAACCCCTGCCCATCTGACAGGTGAAGGTGTTATAGTTTAAGATTTGCTGTCTATGATTCCAAATGTGCATGAGGTAATTTTCATTTTCTCCGGAAATGGGAACTGCATGTGTCGTGAGGGGCATAGATAGTTAAGTGCCAGGAATGTTTGGATGTGGGGAATCAGGGAAAATTTGCTCATCAAGGATTGATACTTTAAGCAAGCTATCAGTATCACAGGGGGGCCTGTAAGATTTGAAAATTTTCAGCAAAAATCACACAAGAAAACTGGATAAAATAAGACTGTTTATTGACCAAAGTAAACTTGCACAGAAAAACCTTTGATAAAAGGGCATACAAAATGGCCGCCAGGCCCCGTGATCAGTTTCTGAACCAGTTTATTTCTGTTACTGCAAGCTAGACAGGCTTGTGGATTGAAGACAGTAAACCCGCGAAAGCCAGTATCTGGGAACCGAAACTCAGAGCAACAGCATACATATTCAATGGATTATAAGTACAGGATGGGGCCCGTCAAGATATGGGCGGACAATGTAAAAACACTTATACCCATTTATTGTACAAAGGAAAAACCATCAAGGAAAATGTCCGGACCGATCAATATGCGAACCGAGCCGCGGTGACAATGCAAAGGACATTAACAGACATTATCGGCCAGGAAGGCCAGTTAAGTTATCACCGGCTCCGTTACAAGACAAAGCGCCCCTGCAGAGATCTCTGCCCGCCAAAATTAATACAAAGACAGGACTATGACTTGGCGGGAGATAAGACTGTCCCAAAAGAGTATAACTATGGATTGAAAGTCCATCTAAGTTACTTCTTCACTGCTACGGCTTCTTGTTGGGCGACTTCAGGCTTCCATTTCTTCAAGAACTTTCTTCTACGAGGAACGAACGAAGGGCGGACGGTGCCCGGATCGGCGCCTCTTCCACTTCGGCAGATCGATGAAAACGTTTTCGTCTTTTTAAAGACGGACGGTTTCGGAAAAAGGACAACGTGGCCGGTGTTCAGCCAAACAAGGCTCGGCCACGACGAGAAGACGACAAGGGTGGCCCGGGTACTGGGGTCGGGAGATCATCGACGACCCAGGCCGACGGAGAAGAAACCCTCTGGAGAACCGGCGATCGATGCCACAAGATTCTCCCATGTGCATAACCTGCATCTAGGTCTACTCCACGAACAAAAATCCACGACAGGCCTAGTGGATCTCAACCTTGACGAGCGCTCATCGAGGCTGGGTCTACCCCACCGCCTCGAGGGAGGAGAGAATATCGACTGCGCCAGAAGCTTCCAATCCACGTGACGACGGGAAGCGGTGTCAAAAAGGCTGCGAACCCCTTTTCGCGATTTCGAGAGTGGTGAGCATGATCCCAAGTTCCCCAGGTCGAAACTTAGTTTAGGTATAGGGGAGGGAGTTAAGGGAAATCGTAATGTGTTTCCCCTTTTACGATGTGCCGTGTGTTCCCCATTTCCATAGAGTCAAGTTCATAAATTTGTGCATGATTGTAGTTACTTTAATCTGTGCCTATGACATGTATTTTGTAATGCTTCAAACTGTTCAAAAATAAAAGCATCCATTTCGTGCTATTCAGCCTGGTCTATTGAGTCCTCTTCTCTGCACTACTGTTCTCTGCATCTAAGTCCAAGGTCTAGAACCGTAGGGGGGGGGTGGGTCGAACCACTCAAGGGTAATTCTTGCACGAAGCCTGGCAGGGGGCCAGAACGGGCAAGAGAGCAGGAAAAAACCCCCTACATAGGCCATGGAGGGATTTGAAAGCAAGAATGAAAATGTTTTAATTGAGGTGCTGCTGGACCGGGAGCCAATGTAGGTCAGCGAGCACAGGGGTGACAGGTGAACGAAACTTGGTGCGAGTTAGGAAATGGGCAGCAGAGTTTTGAATGAGCTCAAGTTTATGGAGGGTGCAAGGTGGGAGGTCGGTCACGAAAGCATTGGAATAGTCAAGTCTAGGAGGTAACAAAGGCATGGATGAGGGTTTCAGCAACAGATGAGCTGAGGCAAGCGACAGTAGACAGCAGCGAGTTAAACATGCAAAATGATGTAAACATTCTCTCTAATCTTCATTCTATGTCAATACTTATATTTCTAGAGAGATGAGAACTACCAGTTTGTTTTTATTGGCAGAACATATTTTGTCTGCAGGCAAAGCAGATGCCATATTGGCCAATATTTCTATTCATTGCCACATGTGCCTAAAAAGACAATAGAGAGTGCCATGGGACAATGTTACTCTGATACAAACATCAAATTAATACACTGTTACACTTGAATCTTAAACGAATTTAAAATCTCTTTAGGAGTAAGAGCCATGTAACACAGTTACACTTTCCAACACTCCAAGGTTCAAGTCCCCACCCCAGAGACTCGAGCACAAAATCTCGGCTGACACTCCAGAGCAGTACAGAGGGAGTGCTGCACTGTCAGAGGTGCCGTCTTTCGGATGAGGTGTTAAAGCGATTCCCCATCTGCCCTCTCAGGAGCACGTTAAAGATCCCACGGCACTATTCGAAGAAGAGCAGGTGGTGTTCTCCCCAGTGTCCTGGGCCAGTATTTATCTCTCAATCAACATCACTAAAACAGATTATCTGGTCATTATCTCATTGCTGTTTGAGGGAGCTTGCTTTCTTTCAGTGCAAATAACCTAATCACACCTTTTGTTTGTGTCTTTGCTTCTCTCCCACATGGCAGCTGTCTTTCATTCTGCCAGCGCAATTTACACTTCATTTAGAGCCATCCTTTGTTTCTTAACCTGTCCCATTACAGGAAACTTTTTTTAAATCCGGCACGGACGGGACCGGCGTGGTGCCGGTTCATCAAAAATTCCGGATAACCAAAAGCTATAGTAAAAGATACGGAGCCGAAAGCTCCGTATAAAGCAACAAACCCTGTTGCTTAGCAACAGCTTCAGAACAATGGCCACAAGTTGCAAGCGTCTCTGTAGTTTAGCAACAGCTGCAGCCACAGCCTTGCACAGCAACAAATGGAGGAAGGCAAGTAATAAAAGTACACCTACCCTTGAATTTTGCCGGTTAACCGAGATTTCCGGTTATTTAGGTACCGGTAAATCGAAAGTTTCCTGTATCATCATCTTTTGCCTTGAATATCTCTGAATGTCTTTTAACCTCTCCTGCCTGCTATCCTATCACAGACCTTCCCTTTTGTTCTTTCATTCCCCTCCCCCCTTTCCCAGCCCCTACACTTGCTTAAAATCTGTTCCATTTCCTGCTTTTTTCCAGTTCTGACGAAAGGTCATCGACCGGAAACGTTAACTCTGTTTCCCTCTTCACAGATGCTGCCTGACCTGCTGAGTATCTCCAGCGTTTTCTGTCTTTATTAACCTAATCACCGTCCTGTGAGTTGAGCACTGGTAGACGGCTCCACCGGTGACTTTGCAATGCCAATAATGCAGCTCTGCATAATGAGAGCTTGCTTAAAAAGTCAGGACTTCCACTTGTATACTGCGTGCACACAGTCACGCTTCTCACTGCTAAGCACGCTCACAGTTTGAAGACTAAATATTGGACTTCCTTCACAGAGAGAGAATTTTTTTAAAAAACCAGCAGATTGAATTTTTGGCTCTGTGGAAACATTTTGCTGGTGAAATAAATTCAAAACTCTGCTCTAGTTAATGGGAGAGGCCTGCTCTCCCCTTTTGGGAAGAAGTGAACACAGGGGCAGGTTTTTAAGATGGGTTGCAGCACTGCTGATGAACGTTTTGTGCACATTGGTTCCATATTATTAACGGGCTATTTTCCTGCCTTCTCATTACATTTGCAGGTAATTTCTTGGACCAATAATTTTATATTACCACAGCACTTTAGAGACTGGGGGGTGGCGGGGATGGAGGGGGGAAATTTAACTCTCACCTGCCCAGCAAAAGCTTGGCAGGCGGAGCGGGGGGAGGGGGGTGGTGGTGTGTTATTTAAAATGGAGCGTTTAAATTACCCGCTCCATTCCCGATCTGTTGCGGTTTTAAAATGGCTGATTTTTTTTTTCTGGCGTCTGAGTCAGCCATAGGGCATCATTAGGGTCCTACCTCCATGCTTAAAGCAGGGCCCCGCTACCTCCCACCAGGTGTCCCGCTCCCCAGCCCAAAAGACCAGGCAGGAAGGCAGATTATTATCTGAACGGCAATAGATTGGGAGAAGGGGAAGTGCAACGAGACCTGGGTGTCCTTGTGCACCAGTCGCTGAAGGTAAGCATGCAGGTGCAGCAGGCGGTTAAGAAGGCAAATGGTATGTTGGCCTTCATAGCAAGAGGATTCGAGTACAGGAACAAGGATGTCTTGCTGCAGTTGTACAGGGCCTTGGTGAGGCCTTGAGTATTGTGTGCAGTTTTGGTCGCCTTATCTGAGGAAGGATGTTCTTGCCATGGAGGGAGTTCAGCGAAGATTCACCAGATTGATACCTGGGATGGCAGGAATGACGTATGAGGAGAGATTGGGTCGATTGCGCTTATACTCACTGGGGTTTAGAAGAATGAGAGGGGATCTGATTTAAAGTTATAAAATTCTAACAGGACTAGACAGACTAGATGCAGGAAGGATGTTCCCGATGGCGGGGGAGTCCAGAACCAGGGGTCACAGTCTAAGGATAAAGGGTAAGCCATTTAGGACAGAGATGAGGAGGAATTTCTTCACCCAGAGAGTGGTGAACCTGTGGAATTCTCTACCACAGAAGGCAGTTGAGGCCAGTTCATTAAATATATTCAAGAAGGAGTTAGATATATTTCTTAAGGCTAAAGGGATCAAGGGATATGGGGAGAAGGCAGGGACAGGGTACTAAGATTGGATGATCAGCCATGATCGCATTGAATGGTGGAGCAGGCTCAAGGGGCCGAATGGCCTACTCCTGCTCCTATCTTCTATGTTTCTAGGTTAGTATTGCAACCCATGGGAAGACGGCAGGGTTCACAGAGGGTCAGTTGCCGTGGTTTCCACAAGGCCGGCAGGGTTAAAATCGATCCCAAACTGAGCTCCCGTCTCCCTATTTAGATGGTCATATAAAAAAAAAAATCCCAAAGCACTTTTTCTCAGAAGAGCTGGGAGTTCTCCCGGTATCCTGACAACATTCCTCTTTCAACTAACACCATCAAAAAACAGATTAATGAGTTATTGATCTCTTTTACTGTCCATGGGACGTGGTTGTGTTTGTGGGCAATCCGACTCCATTTGCTCACAAAAGTCACTGCGCTTCAAAGTAATTAATAGGCTGTGATACTCTTTGGGTTATTCTGAGCACATGAAAGGTGCCATATAAATGCAAGTTAGCTCTTTCTTAATTGATACTGTCGTTTTTTGTTCCATTCAGTGTCTTTTTCTCCCCTGACAGCAGTTTCAGCGCAGACATTGCATGGCAGTGGTCTTCATGCTATCAATTACCAGTGCACACTAATTAAGTGGTGCCATTACCAAAGCTAATTTTGCAAAATCCTGCTCCCAGGAGGGAGCCTTGCTCACTGGGAGTCCATATCTGGAATAACTTTAATGGACAGAATATCACAGAGAGTGCACCCAGTGCATGCTTTCCCAACATACACTTTTGCTGGGCAATGGAGACTCTCTGCTGGGAGCACAATTCTTCAAAACCAGCCTTTAGGTCTTCCAAGCATATAAAAATTAGCAGCTGATTACTAGAAGATTTTACAGCCAGTATGCCTCAAAATAACTTTATGTGGGAACAACTGGGTTATTTACTTCCCAGCAATGCTGCCTTTGGAAGCACTGAAATCAGCTTAAAATCGGTAGTTTTCAATCATGCCTCCAAAGCAGCTTGTTAGACCTCCAGCTGGAGTATTGTGTCCAAATTCTGGGCACCACACTTTAGGAAGGATGTCAAGGCATTGGAGAGGGTGCAGAGGAGATTTATTAGACTGGTACCAGGGTTGCGGGACTTCAGTTACGCGGACAGACTAGAGAAGCTGGGATTGTCCTCCTTAGAGCAGAGAAGGTTAAGGGGAGATTTAGTAGAGGCGTTTAAAGTCATGAAGGGTTTTGATCGAGTAAATAAGGAGAAACTGTTTCCAGCGGCAGGAGGATCGGTAACCAAAGGACACAGATTTAAAAGATGGCAAAAGAACCAGAGAGGAGATGAGGAGAATTTTTTTTATGCAGCAAGTTGATGTGATCTGGAATGCCCTGCTTGAAAGGCTGGTGGAAGCAGGTTCAATAGTAACTTTCAAAATGGAATTGGATAAACACTTGAAGGGGAAAATATTGTAGGGCTATGGAGGAACAGCAAGGGAGTAGGACCAATTGGACAGTGCTTTCCAAGGGTCGGCACAGGCACGATGGGCCAAATGGCCTCCTTCTGTACTGTATAATTCTATGATTCTATAACCAGAGTAATATAAATGGTGTCACTAAAGGCTGGAGTCAGCATCTTTTCTGGCCATTCACTATAGCCCACCTGCACAAGATGGCAAAGCATTTTCTCATCGCTGGCCTACCCAACTTTTCATTGGCGAAATGATGTGGAGATGCCGGTGTTGGACTGGGGTGGACAAATGTAGGAAGTCACACAACATCAGGTTATAGTCCAACAGCTTTATTTGAAATCACAAGCTTTCGGAGCGCTGCTCCTTCGTCAGGTGAAGTGAAGAGAAGCATACAGGCACAGCATATATAGTCAGAGAACTGCCAGATGATTACAGGTAATCTTTCTAACAGCCCTTTATCAAACGTCGGCAGAGAGATAATCACAGCAATCAAAGGTGTGAATGCTGTCCAAACAGGTCAGTCAGGAAAACATTACATCAAAGAACAATGAGGTGGGGTCACAAGGGGTCAAATGTTGCAGATGCTGGGGTCTGTATGAAAAACAGAAAAAAACCAAAAAACTTTGCTGGAAATCACAGCAGGTCCAGCCGCATCTGTGCAGAGAGAACAAGCCAATGACGACTCGAGTCTGGATGACTCTACGTCAGGTGGGGTTACATGTAACATGACATGAACCCAAGATCCCGGTTGAGGCCGTCCTCATGAGTGCGGAACTTGGCTATCAGTTTCTGCTCGACGATTTTGTGTTGTTGTGTGTCTCGAAACGACAACGCAAAATTGTCGAGCAGAAACTGATAGCTAAGTTCCGCACTCATGAGGACGGCCTCAACTGGGATCTTGGGTTCGTGTCACGCTGCATGTAACCCCACCTGACAGAGTCATCCAGACTCGAGTCGTCATTGGCTTGTTCTCTCTGCACAGATGCGACCGGACCTGCTGTGATTTCCAGCAAAGTTTTTTGGGTTTTTTCTGTTTTTCATACAGACCCCAGCATCTGCAACATTTGACCCCTTGTAACCCCACCTCATTGTTCTTTGATGTAATGTTTTCCTGACTGACCTGTTTGGACACCATTCACACCTTTGATTGCTGTGATTATCTCTCTGCCGAGGTGTGATAAAGGGCAGTTAGAAAGATTACCTGTAATCATCTGGCAGTTTTCTCTGACTATATATGCTGTGCCTATATGCTTCTCTTCACTTCACCTGACGAAGGAGCAGCGCTCCGAAAGCTTGTGATTTCAAATAAAGTCATTGGAGAAAGGAAGAGTGACAAAATCAAGCAATCGCCATTATTTTTATGGCATGGAATCTGTCCTGCAATATAAACAGGGTGGATTCTATGGTACTGGGCGTCTAGGCTAGCACTGCACAACTGCTATTGCCATATATATAGGCAAGTGTAAATTTCAGCCGTGGCTCAGTGGGCAACGCTCTCGCCTCGGAGTTAGAAGGTTGCAGTTTCAAATCCCACTTCAAAGACGTGAACATATAATCCAGACTGACACTTTAGTACAGTACTGAGTGAATGCTGCACTGTCGGAGGTGCTGTTTTTCGGATGATCAGATTATCTGGTAATTTAATTAATTGCTGTTTGTGGGTGCTTGGCAAATTGGCTGCTATGTTTCCTACATAAAAACAATAACTGTACTTTATTGGCTGTGAAGCACTTTGGGATGTCCTGAGGTCATGAAAGGTGCTATAAATGCAAGTCTCTCTTTCTTTCTTCTACTGTGCACAGTTTTGGTCTCCTTATCCGAGGAAGGATATACTTGCCTTAGAGGCGGTGCAATGAAGGTTCATTAGGTTGACTCCTGGGATGAGAGGACTGTCCTATGAGGAGAGATTGTGTAGATTGGGCCTATACTCCCTGGAGTTTCGAAGAATGAGAGGTGATCTCATTGAAACATATAAGATTCTGAGGGGGATTGACAGGGTAGATGCTGAGAGATTGTTTACATAGAAACATAGAAGATAGGAGCAGGAGTAGGCCATTCGGCCCCTCGAGCCTGCTCCGCCATTCAATGAGATCATGGCTGATCATCCAAATTCAGTACCCTGTCCCTGCTTTCTCCCCATATCCCTTGATCCCTTTAGCCTTAAGAAATATATCTAACTCCTTCTTGAATATATTTAATGAATTGGCCTCAACTGCCTTCTGTGGTAGAGAATTCCACAGGTTCACCACTCTTTGGGTGAAGAAATTCCTCCTCATTTCTGTCCTAAATGGCTTACCCCTTATCCTTAGGCTGTGACCCCTGGTTCTGGACTCCCCGGCCATCGGGAACATCCTTCCTGCATCAAGTCTGTCTAGTCCTGTTAGAATTTTATAAGTTTCCATGAGATCCCCTCTCATTCTTCTAAACTCCAGTGAGTATAAGTGCAATCGACCCAATCTCTCCTCATACGTCATTCCTGCCATCCCAGGTATCAGTCTGGAGATTCTAGAACTAGGGGGCATAGTCTGGGGATAAGGGGTCAGCCATTTAAGACTGAGATGAGGAGGAACTACTTCACTCAGACGGTTGTGACTCTTTGGAATTCTCTGCCTCAAAGGGCTGTGGATGCTGAGTCATTGGATATAATCAAGCCTGAGAGCGATAGAGTTTTGGACTCTAGGGGAATCAAGGGATATAGGGATCGGGCGGGAAAGTGGAGTTGAGGTCGAAGGTCAGCCATGATCTTACTGAATGGCGGAACAGGCTCGAGGGGCCGAATGGCCAACTCCTGCTCCTAATTCTTATGCTCTTTCTTTTCCTTTCTAATTAAACACATCCTGTGCAGATTTGACTGATGATACATTCTAACTGCAACCTATTTAGGCAAAAGTGTTTGTTAATGACTAACTCTTAAAATGCAAGTCATTTCTGTGGTTAGACCACTTCTACAGACAATCATATAGTTCGTTCTTGTGCAACACATTTACTAGACTGCATGCAGAAGAATATAAACGCAATTATATTTGGCAGAGACTGCGAAGCTACAATTAATTCTCATTCATATTAAATGATTTTTTTCCCTGCCTACTTCTGCGGATTTTAATTGCAGCGCAGTCAGTACTTGTGGTGTCTTTGGAGACAACTGACTTGAGGGAGTTACAGAGCCCAGTAGCTCAAGGGACTGAATTAATCTCAGCAGAGCTGCAATCATTGACCAGGCTTTGTTTCAGCTTCACTGTGGCAGAGCTGGTTGCCTTGCAATGTAGACTCCTCTAGGCCAACATAGATGGCACCATCAAGCATTTGCAATTTAAGAGCAAAAGTTTTCTTTGAAAATTGACAGAACGAGAGGCTGTAAAAACAAAACACAGGCTCCCGAGAAAAAACATCAATTTAAGGGGGAAAAATTCAGTTGTTTGCGCCTCCTGTTAGCGCCTTAAGAGGGCGCCAATTGGGGCGCAAAGCAACTAGCGCCCGGGCGCGGCGATGTTTGTGCCGCTCGCGAAATTAACTAGACATTTTGCGGCGGCACTAAGCACTACCGCCACGATCTCCTGCACCGGCAGATCGTGATGTCAGTCGAGTGCGCAACGCCCCGTTAGCGCCCCGGAAATTGAGTGGCGCCCCCTGCCTTACCACCTGCCGCTAGCAACGACAGGTTGAGGGGAGCGTTATGCTGTCAGAAAGGGACTAGGGGAGCGCTATTTAAAGGTGACCGCTTCCTGCCTTTTTTTGTCGGTGACATTTTTGCACCACGCATTCTGAGAGAGAGAGAGAGAGAGACGTCTGGAGAGATTCAATGCTGTGTGAAGGAGTTTTGAGTACTGAGCAGCACTTTGTCGGTTCATTTTGATTTGCCCTTCCATGCTTCGCCAGCGCTCTGAGGTAGCGCCTCGCTCCTCAGCCTTTGCGCCTTAAGACAGGTATGAAGTGCCTGATTTAGCGCTCCAATCACCTCCAGGGGCGATAAAAGCCAAGTTTGCTGTCGGAGGCGATAATTAGCGCCAGGCGCTAAACTCTGCGCACGGCCAATAATGGCGCTCCAAATGGGGCGATACTGAATTTTTCCCCCTAACTTTTTTCTTCATGGAGTTCATAGCATGCAGAACTGTCATCACCACTCACAAATTTGTTTTCTATAAGAATATCATCAGCGCTTCATTAGCAAATCTTCTATGTTGCAGGAGTGTTTTTTGTTTATAAGCGCACATGCACAGAGAAGAGCACTGTGCTTTCTGGAGCATCATAGTGTTGCGCTGTCAGATGTTTGTACATGGACTGATATTCAACAACTCAAGAACTGTTCATGTTGATTTATCAGTTTTGTTTTTTTTTTTTAGCAGCGGTCTTCAATGCTGCAAATAATGGCCCAGAAATTCAGGTCCCAACGCGCGAGTACGCACGGGGTACTCACGCGTAGGCCCAACGAAAGTGCCGGTTTCGTGCATGCACTGCGCATGCGTGGGAAACCGGCACTTCCGTTCCCCTGAAAGAAGGGGTTCAGAGGTGGAACGCGTGCGCCGGAGAGGCAGCGCGTGCGCATCGAACTTACGTTTTTTTTGCAGGTTTCTCCGGGAGGGTAAGTCTCCAGCAGTTACACTTTTAAAAAGCAGGCGCAAGGCCTGCTTTTAACAAGGTAAGTGGTAAATTAATTTAAATTTAAACATTTTTTCCACAGCTTTATTATTTTTAAATACTTTAAAGAAAGGTAAGTTTATTTTTAGCCCTGTTAGAAATGTAATTAATTTTTTCAAAAATTTAAATTATTGTTTAAAATAGTTATTTCATGTAATTTATAGTTATTTTAAAAATGTGATGATTTTTAAAAAATTTATTTGAAGTTTCAGTGATGTTTTGGGGCTTATAGTATTTATAGGTTTGACAGCTCTTCCTGTCAAACTTATGAAGGAAGCATTTCCTGCTACCATTGGCTCTCCATGGCCCACATGATCCCAGGGGACGCATCGAACTAACTGCGCCCCTGGGATATGCAAGCACTGCGCGCTGGCAGTTGGAGGAGGCCCAGGATCGGAATCCCACGTGGGCCCACAGCTCAACAGCCGGCGCGCAAGGTAAGTGCAGGTCGGGGGCTTACACCCGCGGGAAGCCTCCAACCCGAATTTCTGGGCCAATGATATATATATATAAAACAATCAGTGTCCTCTATATCATTGATTGATAGAATCATACAGTCAACAATCCTACAACTCTTGTAACTGTAAGAATATTTAATTGTGGAGTTGTACTTCTGCAGAGATTGGGATTGGGGAGTGCTTGTTGCTGGTTGGTCCATGCTAACCATGTGATATTGTTGTGTGGTCAGCCCAGGCCAACCACCTCTGGAAAAGGTCAAGACACAGTGCAGTCAAATTGCTGTCTGCCAGTCTGCCCATTCTGCGGTCTGCCTATGCTCTACCTACTCATCGGCTCACCTGTACTTGACCCCCGCACACTCCGCCACCCAATGCTCACTCACTTGGCCTCCTGCTCTCTGCTCTTGCCTCGCTCTCCACCCTGACTCAAACCAGAGCTCCTGCTCATTCCCAGGTCTCTGATCTTGGGAAATATACTGGTATCCATTATAATCACTGTTTTAAGTATACGTTTTTCTAACCACTTGGATGGGTGAATTAACAGTGGGGCACTCTTGAGACGGCAGAAGATAAACACAATCCAAAGGCTAATTGTGTTAGTAGACTCAGGTGTTTGCACAAACAATTTTAGCTTCAGGACCTTAATTCTACAAAAACCTGAAGTTTGTTTTTTTACTTACATGTACAATGTCTAAAAAAATTATTGATTACAACTAATACAAGAATCATCGAAATTTATGGCACAGGAGGCCATTCGGCCCATCGTGTCTGCGCTGGTCGAAAGAGCTATCCAGCCTAATCCCACTTTCCAGCTCTTGGTCCGTAGCCCTGTAGGTTACGGCACTTCAAGTGCATATCCAAGTACTTTTTAAATGCGATGAGGGTTTCTGCCTCTACCATCCTTTCAGGCAGTGAGTTCCAGACCCCCACCACCCTCTGGGTGAAAAAAGTTCTCCTCAACTCCTCTCTAATCCTTCTACCAATTACTTTAAATCTATGCCCCCTGGTTATTGACCTCTCTGCTTAAAAAAAAATTGATTACAGCTAATACATCCATTTTTGACTGTAGTTCAAAAGCACATTTCAATCTAACTGACAACATCACACTCGTGGTACAAGATTGCAAGTCTATCATCCCATAATATCATTGCCTATTGGCATGTTGGAATCCTTCATTGGTTTTCAAAGATACAAAGCTTTTGCTCCTGGAACATTTTCATAAAGGGTTGTTCCACCTATATTTTTAAATACAAGATATTATAAACTTGAATTGAAAATTCAGGAGGCGGGACTACAACTTTTGGGGTTGTAGTCCCGCCTCCATCGAGTTCTAGCCAACCCACGCGATTTAGACTTGATTGACCTTGTTGAGCCCACCCAGCGGGCTCAGCAGGCCAATTAAGGGCCACCCGGCAACAGGTGACGTCACAGATTGAAATTTCATCTGTCAAGACCTTTTGACAGATGAAATATCAGTCTTTGACAGCTGTTTGAAGCTGTCAAACACTGACAATCTGTACTCCAGGTTAATTCCTTCCTCTCAGGATGATTTAGAGATCTCCCCAGGACAGAAAGCAGAGGCTGCAAATTTTGACAGCTCGCGGCCATTCTGCTTTCTGTGCCGGTGAGATGAGGGGCTCCCAGGACCTGAAGGAAGGAAGGCTGTAAAGGTAAGTAAAGGTTAGTAGAGCTTCGACCCCTCCAAGCCCTTCATCCAGACGGCCCGCCTCGCTAACTTGGCGTGGTTTGGAGCCGTCGGGAATCCCACATTTCAACAATGAAAATAGGGATTAGGCTAAAAACTGCCTGTTAACAGGCAGTTAATTGGCACTAATCCCCTTCCCGCCTCGGGGAGGTGGGTCCAAGCACGGGGCGGGCACCTGCCTCCTTTGAAACTGGCATGGAGGCGGGTTGGGGTCGGGACCTCCGATTTCAGGATTTTAACCCCCCCCACACGCCTCTAATCCCGACTCCACGGCCCAATGAAAATCCAGCCCATGGAGTCTGGACTGTAAGATATTTTTCGAGCATCATACATTCTGAATCTTCAGTTTAACCTCATTCTGTTTTGTTGGTGGGGAGGTGCACATCGATGAGGTTTTTGCAATTGTGGAAAGAAACTAAACAAAACAATATTAGAGAACGCAACTGGATGGGAATGAATTACTGGACCACAACACACTCAAGTTGATGCCAGAGTTGGGATTGGAGCTCAAGCAGTCACTTGAACCCCAATAACTACAATGTGAAACCAAAAATATGGATGCCAACCCCTTGACCCAAAGCTACATGCAATGATCTAAATAATTTTTCGAACACTCCCGATTGTGTCTGTTTCTACAAGCTATGCGATCCCTGCGCTGACATCATTGGTATTTAGTTAATTATCGACAGAAGAGGATGTCGAACCCTGTACCACTTCTGACATCCAACTTAATAAAAGAAGTTCCCTGCAGCTTACTGTGTTAATCACGTGTGTCAGTAAAATACCCAGATACAGGAAACTTTCGATTTACCGGCACCTAAATGACCGGAAATCTCGGTTAACCGGCAAAACTCAGGAGTAGGTTCAGATAGCTTTTATTACTTGCCTTCCTCCATTTGTTGCTGTGCAAGGGTGTGGCTGCAGCTGTTGCTAAGCTACAGAGACGCTTGCAACTTATGGCCATTGTTCTGAAGCCACAGGGTTTGCTGCTTTATATGGAGCTCTCAGCTCCGTATCTTTTACTGTAGCTTTTGGTTATCCGGAATTTTTGATGAACCGGCCACACGTCGGTCCCATCCGTGCCGGATGAAATTTTTTTTCCTGTAGTTTCTTTTCAATGCGGGCCTTCGACCAGGCAGATAATTTGCCAAAGGGATACTGCCATTTGTAATGTTACTTTTGGACTAGAAAATAATCAACAACAACAACAGCAACAACTTGAATTTACTGAGCGCCTTTAACATAGTAAAATGTCCCGAGGCAATTCACAGGAGCATAACTGGACTAAAATTGACCACAAGCCAAAGGAGGAGATATTCGGACAGGTGACCAAAAGCTTGGTCAAAGGGGGTGGGTTTAATGGAGGGTCTTAATGGGGGAGAGAGGCGGAGAGGTTTAGGCATTGGGGTGCACTGTATTTATTGCCACACTGAAGCCTCAAAGGCTGTTTGAATGCACACTTTATATCACTTCTGCTCATGTAAACATTTAGATTTTTGTGCAAATATTTGCTAGGCAGGAAGAAAAGAACTCTTGGCCCGCTGTCTGCAACCACTTAGGATGTCTCTTGTGCTCTGGCGTCTACATTTGATAATATAACACAGCTGTGCACCTCAACGCAACCTTCCAGTTGTCCAAGTTGCTTGAAAGATATCATCTGCGGAGGAAGAGTCTGTGTTTATATTGCAGGACTGCTGAATTGATGGGGGGGGGGCGCGGGGGGAACAAAGAAAGATTCTGAAGCGGCGCACCTTTGTGAAAAATATTTGGCAACGTTTTTGTTTGCAAGCAGGCCAGCTCGCCATACTGTGCGACTTGCGTGCGAGCTTGTGGTATTCACATTGACGCTTAACCCTGCCACAACTGCAAAGGAAAAGTAGCTTGCCGAATCGTTTTAAATGAATATATATTGCCGTTCACGATTTTGTAGTGATCTCTTATGTCCAAGTATTTCTTTCTGGAATCAGGAATTCATTACTGATATTAAACTCTTTCTGTTGCTGTTCGCAATTTTTTTGCACGAGAAATATATTACCTCTGGAGGAATGTGAACAAAGTAAAAGCAGAAGTGAGGAAGAATAATAACGTCCATCCCAATGATCCATTGAATCTCGGTGTGACAGTTCAGTAAGTTTACTGTCTCACGTTTCCTTCGTGCTCTGCCAAAACAAACCAATTCCTCGGCCTTGGGACTTGCTGTCCAACTTTCCCCATGCTTCAAAATCGGTACGTAATAGAAACAGAAAAATAGGAGCAGGAGAAGGCCATTCGGCCCTTCGAGCCTGCTCCACCATTCAATATGATTATGGCTGATCCTCTATCTCAATACCATATTCCCCTTCTCTCCCCATACCCCTTGATGCCTCTAGAAATCTGTCTATCTCCTTAAATATACAGGAAACTCTTTGGTATCCGGCACCGACGGGACCGGGATGGTGCCGGTTGATTAAAAATTCCGGATAATGGAGAGGATTATCTACCGAGGCTATTTTTAACAAACAAAAATTAAAAAATCAAGAAATTTGCAGTATACAGTAATAGGACTTCTGACAGCGCCAAGAAGCTGAGTAGTGGCAGTTTGGAGAACTACCCCCACTGACTAACTCGGCCACCGCGGGAGACTCGGACTCGGCAACATTTCCGGTTATTGAGGTGTTGTTTTCAGAGTGAGAATTTTGCTGGTTAATAGAGAATTCCGGATATTTAGGTGCCGTTTAAACGAGAGTTTCCTGTATTAGGCAGGTAGATTTTTGGATTCTAGGAGAATCAAGGGATATGGAGATCAAGGGATATGGAGATAGAAAGTGGAGTTGAGGTTGACGATCAGCCATAATCTTATTGAATGGCGGAGCAGGCTCGAGGGTCCGTACAGCCGACTCCTGCTCCTAATTCTTATGTTCTTACTTTTGATGCCAAAGCATTCAAGGAAAAAGTTGTTTAAAAAAATGCGTTGGGCAGCCCGGATGGTAGATTGGGTTTGATTAAACCCAATTCCCTGTCTGTGCTGAGTTAGCTGACCTCGGGCAGGGCGGTGGCAGGGGCCACCATAGTCCTCATTGCTCCTGGGTCGGCTAAAGGAAATCGCCTATGGTTCCTACTCCTGTCACTATCCAGCAATCCCAGCTCAAAAGGTGTGGCTATGTGAACACTGGATGAGTATCAAATTGGGCTTGACTGTGATACCTTCCCCTCCATCAGTGGAATAGACTCACACATTGGCCACTTGGACAAAGAAGCAAAAAAATACGTACAGAAAGGATTCCGTGCCTTGTGGAGAAGGGCAGAGGAAGAGGCAAAAACTGGCAGAAAAGGGAGGGACTGCAGCTTGTGCGTATTTATTCACATGCACGTTTGACAAGAGTGGGACAAGATAAAGAGACAAAACGACTGCAAATTATGGAAAACTGAACAGAAAACAGAAAATGGCAGGAACACACAGCCCAGCCCGCCAGCATCTACAAAGAGAAAAGGGAACTTAATGTTTCAGGTGGTACGATGAAGTGACGATTAAATGTTCGCTGCTATCGGGCCTGATGTATTTTCAACATTTTTCAGTTTTCAAGTTGACGAGAATGTCAGCACGGAAAGAGACTGTAGCAGTTTACAACAGGAAGGGGGCTGAATTTCTGCTGCCTCTTTCAAGCCAGCATCATGCCAAGATCTCAAGCACAGTGATGCCACAAGTCCAGTAAAATTGGTCAGTGCGGGCCAGTGTTGACACATATGACGCCACCTCTAAGAGGTGCTCCTGCTGTACTCAAGGTGCAACTTCGCCCCACCATTGGTGGCAGTGCCTTCAGCTATTCAGGACCTAAGTTCTGGAATTCCCTCCCCAAACCTCTCCGCCTCTCCTCCCTTAAGACTCTGCTTAAAACCTACCTCTCTGGCAAAGCTTTTGGTCACTTGTCCTTATGGGGCGCACTCTTGCCAGCCCTGGGGAGGTGGGTCTGCCGGGAAAATGGCAGAATCTGGGGGCGGGTGCCCATCCTGCCCCTAACCCGCCTCCGTGCTATCTTCCCAGGAGGCAGGTAGCCGACCCGCGCCGGGTCCCGTTTCCTGGAGGCGGGAAGGGGATTACAGCCACTTAACAGGCAGTTAAGAGGATTATCCCCATTTTTCCAACAGAGGCGCGGGCTTCCCGATGTCGGGAAACCCCGCCAGGGTCACCGAGGCAAGCAGTGGGTCTGCGGGGTTCGGAGGGGTGCAAAAGTGCGCTGTGAAGGTAAGTGATGGGTGCAAGTGTGGAGAGGTGAGTATGTGAGGTGAGTGTAAAGTGATAGAAAAAATTGACTTACCTTTGTTTCTTCCTGCAGGCTTCAACAGTTGGGGATGCGGAGAGTCTCGCAACTCACCGGCAGAGATGACAGATGGCTGCTGCATTCTCCGATGCAACAACCATCTAATTTCTGCTAAAGAAAGAGGTTTGATGAGCCTTGAATACAAGGACTCATCAAACAAGAGAGAATGTCAGTGATTGACAGCTTCATGTTCTCTGTATCTAGCTTCCCCTTGATTGGCCTGCTAAGCCCACTGGGCAGGCTTAACAAGGTCAATCAAGGGAAAATAGCGTGGGTTGGCCACAAGTCGATAGAGGCGGGACAATGACCTGACAAGCAGCAGTCCCGCCTCCAACGTGCCCCCATTGGCAAAATCTCCCCCAATAATGTCTCCTAGGTATCTTGGTGTTAATTTTTGCCCGATTACAGTCCTGTGAAGCACCTTGGGACATTCTACTACCTTAAAGGCGCTGTGTAAATGCCAGTTGTTATTATTTTGATAACTTTTTTTTAAAATTCTCGCAATGCAGCAAGCCGCCTTATAATTTCCACCAGTTCAGAGCTGACGAGTGTTGTTGGTTCCACTCAATTGCTGCAATCAAACCTCAGTCAGAGCCTGGGAAGTGAAACTTTGTCATGTATCCGAGTCCGACTCTGCAAAGTGCCACCGCCCTCCGTGGAGGTGTAAGTGAGAAGAGTTACCATGACTCCTCAATCACATTCGTCTGCAAGCCTTTAGTGCTGCAACAAACAGTGCAGTGGGAAAATAGCAGATCATTTTTAACATCATCAGAATGTGGTGGGAATGGGTGCAGGGTATCAAAATAATATGAATATCCCAAGTTTTATATCTTTAGCCCACCTCCCCCCCCACCCCCAATCTTTCTTCCCTTCAAGCACAGGCTCTTGCTGGGGTAAGGTTCCACATAGACTGGAAGCCCAGCAGTAACTTGCTCAAGTGACCTTTCTATTACATGGGGACAGAGACAATGAGTGTTGGCAAGCTATTCAACTCTGGGGCCAGATGAGCCTGAGCTCGTCCTCAGCCAATGTCCACACACAAGCAATTTCCAATTGGGGTCACTGGATAGCAATGAGGAGCGGGAAGAAACCCTAGCTGATATTGCCTCTTCCTAACCCAAGAGCACTGATATCAATTGTAGAGCCCCAGTTGTTGCCCTTAAATAGATCAACTAACTAAGTACAGGCAGGGAATCAAAGAGGGGTCCTTCCTTTTTTTTATTCATTCGCAGGATGTGGGTGTCGCTGGCAAGGCCAGCATGTAAAGGAAACTCTATTATCCAGCACCAACGGGACCGGCGTGGTGCCAGTTTATCAACAAGTCTGGATTACAGAGAGGTATAGTTTAAAAGGTACGAGAGCTCCGTACACAGCAACAAACCCAGGCTTCCCTGTTGCTTAGCAACATGTGCAGGAACTCCGGCCACAGACCAAGCGTCCCTGTTGCTTAGCAACAAGTGCATGAACCCCAGTTACACAGCCACAGATCCAGGAACTGCCACTAATATGAAATAAAACTTACCTGAACCTACTCCTGAATTTTGCCGGTTAACAGAGATTTAGGTGCCGGTTAAAAGAGAGCTTCCTGTATTGCCCATCCCTAATTGCCCTTGAGAAGTTGGTGGTGAGCCACCTTCTTGAATACAACTGAATGGCAGAGGGCAGTGACGAGACAACCACATTGCTGTGGGTCTGGAGTTACATATAGACCAGGCCGGGTAGAGGCAGAAGATTTCCTTCCTTAAAAGAACATTAGTGAACCAGGTGGGTTCCTGGTCCATATGGCTCAGGTCTGCACTGTGGCCAAGGCCTTTATGTGCTATGCCATGGAATGGGGGGCTTGGTGCGGGAGAGCGGTGGTCGAGGTTAGCATCAGAGCTGTAAGCTAATTTTACTTACAAGAATCTTATCCTCAAGTTCTGAGCTTGCAAATCCCTGTGACTAATTGACGAACAGTTGACACAAAAAACTTTGCGATGAAAATTCCAAATGATTGATCCAAAAAGACTCAAAAAGTTACATTCCAGAAATATTCTCATTCCGAGCAAGCAAGAAAAAAGTAAAATAGTTGACAAGAAACAAGAGTGCAAAAATGCTCCAGCTAGATCAGTAAATTGGCAGCTTTGCTTTATGTGCGACAGTTGAGCTGCTAGAGTAAAACAAATTGAGCTCAGTGTACATCTGGTCCTGTGTGAATATAAAATAGAACTTCACTTCTTCCCCTTATGCAGCATGTAGCCAAATAGAAATACTTGGTAGTATTAATGGAAACACAAGATGAAACTTAATTCTGTGGCAACACTTCAATTGGAAAGCTTAAAAACGACATCGAATTTACAGCACGGAAACAGGCCGCTCAGTCCAAGTTGATGTTTAGGCCCAACACAAGCCTCCTCCCACTATTACTTCATCTCCCCCCCAGCAACATACCCTTCTTTTCCTTTCTTCCTTATCCAGCTTCCCTTTAATTGCAGCTATGCTGTTCGCTTCAACCATTCCATGTGGTAGCGAGTTCCCTATCCTCACCACTCTTGAGTAAAGACGTTAATATTAAATACAACTAGCTTGTACATGTCTTAAATCATAATGAGAGCTGGGAACTCTTGAAATTCAGGCGACTGTTGAATGTTTTGCTTTTACAGTGTACAAGATTATCTGAACTCAACAGTATATTAAAGCTCCAGAAATCTCTTGTTACTCAACAGGATTTGGTTTGTATATACAATAAGCCTTTTCTTACAAATCTTGATGATAGTATATTTTCTTTCCTCTTCTGGTGTGAGTTCAAGCTCTATTATAGTCCAAGCCAGGAGGTTATATCGCATTCAGATAAACTCCCTGACGTCTTGGGTATCTCCTAAATAAATTTTGGGGTATTAAGCTCCTTGCCCACTAATTCGTCAGCGGTGGCTCAGTGGGCAGCACTTTCACCTCTGAGTCAGACTGATAACCTGGGATGGCAGGAATGATATATGAGGAGAGATTGGGTCAATTGGGCTTATACTCGCTGGAGTTTAGAAGAATGAGAGGGGATCTCATTGAAACATAAAATTCTAACAGGACTGGACAGACTAGATGCAGGAAGGATGTTCCCGATGGTCGGGGAGTCCAGAACCAGGGGTCACAGTCTAAGGATAAGGGGTAAGCCATTTAGGACTGAGATGCGGAGGAATTTCTTCACCCAGGGAGTGGTGAACCTGTGGAATTCTCTACCACAGAAGGCAGTTGAGGCCAATTCATTAAATATATTCAAGAAGGAGTTAGATATATTTCTTAGGGCTAAAGGGATCAAGGGATATGGGAAGACAGCAGGGACAGGGTACTGAACTTGGATGATCAGCCACGATCTCATTGAATGGCGGAGCAGGCTCGAGGGGCCGAATGGCCTACTCCTGCTCCTATCTTCTATGTTTCTATGAAGGTTGTGGGTTCAAGTCCCACTCCAGGGACTGGAGCACAATTTTCTAGGCTGACACTCCAGTGCAGTGCTGAGGGAGCGCTGCAACGTCGGAGGTGCCGTCTTTCGGATGAGACGTTAAACCGAGGCCCCGTCTGCTCTCAGGTGGATGTAAAAGATCCCATGGCACTATTTTGAAGAAGAGCAGGGGAGTTATCCCCAATGTCCTGGGCCAATATTTATCCCTCATTCAACATCACTAAAAACAGATTATCTGGTCATTATCACATTGCTGTTTGTGGGAGCTTGCTGTGCGCAAATTGGCTGCCACGTTTCCTACATTACAACAGTGACTACACTTCCAAAGTACTTCATTGGCTGTAAAGCACTCTGGGATGTCCTGAGGTCGTGAAAGGCGCTATATAAATGCAAGTCTTTCTTTCTTTCTTATATTAATTGAGGGAGTGCTGCACAGTCGGAGGTGCCGTCTATTGGATGAATCGAGGCCCTGTCTGCTCTCTCAGGTGGATGTAAAAGATCCCATGGAGTTCAGGTAACCTTGTATACTCTTCTTAAAGTATGACAGTTGCTTGGACATTGATTGTTTGAATGCTGTTGTTGAATTTTATTTTAACAATACTTGTGTGGGTGGGTGGCCCAGGAAGGATTGCCAAACAGAGTGTTTCATGAGTGGGGTTTTATTACATGGAACACACAGAACATGTTTAGATTTTTTTATGTGAAGAGCAGAACATGAATACTGTGCAATGCAATTAATGGGCTGGAACGCTCTTTTGCACTTTCTGTACTTAATATTCCGAGGAATTTTGTTGGATTCAAATGTTAACTTGAGCATTAATGGAAAAACGCAAATGAAGATTAGCCAAAACATTTGTTCACCAGTTCAGCTAAGTGCTAACGCTCTCACCTCTAAGTCAAAAGGTCATGGGCACGAGCCCCATGCCAGAATAGTTCAGTGCTATGCTAAGGGAGCGCTGCATCGATTCTCCCGGACATAATGTTAAACCAAGACCCCGCCTGCCTGTACAGGTGGACCTGAAAGATCCACGGCACTATTTGAAGCAGATAGTTCCTTTGGTGTCCTGATCAATTTCCTTCCACCAACCAACACCACCACAAACTGGCCGCTCACATCACTTGCTGTTTGTGGGACCGTGCTGTGAGCAAATTGATTGCCGCTTTCACCTACACAATGGGCTGGATTTTGCCAGCCCTGGGGAGGCGGGTCTGCCAGGAAAATGGCAGGCACCCGCCCCCCAACCCGCCTCCGTGCCATCTTGCCAGGAGGCGGGTAGCCGACCCGCGCCGGGTCCCGTCTCCTCGGAGGCGGGAAGGGATTACAACCACTTCCCATTAACAGGTAGTTAACAGGCAGATAAGAAGATTATCCCCATTTTGCCCACACAAGTGCGGGCTTCCCGAAGGCTGCGAACCCTGCCAGGGTCACCGAGGCGAGGCGGGGGTCGGAGGGGTGCAAAAGTGCGTTGTGAAGGTAAGTGATGGGTGCAAGTGTGGAGCGGTGAGTATGTGAGGTAAGTGGAAAGTGTTAGAAAAAGTGTACTTACCTTTGTTTCTTCCTGCAGGCTTCAATCGGTGGGGATGCGGAGAGTCTCGCACCTCCGCGGCAGACATGACAGATGGCCGTTGCATTCTCCAGCGCAACAACCATCTAATTTCAGCAAAAGAAAGAGGTTTGATGAGGTCTTGAATTCAAGAACTCATCAAAGAATGTCACTGTTTGACAACTTCACAGAGCTGTCAAACGATGACAATTCATTTGTCAAAGATTTTTGACAGATGAAATGTCATACGCTGACGTTCTCTGTAACCAGCTTTCCCTTAATTGGCCTGCTAAGCCCGTTGGGCGGGCTTAACAAGGTCAATCAAGGGAAAATAGCGCGGGTTGGCCAGAAGTCGATGGAGGCGGGACTGAAACCCGACAAGTGGGAGTCCCGCCTCCAAAAGCTCCCCATTGACAAAATCCAGCCCTTGGTGTCCTCATCAATTTCCTTCCACCAACCAACACCACCACAAACTGGTCACTCACATCACTTGCTGCTTGTGGGACCTTGCTGTGAGCAAATTGATTGCCGCCTTCACCTACACAATAACACTGACTAAACTTCCCAAAGTGCTTTGGGATAGCCCGAGGATGTGGAAAGTGCCATATAAATGCAAGTTCTTTCATGTTATTTTATTCCCTGTTTTACTACCCTATTGATTATTCCATAAAAGCCCAAAGCCAGGTGCGAGAACACTCAATGGCCTGCTGAACACTGACAAATGCTCACCTTCTTACTCAGTATTTCCATCAGGACCCACACTCATAATTAAGTAACTGCTTTCAGCAAAAAAAAAGTTCAAAATGTTCTGAAACTTCAATTATAAAAGAGTAAAATCGAGATTGAACATCAAATGATATAAATCTGCTCCAGCAACAAATGGATATATGCATGGGCTGTTTTCTAAGCTTAGTGCACAGACTATTAGTTTCACTAGACCACAGTACTGGGGCTGGGTTCAATGACTGGTGTCAATGACTGAATTAGTGGGGCATGGGCAAGCACTCACACACTGACCCAACCTTTGACATCTCCTCCTCTATTGAAAAGTGATTGGCCGCTCATCATCATCTCGCTCTTCCCTTGGAGAACAGTGTGAAGCAGTGGAAGGATTTACAGGCTGATTAACCGTCTGACAGGCTGCGACGTCAACGCTCCTTCCAGGGCCATAACCAGCCGATAGGGTGGTCAGTCCTATGTGGCGGGAGGGTTTCATGGGCTCCCACAACCCATACGATGAGGCGGGACCCACCCTCACCCACTGGACGCGAGGATCCCTGCTGGATGTCAACACAGAATTCGGAGCTGAAGCTGGAGCTGGAGCTCCGACTCCACTCGCCGGGACTGTCTGGAGTGGGGCTCGAACGCTGCACCTTCTGGCTTGGAGACGGGAATGCTACCACTGAGCCCAAGGCTCGCTCCTGATTGTCCGCTACCAGTCATCGCTTCCTTGGTGGCATGATGACATCAGGAACTCATGTAGCGATTCAGACACAAATACATCTCACCACACTATGATACATTTATTTGGACACAAACACTGCACCCTGGTCCCACACCCCGTGCCCCCTCCACCCCTAACCCCACTTTTTAAGGAATATATACACCCCTCTATTCTTTGAGTTGATTTTCTCTCAAAGAGCAGCTGCTTGAGATGGGCAAGTGGTCTCCTCCCAGGCCTTAACCTGAGCTGGCAGGTGTTGCACAAGAGCAGTCCAGAGAACGCTGGCCTAATGAACCTTCTTTCTGTTGAGGAAAGGCCTGCTTCCCCACTCTGCTTCCCTCAGCAATGATGCAAAGATTAGGAGCTCAGCAATGTGGCAGATTATGGAGAGGAACCCTTACCCTAAACACTCTGGCAGCACCACCATCATGTTACTTCATCTTAATCCACGACGAGGCCTTGGACAACGTGGACCACTTTCCATACCTTGGGAGCCTACTGTCAACAAGGGCAGACGTCGATGACGAAGTCCAACACTGCCTTCAGTGTGCCAGTGCAGCCTTCGGTCGCCTGAGGAAGAGAGTGTTTGAAGACCAGGACCTCAAACCCAGCACCAAGCTCATGGTCTGCAGAGCAGTAGTGATACCCGCCCTCCTGTTTGCTTCAGAGACATGGATCATGTACAGCAGGCACCTCAAAGCGCTGGAGAGGTACCACCAACACTGCCTCCGCAAGATCCTGCAAATCCATTGGCAGGATAGGCACACCAACATCAGTGTTCTTGCTCAGGCCAACATCCCCAGCACCGAAGCTTTGACCACGCTCGATCAGCTCCGATGGACGGGCCACATCGTCCACATGCCCGATATGAGACTCCCAAAACAAGCGCTCTACTCCGACATGGCAGAGCGCCCCAGGTGGGCAGAGGAAATGCTACAAGGATGCCCTCAAAGCCTCCTTGAAAAAGTGTAACATCCCCACCAACAACTGGGAATCCCTGGCACAAGACCGTACAAAGTGGAGGAGAAGCATCCGGGAAGGCGCCGAACACCTCGAGTCTCTTCGCCGGGGAGCAAGCGGAAGCCAAGCGCAAGCAGCGCACGTCAAACCAAGAACACCACCCACCCGCCCCTTCAACCACCGTCTGCCCCACCTGTGACAGACTGCAGGTCCTGCATTGGACTCATCAGTCACCTGAGAACTCATTTTTAATGTGGAAGCAAGTCATCCTCGGTTCCGAGGGACTGCCTAAGAAGGACTTAATCTTAACTTCTAGTTATATGAAATACAGAAGACGAGTAAGCAACAGTTACTTGAAGATATCTTATTGCAACATAAGTTCTACTTTGAAAGTTAAAGTTAAGATGAAGAAAAAAGTGTTGTGACATTTTGAGAAGAACATTACCAAATGGCAGAATTATGCAACTTTCAAAGTCCTGGTGTTTCCTGTGATGATGCCCAAAGAGTCATGTCATGTTTTTGTACATTCTCTTGAATTATGATTTCACAGCGCAGAGAAGGAAAAGTGTGCAAGAGGAATGAGGCAATCTTTGCTCAATGTTGCAATAGCTTTGGAGCCTTGACAAATTCTCAGGCAGCAGACAAACAGCAGTATTCATTTTGTATTTCTTAATAAATAAAATGGGATGGAAAATAATCTGCAGCAAGTTGCTCTATATCCACACCAGGGATAATATTTTTTTTTTAATAGAAAGCATGTCGTCAAACATTTAAGATGCTGAGGGGGATTGACAGGGTAGATGCGGAGAGGTTGTTTCCCCTGGCTGAAGAGTCTAGAACTAGGGGGCATAGTCTCAAGATAAGGGGAGGTATTGCTTCAGTTGTACAAGGTATTGGTGAGACCGCACCTGGAATACTGCATACAGTTTTGGTGTCCATACTTAAGAAAAGACATACTTGCTCTCGAGTCAGTACAAAGAAGGTTCACTCGGTTAATCCCGGGGATGAGGGGGTGGTCATATGAGGAGAGGTTGAGTAGATTGGGACTCTACTCATTGGAGTTCAGAAGAATGAGAGGCGATCTTATTGAAACATAAGATTGTGAAGAGGCTTGATCAGGTGGATGTGGTGAGGATGTTCCCAATGATGGGTGAAACTAGAACTAGGGGGCATAATCTTAGAATAAGGGGCTGCTCTTTCAAAACTGAGATGAGGAGAAACTTCTTCACTCAGAGGGTAGTAGGTCTGTGGAATTTGCTGCCCCAGAAAGCTGTGGAAGCTACATCATTAAATAAATTTAAAACAGAAATAGACAGTTTCTTAGAAGTAAAGGGAATTAGGGGTTACGGGGAGCGGGCAGGAAATTGGACATGAGTCTATGTTCGGAACGGTCATGGCCCTGTGGGTAACGGAGCGGGCCCAGGGGCCATGTAGCCTGGTTCTGCTCCTACTTCTTGTGTTCTAATTATGTGTTAGATTTCAGGAGATGGTTTTATTCCTGTTCCTGGCTGGGGTGGAGATCACCTTTTACAGAAGTACTGTAGAAAATATAGGGACAGTGATCTCCTGGACGAGTTTCGATCGCCTAGATGGGTCGGAGAGGAATTTCCCAGTTTTTTTTCTCCCAAATTGGCCATTGGGTTTTTTATCTGGTTTTTCGCCTCTCCCAGGAGATCACATGGGTTCGGGAGGGATGTAGAGTGATAGTAGATTTGAGGTTAGGATCAGATCAGCCATGATCTTATTGAATGGTGGAGCAGGCTCGAGGGGCCGATTGGCCTACTCCTGCTCCTATTTCTTATGTTCTTATGAGGAGGAATTTCTTCACTCAGAGGGTGGTGAATCTTTGGCATTCTCTACCCCAGAGGGCTGAGAATGCTGAGTTGTGGAGTATATTGAAGGCTGAGACAGATAGCTTTTTGGACTCTAGGGGAATCAAGGGATATGGGGATCGGGCGGGGAAGTGGAACTGAGGTCGGAGGTCAGCAATGATCTTACTGATTGGCGGAGCAGGCTCGAGGGGCCGTATGGTCTACTCCAGCCCCTAATTCTTATGTTCTTCAGAATCCTGAATGATTCCCATAAAAGGGATGGATTTAACAAGGTGACAGATGATTAGAGTTTTGTGTGTTGTAAACTGGTTTTAAATTACATTTTGTTTTTCCATCTGCGTAGTGCACTGTTGTCCTTAGTTAGCTTTAAAATGGTTTTAAAGATGTAAAACAGATTTCGGAATGCCGAAAACAAAGCACAGGCTTATAAATGTACAAACAAACACAGCTGTACAATTAACAAGTCTGGTGCCTGTAGTTAGAAAATAAAGTTTTGATTCTGCTTCATATCAATCGGAATTGTGCATTGTGGTGTCACATACATTTATTCTCAGAAACAGCCATCTGAGTTGTGCGTGTGTCTGCTTTTCATCTCGTGTCAGCGCTCAACTCCAACACGTCAGGTAAGGCTCACTTGGAAATGCGTAGAGGGCTTAATCTGCATTACATTTGAATTTAAATGAGCTAAATGCAAGCATATGGATGCCTTTTATTTGATTTGAATCTTCGTCAGTGTTGGAGGCAAAGATATTGAAATGGAATGTCAATTTATTTTTACTAATTGGCTCGATGTCATTGCACAAGCACCGTTGCCAACGCGCCATACTCTCCACTTGCCTGGATGAGTGCAGCTCCAACAGCAGTCAAGAATCTCGACACCATCCAGCACAAAGCATCCCGCTTGACTGTCACCCCATTCACCACCTTAAACATTCACTCCCTCCACCACCGGCGTACCGTGGCTGCAGTGTGTACCATCTGCAAGATGCACTCCAGCAACTCGCCAAGGCTTCTTCGGCAGCACCTCTCAAACCCGCGACCTCTTCCACCTAGAAGGACAAGGGCAGCAGGCGCATGGGAACACCACCACCTCCAAGTTCCCCTCCAAGTCACACACTATCCTGACTTGGAAATTTTGTTGCTGGGTCAAAATCCTGGAACTCTCTCCCCAACAGCACTGTGGGAGCACCTTCACCACAAGGACTGCAGCGGTTCAAGAGGGCGGCTCACCACCACCTTCTCGAGGGCAATTAGGGATGGGCAATAAATGCTGGGCTTGGCAGCGATGCCCACATCCCAGGAACAAATTTTTAAAATTGCTGCAGAAACAATCCAGTGGTATTTAGTAACATATCAAATTAGTGCCTTAGTTAATACCATCCTGAATATAATTACACCGATGCAGGAATTTTGCACCCAGGGGAGAGGAAGGATGTAAGCAGGGTCTGTGTCAGTTGGTAGCACCCGAGACCCGGAGTCAAAGTTGTGGGTTCCTACTCCCACTCCAGAGAATTGAGCACAAAATCTACAGGGCAGTACTGAGGGAGCTCTCCGCTGCACTGTCGGCGGTCTTTTGGATGAGACGTTAAACCAAATGTTTGCCCACTCAGGTAGACGTAAAAGATTCCATGCCGCTTTTTCGCAGAAGCGCCGGGGATGTTCTCCCTGTTGTCCTGGCCAATATTTATCCCTCAACCAGCACAACTAAACCAGATTAGCTGGTCATCCTTGCTGTGCGCAAATTTGCTGCCGCATTTCGTACAACGGTGACTGCACTTCAACATGCTTAATTGGCTGTGTAGCGCTCTGGGATGCCCTGAGGTCGTGGAAGGTGCTGTAAAAATGTTTTTTTTCCTTTATGGTGGACAACCCAGACACAGCTTTGAAGTAAAAGAGTAACAGTTAATCCCACGGCATGCTAACCCCTTCACTCCATGCATAAACTTATGAGTTTTGGATGACAAGGTGTGAGTCTGTGTTTGATGTTGGAGCATGAATAAAGGGTGTTGTGAGACAGCCCAAGTCATAACATCCCCATTAAAGTAGCGGACAAGGAATTTCCTCCAAGCGAGTGAGGCATTTATGGGCTAATACTCCCAGTGTAATTTCAAGGCTGAAGTGTTGCTTACAGCCACTTAAAAAAAAATTGTGCATGACAGTGTAAGCTTTAACTAATCACTGCTTTGAGGCAGAAGAGCTATGATAATACAGTGTCTCTCTTCTGAGAGTAAAATTGAGATGAGAAACTTGCCATGTGGAAAATTGCAGCCATGGAGCCACATCCTAGCACCATCCGTGGTATGAATCACTGAAGTCACCGCGCTCCGCTGAGATGCATTTTTAACAAAAAAAAATTGAATTCTAAAATTACTTCTGAAGTAATCCTAACTTGAAAGGAAAAATAAATCATTTTCCATCTCTCTTTAATTACCAAGATAGAGCAATGTAGCAAAGCTTTTTGTTTGCCTTTGGCGCTGTCAGTCAGCATAGAGAGGAGCTTGGCTGGGACAGCGCGCTGATGCTGGGACAGAACTTGTGATCTTATGCATAGCTAACCGACAGCTTCAAAGCTAATCAGATGCAAATGTTGCATTACTGTAATCTCAGTATTTAAAGAGAATTGGAGGATTAGCTTTGTGTTTTAAAAAACAATCAAGTTAAGGTAATTTTCAGGAAGTACTTTACAATTAATGGGATATCAACCCTGCTCCTAGTGTAAATTAAACGGATGTTATTGTCTCAGTGGGGGAAACGTGAGTCAGCTCCATTTCTGGGACAACATGCACTGAGGGCTTCATCTCTACACCACCACGTTGGTCATGACCGCCAGACCAACCTGTCGTAGATACTCTTTCCTGAACAACTTCTTTATCTCTATTATACAATATCCTGACTGGTGCGAACAGCCGACATTGCTCCTTGCTGTAGTCACTGAGGTACAAAAAAAAAGCATATTCCAATGTTATCTCTAGCCAGCCATCTGGAATAGCAACATGAGACAACTAAAAGAAATCTTTTTCGGTGAATATCTCTCCACTTATAACATTGAGCGTGAATATAGTTTCTTGTTCAGAAAGGATTTTGCCTATTTTCCATTTGGTATCGAATCAGAAATCTGCTTAGATTTCCACCGACTGATTTTCTTCCTGTTCAATAATTCCTTTTCTTCATTCGGAGAGCGATGTTGCCCACTTTTTTATAGCGACAGAATTCTAACTCCACTGATCATCTAATGAGCAAGGGCGCAGCCCGGACACTGAAGCACCTCAGCCAGAAGGCCCCAGGCTGAACTCTCAGTCTGTGCTACATTAGTTGATCTCAGTGGGGCGGCAGTGGAGCCTTCGTGCCTCTGATGAATAGACTCGGCTCATCTGTACGGAACACACACACACAACAACGCCGTTGGTGCTTGTGACGGAGAGAAAGAGATCATCAATATTGCACTTTTCTGGCCAATATTTATCCCTCAAACAACATAACAAAAACAGATTATCTTGGTCATTATCACGTTGCTGTTTGTGGGAGCTTGCTGTGCGCAAATTGGCTGCCGCATTTCTCACATTACAACAGTGACTGCACTTCAAAATGACTTCATTGGCTGTAAAGTGCTTTGAGACGTCCGGTGGTCGGAGAGGCGCTATATCAACGCAAGACTTGCTTTCTTTCTTTTTATCTGCCCCGGAATTTGCGGTGAGTAATAACAGCGAACGAACTACTTCAGGATGTAGCGCACGCGTGTCCCATCGCGGGAATTCCGAAGTTGCGGTCAGTTATTCACTGCTCCGACACTGACTGCGCTGTGGACCCCCCTCCCCCTCCTCCCCCCTTGCCCCTAACCCTAACCCTACAGATCCTGCAATCAGTGTAATCGGGGAAATCAGTGAGACTGATGATAACTTGAGCTTTCCTGCAGTAATATCGCTGTTAAACACCCCATTAAAAGTTGGACCTTGTTGGATTAGGTGTAACTGGGATTTTAACAGCTGATTGACTGCTAAACAACTGTTCTGGCCCTGAAAAACTAATTTTAATTTTGTGGAGTGTCAAATTTCTCCATAATGATAAAAATTGCAAATTTTAAGAATCTTTAAATAAAAATGTTTATATTTTCTAAAAGTTTGTTCATCTTTATTTCGGGTCTGCCCTTTTCCCCCATGTGAGAGCCCCAATCTTTGTTTTGCTCGCGAACATTTTTTTAAAAGTCAGAATAAAAGGAGCTTCTTCATCTCCTGGTTCCCTGCCTGCGAGAATTCTGCATTGCGATTGGCTGCTTCGACAGCTTGCCGACGTCACAGCAGCTGGCACGATGGAATTCCCACTAAACTCTGATCTCAATTGCACGTCGATAAAGACAAACTTCTCACCACAGAGATCGCGGGATCTTTGTGGGCGGCTTTCCTCGGGGCCGGTGGCGAATGCCTTTGCCTCGCCACTGACAGCAAATTACGGACCATTATGTTTACAAGATAAGACACTTGGATCATTTCTATATTGTTCAATTCGAATGTTCAATGTCCATCGGACACTGGAATATACGGATAGGTTGAGCATTGATTCCAGCAGACACACAAAGAATAGGTTCCTCCTTCTGAACTTGACTGGGGTCCAGAATGCACATCTCTGTCTTGGTCGTTGTTGTTGACGTAAATGAAATGGGTGTAAAATATTTCTATGAATTATTTCTCATTAACTGCTAACTAGGGGGTCACAGTCTCAGAATAAGGAGTCGGTCATTTAGGACTGAGATGAGGAGAAATTTCTTCACTCAGAGGGTGGTGAATCTTTGGAATTCTCTACCCCAGAGGGCTGTGGAGGCTCAGTCGTTGAGTATATTCAAGACAGAGATCGATAGATTTTTGAGCACTAAGGGAATCAAGGGATATGGGGATAGTGCAGGAAAGTGGAGTTGGGATAGAAGATCAGTCATGAACCTATTGATTGGAGCAGGCTCGAAGGGCTGAATGACCTACTTCTGCTCTTATTTCTTGGCCTAGAAATTCAGTCGCGCCACTTCTGGGGCGCTAAAGTCGGGCGGGCGCTAAAGTTAGCGCCCGCCGGAAAGTGTAGGCCACTTCGCCGAAATTCAGTAGATTTGGCCAAGGAGTTTGGGCGAGCACTGAAACTGGCGTTGCACTCCTATCTTTAGGCGCTAAGCCGGCGGTGTGGACTGATAACACCGAGGCCGGGCGCAGCGCAGGTGCGGTCATGTTTTGATTGACAGCAGACACCCTGACGCCGGCCAGCTCTTAAAGGGGGAAGGGTCGACTTTGTCTGCTGCCACGCCCTGGACAGTGGAGCCCTGCAGCTAGGCCTGAACACTGCTGGTGGACCCAAATAGCGCCTGAAGCCATGCAGAAGGCCCGTGAACGAGCGCAGCGCTTCTCAGAGCATGCTTTGAGGGTGCTGCTTAAGGCTTTTGAAAAGAGAAGAGAGATATCTTGTGCCCGGACAGTGGCAAGAAGGCTCCCAGGAGGCAGTACAGGAGAGCCTGGAGGGAAATCGCCCACAGGGTGTCATCCACCAGCGATGTCCCCAGGAGTGCGGACCAATGCCGTAAGAAGTACAACGACCTCACTCGGATGGTCAGGGTGAGTACCCTTTCCAGTGTCCTCCTCATCCTTGCATGTGCACCTCACATTATGGGCAAAGGGACCTCAAAGGCCTAATGGCCAGCCCTCCTCCCGCAGCTATGGCACTGGCATGATCATCAATAGCACTTTCTGCACTTTACACACTGGCCAAGCTATTCGACCATGGGAGGCAGTGCACACAACAACAGGGCACCACACTGGCCATGCTAATCGACCATGGGAGGCAGTGCAGACAACAACAGGGCACCACACTGGCCATGCTATTCGACCATGGGAGGCAGTGCACACAACAACAGGGCACCACACTGGCCATGCTAATCGACCATGGGAGGCAGTGCAGTCAACAACAGGGCAACACACTGTACTTAGAGGCCGTCCTTTCTCTTGCTGGCCAAGCTGGCCAAGAATATGAAGAGCCGGAATGTCACCGGGGGAGGCCGTGGCCAGTTCCAGGAGCTCAGTGACCTGGAGGAGCGCGTGGCTCGACTCATGCGTGGCCAGGTGGTTGGCCCCGTTGCTATTGGAGATGCCGACCCTGTGCTGGGCCCCAATGGTAAGGACATGACCGTTTGGACCTCTCTCGTTCCCCTTGCGCTTCAGATCTACATCCTTTGCCACTGTCCGACCAATGCGCATAATGCCACCACTCATGCCTCCCTCGCTGATGCCCTGTCCTCACTCTAAAGCTACTCTTGTGCCTTCCTGCTTTCAGCTGGTGAGGAGGAGGTCCATGAAGCTGAGAGTGCCAGTCCCTCGGAAGAGGAGGACGACGAGGACCAAGAGGAAGGCGGCACATCGGGGGAACCCTCGTCCGCGCCAGGGGATGGCAATGGAGGGGACACGTCTTGCCTGGAGGAGAGCCAGGGGGAAGTGTTGCAGGGGGGTGCAGCTCCTGGGCCCAGTGGCGTCCAGGCAGGCGGGAAGGGTCGGGCAGCACGGCTGCCTTCTCCCCAGATGGAGAGTCCGCCCTCCAGTCCGGAGACGGTCCTCGCCCAGGAGGTGCGCCTCCTTGATGAAATGTCCGCGGCCTCCGAGCGGCGCCACAACGAGTTCATGGGGGTTGTGGGACAGTTGCCTCAGGCCATTGAGTCCCTGGCTCATAGTGTGGCCGCTTTCGGGGACTCACAGGCCAGGGGTGTCGAGCAACTCGCGGCAGCACAGGCCAGGGGTGTCGACCAACTCGCGGCAGCACAGGACGCGAGTCGCGAGTTCATGAGTGGTGCCGTGCAGACACTGGCTGATCTGATGCGGGCACAGAACAGGGCAGTTCGGGCACTCACTTCTGCCACACTCGGTGTCACGGAAGCATCGACAGGGCACCCGCCGCCCTGCTGCAGCACAGCGGTCTGGCCTCCACCAGATTGCTGCGCTTGCTGCAGTGCCAGCCCGGCCGAGTGCCAATGTCTCTGGCGACCAGCGAGTGCCTGGCATCAGCCAGCTTGCCCCCATTGCTGCAGCCGCCACTGCCACTCCCCCAGCCAAGGTGCGACGAGCTGCTGCAGAGACTGATGCTGCCCAGCCACAGCTGCAGCAGTCAGCAGCCGGACCCTCCAGGGCCGGACCTCGTCTAGGCCGACCCCCAAGGGCATCTGCCGTTACGCATTGCGGCCCTCAGGAGCCTTTCCCCAGCCTTCCAGCACCCACAGGGCCCAGGTTGAGGCGGAGCAACAGGTCGGGCAGGGGCCGTAGAAGCCTGCACAAGGACTCGCCCTCTCGGCACACCAAGTAGAGGGTGTCGGCAACTGTTTTTTTTATATGGGGGTGTTTGTGTTCTGGAGGGGGGGGGCTTATTTTGGAAAGGCCGAAGATGAAGGCCAATTGGATTGACAAGTTTTGTTATTCCTCCCCAGGTTGTGGGAGTGAGATATGTTTTTCACTGTTTTTTTGGGGGTCTTGTCTGTTTTTCTGTTTCATGTGGGAAGGGCCCTGAGTTTGTTAAATAAAGCTTTTTATTTATTCAGCTTGTCCAGGTGTCATGTTTCAAGTGGTTGTTGCGTTAACCGGCTGAGGGCTTGCGGAGCGGCTGCATTCAGGTGCGTTCATTGCCACAAGCCATTCCCTGACAGGGGGCCTAGAAGTGTCGTTCAATAAGCCGCCGGCGGACGGCCCTTGGACCTTGTGGCTCCCTTCTGGGCTGGTACTCCTCCTCCTCCTCCTCCTCATGGTCCTCCTGCTCGTCCTCCTGAGGTGGTGGCCCAACGTGAGGTGGCAGTGCCTGGGTCCTGCGGATAGCCAGGTGGTGCAGCATGCAGCAAACGACGACGAACTGGGAGACTCTATCCGGCGAATACTGTAGAGATCCGCTGGATCGATCCAGGCAGCGGAACCGTTGCTTCAGGACGCCAATCGTTTGCTCTATGATGTTCCTTGTGGCTTGATGGCTTTCGTTGTATGCCTCCTCCGCAGGGGTCCTGGGCGCGCGGAGCGGGGTCATGAGCCATGTGCACAAAGGGTAGCCCTTGTCCCCAATAAGCCATCCCCTTGGTGGAGGCTGTGCCTCGAACATGTCAGCCACAGTAGTCTGGCGCAGGATAAATGCATCGTGGCTGCTTCCTGGAAAGCGGGCATTGACAGCTAGGATGCACTGCCTGTGGTCACACACCAGCTGTACATTGAGGGAATGGTAGCCCTTCCGGTTGCGGTAATCCTCGGCATTGTCGATAGGTGCCCGCATAGCCACATGCGTGCAGTCAATGGCGCCCTGCACCATGGGGAAGTCGGCGATCCTGGCAAATCCGACTGCACGCTGCTCCTGCCTCTCTAGGGTCATGGGGAAGGAGATGAATTGGTGTCTCCTTGCGAAAAGGGCATCGGTGACCTGCCGGATGCAGCGATGCACGGCGAACTGGGAGATGTTCGCTATGTCCCCAGCAGCGGCTTGGAAGGAGCCGCTTGCATAAAAGTTCAGAGCCACCATGACCTTCACTTCCACCGACAGAGACGTCCTGCACATCAGCTGTGGACGCAGATCTCTGTGAAGCAGCTGGCAGATCTCTGCAACCACCTCCCTTCTGAAGCGCAGCCTCTTAACACAATGCGCGGCAGTCATGGTGAGATAGGACACCTGCTGCCGGTATTCCCTGAGTGGGTAAGGTCTACGTTGCCGACGCCTGATGGCCCCTCTGCGTCTAGGCATGGCTGCCCCTCTCACACAGCGTCTGCGAGCCCTTCGCACATAATGCTGGAACTGAGGGTTGGAACCCCATGCAGCCCCCATAATAAACTTGCAAACAGTGAAATCACAGAGTCAAATTTCCAAGCTCTGGCCAGAAGCCAAAAATACCTCTCCTATGTTGTCCCAAATCAATAAGGTCTGTTCCTTGGTCTCTGTCCAGAAATCCAAAGCACTAAAGTCATTGCAGCAAAATGGCTGGCCTTTATAGTTCAGTGTAAGTGCCTTTTAATTAGCGCTCCCCGAGGCCCGCAGGGCCTCTGCTGCGTTCCACTTCACAGTTCTTAACAGCGCCATGCCCACATTGGGCGGGCGCCACTGAATTTCCGGTTTGGGGCGCACAAACAGCGTTGCACGACGAAATGACGTCATAAGCTGCGCGCGCAGCTGAGCGGGCGCAAACACTTTGCGCCGACGCTAAATGTCAACTGAAGTTGGGCGTTGGCGCAGACCGGCCTGCGCCCGGGCGCTAAGTACCCCTCTTATGGCGTTAACGGCTGGCGAACGCAACTGAATTTCTAGGCCCGTATGTTTATATATTCTTATTTCTATTTCTAAAGATATTCAAATAACATCAAGGAGTTCAGCCATGATCTTATTGAATGGTGGAGCAGGCTCGAAGGCCCAAATGGCCTATTCCTGCTCTTATTTCTTATGTTCTTATGTTCTTCAATAGATTTGGCTCTCCAGATAGGGCAGCTGCTTAAGGCAGTGAGTAACAGCCATACAGACTAAAAGGATCCAAGGTTTGATCACAAGTCCAAGCTGGATTAGCTGAGCTTGGCTTGCGTAGGGTGAAGAGCTCCAACTGGCTTCAAGCGCAGGGAGGGTAAAATCGCCCAGGGTTCCTGCTGCTAATCACCATCCAGCAATCCTCATGTGTGGGTGCTGCACCAGGCCAGGACCAGGCTTGTTTGTGATGGCACTGCCCCCCCATGGTCAAACAGCTCCCTGACACTAGCCACCTCATGTGAAGAATGCCACTTGGGCAAAGTATTGGAAGGCCGTGGGGCTTGTGGAATCAGACACCAACAAGGAGTCAGAGTCATGAAGTGAACGGAATAAAATTCAGTCCTCAACAGCAATGATGCCAACAAAGTAATCAGTGTGATTCAGATATTTAAATATTATTCTCTAGTTTTCTTTGTCAGCTCTCATCTGTTCATTGCAGTAGAGATAACATTTCAACACAGGAAAAGGAACAATTTAGCCAGTCAGACCAGACTGCAGTTACCTTTCAGCCATCACACTGACTCACGTCCCATCCAGCACAGGCCCCCTTCCAAACAGCCAGCTCAATGTCCCACATGCTGCTGTGTTCTTTAGCTTGGTGATCCCTTCAACCGTGGCTGACTCCAGAAGGTCGTGGGTTCAAGTCCCACTCCAGAGACTGGAGCGCAATAAACTAGGCTGACACTCCCAGTGCAGTGCTGAGGGAGTGCTGCACTGTCAGCAGTGCCATCTTTCGGATGAGATGTTAAACCGAGGCCCCGTCTGCTCTCTCAGGTGAATGTAAAAGATCCCGCGGCACTATCTTGAAGAAGAGCAGGGGAGTTATCCCTGGTGTCCTGGTCATTATCACATTGTGGTTTGTGGGAGCTTGCTGTGTGCAAATTGGCTGCTGCGTTTCCTACATTACAACAGTGACTACACTTCAAAAAGTACTTCATTGGCTGTAAAGCGCATTGGGACGTCCAGTGTTCATGAAATACACTGTAGAAATGCAAGTCTTTCTTTCTTTCTTGCAACCCCCTAGCAGCCCAACTCCCTAATTAGGAGGTGAAAATTGTGATTTTTGAAAATATGAACCAAAGTACAGGTATTACCAAAAGGAAAAAAAAAACAGGCACTCCATTAATATTTTTCAGCAGATTTTTGCCCTAGGTATTTGCCTTTTAATCCATTGTCTCACCTTCCTTGCTGTCCGTGATATAGGTGTTGGAAGGCCGCGAGAAAGATTAGGAGGGGCAATGAAGCTCCCTCCCAACAAAACGGTGAGATTATTTAAGTTGATTTTGATTCAGCTTTGTTCTTTTTCCTCACCAGTTCTGTTACTTGTTATTTTTAAAAACACTCAATTCTTTTACTCAAAGGCCATTTCAAATTGGCGTCCATATATGCTCAGAGTGAGATGCCTGAGTAATTGGGTGGGCAGAGTTGACTTATTGTACGGTCATGCCAAAAGAAAACAGGCGTCACCTTGTGGGATCATTTAAAGAACGATAATAAACTATTTCATTTTGTGCAAATGCCATTGATGGAATTAACCAAAATTTATCCCCAGCCCCAAGTCCGAACCATTACTTTCCTCACTTTTGACGGGCCCAGACTATTCAGATAAATGGGTTCGCTCCAGGCAAAGTTTTTATCAATTCCACTTTTTAGAACCACAGTCAAACTGTGCATGTTTCAACCAGTCAAGCACTGATTCTCATATGAAGAATAATCTCTCACCGCACAGTTAAAATAAAAGTAGCGTGACACATTGTCAAAACACTCTGGCCTTTGTACTCTGGGAAACAGCTAGGGCGAAAATCAGCTTTCTTACCAATGAGATATTGTTACAGCCAGAACCGATTGGTCTGTTGTAAATCAAAACAGGCCTCCAACAAAGCCCGGCTTATTTTCATTGTATTAATTAATCAGTTGCACATTGACAGCGCTGAATGAGTTGCGGTATTGTATGGTATGAGTTACAGCGTGCCTTATCTTATTTGCAAAACAAACCTGGTGCGCTAAAGCAAGACAGCGTGCAACTGTTCAGATAGCTATCCTGCCTTGACAACCAAGTTCAATGCTGAGGAATATAACTCCATGGCCCGGATTTTGCGAGGCCGATGATGACCTTTCCCACTGTCCAGGGCCCCAAGCACTCGTTCCAGGTGAAAGAGTGATTTACTTGTACTTCTTGCAATTTAGTATACTGTATTCGCTGCTCATGATGCGGTCTCCTCTACCTTGGGGGGACCAAACGCAGATTGGGCGACCGCTTTGTGGGACACCTTCGTTCAGTCCGTAAGCGTGACCCTGAGCTTCCATTCGCTTGTCACTTTAATTCTTCGTTCCACTCCCATAATGCTACCGCTCTGACTCTCCCAACGCATGCTCACAACGGGCGAGGCTCCTCTTCAGGAGCGCTCCTCACTGAATTTGCCCCAGCCATCGCCCCAAGGAAAACAGTACTGTCATTACAGAAAATAGGTTAAGGCTACACCACAGAAACAATGTGCTCGAAAGTCAGTAAATGCAGAAAAAGTGGCTGCAGGGATTCCTTTGGATCTCCATTTACAAATCTTATGATCTTAAGTGACACTGGCGAAACATACAAAAATGCAATGATGACGAGGCAGAATACACTTTGTAGTATAAGCATATCAAACTTTTCAAAGTTCATAATGCTTGAATAGAAGTCACGGTCATCATCAAGGTTCGGTTCGACAGATTGTCCGCAGGCACCCCAAAAACCACTTTCGCTGGCGCAGAACTACTGCCCAGCGAATGCCCACGAAGCCCTTGCGCCTGGTGAGAGCAGGCATAAGGCCTGCTTTTACCAGGGTTAAAATAAATGTTCACTTAAAATTTTTTAAATGATTAAAACACCCAAAAAACTTTTAAAATTAGTTCATGTAAATTTTGGGCCGGAATAAAATGTTTTCATTATTTGTTTAAAAAATTAAATTTTGATTTTAAATTGAAGGGACTTTTAATTAATTTTGTTTGTGGGAATATTTATTTTTATTAGCATTGTGTTAATTATTTATTTATTTGGGGATTTCTCATAAGCTTATGGGGTTTCCCCCTTTCTAATTGGGTGGCCTGGCCCACGTGAGCTCAGGGACGCTTCCGATCTGCCTGTGTCCCTGGGATCCGTGGGTCTTTAAGCAGGCGTACGCCCGCAGGCCTAGGACCCGAAGACTCCGAAACTCCAGAGACACCAGGGGGGAAATATTCGGTCGACCATTTTGGGGCGCGAACATTGCCTGGTGCAGATTCAAGGGGCATGGCAAAATTTTGCAGGCGGGGCGAAAACGGGGCACTGCGCACGGTGACGATGCCGTCATTGCCTGCAGAGCAGAGCGGGGTGCTACCGTTTACCGCCGGCGTCATTAGCAGCGCCGCACCTGGGTGAAAGGTCGTTTGCGCCCGGTTAGCGCCCCCCGGAGGCGCTAACGGGAGGCACTAAGGCACTAAGGATTTTTTGGGGGGGGTCGGAGGCCTACTCCGGAGGTACACCCCCGACCACAAATTGAGGGCCCACGTCATGGTATATGCTGCAGTGAGGCACTGTGCACACTGTGTCACTGCAGTGGAGGGCGTAAAGGGTTCACGAGCATAAGAGCTCTTTGAACCTTAATGAAATTTAATCAGAGGGAGCAACACCAAAATATATATGGCTTTTGGGGCACCCAGGCCTCTGAATCCCAGGCTACGATGCCCCCCAAGCTCCTTTGATCCAGAAAAGATTTTAGTGCAGCAAATGAATCAAAAAGCGAATTTAAAAAAGATTTAAGTGCAAAAGAGATCATTTATTTTTCGGAGTGATATTCCTTGGAACATGACACAGTGTGACGTAATAAAACTCACTACGCACTTGGTTCGAGTATAAAGCAAGGTTTTAATCAACTTGTTTCAGAACATGGAGGTCTAGTTGTACTTCACTAGTTCCTTGTCTTACAAAATGTCCCTGGGCCAGCTGGGCCGACGCCCGAGTATTTATACTCCTTAGACGGCGCCACCAGCTGGCCGTCCAGCGTTATTTCATAAGTAGTTTCTTGGAGATTTATAACAGTGCATGGCCGTTGCAGAGTGCCATCACTTAGTGTTTTGATTGGCACAATTCCTGGAACAGTCTCCCCCAAATATTCTGCTCCATCTTGTTGTATTGGATCCCAGGGTAAGTTTGGGCAGATGTAACTCAAATCTTGTATAAATGTGCACATTTGTAACAATAAAATTTTGCTCTTCATTCAGCCGCAGCTGTGGCTCAGTGGGGCAGCACTCCTCGCCTTTGACTCAGAAGGTTGTGGGTTCAAATCCCACTCCAGGAACTTGAGCCTAAAAATCCAGGCTGACACTCCAGTGCAGTGCTGAGGGAGTGCTGCATTGTCGGAGGTGCCGTCTTCCGGATGAGATGTTAAACCGAGGTCCCGTCTGCTCTTAGATGGACGTAAAAGATCCCATGGCACTATTTTGAAGAGGAGCAGGGGGAGTTCTCCCCGGTGTCCTGAGGCCAATATTTATCCCTCAATCAATCACTAAAACAGTTTATCTGGTCATTGTCACATTGCTGTTTGTGGGAGCTTGCTTTGTGCAAATTGGCTGCCGTGTTTCCCACATTACAACAGTGACTACACTTCATTGGCTGTAAAGGGCTTTGGGACATCCGCTGGTTGTGAAAGGCGCAATATAAATGCAAGTCTTTCTTTTCTTTTATATCGATGTTAAAATGTATTTTTGCTGTCACTGTGCTCTCCTCCACTTTTAGATTTCAGCGGTTCTTCCTTTTAATGAGCACGGAGTTTTAATACGGCTTTCGTTTATAATTGGAAGGAAGAATCATCCGACATCCTTCCAAATGGACAAAATATTGACTTGGCAGCAGTTTTTTTTTAAGAAGTGGAATATGAACCCTGGTTCCTGAAAACCGCCCCACTTTACTATGCTGATATTTATTTTTCTTTAAAATACTCTGATGCCATCGGATAATACCGAGAAGGATTAAACTTTTGATCAGTGGCAGCTTTTTTCGTTCACGGGATGTGGGCGTCGTGGGCAAGGCCGGCATTTATTGCCCATCCCTAATTGCCCCTCGAGAAGGTGGTGGTGAGCCGCCTTCTTGAACCGCTGCAGTCCTGTGGTGAAGGTCCTCCCACAGTGCTGGCTTTGTCGTAGCGGTTTGGTACAATGGAATGGCTCGCTGGGCCAGTTAAGAGTCAAACACATTGCCGTGGGTCTGGAGTCACATATAGGCCAGACCGGGTAAGGACGGCAGATTTCCTTCCCTAAAGGACATTAGTCAACCAGATGGGTTTTTGTGACAATCCGGTAGTTTCACCATTACTGATACTAGCTTTTAAAAAAAAAATTCCAGATGCTGTGGTGGGATTATGAGCTTCATGTCTCCGGATTATTAGCCCAGGCCTGCTGGATTACTAGTCCAGTAATATAATCGCTATGCTACCATACCCCTAAAGCTTGAAATGGTTGAAAGAAGCTCAACGCCAATTTGTTCGAATCTGTACATTTTTATGGCAAAATGAAGCCGGACAGCAGAGAGGATGAAAACCACGATTCTCTAAGGCTCGCTTTCCACTGCTCAATCAGTTGTGAAAGCAGCACTAATACTCTTGGGCAGGGAGGCGGGTGCATGTTCAAAGTCAAGTAATGTCATGGACACTGTAAAAAATAAAAATTGTTTCTTCTCCTACAAATTCTCATCTTCTGCAGCAGCCCTGCAGGAGGCTCAACGTGACAGGGCTCCTGGTTTGGAGAAGACTTGCAATGGAGGCAGTTCAGAGACGATTCACTAGCTTAATTCCAGAGATGAGGGGGTTGACTTATGAGGAAAGGTTGAGCAGGCTGGCCCAATACTCATTGGAATTTAGAAGAATGAGAGGTGATCTTATTGCAACATATAAGATACTGAGGGGGCTCGACAAGGTAGATGCAGAGAGGATGCTTCCCCTCGTGGGGAAATCTAGAACTCGGGGGCACAGTTTCAGAATAAAGGGTCGCCCTTTTAGAACTGAGATGAGGAGGAATTTTTTTCTCTCAGAGGATCGTAAATCTGTGGAATTCTCTGCCCCAGAGAGCCGTGGAGGCTGGGTCATTAAATACGTTTAAGGTGGAGATAGACAGATTTTTACAAGATAAGTGAGTGAAGGGTTATGGGGAGCGGGCAGGGAAGTGGCTTTGAGCCCAAGATCAGCCATGATCGTATTGAATGGCGGAGCAGGCTCGAGGGGCCAAGTGGCCTATTCCTGCTCCTATTGCTTATGTTCTTATAAGAAATCTGTAAGTTCATCATCAGGCAGTTGTTATGTTGACTGGGAAAAGAGTTTCCTTCCCAGTCTGGATGCTGATCACAGTCCTGTTAAGCAATTCAGTACCAGCTAGTACTCAAGTCCGAAAGCCCTTTTCTTTTCTTGTTAAACTTAAATTTTGGATTACAACTTCTTCATGACTCCTGAATTGGATTATTGTCTTAACTCTCTGCCAACCACCCATTATCCTATTCACACTCAATTGTTGGAACTGTTCTGCATGCAGGAAAAAGAATATAATCTCTCTTTGTGTTGCCATCTCTTCCCTATGTTTAAGTAATACAATTTCACATCTGTTTGTTATTTTACGAATAAAGCTCAGACCTAATTCCTAAGATAAAACAAAAATAGTCGAGCAAAGACCACATTCGAGCAATGCTTCACAATACCACAAAACCTTTTCCATGCAGCGCGTGTGTCAGCTCAGTGGGCAGCACTCTCTCGCCTCTGAGTCAGAAGGATTGTGGGTTCAAGTCCCACTCCAGAGACTTGAGCAGAAAAATCTAGGCTGACACTCCCAGTGCAGTGCTGAGGGAGTCTTTCGGATGAGACGATAAACTGAGGCCCCGTCTACTCTCTCAGGTGGATGTAAAAGATCCCATGGCCACTATTTCGAAGAAGAGCAGGAGAGTTATCCCCGGTGTCCTGGCCAATATTTATCCCTCAATCAACATAACAGAAACAGATGACCTGGTCATTATCACATTGCCGTTTGTGGGAGCTTGCTGTGTGCAAATTGGCTGCTGCATTTCCTACATTACTACACTGTACTTGGCTGTAAAGCGCTTTGAGACGTCTGGTGGTCGTGAAAGGCGCTATAGAAATGCAAGTCTTTCTTTAATATGACTACCGCCTGAGCTTCTTCCGTAACTAAGATTAGTCATCAGTTGGTTACTACGAGGGTTCATTAATGGCCCAGAAATTCCGTTCCCAGGCCTCCTGCGGGCGGAGGGCTGCGATCTGGAAAAATCTGCGCCTGGACCGGAGGGCTCCCGGGAGGTGCAGAGTTCCGTTGCTGGGCCTCTTCAAACTGCCGGTGCGCAGGGCCCACGTATCCTAGAGGCGCAGGCGGTTCGCAGCATCCCTGGGATCACATGGGCCATGGGGAGCCGATCAGAGAAGGGAATCTCCCTTCATACATTTGACAGGAAGACCTGTCAAATATATGAATAGAGATCACCCCCAAAACATAGTAAAACTTAAATATTTTTTTTTTAAAACATCACATTTTTAAAATGACTTTAAATTACAATAAATTAAGTATTTTAAGCAAAAACTATAGTTTTTGGAAAAAATTAAAGATTTTAATGGGGCTAAAAATAAACTTACCTTTCTTTAAAGTATTTTTAAATGATAAATCAGTGGAAATTTAAAAAAAAACTTTTTCAACTCTTATCCTGGTAAAAGCAAGCCTTACAGTTCTTGCGCCTGGCAAAAGCAGGCGTAAGTGTTTTCTGCGGGCGGAGGGTCTCCAAAAAGCGGAACTATCTGCCCGCAGAGGCCCTTCTCCTGGGCAGCTGGAGGATCGGTCAATCTTGACAGATCGGAAATGCCAGTTTCCAGTGCATGCGCAGTGCATACCAGAACCGGCATGGCCGTTGGCCCTACGGGTGAGTACAGAGCGCATACACACCCGTAGGGATCGGAATTTCTGCCCCAATGTTTCTAAGTGGCCACAGGTCATCAGGAGATGAATTGTAAGACATTGCTTTGAACTGATTGGCCAATTGGACGTTAACATAATGAAAAGGTATAAATTCATCTGGGCTGGGGCATCAAACAATGTGCATCCGTAACTTGCATAGTGACTTGGTTCAACTCCTGTGCTTAATGGAACCCCTTCCTACACTAAAAATCGATGGGCATGCTCCTCAACCTTGCTAACGAGAAGAGAACTTTACACATTTATCTGATCCTTTTGTACACACATTGGATCAGCAAAGGAAAGACAGCTTTCCTCCACAGCCTTTCTTTGCTTTTGTAGCTGGTACGATGTCTTGCTGTGATGATTAATCCATTAAATGTCAAGAACTGGCTCCAGTTCTGAACGGAGTAAATCATGGCAAGATTCCTTCTGTCTCAAAGTTGTTCAACCTTTCCTGTCTCCACGGATTACAAAGCAAGCCACATGGTAACACGAGCCCCGAGCTGGAGACATACTGTGCTCGCCATTATTTATGCACAAATTAGACAGCAACTTCTGACGCCCGCAAATGCACAGTTAAACACGAAAATCTGGAAGTCACTGTCCGAGCTGTGACGTTCCTCAAGCTTCCCGAAAATGGCATCTCGCCGTCTGGCTCCCCACTCCAATGTACTGAACACTGTTAAGTTCCTGTACTGGCGTCGTAGATGTGGACAAAACTCGCCACAAAAAGTGTTTTCAATGCTCTGGAGTCCTGAAATTGATTAAATTTGACTACATTTTTTGCATTTAACAGGCAACTGGAGGGTTTCATCACTTTGTGGGTTAGACATGGTTGGAATGAGTTTAATATACCATCCAACACAAACAAAATTCTTTGGAAAAGAAACACTTGGTAAAAGGCTGTGTGAGACACTTTAACAAGTTAGTGAGGTAACAATGAGTCTTTAACATGACAGCTGTCGATCATTCTGCCAGTGCCATTTACACTTCATCTAGAGCCATATTTTGTTTCTTAACTTGTCCCATTACCATCTCCTTTTGCCTTGCACCATCATCCTTTTTGTCTCTTAATCTCTCCTGCCTCCCATCCTATCATAGACCTTCCTTTTTGTTCTTTCCTCCCCCCCTCCTTTCCCTGCCCCTGCACTTGCTTAAAAACCTGTTCGATCGCCAGCTTTTTCCAGTTCTGACGAAGGGTCATCGACCTGAAACGTTAACTCGGTTTCTCTCGCCACAGATGCTGCCTGACCTGCTGAGTATTTCCAGCATTTTCTGTTTTTATTTCAGATTTCCAGCATCCGCCGTATTTTGCTTTTGTATTAGCCTTTAACATATGCCACTTTTATGGGTGATCATATTTTAAATTGGTTCTCATTGCCCCTGTCAAGTGGTACTATAGTATGAAGTGAACAAATGGTGAACCTTATATTGGTTGGACTTCACATGCTTTGGGCAGGATTTTCATTGGGCCGTGGAGGCGGGATTGGAGGCGTGTGGGGGGTTAAAATCCTAAAATCAGGGGTCCCATCCCACCCCCAACCCACCTCCGTGCCAGTTTCAAAGGAGGCGGGTACCCGCCCCGCACTGGGACCCGCCTCCCCGAGGCGGGAAGGGGATTAGTGCCAATTAACTGCCTGTTAACAGGTAGTTAACAGGCAGCTTTTAGCCTAATCCCTATTTTAAATGTTGAAGTGTGGGATTCCCGACGGCTCCAAACCACACCAAGTTAGAGGAGGCGGACCGTCGGGATGAACGGCTTGGAGGGGGTCGAGAAGTCCGGTGTTCAGGGAGTGATGGGTGCATGAGTGCAGAGGTAAGTGTGTTTGGTGTGTGCTGGGCGGGCTCAACAAGGTCAATCAAGTCTAAATCGCGTGGGTTGGCGAGAACTCGATGGAGGCGGGACTACAACCCCGAAAGTTGTAGTCCTGCCTCCTACCTGACTCTTCAAAGAAAATCCAGCCCTTTATTGCTGTTGTTGGACCCTATACGATTTCAACCTTATCTTCAGTCTATTGTATAGATGTTTAATGTGTCAGCCTTAGCTCATGGTTGCACTCTTGAATCTTGAGTCAGAGGGTTGGGGCTTAAGGCCCAATCCAGAGACTTGAGCGTATCATCTAGCTTGACACTTCAGTGCAGACCTGACAGAGTGCTGCACTGTCAGGGATGCCTTTTCCCTTGGGACGTTTACCACATCAAAGGCGTTACAAAAATGCAAGTTGTTGTTTAGGATGAGATATTAAACCGAGGTCCTGTATGTCCTCTCAGGGGAACATCAAAGATCCCATGGCAATATTGGACAAAAAGCAAACAAGTTCTCCTAGTATCCTGGCCAACATTTATCCCTCAACCTACCTCAATATAAAGAGATTAACTGGTCACTTATCTCGTTGCTGTTTGTGGGCAGAAATTCGTTGTTGTGTTTCCTTTTGTGGCAACAGTGACCCCACGTCAGCAGCACTTTGTTGACTGTGAATATAGGCCTCAAAGGAGTGGTGTTGAAAATTGCAGATGATACCAAAATAGGAGGTTTAAAGCACCAGAGGCAGCTGCAGAGGGATATTGGTAAGACGGGGGAATGGACTAAAAAGTGGCATGTGGAATTCTAAGTGTGAGGTAATGCATGCTGGTAAAAGAAAACGCAATAATTATACTGTGAATGGAAGTAGGCTCGGTGCTGCGGATGAGCAGAGGGATTTGAGGTACAGGTTGACAGGACATTAAAGGCAGCATCTTGGGTTGATAAGGGTGTAAAAAAAAATCCTGATGAAATTCTAGGTTTTATCTTAAGAGCTAAAAGCCACGGTAGTATTGAGTTTATATAAAACATTAATAAGACCTCAGTTAGAGTACTGTGCGCAGTATCAGGTTCTACACTATAGGAAGGACACAGGCATTGAAGAGGGTATAATGCACTAGGATGCTGCCTGTTACGAGGAGATACGAATACAAAGACTTGAAAAAAAAATTGTTAGAACAATGCAGGTTACTGGGCGATATGATAAAAATGTTTAAAATGATGAAAGAATGGGACAGGGTAGATAGAAGCAGACTGTTTCCTGTACTTGTAGGGTCAACCATCTACAAGGCACAAGTCAGGAGTGTGATGGAATACTCTCCACTTGCCTGGATGAGTGCAGCTCCAACAACACTCAAGAAGCTCGACACCATCCAGGACAAAGCAGCCCGCTTGATCAGCATCCCACCCCCCACCACCGGCGTACCGTGGCTGCAGTGTGTACCATCTACAAGATGCACTGCAGCAACTCACCAAGGATTCTTCGGCAGCACCTCCCAAACCCACGACCTCTACCACCTAGAAGGGCAAGGGCAGCAGGCGCATGGGAACACCGCCACCTCCAAGTTCCCCCCCCCCCAAGTCACACACCATCCTGACTTGGAAGCATACCGGCCGTTCCTTCATCGTCGCTGGGTCAAAATCCTGGAACTCCCTCCCTAATAGCTCCTTCACCACACGGACTGCAGCGGTTCAAGAAGGCGGCTCACCACCACCTTCTCAAGGGCGAATAGGGATGGGCAATAAATGCTGGCCTTGCCGACGAAGGCCACATTCCAGGAACGAATAGAAAAAAAGGACTAATGGCTATAGATACAAGTTTAAATGTAAGAGAGGGCAGGAGAAGCTTCTTTACACAGAGTTGTGAGGCAGTGGAGTTATTTTCCAGGGTTAGTGGTTGAGGCGGAAACTATGTCAACATTCAAGATTAGATGGGAGAGGGTGGATGGGATAAAAGGAGTTGAAGATATGGGGACAGGGTGGGCAAATATGATTAGAACAGAGATAAACACCAACGCGGAGTGGTCAGTTTCCATGTTGTAACTTGCATTTCTATTCGACTTGCTGAGATGGTAAAAGGCGACATATAAATGCAACCTCTTCCTTTTTTCAATCAATTCCATTTCTTGTTTACTCATGGTCACATAGCCTCCAGCTCTGGGAAACATCAGGAAACTGTTCCTAAAAGCATTCTGCTGTCATCTGAACGAGCGCTGCATTGTGTTTAAGGAATTCTTTAATAGATGGTGCAAAATTGTTGCTGTAATGTGGAACAGGTTGTGAATCTCAAGCAGACTGTGCCTTAACCGAGTGGACCCCCTGCTAAAATGCAATGGCAGACCCTGCACTACAGTAGATTATCACATAGGTTTGGAATGACCGTTCAGTTTCAGATGGATTTTTAAACTTACCCTATACAACTACAGCACAGAGATACGTATATTTATATCTTGAATAAATACAAAGGATAACAACCAGAATGAAAATGCTTAACTTTTTGCCTCTGTTGTTTTTAAAATGGTAAGAGAGAGGGAAACAAGTCAGCAAGCAAATGAAAAAACCAAAGGGAAAATATCGACACCTTTGTCATATTTTTGTGAGAATAAGGTTAACTCCCTGAGTCTGGCTCTGATTGTGGTCATAGGAATCACAGGAACATAGGAACAGGAGGAGCCTGTATTCACTAGAGTTTAGAAGAATGAGAGGGGATCTCATTGAAATATATAAAATTCTGACAGGACTAGACAGACTGGATGCAGGGAGGATGTTTCCCCTGGCTGGGGGGTCTAGAACGAGGGGTCAAAGTCTCAGGATACGGGGTAGGACATTTAGGACTGAGATGAGGAGAAATGTCTTCACTCAGAGGGTGGTGAATCTGTGGAATTCTCTACCACAGAAGGCAGTGGAGGCCAAGTTACTGAATATATTTAAGAAGGAGTGTCATGAATCAGTCATTCATGAAAGAAAGACTTATGAAATAATACTGAGCAGCCTACGGGTGGCGCTGTCCAGGGAGAGTATAAATACTCAGGCACGGGCCCAGCTTGTGCAGGACATTCTTAACAGGAACTAGTGAAGGACACAACTAGACCTCCATGTTGTAAAACAGTTGATTAAAGCTTTGTTTAACGCTTAGACCAAGTGCCTAGTAGTTTTCTTACGTCAGAGATAGATAGATTTCTAGATACAAAAGGCATCAAGGGGTATGGGGAGAGAGCGGGAATATGGTATTGAGATAGAGGATGAGCCATTATCATATTGAATGGTGGAGCAGGCTCGAAGGGCCGAAGGGCCTACTCCTGTTCTTATTTTTCTATGTTTCCCTCAGGCCTGCTCCGCCATTCAATGAGATCATGGCTGATCTGCGATCTAACTCCATATATGGCCATGGGTGTTCATGAAGGGAACGTTTGTACTCTGAATAAAAGTAGCTTGCTTTTTTTTCCCCAAAAAACTCATCAGTCATGGATTCAAATATGTGGTAAAATATAGATAATTATTTCACTCCAAATAAAAACAGAAAGGAAAGTACCAGGTATACGCACCTCAGGAAGGATTTATTGGCCTTGGAGGGGGTGCAGCGCAGATTCACCAGAATGATACCAGGGCTAAAAGGGTTAAATTATGAGGACAGGTTACACAGACTGGGTTTGTATTCCCCTGAGTATAGAAGATGAAGGGATGATCTGATCGAGGTGTTTATGATGATTAAAGGGGTTGATAGGGCAGATGGAACAAAACTATTTCCTCTTGTGGGGGGGAGTCCAGAACAAGGGGGCATAACCTTAAAATTAGAACCAGGCCAGTCAAGGGCGATGTCAGAAACCACTTCTTCACACAAAGGAAAGTGGAAATCTGGAACTCTCTCCCTTAAAAAGCTGTTGAGGCTGGCAGGGGGAGGGGTGGGGGGGGGTCAATTGAAAATTTCAAAACTGAGATTGATAATAACTTTTCCTAACAAAAATCTAAGGGTTACAGAACCAGGGCGGGTAGAAGGCGATAAGATACAGATCAGGCACGATCTAATTGAATGAGGTGCTGGAGGGGCTGAACGGACTGCTCCTGTTCCTATGAACAGCAGTAAAAAAAAAAAATATCCTGGAGCAGTTATAAGACTGGAACCAGTCATCTTAGAGTTCAGACGATGGTTAGAAGTTGCTTGTGTTTCGGTCCTGGAGTGTTTGATGCCTCCAATTAAAACACTGTCTGGCAATCGTTCTGTTATCCTTGAATTGGTTTTAAAAAAGAACTTTGAAGGAACCATCAACTTTCTGGAATAAAAATCATTTTTCCTATCCAGTGGCCACTGTGGCATACATACACGATGATGTTTTCAGACAACTGATGCATTTTGGCGTCACTAAGTTATCATTTAGGCTGATGGAGGGCTATATCAAGGATTTTTTTTTGGAGCGGGTAGAGACTGAGGGGGTAATTTTAACCCCCAAAGCGGGTGTGTTGGGGTTGGGAGAGATGTAAAAATGTTTTAAATCATAAACCCGACCCCAACCCACCCATGGAACAGGGGGTGGGCAGTCAGCCCGCTCACAGGAGGCGGGTTGGCCATTTATTTAAATATTATAATGAGGCTGGGAGCCTCACATTTAAGCTGTTTTACAGGTTTAACAGCAGCTCCGTCAGAATCTAGATGGAGGAAGGATGGGTTAATGCTTTGGTGTACACCATTCATTGGAGCTCCAAGAGAGCGTCCACAATCAACATCTCAATCCTTCTTCGTTACAGGTGCTGACAGATCAGCTGGAAATGTTGAGGTACCATCGTAGAAAGGTCCTTGCGTCTGTATTTAGACAAAGTGGCCCAGGATTGCAATGTCACCCTTTAAAATGAACAGGTAACTCTTAACATTATGGCTCCGATATTGACTCCAGGAGGGTTTTGGGCAGACGAGGCGAGTTGAAAACTGCTCCAGAAATGAGGCCCAGATCATTTTAACTCCCCTACTTAGAAAGTGACTCAAATGCCATAATCCATGCCCAGTGTTGGATGCAGTGATATTATGAGTGTAAAACAAGGAGGTTCGACAGACATGAAGCAGCGAAAAACATGCTGTAGCTTGGAAAAAAACCCAACCTGCTTTAGAAAGAAAGGACTTGCATTTCTATAGCGCCTTTCACGACCTCAGGACATCCCAAAGCGCTTTACAGCCAATGAAGTACTTTTTGAACTGTGGTCACTGTTGTAATGTAGGTGGCACGGCAGCCAATTTGTGCACAGCAAACTCCCACAAACAGCAATGCGATAATGACCGGATAATCTGTTTTTTTTGTGATGCTGATTTTTAGGGATAAATATTGGCCAGGACACCGGGGATAACTCCCCTGCTCTTCTTTGAAATAGTGCCACGGGATCTTTTACGTCCACCTGTGAGGGCAGACGGGGCCTCGGTTTAACGTCTCATCCGAAAGACGGCACCTCCGACAGTGCAGCGCTCCACTGGGTGTGTCAGACTAGATTTTTGTGCTCAAGTCCCTGGAGTGGGGCTCGAACCCACAACGTTCTGACTCAGAGGCGCTTTGGTTTCTCTGGTTTCCTTGCCCTCGTTGGACAGGGCACCAAAATACTAGAGAGAGGAATGTTTCAACTCCTCACTCTTTATACAAGATACTTAATTTACCCTTGTGAAATACTGAATATTCTTTGCAGTCTTTGGGCTAGAAATTCAGTTGGTTGCGCCAGCCATTAGCGCCTTAGGAGGAGTAGATGTCGAGCGCTGGGCGCTTAGCGCCCGGGCGCAGCGCGATCTGCGCCTCTCCCCAACTTCAGTAGACATTTAGCGCCGGCGCAAAGTCTTTGTGCGCTCAGCTGCGTGCGCAGATCATGACGTCATTTCCTCGTGCAACGCCCTTTGTGCGCCCCAAACCGGATCTTCAGTCGCACCGGCCCATTGTGTGCCGGGCGGCCCTAATGACTGTTGAGTGGAACGTTGCTCAGCCGATGCGGGCCACGGGGAGCGCAAATTAAAGGGCACTTCCCCTGCAACCGTGTTGCAACACTCCTTTTTGCGAGAGACGGATCTTCTGGTTTGCCTCAACAGAGGATGATGATGATGATGATGATGAGGAGGAGGGGGGGGAGGAGGGGGAGGGGAGGGGGAGGGGGAGGGGGAGGACAGCCCGTACCACATAACACACTAATGTCGGCCTTGCAAAAACACAAACACAAATGCACCCTCCCCCTTTAAGAGCTCACCAGCGCCAGAGTGTCTGCCGTCAATCAGCAGCTCGCCGCACCTGCCCTGCGCCCGACTTCCGGGGTTTCGCCCCGGCCCGCCGGCTTAGCGCCTAATGATAGTCGTGCATCGCCTGTTTTAGCACAGCAGCAACCTCTTAGGGCGATGCGACTGAATATCGGCGAAGGGGGCTCGACTTTGCGCCGGGCGCAAACTTTAGCGGCCACCCGACTTTACTGCCCCAAAAGTGGCTATACTGAATTTCTAGCCCTTTAACTTTAGATAGAATGTACAGCACAGAAGCAAGCCGTTTGGCCTAACTGGTCTATGCTGTGGAGTGTTTATATGCCACACCAGCCTCCTCCCAGTCTAATTACTTCTTTCCACCCTGCCCCCGGAAGTTCCGCCCTGGAAGGAGCCAATTGCGCCAGCACGATATTCAGTTTCAGCGCCCCAAACGGAAGCGGGGCGCTGCTCGAGGCGCCCCGCGTCCCTCTTGGGGTGCTGAAACTGAATAGCGCAGCGCAACGTGCCGCAGCGCGCTGCGGTACTGCAGGCCTTCCTCCCCTTCTTAAAGGGGAGGGGCCTGCACCAGCGCGATCAGAGATCGCGAGTGCCAGCAAAAGAGCCCGGCACCGAGGAGAGGTGCCGGGCGCTTGGGACACAGCCAGCAATGCCCGGCGGGGGGCTCAGGTGGCCGGGGACGGTGGTGCGAGGAGGTGCTAGCGGGCGGCCAGCAAAAAAAATGGCCGCCCCGCACCTCCCCTTTAATTAGCGCCACTACGGCCGCAGGTTGGCCCCCCTGAACCGGTCGCAGATTGCAACCGGCGTTACAGTGGGGGGCGCGACCCAATATCGCGATCGGGTTGTAGCGGGGCGCTGCGCACACCGATGACGTCATCATGGCGGCGCAGCGCTACAGGCTAACGCCGCCATTAGCGCCCCACTAAATTTCGTTGGGGGCATGGCCAGTGGCGCCAAAGCCACTAAGTGCCCTCTTTGGGCGCTAACTGGTGGCGCAGCCCACCGAATTTCTAGGCCTATTTTCTATAACATGTCAGCAAAACAGTGTTACAGTAAAAAAACTAGCAAACAGCAACATAAATATAGGACAAGAACAAACCGACTGCGATATAAATATAGTACATTAAAGTGCTCGAATCTGCCAGAGTTACCATGGAGCTACAGCCCTTAGAGCTATGGCTATGTCACTGTAATGAGCAACCACATAATGTTACAAGGAACATGTTTTACAGCTTCTCAAGTTTTTTTTTTACAGAAATGCACAATTTTGTACTTTTTTTTTTAGTGCTTGGCTATATTTTGTTTTGCAAGTTTGGACTTTTACTGTACCTTTTGTTCTATGCAATGACATTGTTTTAAATTGCCCTTCAAGGTGATATTGAAGCCTCGGAGTTTGGCTGTTTAGCAGTTAACAGCACCCTTCACATCCCAAGATACCTGCAGCTCTGAGGTATAATCACAGTGACGTGCGCTGCTCCTGCCAACTGGCGCACCAACCACATAATGCACGTGCCAACGAGTTGCAAGAGATGAAACTAGATCGCCGAAATTCCTTGTAATGGCTGAGGGTGCTAGAGGTGGGAAACATGTAATTCTAATGGTAAAACTGGAGCTGGGACTGCTCGACACTGAGGGGGGGGGCGGGGGGGGGGGGGATGGTAATGGTGATAGTACAAATGGTAAATAAAGAAGCAAATATCTACAAAAGACAGAAAGAGAGGAAGGAAGGAGGAAAGGCTGGAGGGAAGGAAGGAAGAAAGGAAGGAAAGCAGGAAGGCAGACAGGAAGGAAGGAAGGAAGGCAGGAATTTATTTTTGAAATGTATAATTTGCGTGGGGTATATAACGGGCAGACAATCTGCTACTGCCCGTTTTGCACTGTGCTGAGGTCGGATTTTACCACCCTGAAATGCATTTTTTTTATCGTTACACATTATATTGGATATAATTTTCATCACCAAATGGGAAAGCATGCTGCATTTTCATACAAGAAACGCTTTTCCGAAGCATTTCTCTGTTTTCTACTAAAATCTCCTTCTCCCAAGCAACAGGCTCTTCCTTCTTTCTGCGACTTTCTCAAACGGAATGGTCTCCCGTCATAGAAACACAATCCGCTTCATCTACTCCTCCCAAGTTCGAACAAAGGATTTCCTCCTTTTTGGGGGGGGGGGGGGGGCGGTGAGGCAGCGCAATAAAAAGAGTCAGCGATTTTAAAAAAAAACAATCTGACAACATGATAAATAACTGGCTATGCGATCAATAAAAATCAATGATGAAGATTGAACTGTGAGTGGATGAAAAACTCGGTTCCCTCGGTGACAGAATGCTTTGAACATGAGAAGACAAAGGACTGAAGCATTCAGGAAGCTAAAGTACAAAAGGGGAGTCAAAGTAGCAAAATACAACAACAAGTATTTATATAGCGCCTTTAACGTAGTAAAACGTCCCAAGGTGCTTCACAGGAGCGTTATAAGACAAAAAATTGACAGAGCCACATAAGAAATTTCGGCAGATGACCAAAACCTTGGTCAAAGAGGTAGGTTTTAAGGAGCGTCTTAAAGGAGGAAGGAGAGGTGGCGAGGCGGAGAGGTTTAGGGAGGGAATTCCAGAGCTTAGGGCCGAGGCAACAGAAGGCACAGCCACCAATGGTGGAGTGATTATAATCAGAGATGCTCAAGAGGACAGAATTGGACGAGCGCAGATATCTCGTGGGGGTTCTGGGGCTGGAGGAGATTACAGAGATAGGGAGGGGGCGAGGCCATAGAGGGATTTGAAAACATGGATGAGAATTTTGAAATCAAGGCTTTGCTTAACCGGGAGCCAATGTAGGTCAGCGAGCACAGGGGTGATGGGTGAACAGGACTTGGTGCGAGTTAGGACACGGGTAGCTAAGTTTTGGATGACCTCAAGTTTATGTAGGATAGAATGTGGGAGGCCAGCCAGGAGTGCGTTGGAATAGTCAAGTCTAGAGGTAACAAAGGCATGGATGAGGGTTTCAGATTATATATGGGTAAGGCACTCATTGGATAAGCTTACTGAGCCGACCCAAAGCAGCTTATTTTATGGGCTGTAAAGGACTGTTTAAAATTGTCGAGCAAAACTATTTGGAGTCATGGCATCTGTAGTGAGGAGATAGGAGTGGTGGTGAATTGGAGAATCAAGGGATATGGGGATAGTTCAGGAAAGTGGAGATGAGGTAGAAGATCAGCCATGATCTTATAGAATGGCGGAGCAGGCTCGAGGGGCCGAATGGCTCTGCTCCTCTTATGTTATGAATTGGAGCACTAACACCCAGAAAAAGAGATTGGTGAGTGAGTAAGACTAACCAAACCTTATTTTATCTTGAATAATCCTGATGATTAAGAACATAAGAACTAGGAGCAGGAGTCGGCCATTCGGCCCCTCGAGCCTGCTCCGCCATTCAATGAGATCATGGCTGATCTTCTGCCTCGACTCCATTCACCAGCCCTATCGCCATATCCCTTGATGCCCTTGCTAGTCAGAAATCTATCGACTTCTGTTTTGAATATACCCAATGACTGAGCCTCCACAGCCCGCTGGGGTAGAGAATTCCAAGGATTCGCCACTCTCTGTGTGAAGAAATTTCTTCTCATCAGTCCTGAATGGCCTACCCTTTATCCTGAGGCTGTGGCCCCTGGTTCTAGACTCCCCAGCCAAGGGAAACATTCTCCCAGCATCCATCCTATCAAGCCCTGTAATAATTTTGTATGCTTCAATGAGATCCCCTCTCATTCTTCTGAATTCAAGAGAATACAGGCCTAGTTTACTCAATCTCTTCTCATACGATAGTCCCGCCATCCCAGGAATCAATCTCGTGAACCTTTGTTGCACTTCCTCTATGGCAAGTATATCCTTCCGTGGGAAGGAGACCAAAATTGTACACAGTACTCCAGGTGTGGTCTCACCAAGGCCCTATATAATTGGAGTAAGACTTCTTTACTCCTGTACTCAAATCCTCTTGTAATGAAGGCCAGCATACCATTTGCCTTCCTAATGGCTTGCTGCTCCTGCACATTCACTTTCAGTGACTCATGTACAAGGACACCCAGGACCCTTTGAGCATCTGCATTCCCTTATCTTTCACCATTTAGGAAATACTCTGCCTTTCTGTTTTTTCTATCAAAGTGGATAACCTCACATTTATCCACATTATATTCCATCTGCCATGTTCTCGCCCACTCACTGAGCCTGTCGAGATCCCCTTGAAGCCTCTTCACATCCTCTTCATAACTGACACTGCCACCTAGCTTTGTATCATCAGCAAATTTGGAAATGTTACATTTAGTCCCCTCATCCAAATCATTGATATAGATTGTGAATAGCTGGGGCCCAAGCACCGATCCTTGCGGTACCCCACTAGTCACAGCCTGCCATCCTGAAAAAGACCCGATTAGCCCTACTCTTTGTTTTCTGTCTGTTAACCAATTCTCAATCCATGCTAGTATATTACCCCCAATTCCATGTACCCTAATTTTGTTCACCAACCTCTTGTGTGGGACCTTATCGAAGGCCTTCTGAAAATCCAGATACATCACATCTACCGGTTCCACTTTGTCTACTCCACTAGTTACATCCTCAAAGAACTCCAATAGGTTTGTCAAACAGGATTTCCCTTTCATAAATCCATGTTGACTCTGCCCAATCTTACTATTAGTTTCTAAGTGCCCAGTTATTGCATTCTTTATAATAGATTCCAGCATTTTCCCAACTACTGATGTGAGGCTAACAGGTCTGTAGTTCCCCGTTTTCTCTCTCCCTCCTTTCTTAAATAGTGGGGTTACATTTGCTATCCTCCAATCTGCAGGAACCATTCCAGAATCTATAGAATTTTGGAAGATGACAACCAATGCGTCCACTATTCCAATGGCTACCTCTTTCAAAGCCCTAGGATGTAGGTCATCTGGTCCTTGGGATTTATCGACTTAGTCCCATTAATTTTGCTAGTGCTGTGTTTTTACTAATAATAATTTCTTTAAGTTCCTCATTCTCGTCATCCCCTTGGTTTTCTCGTATTTCTGGGAGGTTTTTTGTGTCTTCCTCCGTGAAGGCAGAAACAAAGTATTTATTTAATTTCTCTGCCATTTCCTCATTCCCCATTATAAATTCTCCCATCTCTGACTGTAAAGGACCTATATTTACCTTCGTCAGTCTTTTCCTTTTCACATATCTATACAAGCTTTTACAATCCATTTTTATATTTTTCACTAGTTTGTGCTCATATTCCATTTTCCCTTTATCAATTTCTTGGTCCCCCTTTGCTGATTTCTAAAAAGATCCCAATCCTCAGGCTGACCGCTTTTTCTGGCAACATTATAAGCTTCCTCTTTTGACTTAATACTAGCTTTAATTTCTAAATATAGGTCCTGGGGCCCTGCACAGTGTTTTATTGCCTGGTTTCAGATTTTTTTAACCAATTTTTTAGGTCAAATCATCTATTTGAAAATGATTTAAAAAATGACAGAAAATTTACTTAAAACAATCACTTTCTTTGCCGCCTGCCTCCTGCTTTATTAAATTGTTAGCAATTCAGTCCCAGGAGTTTTTCTGTCACCCTCCCTGCTGTTCAATGAATACGAGCAGTCAATCCCGGAGTTAAGGGTTTCTTCTCAACTTCAGTGAGCTGAGGAGCACAAGCAATTTGCCAGCTTACAAGAAACATCAGTCTAGCTCTCTCTCTCTCTCTATCCCCAAACAATTTTGAGCACAAAATTCTAGGCTGACATTCCCAGGGCAGTGCTGAGGGAGAGCTGCACTGTCGGAGGTGCTGTCTTTCGGACGCGAGGTTAAACCGAGGCCCCGTCTGCTCTCTCAGGTGGACGTAAAAGGTCCAATGCTAATTTTTTGAAGAAGAACAGGGGAGTTATCCCTGGTGTTCTGGACAACATTTATCCCTCAGTCAACACCACTAAAAAACAGATTATCTGGTCATTATCAGATTGCTGTTTGTGGGAGCTTGCTGTGCGCAACTTGGCTGCCGCGTTTCCTACATTACAACAGTGACTACACTTCAAAAAAAGTACTTCATTGGCTGTAAAGCACTTTGGGACGTCCTGAGGTCGTGAAATGCAAGTCTTTCTACTTTCTTCTTTCTTTCCAATCTTTCACTATTCCTTTCTTCCTTTTCTGTGTTTGACCCTTTCTGTAGCTTTTCTCAACCCCTGTGTATTTTGCTTCTTTATTTTAGGAGTATTTGGCCCTCACTAAGGTTTAAATACCTGGGAGCAGAGTTTATGCATTGGGCGCAAGCGAGAAATTGCGCCCAAAATGCACTTGAAATTGCACTGGTTAGGTTACAGTTCAAGTCATTTGCACAATCACAAAGGTAAAATCTTCAGTGTTTCAACGCAATTGGGCAGCGTAATAGAACATAATCGTTTCTTTTTTTTGCTTTCCGTTAAAAAGTATTCCTTGATGTAGTTAAGAGTGGTAACCTGGTGCAGTTTAAATAAATGGGGCTATCACCAAATATAACCATTTTTAATAAGAGTGTCCAGTTCTCTGCCTGTGAGTAAGCCGATTTAAAATCACTGAAAATGACTTAAAAGAACTATACTGAATCATTTAATAGTTTCATTGATGTACACCAGGCAGTTTTTTAGTAAATTAAATATTTTTGATGAAAAATCTTTTAAAACATGCATGCTAATGCCTGAGTACTTAAGAAAATCAACACAATTTGAAGAGCCTTCCCGAACCAGCACAATTGGTGGAATCTCTTCATCGTCGCTGGGTCGAAATCCTGGAACTCCCTCCCTACCAGCACTGTGGGAGCACCTTCACCACACGGACTGCAGCGGTTCAAGAAGGCGGCTCACCACCACCTTCCAGGGCAATTAGGGTTGGGCAATAAATGCTGGCCTTGTCAGCGATGCCCACATCCCAGGAACGAATTTAAAAAAACCTCGCCATGTCAACCTGGGGGCGTGGCCAGTTTTTGTGGATGGGTTCCTTATCCAGGCAAATTGAATCTTGAACCAGCACAGAGAGATTGCGATAAACACAAACGTGGGGTGCAACTCACATACATTTAAAATTCCCCGATCTTTCGTGCTGTTTTGTCCGATTTCGCCCACATCGCGCCATTGTTACCAACGGTAGCGAGCAGAAACTCGACCCCCTCCTTTAGAACTTAAAAAAAGTCAGTTTAATTGTGACCACAGAGCCCTGAGGGGGAAGGGGCCTCTTTCACCGTAAGGCTGATGTCAACTTCGAGAAGCATCCTGGTGCGGCTCCACTGCAAACAGGGAGGTGGGCTTTCAACTTCAAACCCGCTCCGGAGCCAGGAAAGAGCAGGAAAGGCAGGGCAAGGGGGCGATTCAGACTGTCCAGCCTGCGGTGTCGAGTGGCTCTGAGGATGGTCTGTATTTGTACTCCTTGCTGTTTGCAACAGAGCTGCTCTGGGACATTCCCGATAATTGACAAACCTGGAGCGGCCAAGCATGGCAGGAGTGTGTGGATGTTGGCAATAAAACTGACATTGTTTTAAAAAAAGTCAAAAGAAATCTCAAGGAGACCTTAATACAAAAGCAAAATACTGCAGATGCTGGAAACCTGAAATAAAAACAGAAAATGCTGGAAGTACTCAGCAGGTCAGGCAGCATCTGTGCAGAAAGGAACAGAGTTAATGTTCCAGGTCGATGACCCAGGTTCTGACGAAGGGTCATCGACCCGAAACGTGAACTCTGTTTCTCTCTCTACAGATGCTGCCTGACCTGCTGAGTATTTCCAGCATTTTCTGGTTTTATTTCCGGGAGACCTTGATTTTCTTTGATATAAAAAGACAGAGTCCTTGGAACCAAAGGTTCTTCCACTGGACTTCCCTTTACTTTTAAATGTGTTCGAAATACCCTACCGGGGTGGGGCGGGGGGAGGGGGGTAGGGGACAGTCTATTTGGGGATGGGGTCTGATGGGGAGCAGCTTGGGGGGGCTGGGGGGGCATCACTCCTGCTCCTCTTGACCCACAAGCAGTGCTGTAAAGGCACTTGCCTTCTCCCCAAAGCTGGCCTCACCTCCCTTCAGCTGCCGGGTTTCCCGCAGCCTGGGAAACCCAGTTGACCACTGCGGAGCAGGTTAAATCAGAGGCTGCCAGCCTCCTTAAAACATTTAACCCTCCTCCTGGGAACGGGTTGGCTGCCCACCCCTTGTTCCGCCTCCATTTAAACCTGGAGCTGGGCAGGTTGGAGGCGGGTTGGGGTTGAGTTTCAGATTTTTTAAATTTTAACATCTGACCCGACCCCAACCCACATGTTTTTGGGTGTTAAAATTCCCCCCTCCTCCCCCTTTAAGTCTGCTGACTTATTGATTAATGGCTGAAACGCACAGGGAATTCCCTTTGGGCATTTACACAACAAGATTAGATACGATGGGCTGAATGGCCTCCTTCTATGCTGTACATTTCTATGATTCTAAGCCTGATGTGAATCCTCTGCATCAAAATGAGTGGACAGTGTCGGACGAGCGATTTCTGCTGCAAGAAAAGAGCTTTTCTTACAGTCATGGGAATATTTATACACAGGGCTCTGACTTGAAGTGACTGCAAATTTGCTTCATAATAGAATTTGCAACCTTAGCAACAAAATGGAGAGAGGTATCGAATGTAAGGAGCTAATCAAAGATAGAATCTTGGCATCGGGACTTTCTAAAAAAATAATCAAACACTTATGCCAAGAATTCTGAATAACTATAACATCTTTTTCTAATTTCCCAAACCCTGGTTTCTTTCTTCCTGACCCACAAGCCGTGACTCATGCCGGACTCTAATTCTACAGGTGTCATTCGCTCTCCAGTGCCTGGCAGCTATTCTTAACATTGAACAATGAGTCGATGTGCTATTCAGCAACTGGGGCTTCACGGCCAGGCGCGGTCATCAAGGTTCCCTTTAATTTTTGGGGGCGGGGGGGGGGGGGGGTGCGTAGCCCATTCAAGATACCGCGCGTGCACGTTTTTTCCTACTTAAAGGCCGGTGAGCCGGCTGCGCGGGAGCCGCACAGCGCGGCCGCACAGCTTAAAGGGAACATTGGCGGTCATGTCCTCAGTTGGGGTCCCGCATTTTCCAGCAAGGAGGCACTGGATAGCGATCGGGAGAAAGAGCTGATTCTTCTGCCCCCTCTCCAACCCTCTCCCCCTCTCCACCCTGGACACTGAGGCCAATTGTGACACCTCTGTTGCCACCTCAGTAGATTCAGTTATCAAACCTGGGGTAGGCATGGTCTGCAGTGCCCAGTACAACACCACATGGTGCTAACTTTAACATATTTTTTGGGGCGGGGTGGGAGGGATAAGGAGCCTATCCATGTTTAAACAGTTAGGCCTAGAAATTCACTATAGCCCCGTTTGGGGCGCCAGCCTCGCCAGGGCGCTAAAAGTAGCGCCCCGGAAGCATTCGCGGCCACCCGCCGGAAATTCAGTTGGAGCGCCCCAGAGGGAAGCGCGGCGTTACTGGAGGCGCCCCGCATCCCTCTTGGGGCGCTGCAACTGAATATCGTAGCGCAACGTGCCGCAGCGCCACACGCTGCGGCACGTCGCGCTGCGGTACTGCAGGCCTTCCTCCCCTACTTAAAGGGGAGGGGCCTTGTTCTGCGTGATCTGGGGCCCAGCTGGGCCCCCGAGGATCGCGAGTGCCGGCAAAAGAGCCCGACACCGAGGAGAAGTGCCGGGCTCTTGGAACACAGCCGGCACTCCGCGGGGGGGGTGGGGGCGGGTGTGGGATCAGGAGGCCAGGGACGGCAGCGCGGAGAGGTGCTGGCAGGCGGCCAGCAACAAAAATGGCCGCCCCGCACCTCTCCTTTAATTTGCGCCTCTACCGCCGCAGGAAGGCCCCCCTGAACCGGTCGCACATAGCGTCCGGCGGCAAATCAGGGGGCGCTTCCTAATATCGTGGCCGGGGCGTCAGCAGGGCGCTGCGCACACCGATGACGTCATCGGTAGCGGCGCAGCGCTGACGGCTAGCGCCACCATTAGCGCCCTGCTGAATTTAGCGGGAGGCGTGGCCAGTGGCTTCCGACCCACTTAGCGCCCTCTTAAGGCGCTAGCGGGCGGCACAGCCCACTGAGTTTCTAGGCCTTAGAGTTAATGATGTACTAGAGGGTGGTACGGACTTGAAAGCATTACCAAGGCTAACTGTTAGGGAGTTGAATTATCATTTGTAAAGATACAATCATCAACAAACATTAAAGTCAGCAACAGCCTACAGTAAATCAATCCCCTCACACAGTCACGCACTAAGTAATCCCTCCCACGCCCACTGCCCCAAAGACGCAACTCTTCAAGTCATTATTTTAAAGGGCAATTTTCTTCACAGCTAGCTGATTGGTTTACTTACACCAGAGAACAACTCGGCTATTTCAAAGCACTATTTTTAGTAATGAATGTACTCGTGTCAAATTGCTGTGCGTGACTTTAGCAAAGTAGTTACAACAACACACACAGGAATTTTGACCCAAATGCAACAAGCAGCAGGGAGAGGAGTTGCAGCCACACTTTGCCACTGATGCACGGGGTTGAAATCTTGCTGGCCGTGTTGTTCTGAAATTCCTCTACCCTCCATTTGATCAAAGATATTAACCCCATTTAAAATAAACCAGTGTGGCGGAGACCACATAGGGACAATAACACAATGTATAGCCAATGCTGTTATATGTACCTAAACACAATTCACTTTGTATAGCAATGTTGTGGTATGTACATGCTGGGTTGGGTTATTGGTGCAGGGTCCCTTTAAGAGCGTCGGGAACATGATGACGTCATGACGTCGGTTGTGTGATGACGTCATAGCCCCTGCACAGGGCTGAGCCTTCGGACCTCGTGGAGATTGATTAAAGTAAGACACGTTTTGTTTTTGCTTAAAGAAAAGTCTCAGCCTGTTGATTTCTGTCGACTCCAACACCAGTTAATATCTTGGTTCAGATAGCAGTTATAGGAATTTCACATACGCACACGTGTTGCCAATAACGCACAGCCCATTTTCAACCCAATTAAGTTTAATGTGACGTACAGCTCTTGCGTCTCAGAGCAAAACAGGCAGCTTGCCAAACACATTTTCAGTGTGTCCCTTTAAAACGTGACTCAAAGGCATATGTGTCAGCCAATGGCTCAGTGGGTAGCACTCTTGTCTCCGAGTCAGAAGGTTGTGGGTTCAAGTCCTCCTCCCTGAGACTTTGAGCACAAAGCTAGGCTGACACTGCAGTGCTGAGGGAGCGCTGCACTGTCAGAGGTGCCGTCTTCTGGATGAGACATTAAACCGAGACCCCGTCTGCTCCCTCAGGTGGACGTAAAAGATCCGATGGCACTATTTCGAAGAAGAGCAGGGGAGTTATTCCTGGTGTCCTGGCCAATATTTATCCTTCAATCAACATCACTAAAAAAACAGATTATGGGATTGTTATCGTTTTGCGGGACCTTGCTGTGCGCAGATTGGCTGCTGCGTTTCCTACATTACAACAGTGACTACACTTGGCTGTAAAGCGCTTTGGGATGTGCGGTGTTCACAAAAGGTGCTTTAGAAATGCAAGTCTTTCTTTTCTTTCTCTGTAAAGAACAAATAAAAAGGATGTCAAAGTTAATCATAACGCCTTGCAATAGCTTTTTTTTTTTCAGCGGGGCCGTGACAGCGAGATGTCCTACTTAAGGCACTTTTAGACTTTTTCCATCTCAGGTGGAATCTGGAATCCCCTTTCCAGCCCCTCAGAAATAAATTCTGCCCTGTAATCCGCATCACTTCAAAGCCCGCAATATAATTGTGGGACTTCCATCAGAGGTTTTGACTTTCGTTTCAGTAAAATTGGGCCACCGCTTTGCAGACTGTAGCCAACTGCTTCCCTGTGCTGCTTCATCACCAATGCATGATTGCTATCTCTCACGGTGCCTCTCCTTTTGAATCAGCAAACTGTAACACTCCAGCATGCTAGGAAAGGTCAATGAGCGGCTTCGTTCTCAGTGAGGGGCAACAGTCAGATCCACATGCAACCAGCAATCATTGACGGCATTGTTTTTTTTTTTTTTAAATTGACTTTCCAACCCTCAGAATCATCCATTTGACATCTGGCCATTATTTCCAGAAGCTTGCCACTACAGGCACTACTCGTAATCCCACCGGAGCGTCTCAGACCCTTTTCCTTTCATTGTTCCTTCGCCTTTCCAACAACTTCAGTTTAAGTGAAGCCAAGAGCTCAGATTCCGGTTGGAAAGTTTCTCCAGCAACTTAATTTCTAGATTTGGCAAACAAAAAAAATAGAACCCCCACTCCCCATGACTGACACATATTTGTCCTCAGTCCAACGCTTTTTATTTTCTTTTTCCAACTATTTCCTTCTGGCTTAATCCCTTCTTCCCTTGCCTGGTTTCTTCCTCCCCGGAAGGTGCCTCCCCTTCGCTGTGTTCTGGCTCAATGGCTTCCCTCTGCTGCCTCACCAGAGTGGTCATCGACTGCAAGGGGTATCACGGCGGTGGTCGACCCTGCCATTGCCCACTCGTCACTCACACACTCACTTTCAACAGAGGTTGCTGATTAATGATCAAGAGTGGGAACCCACCCCCATGATTTCCCCTCCCTGACCCAGGGCCCTGAAGCTAATTTAACATCCTTACATTGCCCTTTTGAGGTTAACCAGCTCATCACAGACAAACTTGGGATCTTCCAGGTCAATGCACAAAGACACTGAACCATCGCTTCTCCATCTCTGCCCCCAAATCCCCTTATTTCTCCTGATTCATTCCAGCGAGCAACCCCAAGCTCCTCTTCTCCAAAACAGACAGGCTCCTTTGACGTCTGTCCCCCTCCCTGTCCAGTTCCACCCACAATGCCAGGTGCTTAGAGCACCTCGTCTCAAAATAGCAAACCATTTGCTTTGCTCTCTGCTCAGCCGCCTCCACTGACCAAAGTCCTTCAAAGTCTACTACCCTTCCTCAACCCCTACCAAGAATATTCTGAAGCTTCCCACTGAAGTTACCCTACCAGCTTGCATTAGCTGGAGCTTCTCCACGAGACCCACTCTATTTACTCCCGCGACCCTCTCCCAACCCATCCTTTGATCACTCAACTGCGTTTCCTAGGTCCACTACTCACCGACATCTGCTCTCTTTCCTCCTCTGAAACATCTTCCCCACCTGACAACTCTCAGCTCGTGCAACAAGGGTTATTTAAAAAAAAAAAATTTTAAACAATTTGGGTGCGGAGCATAAAATAAAATTTAAATCTGCATATAATTTTTCAGTTGATTTGGAAGAGGAAAATTGTCAAAAGCAAAAAAGCAAGTGCGATATGATTCATTCCCACTAACAAAAGCAAAACGTACTCTGCCTGCGTCACATGTACAGCGTGGATCTGAAAGGATTGTAAAGCGGAATGTTTCCACAGCATAGTCGTATTGTACTATTCAGGCATTGATAAGAGCCACCATGAAAACTGGGATCTCGCACTATACAGCCAATGAATAACAGGGTGCCATTGTGAAAATACATTTACATTCAAAAACTGGCCTTTGATATACTTAGTGAAAGCCCACTGGTCTGAAAATAAAATCTATTTTGTAGTGTTGTATTTGAATTTTTTTGAGCATACTACTTAGAAACTTCCAACAGATGCCTTTGTAAATTATATTTGCCCAACTGATGTTAGGGAATTGAAAATACTCATATTTGGATCAGCACGATGAGAATGCACATTGAATTACCAATACACAATGCCATATAGCAGTTTATAGCATCTCATGAATATTTTATTATTTTTAAAAACCTTAACGCTTACATCACATCCCATACACATCTATCTTCTCTAAACTGGGAATAGCTGACTTATCAACTACAGGAAACTCTTTTTTATCCGGCACCGACAGGCCCGGCATGGTGCCGGTTGATCAATATGTCCGGATTACAGAGAGGTATACTTACCAAGGTATGAGAGCCCCGTACACGGCCACAGGTGCAGGAGCCCCGGTTACACGGCCACAGATCCAGGAGTCCCTGTTACACGGCCACAGATCCAGGAGTCCCTGTTACACGGCCACAGATCCAGGAGTCCCTGTTACACGGCCACAGATCCAGGAGTCCCTGTTACACGGCCACAGATCCAGGAGTCCCTGTTACACGGCCACAGATCCAGGAGTCCCTGTTACACGGCCACAGATCCAGGAGTCCCTGTTACACGGCCACAGATCCAGGAGTCCCTGTTACACGGCCACAGATCCAGGAGTCCCTGTTACATGGCCACAGGTCCAGGAGTCCCTGTTACACGGCCACAGATCCAGGAGTCCCTGTTACACGGCCACAGATCCAGGTGTCCCTGTTACACGGCCACAGATCCAGGAGTCCCTGTTACATGGCCACAGATCCAGGAGTCCCTGTTACATGGCCACAGGTGCAGGAACCCCAGTTACACGGCCACAGATCCAGGAACCCCGGTTACACGGCCACTAATATATAGTAAAACTTACCTGAACCTACTCCAGAATTTTGCCAGTTAAGAGAGATTTCCGGATTAGGTGCCGGTTAAAAGGGAGTTTCCTGTATTAGTTTCTTCACTTGAATGCATGAGTATTTTATTCATTTCATTCACAAAGGCATTCCCACATATGTTTATCGCTCCCACATGTAGAGTGGCTGACTTGTCAGTCATAAGTTTGTGCGTGAGCTGCCAGTGGGAGTTGGGTCAGAGCAGGTAAAGGTCGACCAATGGAAGACGGGTCATGCCGGGGCCTGCCCCCCATGCGTCATTTTATGTCAGGTCGAGACAGGCTGTCACCGGGAGTTTCGAGTGTCACCTGTTTCCATGTAACAAGACTTGTTTTGTAAAATGGACCTTGCAAAATCTTTGTTGGACCGAGTTGTTGAAGCTTTCCACGTTCCCCAGCTGGGTGAACTAAATATTTGCCCTTTTTCCTGGTCTCGTGCCAGTTGCTGAGGCTGACAAGCTGAAGGAGCTGAATTAACATGCACAGTTGATATAAAATACTGCTGATGCACCCCCACCAGGTTAATGGACTGTATCTTTGCTGTTCAGTCACCTCCCACATGCATAGTTAACATCAGTTTGATTCTCCTTCAAGCTTGTTTTCCCCTGAATTGGTCATCATCCCTCACTGATTCAAATAAAACATTCAAAATGTAAATGCTACTGATAATTTGTAAAAGAAAATGATCGCTGATCACGACAATTGCTGATGCATACATGCTGAAGTCTAACTCAGCGGGAACATATGAAACGGAAATTGTTACAAAGAAAGAAAAACTTGCATTTCTATAGCGCCTTTCACAACCACCGGATGTCTCAAAGTGCTTTACAGCCAATGAAGTACTTTTTGAAGTGTAGTCACTGTTGTAATGTGGGAAACACAGCAGCCAATTGGCACACAGCAAGCTCCCACAAACAGCAATGTGATAATGACCAGATCATCTGTTTTTTGTTAGGTTGATTGAGGGATAAATATTGGCCCCGGGTATAACTCCCCTGCTCTTCTTCAAAATAGTGCCGCAGGATATTTTCCACCCCTGGAGTAGGACTTGATCCCACATCCTTCTGACCTCGGAGGCAAGTGTGCTACCCACTGAGCCACAGCTGATACTAACACAAATCAAACATCCCTGAATGTAAGGCTCCGTCTGTGATGCACTAATCAGATTTGTGATGCTATGATTTTTTTAGTATATATATTAGCACACTCAGCTCCCTCCTCTTCCTTTCCCTCTCCAATGAGACCCTGATAATGATAGTGTAGTGCACACAGATTATCGTCTCTTTACCTGCCCTGTATATCGGACAACACATTTTTCTCGCAATCCTGGATAGGATACAAGAAGCAACTTATCTTCCGATAGACAATCCTTCTCTCACCTTAAGCTGCCAACCCCTTCTTGTCTGTAACTTTTATTGAATCTTCTCTATGTCATCAATTTGTTTTTCCAGAAGGTATTCGATAAGGTGCTACATAAAAGGTTACTGCATAAGATAAGAGTTCACGGAATTGGGGGTAATATATTAGCATGGATAGAGAATTGGCTAACTAACAGAAAGCAGCGAGTTGGGATAAATGGGTAATTTTCCGGTTGGCAAATGGTAACTAGTGGGGTACCACAGGGAGCGGTGCTGGGGCCTCAACTATTTACAATCTACATTAATGACTTGGATGAAGGGACTGAGTGTAATGTAGCCAAGTTTGCAGATGATACAAAGATGGGTGGGAAAGCAAGTTGTGCAGAGGACTCAAAGAATCTGCAAAGGGATATAGACAGGATAAGTGAGTGGGCAAACATTTGGCAGATGGAGTATAATGTGGGAAAGTGCGAGGTTATCCACTTTGGCAGGAAAAATAAAAAAGCAAATTATTTAAATGGAGAGAGATTACAAAATGCTACAGTTCAGAGGGACCTGGGGGTCCTTGTGCATGAAACACAAAAACAGTTAGCATGCAGGTACAGCAAGTAATCAAAAAGGCAAATGGAATGTTGGCCTTTATTTCAAAGGGGTTGGAGTATTAAAGCAGGGAAGTCCTGCTACAACTGTACAGGGTATTGGTGAGACCACACCTGGAGTACTGCGTACAGTTTTGGTCTCCTTATTTAAAGAAGGATATACTTGCATTGGAGGCAGTTCAGAGACGATTCACTAGGTTAATTCCAGAGATGAGGGGGTTGACTTATGAGGAAAGGTTGAGCAGGCTGGGCCTATACTCATTGGAATTTAGAAGAATGAGAGGTGATCTTCTTGAAACATAAAAGATACTGAGGGGGCTTGACAAGGTAGATGCAGAGAGGATGTTTCCCCTCATGGGGAAATCTAGAACTCGGGGGCACAGTTTTAGAATAAAGGGTCGCTCTTTTAGAACTGAGATGAGGAGGAATTTCTTCTCTCAGGAGAGGGTTGTAAATCTGTGGAATTCTCTGCCTCAGAGAGCTGTGGAGGCTGGGTCATTAAATACATTTAAGGTGGAGATAGACAGATTTTTGCAAGATAAGGGAGTGAAGGGTTATGGGGAGCGGACAGGGAAGTGGCTTTGAGCCCAAGATCAGCCATGATCTTATTGAATGGCAGAGCAGGCTCGAGGGGCCGAGTGGCCTATTCCTGCTCCTATTTCTTATGTTATGATCTTTGTTCTCCTCCTCCTAAGCTCTAACTGTGCGGTCTTACCTGCATCCTCACTGTGTTGAAAATTAAGACAATTTGCACCATCTCGTACTCCAACTAATTCTTTCCCAGGATCTCGGAACTGTAGAGCTTCTTACTTTCCTCTCTTCCATGCTTCCAATAACCTTCAAGCTTTTGCAAAACCCAAGCTTGATGTCACTCAGCCACCACCTCTTGATTTACCTCATCTTCCTTCCTGCTTTATTCAAACTTGGTAGTGTCCTACAGCATGACCCTCCACCATGCTTTCTCACTAAAACACGCAGAGCATTTTCCACCGTGATCTGTTTTGAGACTAAAATGAGCTTGTTCCATTTGGTGCAGATGAACAGACTGTTGCATTGTCCTCAACTGTGCCAAAGGTGAAGAGCCTAACTGACAGAAAGGAGGAGTTCTACTTTGCTTCCGTCTCAATGTGTGTCCCCCACCTCACTGCTCCCACCAGCTGTGGCAGAAGTTTGCAATCATCCAATTGTATACTCATCCAAGTTCAGGGAACATGGGTCTTGGAGATCCAAAGAGCAGAGAAGGCAGCAGAAGGGATAAGAGAAGACCCAATCAGTATATTGCCACCTTCTAACATCCCTCTTCGACCTCTGCCCCCAATACCACTCTGTTTTAAATGCTACGGATTGCAGTTTACTGTTTCAAAGGTTCCAGTTGCCTTGTAACATTTTATCTCATTTGGAGGGCTCTGCAGTGAAACCCTTCATTTCAGCACTCAAACTTGCACAGGGGTGATCTAACACTTTGAGCCAGCCTATGTACTAAAATTGGCATCAGTGAGGTAAGGCCTCTTTCAAAACCAGCAGCTAGGAATCTTTCATTAGACCTCAAGAAAAATGTGGAGGAGTAAAGCTACAGAAAACTCTTTTTTAATCCGGCACCGACGGGACCGGCGTGGTGCCGGTTGATCAGAAAGTCCAGATTACAGAGAGGTATACTTACCAAGGTACGAGAGCCCCGTACACGGCCACAGGTGCAGGAGTCCCAGTTACACGGCCACAGATCCAGGAACCCCGGTTACACGGCCACTAATATAGAGTAAAACTTACTTGAACCTGCTCCTGAATTTTGCCGGTTAAGAGAGATTTCTGGATATTTAGGTGCCGGTTAAAAAGAGAGTTTCCTGTATTTGGTCTATATTAGCTCATCTATTTAATAAACGCTACAGTCCCCCCATTATTGCAGTCAACTGTTTCTTAAATGATAACATGGTGTTTGCATTCACTATCCTATCCGGAAGTCCATTCGAAATGTTGATCACTCTTTGCAGGAGGAGAAACATCCCAACATTTTTCTTAAATTTCATTTCACTGTTTCGAAACAAAAGCTACATTGAAGCCATACCCTGAAATAGGTCTCTAGATTTCCCTTTTCATGCTATTTAGTATCATTTACCCTTCCTTTCTCAACCCACGCTGATTTTTTAATACATTTTAGGTAAAGAAAATCAACAAGAAAAAATAAATGTGAAAGACAGCCAATGATCGCTCTGACAACAGTTTGATCGTAGCCTCTCGCCTCTGAATCAGAAGGTTGTGGGCTCAATCCCCGCTTCAGAGACTTGAACACATAATCTAAGATGACACTCCAGTGCAGTACTGGCACTGTTTCGAAGAAGAGCAAGGGAGTTGTCCCCGGTGTTCTGGCCAACATTTCTTCTTTTTACTTCTTAGGCAGTCCCTCGGAACAGAGGATGACTTGCTTCCACATTAAAAATGAGTTCACAGGTGACTGATGAGTCCAATGCGGGACCTACAGTCTCTGTCACAGGTGGGGCAGGTGGGTGGGGTGCTTGGGTTGACGTGCGCTCCTTGCGTTGCCTGCGCTTGGCTTCCGCTTGCTCCCGGCAAAGAGAATCGAGGTGTTCGGCGCCTTCCCGGATGCTTCTCCTCTGTTTTGTGTGGTCTTGGGTCAGGGATTCCCAGGGATGTTACACTTTTTCAAGGAGGCTTTGAGGGTGTCCTTGAAGCGTTTCCTCTGCCCACCTGGGGCTCATTTGCCGTGCCGGAGCTCCGAGTAGAGCGCTTGTTTTGGGAGTATCGTATCGGGCATGCAGACGATGTGACCCATCCACCGGAGCTGATCGAGCGTGGTCAAAGCTTCGATGCTGGGGATGTTGGCCTGAGCAAGAACACCGACGTTGGTGCACCTACCCTGCCAATGGATTTGCAGGATCTTGCGGAGGCAGCATTGGTGGTACCTCTCCAGTGCTTTGAGGTGCCTGCTGTACATGGCCAACATTTATCCCTCAAACAACATCACTGAAAAAACCCCCCAGATTATCTGGATATTGAAGTTAGTAGGACCTGAACAAATTGGCTGACATGTTTCCCATATTACAACAGTGGTTACATTCCAGTGCAGTACCGAGGGGATGCTGCACTGTCGGAGGTGCCGTCTTTTGGATAAGACGTTAAACCGAGGCCCCGTCTGCTCTCAGGTGGACGTAAAAGATCCCATGGCCACTATTTCTAAAAAGAGCAGGGGAGTTATCCCCAGTGTCCTGGTCAATATTTATCCCTCAATCAACATAACAAAAATATCTGGAAATCATCGCATTGCTGTTTGTGGGAGCTTGCTGTGCGCAAATTGGCTGCCGCGTTTCCTACATTGCAACAGTGACTACACTCCAAAAAGTACTTAATTGGCTGTAAATCACTTTGGGACATCCTGAGGTCATGAAAGGCGCGATAGAAATGTAAACGGTTCTTTCTTTCTGATTCCACTGTGTGAAACAAAGTTGATATGAGGCACCATCCTTCCTCCCTCATTGAGTCAAGACTTATTTTCACTGGACTCAGTCACTTGCTTATGAAAATTCTCAAGCAGCAAAAATGAAATGTTGTTTATTTTCCATGAGAGGTAAACAGGAACACTCTGTCGGCTGATTCAGTGCATTGCATCAGGGAGTTGATTTTTCCAATGATACACTGAACTCCAAACTTATCTGCGCTACAAATCATTTCATAGGAAGTGGAGACTAATGTTGGTAGCAACATTAACAGTGAGCTACTGTGCCCATACGTTTCAATGTTCAATTAATATTAATGAATACTTTAAGACTTTAGTGTGTAAAAAAACTCACTTGCTTTGCAAGACTTCTTCATTTGATGGTTCAGTGTCCTTCTGCAGTCTAACATCTTAACCTGTGCGGTTCCTTACTGTGTCATAATTTAGTACATCAGAGTAATTGCTCCCAATAGGCTATTCTGAAGCCATGCAACAACGGTCAGGCTATTTTACTGTCTGTTCCTGCTCCGAGAGAATTTCACTCCTCATTGCTGTAAATTGATGGGCTGATATCAGGACTGCGAGCGTTCATTAAAAAGCAATATTAGGCTGACATTTTTACTGCTCTCACTATCTCCTGCTTTCTGTCTCGTTGGGCAGGGGGTGGGGGTGGGGGAGGAGGTGCGCGCCAAGAACATTTTTGCATTAGCATAAGAACTATTGTGCTTGTTCAGAGAACAGTGAAATAGAAAAACGAGGTGTTTCTCTGAGGTCTGCATTTTGCTTAAATATTGTGCTTCGGTTCTCAGTGCTGAAGAACATCAATGCGGAGACTTGTGCTGCTCAGTCAGAAGTCAGTTTTTTTTTTGCTGAAGATTGTTTGGGATGAGGGGAGGAGATTGTAATTTGGCTGTTTTCCTCTGGGGTGGTGAGCGACCCGACAGAAACTTGTTTCGCCTTAATTGGAGAGGAGGGGGAGTCATAGGGTTAGAAACACATCTCCTGTTGGGCGCTGCGTATAACCGGCAGCCCATCCGATACCGCCACCGCCCCAGACAAATTTCTAGGCCTTAATTTCCAAAGTCCTCTTCCTCCCCAATAATTTTTTAATATACTTCTGTTAGTTTAGTTACCCTTGATGTACTTCAAAACTCACACACAAAATGATTGAGGGATTTGGTTGTTTCATCTCGTGACCACTTGGAGGAGGGGTGGGGGTGGGGGTGGGGGTGAAGAAGAGAGAAGGTTCATGAAAATATGCTGCAAGGTTAGGTTTTGTTCCCAATTGCTTGCTTCTGGTGACAATTATGGTTCTTGGAGGAACCCACAAAGAAGCATAGTTGTGGTTTCGAACAAAACGATTTAAAATAGGAGGAGGATGTTTGTGGCATTTAAAGTGCAATCGTAGCACATTTTCCGTGAGCCTCTCACCTAACGACTAGGGTTCGATCATGACAAGAAATATTTGCACTAGGATTTGAAGCGGGAGGGGACAGTCCAAAACATCGCTCTCTCTGCCCCATCTGCTCTCTCAGGTGGACATATAAGATCCCATGGCGCTATTTCGAAGAAGAGCAGGGGAGTTATCCCCGGTGTCCTGGACAATATTTATCCCTCAACCAACATCACTAAAACAGATTATCCGGTCATTATCACATTGCTGTTTATGGGAGCTTGCTGTGCGCAGATTGGCTGCTGCGTTTCCCACATTACAACAGCGACTCCACTTCAAAAATACTTCATTGACTGTAAAGCGCTTTGAGACGTCCGGTGGTCGTGAAAGGCGCTATAGAAATGCAAGTCTTTCTTTTCTTTCGTTCCTTTCTAACTTGATGCTTATAGTGCTAGATTTTCATTCTCTTGTGAGATTTCCAAACCTATTTGTCCGCTAGATCTTGCATGAGGTTTAAGAAGATTTTTTTTCACCTCTGTCTACAGACTTACTACCTCATCACACGTCACTAGTGCAGGTAAATTCATCTTTCAGTGCCATCACTCTCTCTTGCCTTACTGCCTTCATGGTGGCCTGGTCCTTTGAATGAAATAATCCTGGATTAGGGCTGGGGAACATGATCTGTTTTGAGGCAGCGGTTTGGGCTGAGGGCCAGGCTTTGGTCTGTGAGTTACGGTTGAGTTTTGTCTTAAGATTGTGCTGTGGTTTATTTATTTTGGCTTAAGGAGAGTGTTTGGCCCGATATTGGGAGGGGCGGGTTTCGTAAGCGGGTGGGGGGGGTGGTGGGGGAAGAGTTTCGGTCGGAGTTTTGACTGCCCGCCCGGAAGTCAGCCTGATCGACGGGCTTGGCTCCCAGTCGGACGGGGAGCACTCCAGAGGAGGCCCGCAGGAGCAGGTAGGGACGCTGCATCGGCTAGTGGGAGCATGGAGGTGGTGGGTGGGATGGCTCCGATCCCAGGGTGGAGGGCGGTCCCAAACCCCGGGGGGGTGGGACTCCGATCCCAGGGCGGGGGGGCAATCCCAAACCCCAGGGGGTGGGGGCTCTGATCCCAGGGCGGGGGCAATCCCAAACCCCGGGGGGGGGTTGGGGTGGGGGTCCGATGCCAGGGCGGAGGGCAGTCCCAAACCCCAGGGGGCGGGGGCTCCGATCCCAGGGCAGGGGGCAATCCCAAACTCTGGGGTGGGGCTCCGATCCCAGGACGGAGGGCAGTCCCAAATCCCAGGGGGCGAGGGCTCCGATCCCAGGGCGGAGGGCAGTCCCAAACCCCAGGGGGCGGGGGCTCCGATCCCAGGGCGGAGGGCAGTCCCAAATCCCAGGGGGCGAGGGCTCCGATCCCAGGGCGGAGGGCAGTCCCAAACCCCAGGGGGCGGGGGCTCCGATCCCAGGGCGGGGGGCAGTCCCAAACCCCAGGGGGCGGGGGGGCAATCCCAAACCCCAGTGGGGGGGGTCTCCGATCCTGGGGGAGGGGGTCTGATCCCAGCATGGGTCTGATCCTGGTCCCGGACAGAGAGGTTCCATTCCCAGGGCGGGTGTCTGATCCCCGACCCCCGAAAGGGTCCGATTCCGGTGGGCTGGGGGTGGTCCGATCCCTGACCGGGGGTCTGATCGCTAACCCCGGAGAAGATCCGATCCCCAACCCTGCGGCGGACGGTCTATTGATGGTGAGGGTCTGATGGCAGGGGGGGTGGGGTGGGAGGGGCGTCCGATCCCCAACCCTGTGACAGACGGTCTATTGATGGTGAGGGTCCGATGGCGGGGGAGTCCGATCCCCAATCCTGCGGGGGGGCGGTCTATGGATGGTGAGGGTCCGATGGCGGGGGAGGTCCGATCCCCAATCCTATGGGGGGCGGTCTATGGATGGTGAGGGTCCGATGGCGGAGGTGGTGGTCCGATGGCAGAGAAGCGGGTAGCTTGGGGGGCCGGGGGGGGGGGGGGCATTCCCACAAGCAGTGCTGTAAGGGCACTTACCTTCTCCCTGAAGCTGTGTTCACCGCCTTTGAGCGTCCCAGCTGCCTGGGACACCTGGCCAGCCAAGGTTAAACCTGTGAGACAGGTTAAATATGAGGCTCCGAGCCTCGTTATAATAGTTAAATCGCTAGCCCGCCTCTGGAGAGCGGGTTGGTTGCCTGCCCCCTGTTAAACCTGGAAGAGGGCAGGTTGGAGTCGGGTTTGAAATTTAAAATTTTTTTACATCTCACCCGACCCAAACATTTTTGGGGATTAAAATTACCCCCTTTATTTCTGTATTTGAAGCATTCTCTGGATTGAGGGGAGGTCTGTTAGGATGGAGGGGGGCAGGTGGGGGGGCGATATATCTCACGAAACCAGCTTTGTAACTGATACTCTGCCTTTTATTGGGCACGCTCCATGAGGTCAAAGATTACACGACAGGGCTGAGCCGACAAAGGTTCACTAGCAGCAGAAGTGCAGGACGAGTACCCTTTCTTGACAAATTCCACTTTAACTACTGCTCGCATTCATATACTGCCACAAGGGTATTAAGGGTCATGAAGGCAGGTATATAGAGTTAAGATACAGTTCAGCCATGATCAAACTGAATGGCAGAACAGGCTCGAGGGGCTGAATGACCTACTCTTGTTCTTATGTTCCTATGGTACCACCAAAATATCGGAAAAGCACTTTACATAATTAATGAAAGAGCAGTGACTGGCGTTAAGTAGGCAAACATGTCCGCCATTCTGCACAAGTGACATCCCACGAACAGCCATGAGAAGTGTGACTGGTTGTTTAATTTTTTGGTGATGTTGACTGGGCAACGTGGACCACTTTCCATACCTCGGGAGCCTACTGTCAACAAGGGCAGACTTCGATGACGAAGTCCAACACTGCCTTCAGTGTGCCAGTGCAGCCTTCGGTCACCTGAGGAAGAGAGTGTTTCAAGGCCAGGACCTCAAACCCGGCACTAAGCTCATTGTCTACAGAGCAGTAGTGATACCTGTAGTGTATGTGCTTTAAGTCAGAACTACTTTTTACAGCTCCTGTGTACTGTAGTACCGGCAGTAACCACACCGGTATATAAGCTGTGCGCATGCCTCTGTACCCCAGTCTAGATATTACCCTCCTCCAGTAAAGACCTGTTATTTGTTTATGTACAGCATTCGTGTAATTATTTATCCACTGAACCACGGATCTCACAGTAGCGACGAGTGTTGATGCGAATCTACCTGCAACATTAAAAAAAAGTCGAGTCCAGGAACACGGGCGTCGACCACGAGCAACTGCCCAGCAGTCAGGCAGAGATCCAACTTCGCTGGGGAGGCTGTGGAGAGCCGAGCTTAGTTCCCCAGCCACAACGAGCAGTAAGAGACTGACGACAGGTCCAGAACAGACCCTTCCCGAGCAGCGGCAGCTAGAGCCGACCGACGGCAGAGAGAGAGAGCCGGGCAGAGTCGACAGGGTAAGAAAGAGGGTGAAGAGAGCAGGGCGCAGCCGGGGGTTGATCACCGAGCGGCATTGAGGAAAAATACTGCAAACCGGAGAGAGGGTAAGAAATAGCCGGGTTCTAGACTGAGCGGCGTCGACAAATATCAAAAGAACGCGCAGAGCACAGCCAGGGGTCACGGGCTGATCAGGGTCCGCGGGGCGAAGCAAGGGGAGACGCCATTGAGCCGCGGAGAAGCAGGCAGAGCGCAGGAGGCGCCATTGAGCCACGGAGAAGCAGGGAGAGCGCGGGAGGCGCCATTGAGCCGCGGAGAAGGAAGAGCGCGGGAGATGCCATTTTGCGAAGCCGCAGCGGAGAAGACGGGCGAGCGCGGGAAGGAAGGAAAGCGCGGGAGACGCCATTTTGTGCCAGCGGAGAAGAAGGGGAAGCGCGATTGGGGATAGTTAACGCACAACCAAGGATGCCGAAGAGTTGCAGTATCTCTACATTCGACAATGAAGTCGAAGATTGGGCGACATATGTGGAACGTATTGAGGTGTACTGCAGGGCGAATGAAGTGCCAGATGCTAATAAAGCACTGGTTCTGTTAAATTCCATGGGTGCAAAAACTTATGGGTTACTGCGAAATCTAATAACCCCAGAGAAGCCGGTAAACAAGAATTTTGAAAGCATATTAGAAATCCTACAGGACCACTTAAACCCCACACTGCTGCTGATAGCAGAACGATTTAAGTTCCATAAAAGGAACCAACACAAAGACGAAAGCAATGCTGAGTACCTAACGGAACTGCACAAGCTATCGAAACACTGCCAGTTTGGAGCGGGACTAGCAGACACGTTAAGGGACAAGTTTGTGTGTGGGCTACAAAGTGAGGGAACCCAGAAATGGCTTCTATCAGAAAAGGACCTTATGCTGGACAAAGCTTTCAATATGACAGTATCACACGAAGCAGCCACAAGGGGCGCTGCAGAGATACAACGGAGACCGCAAGAATATGGCACCAACGAAATGACCTATGGAACAGGGAAGTGCTATCGCTGCGGCAGAACAACACATGACCAGAAAGATTGTTGGCTCAAGGACCAAGTGTGCAGACAGTGTGGGAAAGCAGGACACATAGCAAGAGTCTGCAGGTCTGGGAAGAAAACCAACAGTAAGAAATCTCCACAGGAGAAGTACAAAAAGGTACACCAGGTGATGGACAGTGGTTCAGACGAACAGAAAAAAGTGACACAGACTCCGGAAGCAAGGAGCTGGGTTGTCTGAAACTACATAATGTAACCGAAATGGAGGATCGCCAGACTATCTGGGTTACACTCAAGATAGACGGATTCCAAGTGGAATTGGAATTGGACACAGGGTCAGCTCTAACAGTCATAAATCAAAGAGACTACAAGCGGCTATTTTCACACGTACCCTTGAAAGCTACAGAGATTGTCTTGAAGACGTATACGGAGCAAAAAGTCTACCCCAAAGGAAAAATAAGGGTGAAAGTGACATATAAAGGTCAGGAAATACCTAAAATGGATATATATGTATTGCCAAATGGAGGACCACCACTGCTAGGACGTGAATGGATCCGGAAGATACATTTAGATGGGCATTCCATACAGGCACTGAAGGTTGAGGCCAAAAAGGATGACGACGTCACACCTGGACGACTGTCAAAAATGCTAACTGACGCAAAAGAAGTGTTCCAGGAGGGACTGGGAACACTAAAAGGAATAACAGCAACAATTAAAATAGAGGATAATGCAAGCCCAAAGTTTCTGAAGGCCAGACCAGTTCCTTATGCGATCAGACCAGCGGTTGAAGCAGAGCTGGAAGGGTTGGAACATTCAGGAGTACTGTCCAAAGTGGACTGGAGCGAGTGGGCTACACCCATCGTTCCTGTAATGAAGAGGTCATTGAGTAATACGCCTGGGGAACCAAAGAAGGTCCGCATCTGTGGGGATTTTAAGGTGACAGTGAACCCAGTCCTTCACACGGTGCAATATCCGCTTCCACGAATTGAGGATATTTTCGCCTCGCTATCTGGTGGTAAACGCTTCACCAAAATTGATCTAGCCCAGGCGTACTTGCAAATGGAGGTAGAAGAAGCTTCGAAACATTACCTTACGATCAACACAACCGGCTGGTGTTTGGAGTAGCCTCGGCTCCGGCTATCTGGCAAAGGGCGATGGATCAGGTCCTGCAAGGGATTCCAGGGACCCAGTGTTATTTGGACGACATCTTGGTCACGGGTGAAAATGACGGTGATCACCTCGCTAACTTGGAGAAGGTGCTCGCCAGATTAAAGGAATATGGGCTACGAGCTAATCACAAGTGCGAGTTTTTCCAGGAACAGATCTCGTATTGCGGCCACATCATCGATAAAGAGGGGTTACATAAGTCCCCTGACAAGATTGAGGCAGTAGTCAAGGCTCCAGCACCGGAAAATGTGTCACAACTGAGGTCGTTCCTCGGGCTGGTAAACTATTACCACAAGTTCTTACCAAAATTGTCTACGGTATTACACCCGCTGAACACCCTACTGCAAACAGGGGTACCATGGAAGTGGGATGACGAACGTAGACGAGCTTTCCAGAAGTGTAAAGAATTGATCACATCAAAAGAGGTGTTGGCCCATTTCAACCCAGCACTACCAATTCGTTTGGCATGTGATGCATCACCCTACGGCATTGGAGCAGTGCTGTCGCACAAATTCCCAGACGGGTTGGAGAGGCCAGTAGCCTTTGCGTCTTGGTCACTAACCTCAGCCGAGCGCAACTACGCGCAGATTGACAGGGAGGCCCTCAGCCTAGTATGGGGAGTAAAAAAATTCAACCATTATCTGCATGGGCAGAAGTTCACCTTGCTGACTGACCACCAACCACTTGTCTCCATCTTTAATCCTAAGAAGGGCGTGCCAGTAATGACTGCACAGCGGTTACAAAGATGGTCCCTGTTTCTAGGGGCGAATCAATATGAAATAGAATATAAAGGCACGAAACAGCATGGGAACGCTGATGGGCTATCGCGCCTGCCAGTGCCTACGGTGGAGGAAGCACCAGCAGTGGACCCTATCAAGATATTTTATTCGTCGATAATTGAACGATTGCCAGTAACAAACGCGGATAGAGAGAAGGAGACCCGCAATGATCCGACGCTGTCACGGGTATATGAATTGACGGTGAGGGGATGGCCAACACATGGTGACTCACTGTTGCCAGCATTCTCATCCAGAAGAGAACAGCTGTCAGTATGCCAGGGGACAGTGATGTGTGGATCCAGAGTGGTGATTCCACCCAAGTTAAGGGAGAGAGTGCTAAAGGAGCTACATGAAGGTCATCTGGGGGGAGTGAAAATGAAAAGCCTTGCTAAGGCTTATGTGTGGTGGCCGGGAATCGATCAACAAATCGAAGACCAACTAAGAGCTGCTTAGGATGCCAGAAGGTCCAAAATGCACCACCACATGCCCCTCTACACCCATGGGAGTGGCCCTCCTCTCCATGGCAACGGATGCACATTGATTTCGCTGGTCCATTCATGGACTCCATGTTCTTAATAGCAGTGGATGCTCATTCAAAGTGGCCTGACGTGATAAAGATGTCTTCAACCACTACAGAGAAAACGATTGCAGTCCTACGGACCATATTTGCCAGAAACGGGTTGCCAGAGCAGATCTGCTCTGATAATGGAACCACAGTTTATGTCCGACGAGTTCCAAAAATTCATGAAAAGGAATGGGGTAAGGCATTACACATCCGCCCCGTATCATCCAGCCACCAATGGATTGGCTGAGAGGTTCGTACAAACCTTTAAGAAGGTGATAAAGGCCATGTGCGACGAGGAAATTCCACTACAGCATAAGATGGACAATTTCTTATTAGCCTACCGAAACGCGACACATGCAGTTACCAACCAGACCCCGGCCATGATGTTCTTTAACCGAAGGTTGAGATCTCGTCTGGACTTGCTCAGACCAAATGTGCGAAGAAATGTTGAGGACAAACAATTCCAGCACATCAACGAGAAGCCGACAAGGAGCTTCAATGTAGGGCAACCAGTCTTGGCCCGTGACTATCGAACAGAGAAGTGGCAACCCGGAACGATATGTACAAGGCAGGGCCCATTAATGTACACAGTGGATGTCGGGGAGAACATTGTGAGACGCCACGTCGATCAGATCTTAGCGTCACAGGAAGGCGTCAACCCCATGTCTCGAGTACCTGGGGATGAACCCGACATACCGGTAGCATCTACTTCAGACCCAGTAGCAGTGGAACCCGATGAACTACCCGATGAAAATGGGTCAGAATCGCCTCTGCGCCAAGAACAAGAACCTCCGGAAAGGCGCTATCCCGAAAGGGTCAGGAAGCCGCCCCAAAGACTGAATCTATAAATGGACTTTTGTTATTGAATGTACATGTAAAAATGTAATTGTTATTTGAATATTAAGGGGGTATTATTAATCTAAAAAGGGAGGAATTGTAGTGTATGTGCTTTAAGTCAGAACTACTTTTTACAGCTCCTGTATACTGTAGTACCGGCAGTAACCACACCGGTATATAAGCTGTGCGCATGCCTCTGTACCCCAGTCTAGAAATTACCCTCCTCCAGTAAAGACCTGTTATTTGTTTATGTACAGCATCCGTGTAATTATTTATCCACTGAACCACGGATCTAACAATACCCGCCCTGCTGTATGCTTCAGAGACATGGACAGCAGGCACCTGAAAGCACTGGAGAGGTACCACCAACGCCGCCTCCGCAAGATCCTGAAAATCCATTGGCAGGATAGGTGCACCAATGCCCGTGTTCTCGCTCAGGCCAACATCCCCAGCATCGAAGCTTTGACCACACTCGATCAGCTACGATGGACGGGTCACATCGTCCGCATGCCCGATACGAGACTCCCAAAACAAGCGCTCTACTCGGAGCTCTGACACGGCAAGAGAACCCCAGGTGGGCAGAGGAAACACTTCAAGGACACCCTCAAAGCCTCCTTGAAAAAGTGTAACATCCCCACCTACACCTGAAAATCCCTGACCCAAGACCGCACAAAGTGGAGGAGAAGCATCCGGGAAAGCGCCGAACACCTAGAGTCTCTTCGCCGGGAGGAAGCGGAAACCAAGCGCAAACAGCGCAAGGAGCGCACATCAACCCACGCACCCCACCCACCTGCCCCTTCAACCACCATCTGCCCCACCAGTGACAGAGACTGTAGGTCCCACATTGGACTCATCAGTCACCTGAGAACTCATTTTTAATGTGGAAGCAAGTCATCCTCGGTTCCGAGGGACTGCCTAAGAAGAGGAGAAGATGTTGACTGAGGGAGGAATATCAGTCGGGACACATGAGAACTCCTTGATGTTATTTGAATATCTTTAGAATTACAAATAAGAATATAAGAACATAAGAAATAAGAGCAGGAGGCGGCCATTCGGCCCTTCGAGCCTGCTCCAATCAATAAGTTCATGACTGATCTTCTATCCCAACTCCACTTTCCTGCACTATCCCCATATCCCATGATTCCCTTAGTGCTCAAAAATCTATCGCTCTCTGTCTTGAATATACTCAACGACTCAGCCTCCACAGCCCTCTGGGGTAGAGAATTCCAATGATTCACCACCCTCTGAGTGAAGAAATTTCTCCTCATCTCAGTCCTAACTGGCCGACCCCTTATCCTGAGTCGGTGACCCCTGGTTCTAGACTCCCCAGCCAGGGGAAACATCATCCCAGCATCTACCCTGTCAAACCCCCTCAGAATTTTATAGGTTTCAATGAGATCACCTCACATTCTTTGAAACTCTAGGGAATTTAGGCCTAGTCTGCTCAATCTGTATGTCTCAATAAAACTCTCCAAGTGAGCAAGACCTCTTTTTTTCCAAGTCAGTATCGCTTCAGAGAAGGATTAAAAGATTTTCTTCCACATGCGTTCGATCAGAAAATGAAATGACGCTGTAATTTCCAACAGTACGGTCATATATTGAATCGTTGAATCATTAGAGCTTTGAAATGCGTGGTCAGGTTTGAACTGAAGCACTGAGAAAGGAATTGCCTCTGTCACTCTGACTCAACATGTTAATAGGAACAAATGGACACTGTTGTAGCTTTTACAAGCCTTGTTCTTCAAAACTTACAATCCAACTGGATATTCAGTTGAATTATTACACCATTGTATTAAAGAGCTAACTTGCTGCAAATCTTATAAACCTTAAAATACTCATAAATATTCAGTAATGAATTACATAGAATTTCACAGCACAGAAACAAGGCACTTGACCCAACAGGACTATGCCTGTGTTTATGCTCCACAATATACAAAAGATTAAGGGGGAGAAATTCGGCATTGCCCCGTTTGAGGTGCAATTATCGGCCGGGCGCAAAGTTTAGCGCCTGGCGCTAATTATCGCCTCCGACTGCAAACTTGGCTTCAATCGCCCCTGGAGGTGATTTGAGCGCTAAATCAGGCGCTACACACCTCTCTTAAGGCGCTGATGAGCGAGGCGCTACCTCAGAGCGCTGGCGAAGCTCATGTGATGTCAGTCAGCAATGGAACAGAGACATATTGGTGCCGGCCAGTTCTTAAAGGGGAGGGTCGATCTTGCTCTCCATCCACACCCTGCTCATTGCAGCCTTGAACCTCGGCCTGGAGAGACCTGTACATCAAATCTGCTGGAAAGAACAATGGAGAGGCCCAGGGAAAGAGCTCAGAGTGCAGCCCCCACAGTCTCTTGTAAATCGATGCAAGGAAGGTCAAATCAAAATGAACCTGCAAAGTGCTGCTCAGTACCCAAAACGCCTTCACAATGCGTGGTGCAAAAATATCGCCGACAAAAAAAGGCAGGAAGCAGTCGCCTTTAAATAGTGCTCCCCCAGTCCCTTCGCGACTGCAAAACGTTCCCCTCAACCTGTTGTTGCTAGCGGCAGGCGGAAAGGCAGGGGGCGCCACTCAATATTCGGTCTGGGGTGCTACCGGGGCGTTGCACGCTCGACTGACATCACGATCTGCGGGCACAGGAGATCGTGGCGGTAGTGTTTCGCGCCGCTGCAAAATGTCTGGTCAATTTCGCGAGCGACGCAAACATCGCCGCACCCGGGCGCTAGTTGCTTCATGACCCATTAGCGGGCGCTAACGGGAGGAGCAAAGCAACTGAATTTTTCCCCCAAAATATAAAAGATATGATGATTTTTTTTTTAAACTAACTTCCCTTGAGTGCTTGCCACAGAGTTGATTTTAAGTGGAATACAATTAGTTGGCACAGTATGTAGATGGGAGCAGAAAGTTGCAAAGGAACCTTGATAGATTAAGTGAGTGGGCAAAACTGTAGCAGATGGAGTTCAATGTGGGGAAGTGTGAGGTCATCCACTCTGGACCCAAGAAAGATGGATCAGAGTATTTTCTAAATGGTGAGAAGCTAGGAACAGACAGGAGCAGAGAGATTTGGGGGTTCAAGTACAGAAATCACTAAAAGCTAGAGGACAGGTACAAAAAATAATTTTAAACACCAGTGGAATGTTGGCCATTATCTCCAAGTGGGCTGGAATACAAAACGGCGGAAGTTATGCAACATTTGTGTAAAACTCTGATTAGAACTCCGGAGCACTGTGTTCAGGAAGGATATATTGGCCTTGGAGGGGGAGCAGCACAGATTCATCAGAAATGATACCAGGGCTAAGTCAACCATGGCGCAGTGGGTAGCACTCGGAGTCAGAAGGTTGTGTCATAGAGTCATAGAGTTTTACAGCACAGAAAGAGGCCCTTCGGCCCATCGTGTCTGCGCCGCCCATCCATCCCTGTCCAGTCTAATCCCATTTTCCAGCATTTGGTCCGTAGCCTTGTATGCAATGGCATTTCAAGTGCTCATCCAAATGCTTCTTGAATGTTATGAGGGTTCCTGCCTCTACCACCCTTTCAGGCATTGAGTTCCACATTCCAACCACCCTCTGGGTGAAGAAGTTCCTCCTCAAATCCCCTCTAAATCTCCTGCCCCTTACCCTGAATCTATGCCCCCTTGTTATTGACCCCCATACTAAGGGGAAAAGTTCCTCTTTATCTACCCTATCTATGCCCCTCATCATTTTGTACACCTCAATCAGGTCCCCCCTCAGCCTTCTTTGCTCCAAGGAAAACAACCCCAGCCTGTCCAGCCTCTCTTCATAGCTGAGGCGCTCCATCCCAGGTAACATCCTGGTGAATCTTCTCTGCACCCTCTCCAAAGCAATCACATCCTTCCTATAGTGAGGCAACCAGAACTGCACACAGTACTCCAGCTGTGGCCTCACCAGCGTTTTGTACAGCTCCATCATAACCTCCCTGCTCTTATATTCTATGCCTCGGCTAATGAAGGCAAGTATCCCATATGCCTTTTTAACCACCTTATCTACCTGTTCCGCTGCCTTCAGGGATCTTTGTACATGTACACCAAGGTCCCTCTGACCCTCTGTACTTCCTAGGGTCCTACCACTGATTGTGTATTCCCTTGCCTTATTTGTCCGTCCAAAATGCATCACCTCGCACTTTTCAGGGTTAAATTCCATTTGCCACTTTTCCGCCCATCTGACCAACCCGTTTATATCGTCCTGTAGCCTGAGGCTTTCCTCCTCACAATTTACCACCCCACCAATTTTCGTGTCATCTGCGAACTTACTGATCATACCTTTTACATTCTCATCCAAATCATTTATGTAGATCACAAACAACAAGGGACCCAGCACCGATCCCTGAGGTACCCCACTGGACACAGGCTTCCAGTCACAAAAGCAACCTTCGACCATCACCCTCTGCCTCCTGCCACTCAGCCAGTTTAGGATCCAACGCGCCAAGGCACCCTGGATCCCATGGGCTCTTACCTTCTTGACCAGTCTCCTATGCGGGACTTTGTCAAAAGCTTTACTGAAGTCCATGTAAACCACATCCACAGCATTTCCCTCATCCACCCCCCTAGTCACCCCCTCGAAAAATTCAATCAGATTTGTCAGACATGATTTACCCTTGACAAAGCCATGCTGACTATCCCCGATTAATCCTTGCCTCTCCAAGTGGAGACTAATTTTGTCCCTCAGAATTTTTTCCAATAATTTCCCTACCACAGATGTTAGGCTCACTGGCCTGTAATTCCCTGGTTTATCCCTGCTACCCTTCTTGAATAATGGTACTACGTTAGCTGTTCTCCAGTCCTCTGGTACATCCCCTGTGGCCAGAGAGGTTCTGAAAATTTGTGTCAGAGCCCCTGCAATCTCCTCCTTTGCCTCCCACAGCAGCCTGGGATACATCTCGTCCGGGCCTGGGGATTTATCCACTTTTTGGCCTGCTAAAACCGCTAGCACCTCCTCCCTCTCGATGCTAATATGTTCAAGTATGTCACAGCCCCCTTGCCCGATTTCTATGTCTGCATCGTCTTTCTCCATAGTGAACACAGATGCAAAAAATTCATTTAAAACCCCGCCTACATCATCTGGCTCTACACACAGATTGCCACTTTGGTCCCTAATGGGCCCTACCCTTTCCTGGTTATCCTCTTGCCCTTAATATACTTATAAAACATCTTAGGATTTTCCTTTATTTTGCTCGCCAGTGTTATTTCATGGCCCCTCCTTGCCCTCCTAATTTCTTTTTAAAGTATGCCCCTGCATTTTTTATACTCCTCTAGGGCTTCTTCCGTCTTTAGTCTTTTGTAACTGCCAAAAGCCCCCCTTTTATTTCTAATACATTTTTGTATATCCCTTGTCATCCAAGGTTCCCTTTGCTTGTTGGTCCCACCCTTGACCTTTACAGGAACATGTTGGCGTTGTACTCTCTCTATTTCCCTTCTGAAAGTCTCCCACTGTTTTGATGCGGATTTTCCTAGAAGTAGCTGCTCCCAGTCCAATTTGGCCAGATCCTGCCTTATCATATTAAAATCGGCCTTCCCCCAATTTAGAACCCTTATTTCCGGGCCGTCTTTGTCTTTTTCCATGACCACCTTAAATCTCACCGAATTGTGGTCACTGTCGCCAAAATGCTCTCCTACTGACACTTCCACCACTTGCCCGGCTACATTCCCCAGAATTAGGTCCAGTACCGCCCCCTCTCTTGTAGGACTTTCTACATGTTGGCTCAAAAAGCTCTCCTGGATGCACTTTAAGAATTCTGCACCCTCTAAGCCTTTCACACTCTGACTATCCCAATTTATATTGGGGAAGTTGAAATCCCCCACTATTATTACCCTATTATTTTCGCACTTTTCTGAGATTTGCCTACATATCTGTTCCTCTATCGCCCCCTGACTGTTTGGGGGCCTATAGTACACTCTCAGCAAAGTGCTTGCCCCCTTTTTGTTTTTAAGTTCTACCCATATGGCCTCATTAGAGGAACCCGCTAATATATCATCCCTCCTTACAGCAGTAATTGACTCCTTAATTAATATTGCAACACCCCCTCCCCTTTTACACCCCCCTCTGTCTCGCCTGAAGATTCTATACCCCGGAATATTGAGCTGCCAGTCCTGACCCTCCCTCAACCATGTCTCCGTGATAGCAACAATATCGTACTCCCATGTGTTCAACAACAACTTCAGTTCATCCACCTTATTTGCAAGACTCCTTGCATTAAAATAAATGCCTTCCAGCCCTGCCATATTCTCTTTTGCCTTCACGTATTTGCTTTGCCTTCCCAGCTGACTTGTTTTTCCCTCTGTATTTGGCTGTAAATCACCCCCTACTATAGCTCCACTCTGTACCCCATCCCCCTGCCAAGTTAGTTTAAACCCCCCCCAGCAGTGCTGTGGGTTTGCACTCCGGGGACTTGAACACAAAATCCAGGCTGACACTCCCAGTGCAGTGCTGAGGGAGGTGCCGTCTTTCGGATGAGACGTTAAACCGAGGCCCCCGTCTGCTCTCTCAGGTGGACGTAAAAGATCCCGCGGCACTATTTCGAAGAGGAGCAGGAGAGTTGTCCCCGGTGTCCTGGGCCAATATTAATCCCTCAATCGACATCACTAAAACAGATTACAGGAAACTTTCTGGTATCCGGCACGGACGGGACCGACCTGGTGCCAGTCCATCAACAATGCCGGATAACCGAACGCTAAAGTTAAAACATACGGAGCTCAGAGCTCCGTCTAAAGCAACAAACCCTGTGCTTCAGAACAATCGGCACAACTTGCAAGCGTCTCTGTAGCTTAGCAACAGCTTCAGCTACACGCTTGCATAGCCACAAATGAGTAAAAAAAGTAACTAAAAGTGAAAAAAGTTATCTGAACCGACACCTGAATTTTGCTGGTGGATAGAGCGTTCCGGTTATTTAGTGGCCGGTTAATCGAAAGTTTCCTGTAGCTGGTCATTATCACATTGCTGTTTGTGGGAGCTTGCTGTGTGCAAATTGGCTGCCGCGTTTCCCACATTACAACAGTGACTCCACTTCAAAAGTACTTAATTGGCCGTAAAGCGCTTTGGGGCATCCCAAGATCGTGAAAGTGCTTTATAAATGCGTCTTTAAATTTTTCTTTCTAAAAGGGTTAAGTTATGAGGACAGGTTGCAAAGACTTGGGCCTAGAAATTCAGTATAGCCACGTTTGGGGCGCTACAGCCGGGCGGCCGCTAAAGTTTGCGCCCGGCGCAACTTCGCGCCACCTTCGCCGATATTCAGTGGCATCGCCCCAAGAGGTTGCTGCAGCGCTAAAACAGGCGATGCACGACTATCATTAGGCGCTAAGCCGGCGGCCCGGGGCGAAACCCCCGAGGGCGGGCGCAGCGCAGGTGCGACGAGTTGCTGATTGACGGCAGACACTCTGGCGCCGGTGAGCTCTTAAAGGGGGAGGGTGGATTTGTTTGCCTGCCACGCCCTGCACACTGCAGCCCTGAAGCAAGGCCTGACCACTGCTGCTTGATCTGTACAACGCCCAGGACTATGGAGAAGGCCAGGGAGAGAGCGCAGCGCTTCAGCGACGGTGACCTGAGGGTGCTGGTTGGCGCAGTGGAGTGCAGGCGCGATGTTCTGTTCCCTGAAGGTGGCAGGAGGCCGCTGCCCAGCGCCGATCGGAAAGCCTGGAGGGAGGTGTCAAACAGGGTGACCTCCAACAGCGTGGTTGCCAGGACTCCTGTGCAATGCCGAAAAAAGTTCAACGACCTCACTCGGGTTGTCAGGGTGAGTACCCTTTCCAGTGTCCTCCTCATCCCTGCATGTGCACCTCAGTTTATGGGCTAAGGGACCTGAAAGCCCTAATGCCCAGCCCTCATCCAGCAGCTATGGGACTGTCATGAAAATCACTTGCACATTCAGCACTTTACACACTGTAAAAGCTATTCGACCATGGGAGGCAGTACAGCCCAGATCAGGGCTTCACACTGTCAGGGCTAGTCCACCATGGGAGGCAGTGCAGACAAGATCAGGGCTTCACACTGTACTTAGAGGCCGTCCTTTCTCTTGCAGGGCAAGGTGGCGCACAACCGAAGGCAGCAGCATGAGACCGGGGGAGGCCATCCTGACCTCAAACAGCTCTCCGACCTGGACCAGCGTGTGGAGCGCATTATGTCAGGCCGGCTGATTGGCCCCGTCGCCAGTGGAGATGCCGACCCTGTTGTGGGCCCCAATGGTAAGGGCATCACCTTTTTGAGCTATCTCTTTCCACTTGCGCCTCAGAACAGCATCCTTTGCCACTGTCGGCCCAATGCAGTGCATAGCAGCACTCATGCCTCCCTCGCTGCCGCCCTGTCCTCACTCTAAAGCAACTCTTGTGCCTCCCTGCTTTCAGATGGTGAATCGCCAGGTGAGGAGGCGGGCCCTCAACCTGGCACTGTGAGTGAATCGGAGGGCGAGGAGGAGGAAGAGGAAGAGGAAGCCGGACCATCAGTGCCACCCTCAGCCGAGGCAGCCCATGGCGATGATGGGGACACGTCTTCCCTGGAGGGGAGCCGGGGGGAAGGGTCGGAGGAGAGTGAAGCTCCGGGGCCCAGCGGCCTGCAGCAACGCGGGAGGGGTGGGGAAGCTCGGCGGCCTTCTCCCCGGAGGGTGAGTTCGGCCTCCAGTCCTGCTATGGTGAGTGCAGAGAAGGTGCGGCTCCTAGAGGAAATGGCCGCCCAGGCTGAGCGCAGGCACACTGAGCTCATGGCTGCAGTGGCAAGGATGCCTGACTTCATAGAGTCACTGTCAAGGAGTGTGCAGGAATTCGGGGCAGCACAGGCCAGGAGTCTGCAGGCTTCGCGGCAGCACAGGCGGCTTCTAGCCAAGTGCTCAGTCGTGCCGTCCATTCACTGGCTGGTGTCATGCGGACACAGACCAGGGCCACAAGGGCACTAACTGCTGCCACCCTCGCTGGATCGGCCAGGCATCGCCAGGGCACTCGCCGCGCCGCAGCAGCCCAGCAGTCTGTGCTTCAGCAGTTTGCTGCGCATGCTGCAGTGCTGGCCCATGCGAGTGCCAATGTATCAGGCGACCAGGGAGTACCTGTGATCTGTCAGGTTGGCAGCATTCCTGCAGCTGACACTGCCACTCCTCCATTGCAGCTGCCACCAGCCGCTGGACAGACTGCTGCCGCCCAAGCAGAGTTGGAGCAGTCAGCAGCCAGCCCCTCCAGGGTCAGAGCTGGTCCAGGCCGACCCCCAAGGGCATCTGCCGTCTCGCCATCTGACCCTCAGCAGCCTTCCCCCAGCCTTGCTGCAGCCACTGGGGTCCCATTGAGGAGGAGCTGCAGGGCGGGCAGGGGCCAGTCACGGATGCGAAAAGCATCACCCTCGCAGGGCAAAAAGTAGAAGGTGTGGCCAAATGTTTTGTTTTACTTGTAAAGGCCGAGACTAGTGTATTTGTTTTTTTTGAAAGGCCGAGACTGTTCGATTTGTGTTTTTGGGGGGGGGGCTTCTCTCCATTAGTTTGTTATGTGGGAAGGGCACAGAGGTATCAAAGTAATAAATGTTCTTAAATCGCACTGTCCATGCTTTCTTTTGGAAGTCCTGGTTGCCCTGCTCGGCTGAGGGCTTGTGGAGCAGCTACATTCATCTTGTGCCATTGGCACAAGCCATTCCCTGAGAGGGGGCCTAGAACCGACGTGCAATAAGCCGCCGACGGGCGGCCCTTGCACTTTCTGCCTCCCTCCTGTGCTGGTCCTCCTCCTCCTCCTCCTCCTCCTCTGGTGGTCCTCCAATGTCTGGTGGCAGTGGCTGAGTCCTGCGGATAGCCAGGTTGTGCAGCATGCAGCACACGACCACGAAATGGGAGACTCGCTCCAGACAGCGGAACCGTTGCTTCAGGATGCCGATTGTTTGCTCAATGGTGTTCCTGGTTGCTTGATGGCTGTCATTGTATCCCTCTTCAGCAGGGGTGCTGGGCGCACGGAGCGGGGTCATCAGCCAGGTGCACAAAGGATAACCTTTGTCCCCGAGAAGCCATCCCCGTGGGTGAGGCTGGGCCTGGAACATGTCTGCCACAGAAGTCTGGCGCAGGATGAAGGCATCGTGGCTGCTGCCTGGAAAGCGGGCATTGACAGCTAGGATGATCTGCCTGTGGTCACACACCAACTGCACGTTGAGCGAATGGTAGCCCTTCCGGTTGCGGTAATCCTCGGCATTCTCTAGAGGTGCCCGCAAAGCCACATGTGTGCAGTCAATGGCGCCCTGCACCATGGGGAAGCCCGCTAATGCTGCAAAGCCCATTGCACGCTGTTGCTGCTTGACAACGGCCATGGAGAAGGAGATGAACTGACGTCTCCTTCTGAAAAGGGCATTGGTCACCTGGCGGATGCAGCAATGTATGGCAAACTGGGAGATGTTGGAAATGTCCCCAGCAGCGGATTGGAAGGAGCCGGTGGCATAGAAGTTGAGAGACACCGTCACCTTCACTGCCACCGACAGAGACATCCTGCTCCTCAGCTGTGGCTGCAGATCTCCGCGAAGCAGGTGGCAGATCTCAGTGACCACCGCCCTTCGGAATTGCAGCCTCCAAACACACTGCTCGTCAGACATGTTCAGATATGAGAACTGCTGGCGGTATACCCTGGGTGGGTAAGGCCTCCTTAGCCGACGCCTGTTGCCCCTTCTCCGTCTGGCCATGACTGCCACTCTCTCACGGCGTCTCTGAGCCCTTTGAATGCAATGGAGAAGGCCAACGTTTGCACCCATTGCAGCCCCCATTATATGTTTCCAATCAATGCTATGACACTGAAGTTAAAGACAAGTGCAAAGCTGTGGCCTGAAGCCACAAGTACCTGTGCGAGTGTTGAGCCAAACCAGAAAGCTCTCTACCTTTGTCTCTCTGCAAAGATCCGTCTCTCACAAAGAAGGAGTGTTGCAAAATGGCTGCCATTTGTACTGCAGGAGGAGTGCCCTTTAATTTGCGCCCCGCAGCGACTGGGAACCGTTCCCCTCTACCAGTCGCTAGGGGCACCAGGCGCACAATAGGCCGGCGCCACTGAATTTCTGGTTTGGGGCGCACAAAGGGCGTTGCACGATGAAATGACGTCAGGATCTGCGCGCGCAGCTGAGCGCGCGCAAAGGCTTTGCGCCACCGCTAAATCTTTACTGAAGTTGGGGAGAGGCGCAGATCGCGCTGCGCCCGGCCGCTAGCCGCCTAGCGCCCCACATCTCCTCCTCCTAAGGCGCTAGCGGCTGGCGCAAACAATTGAATTTCTAGGCCTTGATGTTTAAGATGATTCAAGGATTTGATAGGGTAGAAACGATTTCTCTGGTGGGGCAATCCACAAGGGGGCATAACTTTAAAATTAGAGCCAGGTCGTTCAGAGTGATGTCAGGAAGCACTTCTTCACACAAAGGGCAGTGGAAATCTGGAACTGTTACCCTCAAAGTAACTGTTGACTCTGGGGATCAATTGAAAATGTCAAAACTGAGATTGGGCGGACCAAACGCAGATTGGGCGACCGCTTTGCGGAACACCTCCATTCAGTCCAAAAGGGTAACCCCGAGCTCCCGGTCACCTGTCACTTTGATTCTCCGCTACACTCCCACTCTGATCTCTCTGCCCTCGGCCTCTTACACTGTTCCAATGAAGCTCAACGTAAGCTCAAGGAACAGCACCTCCTCTTTCGATCAGGCACTTTACAGCCTTCTGGACTCAACATTGAGTTCAACAATTTCAGACTAAAACTCCGGCCCCCATTTTTCAGGCTGTATGATTCTGCCATCCCCATTTGCAACATTTAATCTTTCCTAAATAACAGAAAATGCTGGAAATACTCAGCAGGCCAGGCAGCATCCGTTGTTATTTCAGATTTCCAGCATCCGCAGTATTTTGCTATCGTATTTAATCTTTCCTGCCTCCGACCCTAGCAGAGACTGTTCCTTCCTCCCCTCCCCTGCCTCTGCAGCTACTTAAAATCTGTTCCAGTTCTGACGAAGGGTCCCAGACCTGAAACGTTGAGGTAGATTTTCCCGAACCTGTCGGGAAGGCGGCGGGACTTCCCCTTTCGGGTTTTTGACTCGCCTACTTCGACGTCCGGCCAATACGCGCGATTTTCCCTTGATTGACCTTGTTGAGATTTCATCTGTCAAGAGTTTTTGACAGATGAAATATCAGTGTTTCACAGCTGTTCACACTGACAGTCTGAGTTCTGACATGAGTCATTCTGCACAGACTCAGTTAGAACTCTTACCGGCACTCAAAGCTGAAGGCTGTCACTTTTGACAGATCGCAGCCGTTCAGCTTTCAGTTCCGGCTGAGTGATGCGCTCCCGACGGCTACAGGAAGAAAGGCTGTGAAGGTAACTACAGGTAAGTAAAAGTTCTTTACACACTTTAGACACACCAAACACACTTACCTTTACACTCATGCACCCATCACTCACCTGAGCGCCAACATCGCGACCCCTCCAACTCCTTCAACCCGACGGCCTGCCTGCTCTAACCTGGCGTGGTTTGGAGCCGTCAGGAAACCCACACGAAACCCCTCAAAATAGGGATTAGGCTAAAAACTGCCCGATAACTACTGGTTAACAGGCAGTTAATTGGCACTAATCCCTTCCCGCCTGGTTTCGGCGGGTCCCAGTGTGGGGCGGGTACCCGCCGCCCCTGAAACTTACGTGGGGCGGGGTTTTGGGCGGGATGGTGTTGGGACCCCCAAATTCGGGGGTTTCAGCCTCCGCCCGCCTGAAACCCCGCCCAACGGCTGGGGGAAAATTGGGGCTGTTAACTCTGTTTCTCTCTCCACGGATGCTGCCTGGCCTGAGTGCTTCCAGCATTTTCTGTTGTTATTTCAGATTTCCAGCATCTGCAGTATTTTGCTATTGATAGATTTTTATTAGGCAAGGGTATTAAGGATTTGGATCAAATGGGAGTTGAGGTACAGATCCACCATTATCTAATTGAATGGTGGAACAGGCTCGAGAACTGAATGGCCTACTCCTCGTCCTACGTTCCTCGTCTTCCCATCAGAACAGTTGAAAGGGTTCAGAATATTTTGGGATGCTCCGAAGAATCAGTGGGTAAAAGCACCATCTGACGAAGCACTGGCACACTGCAGAGTTCAACCCCAGGTCTGGCTGAATAAGATGATCTCAGATGGCGCAGTCAAAGGATACCATCGCCGGCCTTCGTAGATACATAGAAACATAGAAGATAGGAGCAGGAGTAGGCCATTCGGCCCTTCGCCATTCAATGTGATCATGGCTGATCATCCAAATTCAGTACCCTGTCCCTGCTTTCTCCCCATATCCCTTTAGCCTCAAGAAATATATCCAACTCCTTCTTGAATATATTTAATGAATTGGCCTCTACTGCCTTCTGTGGTAGAGAATTCCATAGGTTCACCACTCTCTGGGTGAAGAAATTCCTCCTCATTTCTGTCCTAAATGACTTACCCTTTATCCTTAGACTGTGACCCCTGGTTCTGGACTCCCCTACCATCGGGAACATCCTTCCTGCATCTAGTCTGTCCAGTCCTGTTAGAATTTTATAAGTTTCAATGAGATCCCCTCTCATTCTTCTAAACTCCAGCGAGTATAAGCCCAATTGACCCAATCTCTCCTCATACGTCATTCCTGCCATCCCAGGTATCAGCCTGGTGAATCTTCGCTGAACTCCTTCCATGGCAAGAACATCCTTCCTCAGATAAGGCGACCAAAACTGCACACAATACTCAAGATGTGGTCTCACCAAGGCCCTGTACAACTGCAGCAAGACATCCTTGTTCCTGTACTCAAACCCTCTCGCTACGAAGGCCAACATACCATTGGCCTTCTTAACCACCTACTGCACCTGCATGCTTACCTTCAGCGACTGGTGCACAAGGACACCCAGGTCTCGTTGCACTTCCCCTTCTCCCAATCTAATGCCATTCAGGTAATAATCTGCCTTCCTGTTTTTGCCACCAAAGTGGATAACCTCACATTTATCCACGTTATATTGCATCTGCCATGCTTCTGCCCAATCACCCAACCTGTCCAAATCATCCTGGAGTTTCTCGGCATCCTCCTAACAGCACACACGCCCACCCAGCTTTGTGTCGTCTGCAAATTTGGAGATATTACATCTAGTTCCCTCGTCTAGATCATTAATATATATTGTGAATAGCTGGGGTTCCAAGGACTGATCCCTGCGGTACCCCACTAGTCACTGCCTGTCACTCAGAAAAAGACCCGTTTATTCCAACTCTTTGCTTTCTATCTGCCAAACAGTTTTCTATCCAAGTCAATACCTTGCCATCAATCCCACGTGCCTTAACTTTACACGCTAATCTCTTGTGCGGGACCTTATCAAAAGCCTTCTGAAAGTCCAAATATACCACAGCCACTGGTTCTCCCTTATCTATTTTACCAGTTACATCCTCAAAAAATTCCAGTAGATTAGTCAAGCATGATTTACCTTTAGTAAATCCATGTTGACTTTGTCTGAAATTGTCACTCTTTTCCAAGTGCTCTGCTATTACATCTTTTATAATGGACTCTAGCATTTTCCCCACTACCGATGTCAGGCTTACCGGTCTGTAATTCCCCGTTTTCTCTCTACCACCTTTTTTGAATAGTGGGGTAACATTAGCTACCCTCCAATCCATGGGTACTGTTCCAGATTCCATCGTGGTTTAGGGAAGAACGAGAAAAGCAAAATCACTCCATTCTGTCGTTCCACATTGCTATCGGTGGAAAGAAAGTGGGAGTGGAGTCGGCTATGATGCCCCTCGTGACCAAATAGCCTGGGACACTCAAGTGACAGGGTTCGCACAAGAGTAACGGTGAACTTGGCACCTGGTTTCAGGGCAAGAGGCGTTGTAACTAATTTGTTTTATGCAGCAATTAACACATTGATATTCACCTAAACACTTACGGGTTCAACGAAATGTGCCGACCTGATGTTCATGTCTTACTGCGTGACTTTGTATCAGCTGCTCGGTAGGAAAAGGTTGAAGTCTTTCAACAAGGGGTTTTCAATACCGACTGTTCCTCGGCCTAAGTCCGGCCCAAAAAACCCGCCCAGAAAAACTCCTTCCATCTTCCAAATCTCAATCGCACGCACTGTACCACACCAAACATGGGAAGGTCACCTGCTCCCAACCCTTTCCTGATGCCACTCCCGGCCCAGTACTGGGAGGCCATAAGCCTCGCTGTTCACCTTACCTGCCAGGCCAGAACAGGGCGGGGTTTGGATCAGGTGCTTGTTTTACAGCCAATGCCGTGTAAAATCGGGGGTAGGGGTAAAACGAGCGTCCAGCCCAAACATGCCCCCTGCTGGGAGGGTTAAGTTAAAATTGGGGCTTAAAATGTTAAAATGTGTAAGAGCAGATGAAGGCAACTTTAGTATGATAGCAAAATACTGCAGATGCTGGAAATCCGAAATAACAACAGAAAATGCTGGAAAACAGAATCGCTCCACGGATGTTGCCTGGCCTGCTGAGTTTTTCCAGCATTTTCTGTTGTTATGAAGGCAACTTTACTTGCATTTACACAAAATTACACTGAATGTACCGCACAGAAACAGGCCTTTCGGCCCAACTGGTCTATGCCGGTGTTTATGCTCCACACCAGCCTCCTCCCACCCCTCCTTCATCTACCCCGATCAGCATAACCTTCTATTCCCTGGGTGTCCTTGTGCACCAGTCGCTGAACGTAAGCATGCAGGTACAGCAGGTGATTAAGAAGGCAAATGGTATGTTGGCCCTTGTAGCGAGAGGGTTAGAGTACAGGAACAAGGATGTCTTGCTGCAGTTGTACAGGGCCTTGGTGAGACTACACCTTGAGTATTGTGTGCAGTTTTGGTCGCCTTATCTGAGGAAGGATGTTCTTGCCATGGAGGGAGTGCAGCGAAGATTCACCAGACTGATACCTGGGATGTATCAATATGAGGAGAGATTGGGTCAATTGGGCTTATACTCACTGGAGTTTAGAAGAATGAGAGGGGATCTCATTGAAACTTATAAAATTCTAACAGGACTAGACAGACTAGATGCAGGAAGGATGTTCCCGATGGCCGGGGAGTCCAGAACCAGGGGTCACAGTCTAAGGATAAGAGGCAAGCCATTTAGGACAGAGATGAGGAGGAATTTTCTTCACCCAGAGAGTGGTGAACCTGTGGAATTCTCTACCAAAGAAGGCAGTAGAGGCCAATTCATTAAATATATTCAAGGAGTTAGATATATTTCTTAAGGCTAAAGGGATCAAGGGATATGGGGAGAAGGCAGGGACAGGGTACTGAATTTGGATGATCAGCCATGATCTCATTGAATGGCGGAGCAGGCTCGAGGGGCCGAATGGCCTACTCCTGCTCCTATCTTCTATGTTTCTATGCTTCTATGTTTATCTAGCTTCCACTTAAATGCATCTATGCTATTCGCCTCAACTATTCCTTCTGGTAACAAATTCCAAATTCTAATCACTCTTTGGGTTAGAAGTTTCTCCTGAATTCCCAATTGCATTTATTGGTGACTGTCTTATATTGATGTCCCCTAGTTCTGGTCTCCCCCATAAGTGAAAACATCTTCTCAACGTCTACTCTATCAAACCTCTTCATAATTTTAAAGACCTTTGTCAGGTCACCCCTCAGCCTTTTCTGGAATAAATATTAAAACATAGAATTACATAGAATATACTGCACAGAAACTGCTATTCACCTCAACTACTCCTTGTGGTAGCGAGTTCCACATTCTTATCATTCTCTGGGTAAAGAGGTTTCTCCTGAATTCCCTACTGAATTCCTTAGTGAATATCTTATCGTGAACATATGTTTTGTTTTTCACCCAGTGGGCAACTATCTGGCCTCCTCTCAGTGCCCCACCCTGGAGATAAGTGTGGCTAAGTACGGGAGCTCACATGTCGAGAGTCTACCTCCCGGAACTCAGCATGTTGGGGCGCCACTGCCTGTTATGTTGATGTACAATTTGGCAAAACAACAGTTGGCAGTGTGTCACGAACCGCTGGTATATGGTGCGCGGTGAGATTGATGGTCCCGGCTCAGGCAACAGTTACAGGCGCTGTAATGAGCCTCAGCTTGGTTGAGGAAAGGTAGGGCCCCGGGGATTCCCCTCCTGACTGCTGTCCAGAGACCTCTGCAGGAGGCGTGACCGTGCTGAATTTGTCTGTCGACACGTTGAACCTGATTGTGATGCCCACAGGGATGTTAATTAGTCCTTTCTCAGTTCAAAATAAATGACCCTGAACTTCCGACCCCCACGGGTGCATACGAGGTGAGTACGTGCCCACAGGGGCCGCGCAAGTGCCGGATTTAGGCATGCGCTGAAACCCGTAAATTAAAAAAAAAAATTGTTTATGGGATCAGGGCGTTGCTGGCAAAGCCAGCATTTATTGCTCATCCTTAGTTGCCCTTGAGAAGGTGGTGGTGAGCCGCCTTCTTGAACCGCTGCAATCTGTGTGGTGAAGGTGCTCCCACAGTGCTGTTAGGGAGGGAGTTCCAGGATTTTGACCCAGCGACGATGAAGGAACGGCTGATATACTTCTAAGTCAGGATGGTGTGTGACTTGGAGGGGAACTTGGAGGTGGTGGTGTTCCCATGCACCTGCTGCCCTTGTCCTTCTAGGTGGAAGAGGTCGCGGGTTTGGGAGGTGCTGTCGAAGAAGCCTTGGCGAGTTGCTGCAGTGCATCATGTAGATGGTACACACTGCAGCCGGGGTACGTCGATGGTGGAGGGAGTGAATGTTTAAGGTGGTGGATGGGGTGCTAATCAAGCAGGCTGCTTTGTCCTGTATGGTGTCGAGCTTCTTGAGTGTTGTTGGAGCTGCACTCATCCAGGCAAGTGGAGAGTATTCCATCACACTCCTTACTTGTGCCTTGTAGATGGTGGAAAGGCTTTGGGGAGTCGGGAGGTGAGACACTCACCACAAAATACCCAGCCTCTGACCTGCTCTTGTTGCCACAGTATTTATGTGGCTGGTCTAGTTAAGTTTCTGGTTAATGGTGACCCCCAGGATGTTGATGGTGGGGGATTCAGCGATGGTAATACCTTTGAATGTCAAGGGGAGGTGGTTAGACTCTCGCTTGTTGGAGATAGTCATTGCCTGGCACTTCTGTGGTGCGAATGTTACCTGCCACTTATCAGCCCAAGCGTGAACCCTGTCCAGGTCTTGTTGCATGCGGGCATGGACTGCTTCATTATCAGTGGAGTTGTGAATGGCGCTGAACACTGTACAGTCATCAGCGAACATCCCATTTCTGACCTTATGTTGGAGGGAAGATCATTGATGAAACAGCTGAAGATGGTTGGGCCTAGGACATTGCCTTGAGGAACTCCTGCAGCGATGTCCTGGGGCTGTGATGATTGACCTTCAACCACCACAACCATCTTCCTTTGTGCTAGGTATGACTCCAGCCAGCGGAGCGTATTCCCCGATTCCCATTGACTTCAGTTTTACTAGGGCTCCTTGATGCCAGACTCTGTCAAATGCTGCCTTAACCTCACCTCTGGAATTCAGCTCCTTTGTCCATCTTTGGACCAAGGCTGTAATGAGGTCGGGAGCCGAGTGGTCTTGGCGTAACCCAAACTGGGCATCAGTGAACAGGTTATTGGTGAGTAAGTGCCGCTTGATAGCACTGTCGATGACACCTTCCATCACTTTGCTGATGATTGAGAGTAGACTGATGCAGCGGTAATTGGCCGGGTTGAATTTGTCCTGCTTTTTGTGGACAGGACATACCTGGGCAGTTTTCCACATTGTCAGATAGATGCCAGTGTTGTAGCTGTACTGGAACAGCTTTGCTAGAGGCGCGGCTAGTTCTGGAGCACAAATCTTCAGCACGACAGCCGGGATATTGTCGGGGCCCATAGCCTTCGCTGTATCCAGTGCGCTCAGCCGTTTCTTGATATCACATGGAGTGAATCGAATTGGCTGAAGACTGGCTTCTGTGATGGTGGGGACCTCGGGAGTAGGCTGATATGGATCATCCACTCGGCACTTCTGGCTGAAGTTGGTTGCAAACGCTTTAGCCTTGTCTTTTGCACTCACGTGCTGGGCTCCACCATCATTGAGGATGGGGATATTCTTGGAGCCTCCTACTCCTGTTAGTTGTTTAATGGTCCACCACCATTCATGACTGGATGTGACAGGACTGCAGAGCTTTGATCTGATCCGTTGATTGTGGGATCGCTTAGCTCTGTCTATAGCATGCTACTTCCGCTTTTTAGCATGCATGTAGTCTTGTATTGCAGCTTCCCCAGGTTGGCAGCTCATTTTTAGGTACGCCTTGTGCTGCTCCTGGCATGCTCTTCTATACTCATTGTTGAACCAGGGTTGGTCCCCTGGCTTGGTGGTAATGGTAGAGTGAGGGATATGCCGGGCCATGAGGTTACAGATTGTGGTGGAATACAATTCTGCTGCTGCTGCTGATGGCCCACAGTGCCTCATGGATGCCCAGTTTTGAGCTGCTAGGTCTGTTCTGAATCTATCCCATTTAGCACAGTGGTAGTGCCACACAACACGATGGAGGGTGTTCTCAGTGTGAAGACGGGACTTTGTCTCCACAATGACTGTGCGGTGCTCACTGCTGCCAATGCTGTCATGGACAGATGCATCTGCGACAGGTAGATTGGTGAGGATGAGGTCAAGTGAGTTTTTCCCCTCGTGTTGGTTCACTCACCACCTGTCGCAGGCCCAGACTGGCAGCCATGTCCTGCAGGACTCGGCCAGCTCGGTCAGTAGTGGTGCTACCAAGCCACTCTTGGTGATGGAATTCTCTTGACAGATCCAACGCATGCCCAAGAAAAGTTCCTCTGCGGGTGGAGAGTTGCGTTATTTGCTCAACTTCCGCCCGCTGAAAGGCCATAGAATTCTTATGCCTGGTAAAAGCCTGGCGTAAGGCCTGCTTGTAGCAGCATAAGAGTTTTAAAAAATAGAAAAATAAGATTTTATCACTCACTTATAAATTAAAAACCCTGTCCAATAAGGTAATATTAAGCCCCATTAAAACATATTTTTTTAAAAACCAAAAAGTTAAAGTTTTGTTTAACAGCATTGCCATTTTGAGTAATTTTATATATGTAATGGTTTTTCTTTATTTATTCCAGTGTGTTGTTGCAGTTTTGCAGTCATCCCCATTCATACTTTTGACAGTTCTGTACGTATGGCACGGTCAAAAGTATGAAGAGGAATTCCTTTCTTCCATTGGTTGACCTGGCCCATGTGAACCCAGGGGCGCTTGCGAACCACCTGCGCCCCTGGGATACGTGGGCCTCTGCGCATTTTGAAGAGGAAAGGCCCAGGATCACAAGCCTCGGGATCTACGGAACCAGCAGGTAGGTTCGTAGAATTTTTTTCTGATCGGAGGCGTCCGCCCGCAGGAAATTCAGGGCCAATATCTGACAAGCTAGTCATCAAAAAATCACGACCACCCTCACCTCTAATTAATGGAATCGGAGTTACATAAGTTAAATTAAACAGGAGAGGTGGTGCATTGAATAGGCATTGTGGCGTCGGGAACAGTTTGTACTGAAAAACTGATCATAACTATTATGTATGCTGCCTTGGAAACTCTGTATTGCAGCAAACAGGATGCTGCAGTGAGGTGCATAATAGAATATACTTAATGAAACAAAAATGAAGGGTTGAAATCGCGTTGCACTATTTTTTCCGCTATTTGAACCAAGGCATTAACCCATTTGAAATAAACAGGCTAACACCTCCATCAAAATAGTGGACAAAAAGAATTGCATACGAGCATATTAATGCATTGCTTATTACCGTACAGCGCAATTTCAGTCCATAAATTTTTCGTGGCTAACACAAGTGATGATACAATAATGTTGCTGCGACAATGTGTATACACTATATCAATCTGTAAACCTAGTGAAAGGTCTCGCAAGTCACTTAACCAGGATGAATTTTCATTCCAAAACTATAACCTGGAAACATACTCTGTACTTATCCTCTTCATCTAATAGATGTTGTATTTGGAGCATTCTCCATGTGCTTGCCTTCAAGGATTTTAATGTGGATCTTTATTTTCGGTGTGAGATTCAAAACTTTCCTTTTGAAACTTGTTTTAAAGCAGCATACGTATCGTAATTCTGATCGTCGTGTAAAATTATTCCCTCTGGTGAGTGGGCCAATAACTTGAGGTCATAGATTCAAATTCATTGGAAAAATATTTGTTTTATTATTCATTCGCGGGATGTGGGCATCGCTGGCAAGGCCAGCATTTATTGCCCATCCCTAATTGCCCTCGAGTGGCTTGCTAGGCCATTTCACAGGGCAGTTAAGAGTCAACCACATTGCTGTGGGTCTGGAGTCACATATCGGCCAGACCAGGTAAGGACGGCAGATTTTCTTCCACTAAAGGACATTAGTGAACCAGATGGGTTTTTACCACAATCTGGTAGTTACGTGGTCACCATTACTGATACTAGCTTATTCCAGATTTATTTCGAGGGGAGATGAGGAGAAGTTTTTTTCACTCAGAGTTGTCGGGATCTGGAACGCTCGACCTGAAAAGGTGATGGGAGCTGATTCCATAAATAATTTTAAAAAGGGAGTTGGACGGGTTCTTGAGGATGAGGAACTCGCAGGGTTAGGGGCAAAAAGCGGGGGTGTGGGACTAAGCACGTCATCTCTTTCAAAGAGCCAGCACAGGCACGACGGGCCGAATGGCCTCCTTCTGTGCTGTAAGTTTCTCTGATTCTATGAAAATGCTGATCGGATTGAACAAGGATTGAAGATGTGTGTGTGTGCCTCATTCCGTGAGTGCGCCCCTCATTTTTCTGCTGACACGATTGAGGAGCAGTGTTTGACCCTTCTCTTTTTTTGTTTGCTTATTTTTCCGTGTCAAGGATCTGGGTATGAAGTAAAAGGAAACCCTCTGTCTCTCTGCTGATTAAATCACAACTGCCCTCTATGCCGAGCGTGATGTCAATCTGCAGAAATAATTATTTCCTTCCACTTGCCGAAACAAATGTTTTTTTTTTCTCTTGACATTTTCCCCTCCAAGAATAATGAAATCCATTTTAGTGAATTAGCACCCAGACAGTTTTTTTTAGACTGGTAACACTGCATCTCATTCCTGGGGCAGAACTTCAGATTAGGCATCAAAAGTAACAGTTCCGTGCCAGCATGATCCACAACTGAACGGGTCCAATATGCACTCTAGCCTTTATTAAAGAAAAAGAACTGCATTTATATAGCGTCTTTCACGACCGCCAGACGTCCCAAGGCGCCTTACAGCCAATGAAATACTTTTTGAATTGCAGTCACTGTTGTAAGGTAGGAAACGTGGTAGCCAATATGCGCACAGCGAGATCCCACAAACAGCAATGTGATAATGACCAGATAATCTGTTTTAGTGATGTTGGTTGAGGGATAAATATTGGCCCAGGACACCGGGGATAACTCCCCTACTCTTCTTCGAAATAGTGCCATGGGATCTTTTATGTCCACCCGAGAGCAGATAGGGCCTCGGTTTAACGTCTCATCTGAAAGACGGCGCCTCCGACAGTGCAGCTCTCCCTCAGCACTCCACTGGAGTGTCAGCCTAGATTTCTGTGCTCAAGTCTCTGGAGTGGGACTTGAACCCACAACCATTCTGACTCAGAGGCAAGGGTGCTACCAACTGAGCCACTGGCTGACATTTTCTGACTACTTTGTGTGGTATAATAACCTGCTCCGAATCTTTTTTCTTTCTTGACCCTTGAACTTCTCCAGCGAAACCTTTGGCACCTTGTGGTCGGTCTTTTCTGCTGTCTTCCCCTAGTTTTCTCCCTCTTCAAGGTGTTGACTTCTGCTGAGATGCCATTCCAAGGATATTGCCTGCACTACGCTACCTCATTGAAGTGCGAGCTATTCATCCGAGCCTAGATAGTGTGCCAACGGGCTAGGAGACCAGTGAAGGCATTGCAGCGAAGCCCAATCCAGTTCTCAATGCATGTCCACACATAAAGTATTTGCATTGACATAGCACCATTCATGACCTCAGGACATCCTAAAGCGCTTTACAGCTAATTAAATATTTTTGAAGTGTAGTTGCTGTTGTAATGTAGGGAAATGCGGCAGCCAATTTGCACACAGGAAATGTCCCACAAACAGCATTGAGATAACTGAAAAGGTGGAGGTGGAGGGATTCACATTAGCCAGCACACCGAGGAGAACTCCCCTGCTCTTCTTAGAATAGTGCCGTGAGATCTTGTAAGTCCACCTGAGAGAGCAGACATCTCGATCTGAAAGACAGTGCAGCACTCCCTCAGTACTGCACTGGAGCGCCAGCCTAGATTATGTGCTCGAGGCTCTGGAATGGGGACGTGAATCCACAACCTTCTGACTCAGAGTCAAGAGTGCTACCCGCTGAGCCACAGCTGAAGCATGTGCACTTTCAGGAGACGGTGGGGAGGGGGCGCTGGGTGGTGGTCACTAGCGAGTGATCAGGGAAAGGAATGTTGGCTGATTTCCCCCTCCCCTCCCTAGACTGGGGCTGCCGTTGCCAAGTGTGTTCTTAATGTTGGCTTGACTGAGATCAGCTGAGGCAGCAAGATGCCTTTTAAAATAATAGTTCCCTAAGCTTTGTCCAAAGTGTACTCCGCAGCTGCAGTTCAGCTGCAATGGAATGAAGCTTTATCTAAAAACTGTTCCTCACGCACACATACACACCCTGAATTGATTTCTATTCTGCTGATTCTGTTACTTCACCCCTTTGGGAAATAAAATAATTTTTTTTTAAATTAAATCTCACCCTTCTGGCACTGAAATTTATGTAAAACACACTTCAAAAATAAAACATATAACTTCTGGGCTCACCCCTGTCCAGGGAACAGTTTTGGAAAAAGTATTGGCAAACAAAATAATGACTTCTTTCAAAAATTTTTAAGGTAACATATACATGCGGTATTGCACTGTATGTGTTTCTAACAGGAGAATACAGTATAAAGTATGGCTTATTGGCATTCAGGAATACATTTACAAGGTGCTAACCTCATGTTCTGTGATAAATATTTAAGATTTTAATTAACTGTTGCTCATGGCACGGGTCTCCTAGATTTCGTTTTGCAGTTTTTCTTGGGGAATTGTTGAAGGATGTCGAATAGTTAAATTTAATTCGTAGAAGAAAGAAAAATCATTCAGATTTAAATTCAGTAAGGGAGTGTGTACTGAACTGAAAGATTCGGTTAAAAATCGGCCCCTTGAAAAGCCACCACTGCCACCAGGAATGAGGGACTTGAGTTACGTGGCGAGACTAGAGAAGCTGGGATTGTCCTCCGGAGAGCGGAGAAGGTGAAGGAGAGATTTGATACGTGTTCAAAATTATGAAGGGTTTTGATAGAGGAGATAATGGGCAGCACGGTGGCATAGTGGTTAGCACTGTTGCCTCACAGCGCCAGGGACCCGGGTTCGAATCCGGCCTCGGGTGACTGTGCAAACTCCACACAGACATTCTCCCCGTGTTTGCGTGGGTTTCCTCCGGGTGCTCCTGTTTCCTCCCACAGTCCAAAGATGTGCGGGTTAGGATGATTGGCTATGATAAATTGACCCTTAGTGTTAGGGGGGATTAAATACGTGGGGTTACTGGGATATGTGTTGGTGTAGGGGTTACGGGGATCGGGTGGGATATGTGTCGGTGCAGGCTCGATGGGCCGAAATGGCCTCTATCTGCACTGTGGGGTTTCTGTGATTTCTGTGATCTGTGATGAGGAGAAGCATTGGAGGAGGAGGAGGAAAATGCCAATGAGCCCTGTTCTGCACAGACCAAGTAAAATTTGCCCCGTCTCACTGGCCCGATCTGAAAACTCCACACTGAGCTGCAAAGGCAACCTAATCGACATCTTCTTCCCCCTAAACTAAGTTACAAGTGGGGTGAAATGGCGTTGCGTGATATTAGCATATATCACCTCTTTAAAAAAAAAGCTGCTCAATGTTGACTTATTTGAAACAATTTTTTCCCCATCTGTTCCGCAAGGCAGCCATGAGTTTCACTCCAAAGAAAATATGTAGATGACCACAGGCACAGGCTCCCATCTTATCTCTGTTTTGAGAAAATCTGTTCCTGATAAAGACTGTTTAATGTACAGGATGTAGAAAATTGCATTACACTGAGTCACAGAAATAAGAGCCAGTGAATATTTTCTTGGCTAAGCAAAGTCGACTAAATGCTACTGAAGCCATCACATTCAGTGCCCTGCCATAAAATGTGCTTCCTATCCACAGATTACATCCCCTTCCCAGACATTTGCTGTGATGAACCAGTCCATGCAAAACATTGGCGTCCTGATCATCTCAAGAGCTGTACTGCAAGCCCTATATCCTATCCATCACCAAGGCCACTTATTTCCACCTGCAGTGCGGCAAATCCTTAAGAATGAAAAAGATGAAAACCCCATGGAGCTCTGGCGTACTGTGCTACTGAGAGCAAGTACAGAAGTTTACGTTTCTATCTGCCTGCTCTGTAAGTTTCTAATCTTACCTGCACCAGCGTGCTTGGGAGGTGTTGACTGCAGGCCAAGCACGTCCCGACAGCGAGAACAGATTCCCTGTTTGCTATTAACAGTCTTGCTACAGTTGGCATCCTATTAAAAGGCTCCTCAGAGAGAGCGGGAGCAGAGAAAAACGACATCATCCACTCAGTTAAGAAAACTCTGCATCCTGCAGAGAGCTCAACACCTCATTAAAATTGTACACCACCACTCTGTCATCATTTTTGCCTGTTTTCTCCTCCTCCACATTTAACATTTGCCACTCAGATTGGGGTACAGTTCCATGGGGCGCGATCTTGCCAGCCCTGGGGAGGCGGGTATGGAGGCGGGACTACCGGGAAAATGGCAGAATCTGGGGGCAGGTGCCCAACCCGCCGTCGTGCCATCTTGCCAGGTGGCGGATAACCAACCTTCGCCGGGTCCCGTCACCTTGGAGACAGGAAGGGGATTCATGTCACAGGTAGTTAACAGGCAGATAGGAGGATTATTCCCATTTTGCCCACACAACTGCGGGCTTCCCGAAGGCTGTGAACCCCGCCAGGGTCACCGAGGCGAGCAGCGGGTCTGCGGGAGTCGGAGGGGTGCAAAAGTGTGCTGTGAAGGTGAGTGATGGGTGCAAGTGTGGAGAGGCGAGTATGAGGTAAGTGGAAAGTGTTAGTAAAAGTTTACCTACCTTTGTTTCTTCCTGCAGGCTTCAAGAGTTGGGTATGCGGAGAGTCTCACCTCCGCGGCAGAGATGACAGATGGCCGCTGCATTCTCCAATGCAACAACCATCTCATTTCTGCTAAATAAAGAGGTTTGAGGAGTCTTGAATTCAAGAACTCATCAAACTACAGAGAATGCCAGTGTTTGACAGGTTCGCAGAGCTGTCAAACGATGACAATTCATCTGTCAACAATTTTTGACAGATGAAACGTCATACGTTGACGTGCTCTGTAACCCGCTTTCCCTTAATTGGCCTGCTAAGCCCGCTGGACGGGCTGAACAAGGTCAATCAAGGGAAAATAGCCTGGGTTGGTCAGAAGTTGATGGAGGCGGGACTAAAACCCGACAAGTGGGAGTCCCGCCTCCAAAACCTCCCCATTGGCAAAATCCAGCCCAGGGTGTCAGTGTCCTTCCATTGCCTCCTCCAAGTGGCCATTCTGTACATGTGTGCACAGAGAGTGAGTTCAGGCAGCCTGTTTGATCATGGGGGCGGTATCACAGTCAAGTCCCACTCTGTTGTCATTCGGTGTTTGCACGCCATCTCGACGGATAACGATCAGGAACAGGAAACTTAGCTGGATGTTCCTCTCCCCAGCCTAGTGATGCTGAATAAAATTTGTACAGCCCCCCGCAGCAGATCAGCCAGCAAGGAGGGAAGTGAAGCCATAAAAATCCAGAGATGACCAAAGTATGGACAAGGTACCCAAAACTGCATTGATGTATTCCACATGTGGCCAACCCATCATCTTATACCAATACAGCATTACATCCTGCTTTTGTATTCAAAGCTCCTTCAGATATAAAACCCTGAATCCCATCTGCCCTTTATATGGCTCTTTCTGTCAGCAATCTGTCTTTAGAGATCTATTCCACCAGATATTCCTGTTGGTTCACTGCTTAGGGTATATTTCCATTCATAGAATGATACAGCACAGAAGGAGGCCATTCGGCCCATTGTGTCTGTGCAGGCTCTTTGGTAGAGCGACCCAATTAGTCCCACTCCCCTGCTCTTACCCCATTAGCCCTGCAAAATTTCCCCCTGCAAGTATTTATCCAATTCCCTTTTAAAGGTTATTGCTGAATCTGCTTCCACCGCCCTTTCAGTTAATGTATTCCAGAGCATAACAATTTGTTGCGTAAAAAATATTCTCCTCATCTTCCCCGCTAGTTCTTTTGCAAATTATCTTAAATATGTGTCCTCCACTCCTGCCAGTTTCTCCTTATTTACTCTTATCAAAACTCGTCATGATTTTCAACACCTCCATTCTCCTTGCACTTCTCCCAAAATTTCACACGTGTCTACGCTGAGCTGCATTTGCTGCAATATGACCATGCTTCCCAACCTATGACCTCCCGCAATCTCCAGCATTCTCACTCACCGTTTCCTGCGCTGCCATAAAATATTTCGTAGCTAAAAAGACTTATTTATTCACCCTGCTCGCCCGAGTCTCCGAACCTGGTCAGTATAGGCATTCCAAACACTATCGCTGGCAGGGCACCAGTCCATGGTATGTGCAGGGGTAAAGGTCTAATAATATTTGATCAATGTTGCTGGCTTCTAATTTCAACACAGAATCCATTGGGTCCTATTATAGGCACATACATCTGGCCTCTGCTGTGCCGAGCAACATTAAACAGCAGAAATGAGTCTGATTGTCTGTTCAAATTTCTATTTACTGGAGAAAGATGGAAATTATTTTTTTTAATTCTATGCTCATCATGATGTGGGCAGTAGTGCTGGGCGTGGAACCCCTCCCATTGTCATTGACGCAAGAAAATTACTAGGCACTTGGTCTAAGCGTTAAACAAAGCTTTAATCAACTGTTTTACAACATGGAGGTCCAGTTGTGTCCTTCACTAGTTCCTGTTAAGAATGTCCTGCGCAAGCTGGGCCCGTGCCCGAGTATTTATACTCTCCCTGGACAGCGCCACCCGCAGGCCACTCAGTATTATTTCACAAGTCTTTCTTTCATGAATGACTGATTCATGTCAGTCATCGAGCATTTAACGTGAAATTGCTGGGGTTGATTGTGGTCTCCTGAATGGTGAACCAAGTTCCCCTCCAAGTCACACACCATCCTGACTTGGAAATATATCGGCCGTTCCTTCATCGTCGCTGGGTCAAAATCCTGGAACTCCCTCCCTAACAGCACTGCAGGAGTACCTTCCCCACATAGACTGCAGCGGTTCAAGGTGGCTGCTCACCACCACCTTCTCAAGGGGCACTTCGGGATGGGCAATAAATGCTGGCCTTGTCAGCGACACCCACATCCCAGGAACGAATCATAAAAAAATGGGCAGGGAACTGGAGGAGTCGGCGGGGAACCCATCCCAGTTTCCTGGGGCGGCCCTCGTTAGCGCGATTGTGGTGAGCAGCCAACATGGAACTTGCTCCCCATAGGCAAATGGGGTGGGAAAGGAATGAAAATAATCCCCCACTGTGTTTCAAAGTCTGTTGCATGCACAGTTCCAATCAACCAGTGCGACGAAGGTTCACTAGACTGATTCCTGGGATGGGGGGATTGTCCTATGAGGAGAGATTGAGTAAACTAGGCCCATCTTCCCTAGAATTTAGAAGAATGAGAGGTGATCTCATTGAAATGTATAAAATTCTTACAGGGCTTGACAGGGTAGATGCAAGGAAGATGTTTCCCCTGGCTGGGGAGTCTAGAACTAGGGGTCACAGTCTCAGAATAATGGGTCGGCCATTTAGGACTGAGATGAGGAGAAATTTCTTCACTCAGAGGGTGGTGAATCTTTGGAATTCTCTACCCCAGAGGGCCATGGATGCTCAGTCGTTGAGTATGTCAGAGATCAATAGATTTTTGGATACTAAGGGAAGCAAGGAATATGGGGATAGTGCAAGAAAGTGGAATTGAGGTAGAAGATCAGCCATGATCTTATTGAATGGCGGAGCAGGCTTGAAGGGCCGAATGGCCGACTCCTGCTCCAATTTCATACGTTCTGATGTTTTTAACCAGCAATAGGTTTGCTCGCATTATTTTAGTAACCGTGGCCCTGCTGAATAAAGGAGGACCACTGTACACAAAGCCCTTGCTGCAGTAAACATGCAACTTCTCCTTTTGAAGGACGGCTCATGCCTCATTGGGGAGTATCTGCAAACTGCATGTCTGCTTCACAATTGCATTGCTGCCTTTGCAAATTTCTTTACATTTTTATCAAAGTATAAATGATGTGATGTCTTCATTTCATCCTCTATTTATAAACAAGATAAAACGACTGGACTTGGTTACAATCCTGATTGTCGACTCAGGATGCTGGGTCCATAGGATACAAACATCACCAAACTTTCTTTTGCGCATTATATGTAGGAAAACAAAACCCATTTGTAAATAACAGGTTTACCATTTTATTACACAGAGCCCACAGAGAACATCTCGTCCCTCCATTATTGAGTGATTATTAGCAGAATAACCAATGTGTGGAATAATGGGACGTGGTACTGAAATAAACTGCACCGGTGTATAAACTGCTGTGATATATACAGCTGATTTTATCGTCAATTCCCTAGTTGCCCTTGAGAAGGTGGTGGTGAGCCGTAGCCTTGAACCGCTGCAGTCCGTGTGGTGAAGGTGCTGTTGGGGAGGGAGTTTCAGGATTGTGACCCAGCGACGATGAAGGAACGGTTGATATATTTCCAAGTCAGGATGGTGTGTGACTTGGAGGGGAACCTGGTTCACCATTCGGGAGACCACAATCAACCCCAGCAATTTCACGTTAAATGCTCGATGATGACAATGGGAGGGGTTCCATGCCCAGCACTACTGCCCTCATCATGATGAGCATAGAATTTTAAAAAATAATTTCCATCTTTCTCCTGTAAATAGAGGTTTGAACAGACAATCAGACTCATTTCTGCTGTTTAATGTTGCTCGGCACAGCAGAGGCCAGATGTATGTGCCCATAATAGGACCCAATGGATTCTGTGTTGAAATTAGAAGCCAGCAACATTGATGGAATATTATGAGACCTATACCCCTGCACATACCATGGACTGGTGCCCTGCCAGCGATAGTGATGTAATGAAACTCATTACGCACTTGGTTCGAGTATAAAGCAAGGCTTTAATCAACTTGTTTCAGAACATGGAGGTCTAGTTGTACTTCACTAGTTCCTGTCTTACAAAATGTCCCTGGAAAGCTGGGCCCACGCCCGAGTATTTATACTCCTTGGACGGCGCCACCAGCTGGCTGTCTAGTGTTATTTCATGACTAGTTTCTTTATGAGGATGAGATTTATGACAGATAGTGTTTGGAATGCCTATACTGACCAGATTCGGAGACTCAGGCGAGCAGGGTGAATAAATAAGTCTTTTTAGCTACGAAATATTTTATGGCAGCGCAGGAAACGGTGAGTGAGAATGCTGGAGATTGCAGGAGGTCATAGGTTGGGAAGCATGATCATATTGCAGCAAATGTAGACACGTGTGAAATTTTGGGAGAAGTGCAAGGAGAATGGAGGCGTTGAAAATCATAACTTTTGATAGAGTAAATAAAGAGAAACTGGCAGGAGTGGAGGACACAGATTTAAGATAATTTGCAAAAGAACTAGCGGGGAAGATGAGGAGAATATTTTTTATGCAACAAATTGTTATGCTCTGGAATACATTGGGGCAGTAATTCCTCCCCAAACGCTTGAGTACGGAAGGGGTACTCACGCGTCTGGCCGGAGGAAATGCCGGTTTTCAGCATGCACAGCGCATGCGCTGAAAACCGGCATTTCCTCTCCTCTAACCCAAGAGGTGAAGAGGCTAGCGCGTGCGCTGTAGGGGGCAGTGCGTGCGTCTTGGATTTCCTCGGTTTTGGGGGATTTGCGCATGTGTAAAGGCCTCCGGTCTTTACGCTTGTAAAAAGCACACGTAAGTATTTATTTTTACAGGTAAGTGGTGTTTTAGTGCAATTTAGAATTTTTTTTTCCCCACAGGTTTATTATTTTAAAGAATCTACAATAAGGTAAGTTTAGTTTTAGACCCTTTTTATTAAAAATTTATTTTTTTCAAAAAAAAAAAATTGTTTAAATTATTTTTTTAAACTTATTTATACTTAATTTAATGATTGGGATGTTTTTTAAATTTTTATTTAAAGTTTAAATAGTGTTTTGGGCCCCTGTAGTTTTCATGAGTTTGACAGTTCTTACTCTCAAACTCATGAATGAACCTTCCCCTCCCCTGATTGGTTGTACAGTGCTCACCTGATCCCAGCCGGCACATCGCACTAACTACGCCGCTGGATCAGGTAAGCACTGCGCGCTGACATCTGAACCGGGCCTGTGACAGGAAATGCAAGCAGGCCCGGGCTTCAGATGTCAGCGCACAGGGCGAGTGCAGATCGGGAGCTTGCACGCGCGGCAAGCCCCCGACACCAAGTTCTGGGCCATTATCTGAAAGGGCGGTGGAAGCAGATTCAGCAATAACTTTGAAAAGGGAATGGGATAAATACTTGCAGCGGAAACTTTTGCAGGGCTAATGAGGTAAGAGCAGTGGAGTGGGACTAATTGGGTCGCTCTACCAAAGAGCCTGCGCAGGCACGATGGGCCGAATGGCGGCCTCCTGTGCTGTATCATTCTACTGTGTGCAACACCTAGATTCTGACACTTTTTATTGATTCATAGGATGTGGGCATCGCTGGCAAGGCCAGCATTTATTGCCCATCCCTAATCGCCCTTGAGAAGGTGGTGGTGAGCCGCCTCCTCGAACCACTGCAGTCCGTGTGGTAGTACTGCAGCCAAACCGTGTGGTAGTACTGCGGCCAAACCGTGTGGTAGTACTGCGGCCAAACCGTGTGAGTGTGTGTGCCAGGCGCTCACATTGCTGAAAAGGTTGCTGACTGCATTCCAATTCCTGAAGTGCGGCAACGGGAGCATGGATTCGTAAAGCCTACCCTTGCTGTCTGTAGATTTTATCTGCTACGCTTGTGGATTCTTTGCAGCGTTTTCATAATAGATAGAGCCTCGCTTATTCTTTCAGCCCCACTGAGTTTGCATGTGGCTCAGGTCAGAGTGATCCCAGTCTGAATGTGATCTCTCGGGGTTTACAGTGACAGCTGCCCTCATTTACTTGGTTCAGCCAAGAGGCATTAAAATGGTGTACTCCATTTGTGTTGCAAGCTTCAGTACTAGGTTGAAAAATACAGGGATGGTTTTCACCATCCCAGTAGCCCCCACAATAAAATATGACCAATTGATGTTTATGTTCATTTTTATAAACAGCGAGAGAGAGAAATATTCATATTTCTTTCATCTGCACTTCAATACTTTTTGAATTGCTCAATTCGGAATGCATTTTCTGCAGCTCTTTGAAACTTCCACTTGATTTTTTTTAAGCAAAATTCATGGGGTGGAAGGGGAGGAGGGGGCTGAAATCCTGCGAGGGTCCAACAGGGCTCCTGCTGTACCTCTGGAGGGAATGTGACAGGACCGCCACCCCAATGGAAATGGCGGAACCCCAGCCGAATTTCAGCCCCCCCCCCCCCCCCATGGTGGAGCGGGTAAATATTTAGGCTAGCGATTTTGAAAGAGATTTTTGTTGAGCGGGACAGTCTAGGTGGAAGAAGTGGCAGCGTGGCAAACAACGCAGTATTCTTTCCGATGAATTTCAGTCTAGCCATTGTCCCCTAAAGGTATCTGAAGTAACCTGAATTAGTGTCATTCTATCCGACCTGTTAGTACACTCTATTACGTGCCACGCTGACTGATACGCCTGGGACCCTTTGAGAACTCCAGGTAGCAACATTCCTACACCAGCAGATTAATAGAAGATATTTCAAGCAATTAACTTTCTTATAATCTATTAAAAGTGGCCTGGTATTATTAAAGGTCCTGTAACAACATACCATTCGGATCAAATCATAAAAGCCAATAATAACCATTATCCTGCTTCATGTGATTTCCTTCCAACTTCACTGACATTGGAAAACTGCATATCAAACAAATAGGCGCAGAGACAGACAGGTACACCACTATAAAATGCTGATCAATAGCGCTGAATGAGTTGAAGGCACTAATCCAATCTCAGAATTCCAAGCCACTTCATAAAGCTCATTCTATATGACATCTCCTGAACTGCCTCCATAGTTAGCTTCCTGCATTTTTTTTTTTTTATTCGTTTATGGGATGTGGGCATTGCCGGCAAGGCCAGCATTTATTGCCCATTCCTAATTGCCCTCGAGAAGGTGGTGGTGAGCCGCCTCCTTGAAACGCTGCAGTCCGTGTGGTGAAGGTGCTCCCACAGTGTTGTTAGGGAGGGAGTTCCAGGATTTTGACCCAGCGACGATGAAGGAACAGCCGATATACTTCCAAGTCAGGTTGGTGTGTGACTTGGAGGGGAACTTGGAGGTGGTGGTGTTCCCATGCGCCTGCTGCCCTTGTCCTTCTAGGTGGAAGAGGTCACGGGTTTGGGAGGTGCTGCCGAAGGAGCCTTGGCGAGTTGCTGCAGTGCATCTTGTAGATGGTACACACTGCAGCCACGGTACGCCGGTGGTGGAGGGAGTGAATGTTTAAGGTGGTGGATGGGGTGCCAATCATGCAGGCTGCTTTGTCCTGGATGGTGTCAAGTTTCTTGAGCATTGTTGGTGCTGCACTCATCCAGGCAAGTGGAGAGTATTCCATCACACGCCTGACTTGTAGATGGTGGAAAGGCTTTGGGGAGTCAGGAGGTGAGACACTTGCCATAGAATACCTAGCCTCTGACATGCTCTTGCTGCCACAGTATTTATGTGGCTGGTACAGTTAAGTTTCTGGTCAATGGTGGCCCCCAGGATGTTGATGGTGGGGGATGCGGCGATGGTAATGCCGTTGAATGTCAAGGGGTGGTAGTTAGACTCTCGCTTGTTGGAGATAGTCATTGCCTGGCACTTGTGTGGCGTGAATCTCATCAGCCCAAGCCTGAACGTCGTCCAGGTCTTGTTGCATGTGGGCATGGACTGCTTCATTATCTGAGTCGTCATGAATGGCACTGAACACTGTGTAGGCATCAGCGAACATCCCCATTTCTGACCTTATGTTGGAGGGACGATCATTGATGAAACAGCTGAAGATGGTGGGACCTCGGACACTGCCCTGAGGAACTCCTGCAGCGATGTCCTGGGGCTGTGATGATTGACCTTCAAACACCACAACCATCTTCCTTTGTGCTAGGTTTGACTCCAACCAGTGGCGAGTTTTCCCCCCCGATTCCCATTTACTTCAATTTTACTAGGGCTCCTTGATGCCACACTCGGTCAAATGCTGCCTTGATGTCAAGGGCAATCACTCTCACCTCACCTCACCTCTAGAATTCAGCTCCTTTGTCCATGTTTGGACCAAGGCTGTAATGAGGTCAGGAGCCGAGTGATCTTGGCGGAATCCAAACTGGGCATCAGTGAGCAGGTTATTGGTGAGTAAGTGCTGCTTGATAGCACTGTCGATGACACCTTCTATCACTTTGCTGATGATTGAGAGTAGACTGATGGGGCGGTAATTGGCCGGATTGGATTTGTCCTGCTTTTTGTGGGCAGGACATACCTGGGCAGTTTTCCACATTATCGGATAGATGCCAGTGTACTGAAACAGCTTGGCTAGATACAACGATAGGTACCCAATATATCCTTGCACGCAAGATTTAGTTCATTCAGAAAGTACTATCTTGCAAAGTTCAGCGCTCGCAGTGTGTATGAAGGAAGCTTCTTGCCTAAAACTGGGAAGAAGTCAAGTGGGGTGAGGTTTTTCTCTGCAGACAGTGAGAGCGAATTAATGCACATGATGCTCTGGGGGACCTCTTGCACTGGGCTCAGATTGGCACTTTGGTCCCTCTTGAGTGGGGAATGATGCTGGGCAGGAGGCAAGAAAATCTGCTGCATAAATGTGAAATAAATAATACTTTCAAAATGGGAGGAAAAAGACACCTCGTGTAAATCATTTGCAGGGACACCGCAGGATAGCGAAGCACACATGGGAGCAGTCAGGGGGTTTAAAAATCACAAAGCAGCAGGCGAGCTTTACTTGCAGAGAGTCTGGAGCAGCCCTTTGATGATTACAGTGGCTGCTTTTTGTGCAACAGTAACTTAGATTCATACGGCACCTTTGACAGTGCAAAATGTCCCAAAAGCGCTTCACAATCGGGGTCAGACCTGAGCAGGAGCAAGATTAAGTGGCATTGGCCAATCTGTCATGGAGTAATATGCGCCATTTGTTGCTGCTTTTATGGTTTTGTTGGTGTTGTTGTGCCTTGATGTCATGACATTGAGTGTATTCCTCCGACGCAAACGGTTTTTTAATTAAAATACTCTCCTTGGAGCAGTGCTCACAAAAGTTGTATGACCTCAGTTCTGAGATTTGTCCTGCCCTCTCACCGGGACTCAGTCAGCACAAAAAAGCAGACGTTTGTCAAAACAGCACAGTATGAAAATATAGACAGGCTCCTTCTCACCGACAACCATGGCCAAGCTTTCGGAAGGGGTGTCTCCTCCATTTTGGGGGATCACACGTTTTGAGCTCCAAAGTGAAGGAAAACCCCAGATCCACGGACAGAATCGTTTTGTTGTACAACATCTTTTCCAATGCAAGAGACAGCCAATACAGGAATTCAAGCTGCCCCATAACTCTGCGCCCAATACTTGCATTTATATAGCGCCATTCATGCTGAAAAGTCTCAAAGCACATCGTGCAATCAACTACTGTTTGCAGTGACTGTTTTCACGTGCACAATGTGGTCTCGAATGTTGCCCCTTGGGCGGTAACGCAAAGCTAGAGGTATCGCATCAGCCGCCCGTCTTACACCCCACTCGGTATTCCGCCCCGTTGAAGTGGAACTGAATATCGGGCGGGACATGTTACGGACGCTCGATATGATAGCGATTGCGTTACTGAAGATGAATTTCTACCCCGGTGTGAAGTGGCTTTTCTTCTTTCAAAAGGCTTTCTCTGGACTTGCAAGGAAATGATCCAAAATGTTCGGCAAGCATGGGGTATCCATTGTAATGTGATTTTGAAAGTCTTGAATGCGTCTCAAAGATAAATTGTTTTCTCACCAATTCTTCGCTTCCAATTGTATCCCCCTCCCACTTCCCCTCAAGGCATTGATTCCTCGCTGGGCACGATTCCATGGGCAACACTCATGCCTCGGGTACTTCATGCAAGTGGCCATTATTTATGTGTGTGCTTTGACAGCGAGTGTTGACAGACTGTTCGACCATGTGGTACATCACAGCCAATGACCCAATGCACATGCTTCCGGCGGGAGTTGCCTTATGGCTAATAGAAGCTGGCCAATTTTCCCTTCCTATCCCAAGGACACGGAGACCAATTTCCATGGAGACTGTTGCTGCCTCCGGTGAGATCAGCGAACACAGCACTGACCAGGAATAAAGTCTGGGACTTTCTAGTGTGTCTGGCTCAGCTGCTCATGTGGCACCAAAGCGGAAGTGAGTAAACATGTTTATTTCGCCATTCTCCAATTTCCACACCTCCTGTATGAAAGTAATTTACGCGTGTTGGGGTGTGAAGTACAAGGGCCCTCCAGTACATCAGCAAAGTGTTTATCCTGCATTAGAACTCTGTGTTCCTTCTATTCTGGCCTCTTGCGCATCCCCGTTTTCCTTCGCTCCACCATTGTCGGCTGTGCCTTCAGCTGCCTGGGCCCCGTGCTCTGAAATTCCTTCCCAAACCTCTCCGCCTCGCGACCTCTCTCTCCTCTTTTAAGACGCTCCTTAAAACCTACCTCTTGACCAAGCTTTTGGTCACCTTTCCTCATATCTCCTTATGTGGCTCGGTGTCAAATTCTGTCGGATGACGCTGCTGTGAAGCGCCTTGGGACGTTTTACTACATTAAAAGGCGCTACCTAAATGCAGGTTGTTGTGGTCAGGATCCTGACATCAAGCCCCTTGCATTGTCAGTAATGGCCACTCGCTGGCGATCAGCAGCGGAGCCCCCCTGGCTGATTTCACCTTCCTCGGGCCCAGGTCCACCGTGGTCGACCGTAGCACCTCTGCCACTGACCTAGCCGAGGTTTATTCACCCCGCGCGCACCCCTGGGATCTGACCCGGGGCCTCCTTGGCCTGGGTCACTCAGAAACCACACCTCGGGGCGCCTTTACACGCTGAGCCCTCGGGGGAGCAACAAATTGACGCTTTAAGACAAAATAAAATCCAGAATTGTTGCTGTGAGTCACAGATTGAAGTTTAGGCAGTCAGTGTGGGTCGGAGGATAGTAAAAGGGGAGGAGTGAGTGCAAGTAATGCTTAAGTGTCAGGAAAAGTACCAATCACTGTTATTATCCAACCCTCACCAGCCATCCCACCACTTATTATTTCCCCCGCTTGAAGTCATATTGCACATGACATAAAAGTCACATCGAAAGGCGGTTTAGGTATAACTTGCTGCAACTAATTCTGCTTAAGCACTGGGCTTAGCAATAAGCAGGAGCCCAGGAGCAGACTCTGCATCAACAGTGCCACCTCAGGCCAGCTAACAAGACCTACAGCTATTGAACTCAGCACCTCCAACAGAGCTGAGCTGTCAAAGCGCAGTCAGGCTCTGAGCAATGGAAATCCCTTCTCCTCAGTCACACTGTGCTAGCTGTCTCGCGGTCCCCCCCGCAGGTCCAGAGATGCGAGTTCAAATCCCACCACAGCAGCTGGGAATTTAAATTCAGTTTTTATTTTAATAGGTTTTTTATGGGATGTGAACGTCACTGGCAAGGCCAGCATTTACTGCCCATCCCTAATTGCCCTTGAGAAGGTGGTGGTGAGCCGCCTTCTTGAACCGCTGCAGTCCGTGTGGTGAAGGTGCTCCCACAGTGCTGTTAGGGAGGGAGTTCCAGGATTTTGACCCAGCGACGATGAAGGATCGGCGATATACTTCCAAGTCAGGATGGTGTGCGACTTGGAGGTGGTGGCGTTCCCATGCGACTGCTGCCCTTGTCCTTCTAGGTGGAAGAGGTCACGGGTTTGGGAGGTGCTGTCGAAGAAGCCTTGGCGAGTTGCTGCAGTGCATCTTGTAGACGGTACACACTGCAGCCACGGTACGCCGGTGGTGGAGGGAGTGAATGTTTAAGGTGGTGGAGGGGGTGCCAATCAAACGGGCTGCTTTGTCCTGGATAGTGTCGAGCTTCTTAAGTGTTGTTGGAGCTGCACTCATCCAGGCAAGTGGAGAGTATTCCATCACACTCCTTACTTGTGCCTTGTAGATGGTAGAAAGGCTTTGGGGAGTCAGGAGGTGAGACACTCGCCACAGAATACCCAGCCTCTGACCTGCTCTAGTTAATTAAATAAATCTGGAATAAAAAGCTAGCGTCAGTAATGGTGACTATGAAATTACCGGATTGTCGTAAAAACCCATCTGGTTCACTAATGTCCTTTAGGGAAGGAAATCTGCCGTCCTTACCCGGTCTGGGCTATATGTGACTCCAGACCCACAGCAATGCGGTTGCCTCTTAACTGCCCCTCTGAAATGGCCCAGTGAGCCACTCGGTTGTACCAAACTGCTACAAGGAAGTTGGGAGCACCTTCATCTCATGGACTACAGCGATTCAAGAAGACGGCTCACCACCCCTCTTCTCAAGGGCAATTAGGGATGGGCAATAAATGCTGGCCTTGTCAGCGACACCCACATCCCATGAACGAATAAATAAAAAAGCCCTCCCCCGACCTCTACACGTTGAGGATTAAAGTCCCTGCATTGCCTCTCACGGACCTGGGCCTGATGGAATGAGTAGCTGATGCGACAAGGTCACGTTTGAGCTTTCACACTGTTAGCACAGCACCAGCAGCCAGTGCCAAGACCAGCTATCATCTCCCACAGAGCGTAAAGCTGCAGGGGCATGCCCTGCTGCCTCTGAATGCGTAGTTGCGGCATGCAATGCACCTCCGGATTTTAAACCAGAAATCTAGCAAAAGAAATCAAATCTTCATTGCACAAAAATTAAGGACTAAAGTACAAATGATTTTTATCTCCGAGCCGGGGGTGGATTGAGTATGTACCTTGTGACTGCTTTGCCTCTTGAGTATGAAGTCCTCCCTTCTCTTTGGTTAAATTACATCAATGGCTTAGCTGATTGAGGCGATCAGTGGGTGAACCGTACAGATCAAATCGGCCCCGGGTTTAACCCTCGGTCAGCTGCTCTTAGGTGAACTGGCAGTAGGGGGCTACTACAGTTAGTCTTAGTGCTCCCCAGCTCAGGGAGGGGGAAATCAGACAGGGTTCCTTCGCCCGTTAGCCATCTGGTGACCACTACTGGATGTGCATATACATAGTCATTAGGTGAGAGCTCAAATGTGATGGCCCCCAAGGTTGACTAGCCACTGTCTGGGCTCACATAAGAAATGGTAGGAAAAACAGAAAGGCAGAGTATTATTTAAACGGAAGGAAAAACAGAAAGGCAGAGTATTATTTAAATGACGAAAGGTCATCGACCTGAAACGTCAACTTTGTTTCTCTCTTCACAGATGCTGTCTGACCTGCTGAGTATCTCCAGCACTTGCTGGTTTTATTATTTAAATGGTGATAGATTGGGAAATGTTGATGTTCAGAGGGACCTGGGTGTCCTTGTACACCAGCCACTGAAAGCAAACATGCAGGTGCAGCAAGCAGTTACGAAGGCAAATGGTATGTTGGCCTTCATTGCAAGAGGATTTGAGTACAGGAGCAAGGATGTCTTACTAGAGTTATACAGGGCCTTGGTGAGATCACACCTGGAATAGTGTGTGCAGTTTTGGTCACCTTACCCAAGAAAGGACATACTTGCCATAGAGGGAGTGCAGTGAAGGTTCACCAGACTGATTCCTGGGATGGCAGGACTGTCGTATGAGGAGAGATTGGGTCAACTAGGCCTGTATTCACTAGAGTTTAGAAGAATGAGGGGATCTTATTGAAACGTATAAAATTCTGACAGGGCTAGACAGACTGGATGCAGAGAGGATGTTTCTCCTGGCTGGGGTGTCTAGAATGATGGGTCACAGTCTCAGGATATGGGGTAGGACATTTAGGACTGAGATGAGGAGAAATTTCTTCACTCAGAGGGTGGTGAACCTGTGGAATTCTCTACCACAGAAGGCTGTGGAGGCCAAGTCACTGAATATATTTAAGAAGGAGATAGATAGATTTCTAGACACAAAAGGCATCAAGGGGTATGGGGAGAGAGCAGGATTATGGTATTGAGATAGAGGATCAGCCATGATCACATTGAATGGCGGAACAGGCTCGAAGGGCCGACTCCTGCTCCTATTTTTCTATGTTTCTATGTTTCTAAATAGCCACTTGGGTGAGATAATGGCGTGTAGCATTGAAGCGCACTTTAACAAGAAGCCAGCACCCTCAGGAGAGAAGTGAAGGCACAGGAGGAGAACGGTGGGATAAAGGAGGAAGGACAGGGAAACAAAATCTCAGCCGTGTGGGGGATGGTCCATTGAGCTGCGAGTTGCCAGCTCCAATGGGGAGCAGTCAGACGAGTTGTGGAATCTAGGACCGTAGACCCATGTTCCAATCCTGCCTTTCACACTAATGTAATTCATGAAGTGGGGCACAGAAATAGTGAAGATAAACCCTGATTTACATTTCACCATTAAAACACACAGAAAACCACGAGGGGTGATACACTAAGATGCATTGAGTTTGCGGAGCAGGCTCGAAGAGCCGAATGGCCTACTCCTGCTCCTATTTCTTAAGGACGAAGAAATCTTGTCACCAAAATGCAAAGATGTCGCAAAAATTCATGAACAGTTTTCAAAAGCTACGTCATACAGACCATCTTTAATTCCTACACAGTGCTGAGCCAATTGATCTGAGCCAGGGCTTGCAGTGGGTTACTTTTGTGGGGGGAGGGTTATTCTGTCAGAGTTCCTTTTCCTGATCACTATCTGGTGACAACCACCGCCCCCCGCCCCACTTCAAAAAAAAAACTGCATGTGTGAACGCCAGATGAAGACCGGACTCAGCATGTGTGAAGCCGCCGTGGTTGAATTGCCCACAGCCGCTCACTGTTGACACATGAAAAATGCCCATTTGGGTGCGTTACCTGGTGTAACTTTGCTCCAGCATCAATCAGGAGAGCAGAGTGGGAGGGGCCAGGGCTGAAACCAGTGGGGAAGAGAAAGAAAAAAAACTGGTCTGCAATCAGATGGTCCCATTTCCATTTTGCTCTGCGTGCAATGCCCTGCTTACTTTAATTCAGAAAAAAAATCTTTCCCAGGCCAGGACAAGCAAAATTGATCTAACAAAGTGTACACGTACAGGCGACAACATTTTCTGGTGCTCAATTGCGGTCATTTATTTATATACGTACAGCACTGTCATCGCCGCTGCCAATTCTTGAGTTTGAACATCATGGCACAACAATGACAAGGAGCGGACTGTGCAGCAACATCTGCAGCCATTGTCACTGTCCGCACAAAAGGGATGAAAGGCTTTTCAAAAAAAGACTCTCTCTTTAATGTACAGCAAGTGGTAATTTTAGGGTAGTATAATCTAATTTCAGGATTTATACAACATATAAAGTGCTTGTGGTTTGTATGTCTTCTCAACCCCTCTATTTACTTACTATTATTGTGTGCCAAAATGGTGTTCTGTACTCATGATGTTTTAAACCGCAGAATCTTCAGTTATCAGCACATGCCTCTGTGAAGATGGTTGAAAAGTCCCACTACACTGTTCTACAAGGACTACTTAGGCTCAGAAGCAATGATAGGGAGAAAGTTGTCTGACATGAATCAGTCATTCATGAAAGAAAGACTTATAAAATAATACTGAGTGGCCTACGGGTGGCGCTGTCCAGGGAGAGTATAAATACTCGGGCACAGGCCCAGCTTGCGCAGGACATTCTTAACAGGAACTAGTGAAGGACACAACTAGACCTCCATGTTGTAAAACAGTTGATTAAAGCTTTGTTTAACGCTTAGACCAAGTGCCTAGTAGTTTTCTTATGTTCTTATTGTCTCCTGCCCTCTGTGACAAAATCATAAACATGTTTACAAAGAACACATTTATGCTCCTGTGTGTCAGCCGTAGCTCAGTGGGTTGCCAGCTCGCTTCTGAGGCAAAAGGTCGTGGGTTCAAGTCCCACTCCAGGAGAGTTGAGCACATATTGCACGTCAAAGCTTCCGGTGCCAGTACTGAGGGAGTGCTGCACTGTCGGAGGTGCTGTCTTTTGGATGAGATGTTAAACCGAGGCCCTGTTTGGCCTCAGGTGAAAGAAAGACTTGCATTTCTGTAGCACCTTTCACGACCACCGGACGTCCCAAAGCGCTCTACAGCCAATGAAGTACTTTTTGAAGTGTAGTCACTGTTGCAAAGTAGGAAACGCAACAGCCAATTTGCGCACAGCAAGCTCCCACAAACAACAATGTGATAATGACCAGACAATCTGGGTTTTTTTGTGTTATGTTGATTGAGATATAAATATTGGCTAGGACACCAGGGATAACTTCCCTGCTCTTCTTCGATATAGTGCCATGGGATCTTTTACGTGCACCTGAGAGAGCAGACGGGACCTCGGTTTAATGTCTCATCTGAAAGAAGGCACCTCCAACAGTGCAGCGCTCCCTCAGCACTGCACTGGAGTGTCAGCCTAGATTAGTCGTGCTCAAGTCTCTGGAGTGGGACTTGAACCCACAACCCTATGACTGAGGCGAGCGTGCTGCCCACTGAGCCACTGGCTGACACACAGGTAAAAGATCCTACGGCACTATTTCGAAGAAGAGCAAGGGAGTTCTCCCTGGTCTTCTGGCCAATAATTATCCTTCAACCAACACCACTAAAACACTGGTCATTATCATATTGCTGTTTGTGGGAGCATGCTGTGCGCAAATTGGTTGCTGCGTTTCCTTCATTACAAGAGTGACTGCACTTCAAATGTATTTCATTGGCTGTAACACACTTTGGGACGTCCTGAGGTTGTGAAAGGCGCTATATAAATGTAAGTCATTCTCTTTTTTTTTTAACATGTAGCGCACAGGGCCAAAATTCTATCCGCGGCAATTGGCAACAGCCACTCTTTGCTTTAAGTGAATTCTGGCTGGTAACCAAAGTTGGAGAAGTAGCGTCAGTCATGTCAGTCATGAAGACGCCAGTATAAACATATCTGGTTCCACGTCGATACGGTTTTAAAGCTGAAAAACAAATATAGCCCTTACTTATCCCCCCTCCAGAATGAAGCAGGAACAATCGGAGGGTTATTTCAGCCGAAACGAACACATTCAGATGTCAAGACATCAGTTCAATAAATACATGGAACCAGTTGCATGTTTCTCAAGCAGTCAGTCATGAGAAGGAATGGCAAGTCTTTGCAAAACCGATCCCCGGGGATGGAGTAAACAGGAGAAGGGGGGAGAAGATTAATATGTCAATGCATGCAATTCATCTATGGACAAGGTTGTATATTTTCTTCTGTCGCCAAATATTACCGAACATTTGGTTGAGGAAGAAAATGCTTTAGTTGGTTACATTTTATGTTTTGAATACTCTTTTCAGTACTGCACTTTGTGAAGCCTTAAAAATGTGACCACTTGCTAAAGAAGAACATTCATTTTCTACCATTTGAGGCAAAGCGAAATTACAAAAAAGGTTTTGATCCCCAGAATGTGTATTTGTTATTCTCGGAAGCTTGTGAACAAAATGAAAAACAACAGAACATCCTACCCTGCCCATCTTACTCCCTTTTATCTCTCCCCATGTTGGCTGTGAATTGGACAAGGAAGAACGGAAAGGTGACTAGCTACTCGACCTTTTCCAATTCTTTCTCAGAGCGAGGTCATGGAGGAACATGCAACAGTGTCCTCTTCAAGAGGGAAGACAACAAGTGAGGAGCAAGCCAACCTGCCCATTCAGATGTACCTTCGTGTGCCCAGTCATTGTACCACACTGGAAGGCTACCTGTGTGCCCATCAGTGAACAACGCAATGGGACCTAAAGAGGGGGAGATAATAACATAAAAAGAACACATGGACAGATTGTGAAATTATGGTTCACCAGGCTGATACCTGGGATGGCAGGAATGACATATGAGGAGAGATTGGGTCGATTGGGCTTGTGCTCGCTGGAGTTTAGAAGAATGAGAGGGGATCTGATTGAAACTTATAAAATTCTAACAGGACTAGACAGACTAGATGCAGGAAGGATGTTCCCGATGGCGGGGGAGTCCAGAACCAGGGGTCGTCCAGAACCAGGGGTCACAGTCGAAGGATAAGGGGTAAGCCATTTAGGACGGAGATGAGGAGGAATTTCTTCACCCAGAGAGTGGTGAACCTGTGGAATTCTCTACCACAGAAGGCAGTAGAGGCCAATTCATTAAATATATTCAAGAAGGAGTTGGATATATTTCTTAAGGCGAAAGGGATCAAGGGATATGGGGAGAAGGCAGGGACAGGGTACTGAATTTGGATGATCAGCCATGATCTCATTGAATGGCGGAGCAGGCTCGAAGGGCCGAATGGCCTACTCCTATCTTCTATGGTTACATTGCAAAAGCCCACTTGCGCATGTACTGCAGCAAGGAATGGAGGATCTGTGTGATTCATGATTTTGACCTGCGCTTCTGAATGGAGTGGGCTTGCACACATTTTCAACTGGCACAGTTGAGGCTTTGCAGCATGCTCTGTTCCTCTGAACTTTCCTTTCATATGTGTGCTAAGCTCTAAAGACGCCTCTTAGATACGGTTTCCCAGCCCTGTATTGAACTGAAGACTTTCTTGCACCATCTTCCCTGCATAGCTTCCTCAGTTTCCCAATCTTCCTCCAATCTGCCGGCTTTGAATGCATCTCTGCTTCTCGATTTACTGCCTCTTCTACACTTTTTCACCTTGGTGGTGACCTGCGCTATGGGACCTTGGCCCTTCACGGAGGTTCCTTCACAAAGTAAGACAATCGCAATCTATCTCTCGGGGGGGTCAGTGTTCCTTGAAATGCTGAGGCAGCATAAAGCAAGATGTGGAACTGCATTGTGGTAAATCCTGACCGAGACAGCATGTTTAGACTCCTGGTATGTTTGACGGAAAAAGAGTTAGACAAGTAATAAACTAGCTGACAGGAACACTCATCACAAGTGAGACTGTGGCAGGAACAAAAGTGGTTTTATTATGTTCTTGCCCAGCTTAACTGAGTGCTCCATTCAAACTACGTACAAACAGCACCTTCATTCCTACTGCACAATGTTTCATTTTCTTCTATCTGGAAGAGTACTGAATTACCAAAGTCACCAGCATTATCAGCCGACTGTTCCAAAAAATTAAGTTGCAAACTGAAATCTTGATGAAATAAAGTATTTCATTTTTTTTTTGAAAACCCGTAAAGTGTAAAAATAGTTCATTAGCAGCTGCGTGCCCTGTTGACAGGCTTAACTGGTCTCTGTCCAAATCATATTTGTGGTTATGAATATTAACCCTTGATGGTTTAAAGGTTCACTGGGTGCTAAAAGATTGACTTCTTTTGGCCGGTTTATTTATGCTTTGATCATCGCCTCCTTCTGCCTTTCGTCCCTGCTTGCCCCTACTGCACCTCATCAGCAGATTTCTGCTTCCCTCCACTCCCTCTGCTCCAGCACCGGTTCCTATTTGCTCAACCACTGCTCTCAGGGACTCCTAACTAACTTCTGCCCCCCTTGCCACCTCCCTCACTGCTTTTACAACCCTGCTCAAAACCCTTCTCTCCAACTGGGCCTTTGGTCCGCAGCTTTCCTAGTGTGCACTCCCGCTGGGTGAGGTCCAGACCGGGAAGAAAGAGGGAAAGAAAGGAAGAGGAAGGAATGAGGGAAAGAAAGGAAAGAAGACGGGAAAGAAAGGAAGGAAAGGAAAGAAAGGAAGAAATGAAGGAAGGAGGGAAAGAAAGTGTCTTGTTTTGCACACTTTGTATAAAAATAATAAATTGCAGGACAATGGAGTATTACAGTTTAACTCTTATTAAGCATTAGGTCTGTGATCTTACTCATAGCAGTACCAGTGGGGAAAAGCATGGCATTAGGACCCCTAGCCTGGGTCTTCAAAACAATAGAAGTCCTTACAGATGCCTGCAGGCCAATGGCAACTCAATATGCAAATGTTACAGAAAGGAAGGAAGGAAGGGAAAAAGGAGGGAAAGAAAAGGAAGGAAGGAGGGAAAGAAAGAAAGAAAGGGAGGGAAAGAAATGAAGAAAGGAAGAGAAAGAACTAACTTGCATTTATATAGCATCTTTCACAACCTCAGGAGGTCCAAAAACGCTTCACAGCCAATGAAGTACGTTTGAAGTGCAGTCACTGTTGTAATGTAGGAAACGAGGCAGCCAATTTGCACACAGCAAGCTCCCACAAACAGCAATGTGATAATGACCAGATAATCTGGTTTTTGTTATGTTGATTGAGGAATAAATATTGGCCAGGACACCGGGGATAACTCCCCAATCTCTTCTTCGAAATAGTGCCATGGGATCTTTTACATCCACCCGAGAGCGCGGACGGGGCCTCGGTTTAACATCTCATCCAAAAGACGATTGGAAAATTTACGCTAATGAGTCCAGAACGAGGAATTTGAACCCTTTGATTTGGGCAGGATTCAAATCCAGGTCCCAGAGGAACAGACAGGTGTGCTCATGCACTGCACTCATCCACTCCTTAATTGTTTCCCCCCAATATTCCAGGGACGTACGAGTGACATGTACCTTGTTATGGCCCTTTCTATTTCGCTGGTGCTGAGGATTGCTTTCTACTCTCAGAATTTTTCTTTTCATCCCCTCACCTCAGTGCTTTAGATCTACATTTCGTGTGAGTAAAGCTGACGGATGATTTGGGGACAAGCCAATTGCTGATTTACCAGCATTCCAATCCCTATTTCCCAAGAACGTTCCACATAGGACTGATTCAATGACTTTTATGTAAAAATTGCAAACCATTTAGTGTCTGCGCCCTCAGTGCTCATTGCTGTCAGTTGAATAATGACAGCCGTGTCTGCCTGCTGTATGAATAACCTTCTTCTCGTATTACACACATTCATTAATAGGTGTATAGTCTAAGATTTCAGTCACTTGCTGTTATGACTTGGCATAAGGATATCAAGGGATAGGGAGCAAAGGTGGAAACATGGGGTTGAGCTGCAGATCAGCCATGATCTAACTGAATGGTGGAACCAGCTCAAAGGCCTACTCCTGAACCTATGTTCTCGAGGCAAAACACAGCCAATCACTTGGCATTTTCACCCTTTTTCCTCTCACTTCTGAAGTGGCAGATTCTTGGTAGGGTAAAACCAGCAGGCCTCCAGCCTCTTGCTGGGTTATGATTCCATCGGTGCCAACCCTCCAATAACCATACTTCATGTGTGAACCCAGACAGTGATTGATGGCAGGCGATCCAACTGCGGGGGAGACCACAGCCGAGCCACCTCACTTCTTTCACCAGCTGGGATAAAGGTTGCTCCAATAGAATGGGTCTCTGCACCTCTGGCTTGAAAGGCCAAACTGCTCGCATCTCTGGAAGCACGCCACCCATCAAAAAGTGCATCAAAAGTTGCTCTTACATTTTAATCTGAATCCCTGATAAGTCAATACTCTCGATTACAAAAATTAACCCTTCTCTGCCAAAATGGCCGCTCACAATTGGACAATATTTACACAGTACAGAAATTATTTTGAAATTGCTCCCAAAATCAGCAAAAACAAATTCAACTTTAGCTCAAACTAGGAGATATGTGTAAAAGAGGATAGAGGAACATTCAACAACAACTTGTATTTATACAGCGCCTTTAATGTAGTAACATGTTCCAAGGCGCTGCACAGGAGTGTTATAAGACAAAAAATTCACTTTTATTCTGCCTGTGTTTTACACTCTCAGGTTACAGTGCACAACTCAAATTCACTAAAAGTAACTTAAAATCTGGACCGTTCTTGAAAAGGCATCGAGACATGATTGCAAAAGCTGATAGCTTCCACTTCCCTTTAGAATCTTGTCCCTGGTTGTGGGATTGTCAATGTTGACTGCTTTTTAAAATTGGTTTGCTGAATATTTTACGGGTTATTCTCTGATTGGACCTTTGTGGTTGGGGGTGGTCTCACCGACCACGAGCATGTATCGGAAATTTGGGTACACCGACCTTCACAGTTGTGTGCAGTGTTGGGCTCCACACTATAGGAAGGACGTTGAGGCAATCGAGAGGGGCCAACACAGATTCAGGAGAATGCTGCCTGGCATGAGAAAGTACCACCTGGATCGCACGCTCTGCCGCCACTCACTGTCCGCACTCACAAATGAAGAGCGGCCACTTGAATGAGGCATCAAAAAGGCGGCCGGCACCACTGGAAGTGTACAGCGAGGAGTCATCATCTTCAAGAGTGGAGGCAAGCAAGTCAACTAAAATAGCAACTGCACCAGGGTTTATTCATCTCAATTCATCACCAAAATTAAGGGGCCATCAATATAAGATAGTCATCACTAAATCCAATAGGGAATTCAGGGGAAACCTCTTCACCCAGATTGTGGATCTCGCAACCACAAGGAATAGTTGAGGTGAATAGCAGAGATGCATTTAAGAGAAAGCTAGATAAGCACATGAGGGAAAAGGAATAGAAGGATATGCTGATAGGGTTAGATGAAGAGGGGTGGGAGGAGGCTCGTGCAGAGCATAAACACGGTCATGGACCAGTTGGGTCGGATGGTCTGTTTCTGTGCTGTAGACTCGATGTAATACCTCAGCATGTGACATTGTCTCTGCAACACTGTGAAGGAACCCTTTCACTAACTCAAATGTGATTTGGTGGAATAAATCGCTTACTCATTGATCCCATGCAGTCGCTGTCAGAATGTCACCCAGGTCTGGTAGTTGTACCTGACGAAGGGTCACAGGCCTGAAACGTTAACTCTGCTTCTCTCTCTCTCCATGGGTGCTGCCTGACTACACACATATTCTAGAGCTGCATTGGCTGAAGACTGGGAAAGTCTTACTGGTTTATATCAGTCAAAAAGACACGGGACACGGAGAATGGGGTGGGGGGGGCCGGAGAAACATAGAAGATAGGAGCGGGAGTAGGCCATTCGGCCCCTCGAGCCTGCTCCACCATTCAATGAGATCATGGCTGATCATCCAAATTCAGTACCCTGTCCCTGCCTTCTCCCCATATCCCTTGATCCCTTTAGCCTTAAGAAATATATCTAACTCCTTCTTGAATATATTTAATGAATTGGCCTCAACTGCCTTCCATGGTAGAGAATGCCACAGGTTCACCACTCTCTGGGTGAAGAAATTCCTCCTCATCTCTGTCCTAAATGGCTTACCCCTTATCCTTAGACTGTGACCCCTGGTTCTGGACTCCCCCGCCATCGGGAACATCCTTCTTGCATCTAGTCTGTCTAGTCCTGTTAGAATTTTATAAGTTTCATTTAAATTGAGGGGACCTGGAGAATGGGGGTGACACGGAGAATGGGGGCCAATATGGAAGAATATATAATTGTCTTAAGAATATAAGGATGTCAGGAGCTCTTAATGGTTCATTTAACCAATGTACCATGGAGAGATACAAAGCCAGAGACAAGGAATCATCTATATCGATTCCCCAGTCTATAATGAGTTAAATAAGCACACAGGTGGGTAGTAGGCACTACAATTGGCCGCCTGTATCCCCCAACCCATCCAGTGACCCCCCCCCCCCCACGGTGAGATGAGTCAGCACTGACCTCAGCTGACACTCCCAATGGCTGAATGATCTGGTGACACTGCCTGTGCCTGAGCATGAAGATTGGCCTTTGACGGCAAGGTGGCAGAGAGCTGCCAGTTGGTGCCTGTTTCAGCTGAGTGGCAGCACAAGAGGGGGCAAAGACAAGAGAGGAGATGATGGCAGTGAACTAGAGAACCCTAGGCTATAGCCATGGGGAGTACTACTTGTTCCAAGCTAAATATAGGCTGGCGCTGACGAAAGGGTGAAGAGTGAATAATTCAAATGTTATATGAAGTGTCTGAGGTAAATAAAACATTGTGGTTTTCATGTTGAATTTTTCTGATATTCTTTTCAAAACCCAACATGTGTAGACTAACAGAAGGAGCAGTGTTCAATGTGAAACAGTTTTCTGTGGTCATGAACGCATGCGGCAGGATCGATCCAGACTAAGTCATCAAAAGTGCGGCCACTTGCTCGGGTTGGATTCCATTACTTATTTTGACTGTTGGGAAACTGTTACCACACTTCGGATCAAACCCTTTCCCAGGCCCCCGCGCTACGAACTGAAAAGGTCTCAGTGCAGACCCGGAGGAGGGCTGGCTTCTCTTTTGAAGGTTGCATTGGTTTGTCTTTCTCTGCTCCAGTCCCCTTCCTTTCCTGAAAGCACTAAGTCACTCATTGGCGTGAGCAATTCCATGGGTGATGGTCACTTGATTTGACTTGGGTGGCATCCCAGCCCAGCCAGATCCTGTTCTTGCCTGACCTGGATTTCCAGCAGAGATTAAATGAATGGGCAAAACTGTGGCAAATGGATTTCAATGTAGGCAAATGTGAGGTCATCCACTTTGGACCTAAAAAGGGATAGAACAGGGTACTTTCTAAATGGTGAACGGCTAAAAATAGTGGAGGTCCAAAGAGACTTGGGGGACCAGGTACACTGATCATTAAAATGTCATGACCAGATACAGAAAATAATCAAAAAGGCTAATGGAATGCTGGCCTTTATACCTAGAGGAAGTTATGCTGCAGCTATACAAAACCCTGGTTAGACCACACCTGGAGCACTGAGCGGTTCTGGGCACCGCACCTTAGGAAGGATATATTGGCCTTGGAGGGAGTGCAGCGTAGGTTTACCAGATGATACCCAGACTTAAGTTACGAGGAGAGATTACACAAATTAGGGTTGCATTCCCTAGAATTTAGATGGTTAAGGGATGATCTGATCAAAGTTTTCAAGATATTAAGGGGAACAGATAGGGTAGATAGAGAGAAACTATTTCCGCTGGTTGGGGATTCTAGGACTAGGGGGCCTAGTCTAAAAATTAGAGCCAGACCTTTCAGGAGTGAAATTAGGAAACACTTCTACACACAAAGGGTGGTTGAAGTTTGGAACTCGCTTCTGCAAACGGCAATTGATGCTAGATCAATTATTAATTTTAAATCAGGGATTGATAGCTTTCTGTTAACCAAAGGTATTAAGGGATATGGGCCAAAGGCGGGTATATGGAGTTAGGTCGCAGATCAGCCAGGATCTCATTGAATGGCCAACTCCTGTTCCTATGTCCTAGATCACCGGGACCCTACATAACTTCGCTTGCAGCACTCCAAGTGTGACTCACGACGTTTGAGACATTTTAACATGATAAGGGTGCTATGGTCAACTGTAGCAACTCTACCACTGCCCAGGCTGAGATTGGCTAACGGCAGAGATTAGACATCTAGGACCTTTCTGGTCTGGATGGCTTTACTACACCATGGCCTAGAAATTGGATCGTGCCACACACGGGGGCAAAATAAACCACCTAAGGGTCCAAAATAGTGGGCGGCGGTGCGCTCTCATTCCGCGCCGGTCGTGTGCCGCCCGCCATATTGAATAGGGCTCCTCCGTAGGCGTTCAAGGCAGGAAACTAACATTAGGCCTGTTACATATGTAAATCGCAGCCCAACACCCATTTCAGACCCCTTTGCGAAACGGAACCATGACTGACTGCAGCAAGCACCTTACATGCTCGGTAAGTTTCTTCAAGCGCGCAGCACCTACACCAGTGGTCCTTAAAGGGACTGCTGGAGGCTGCCACCCGCAAGGTAAGTTTGATGTTTTTTACCTACCTTATTGTGCAGCCAGGAGGTGCAGGAATGCTCCTCCCGTCTCCACATTAAATGACCCAGTTTATTGTATATCGAGTCATTTACCACACCTCTGGAGTTTTTTTTTAAAAACATAAGGCACCAAGCTCTGAAACAAGTGTAGTCAAATAATATGACAATGTGCACTTTCTCATTTGGATTTGCTGTAAATTAGATGTTGTTAGCTGATCTGGAGTCTCTGAATAACAGTCACATCAGCAGTGAGTAAGGTCTTTTGTCAGGAATGCTATGAATGTTCAGAGCAAGTTTACCAGGCCCCTTACAACACACAGTACTGCACCTTGATCTAATCAGATTTTTAGTCTGCACTTCTCATCTGTGAATCCCTCCATGGCACCTCCCTACCTGTGCAACACACTCCATTGAAAGAAGAGAGACTTGCATTTATATAGTGCCTTTTACGACTTCAGGACACCCCAAAGTGCTTTACAGCCAATGAAGCACAGTCACTGTTGCAAAGTAGGAAACACGGCAGCTAATTTGCACACAGCAAGCTCCCACAAACAGCAACGTGATATTACCAGATAATCTGTTTTTGTGATGTTGATTGAGGGATAAATATTGGCCTCAGGACACCGGGGATAACTCCCCCTGCTCTTCTTCATGGGATCTTTTATGTCCACCTCAGAGGGAAGACATCTTGGTTTAACGTCTCATCCGAAAGACGGCACCTCCGACAGTGCAGCACTCCCTCAGTACTACACTGAAGTGTCAGCCTAGACTTTTCTGCTCAAGTCTCTGGAGTGGGACTTGAACCCACAACCTTCTAGACTCAGAAGCGAGTGTGCTACCCACTGAGCCACATATGACAATAAACACATCCCTTCGCACACCCTTCAGTCCTTCAATTCTGGCCCCCTGTGCACCCTCCCCTCATTTCACCTCATCGGTGACAGAGATTTCAGTCACCTCGATCATGCTCTCTGGAACTCCGTCACCCACCCCTTAAACACGTCCTTATCTCACCATAACCCATTTTTCTGACCTTCAGTCACCTCTCCTAACCTCTCTCCCATGGCCCAGCATCCGTTCCTTTCATTATTTCTCTGTAAAGCCTTGTGGAATCTCATACATTAAAAGCACTATTTAAACCTGTGTTGTCACCACCTCGGCTCATATGATGAATAGCCACTTGAGGGGAGATACTGGAGAGTGTTAGGTGCCTGTACATCATACCTCTGTAAGGAGCCGACCTCTTTCGGAGAGAGTAGGGAAGAAAACTGACAGGAACAAGTAAACATCAGGAGTTAAGCTTCAACTAACATTCAACTAAGCAAAACTGCTGTCAAATTCAGAATGTTGCTGGTCTTTCAGCGAGTACAACTTTTTAAGACAGATGGACTCTTTCAGAGAAAACTCACGACTGCAGAGTTGCAGAGACAGCGAATATCTGAAACACATTGTGAGGATTTAATGGGCAGAGTCTGCAGAATCCTCGCCGTCAGTGAATAAAGAGAAGCAGGGCCAAAATAAATGGCAAAACGCCCGACACACTCTGCTCCCAAGCTGTTAAAGACTGAAGCTTATTAAAGTGTGATTTTAAGAGTCCGTCAAACAAGAGTGGTTTATGGTTGGACAGATGCGATTTCTGCTGCAGCATTTTAATTGAAGTTACACTTCTGATAGTTGTGAATAAACATAGTCATTCAGCTCTGTTCAATGTCCCTTTAAATGCCAAAAAGAGTATTTGGAAATCACTTGCCAGTGCATTTTTTTTTAAACATTTAAACTAAAAGTAAAGAAAGGCACCTCTATCATTCAGGCCGACATTACTTTTTGCAATATTGGCCTGAGTGACAGGTTATGCTCTTGGTTGAAGAATCTATCAAGGTAGTAGCAAAGCACAATAAAGATCTGGCAAATTACACAGATTATTGTCTCGGTGGGTCTGATTATACAACGTCGTGACATCAAGCGGTTTATAAATTTGAGCAGATTCTTTTCAGCTGAACCCCAGTAACTTTTATTGTAAGGACTGAAGAAATAGGAGCAGGAGTCGGCCATTCGGCCCCTCGAGCCTGCTCCGCCATTCAATGTGATCATGGCTGATCTTCGACCTCGACTCCACCTTCCCATCCGATCTCCATATCCCTTGATATCCAAAAATCTATCGCTCTCGGTCTTGAATATACTCAACGACTGAGCTCTCTGGGGTAGAGAATTGAAAAAGATTCACAACCCTTTGAGTGAAGAAATTTCTCCTCATCGCAGTCCTAAATGACCGACCCCTTATTCTATTGTAACTGGTCCTAACTGTTGTGTCTGTGTATAAGGCACAGACTGCAGGAGAACGGTACAACAGGTGTTTACTCAACGTGGCTCACACTGGAACTGATCTGTACAGATTACTACTCAGTGCTATATACAGGTGTGGTCACTGCCGGTACTGCAGTATACATGAGCTGTAAAAGATAGTTCCCCCCTTAAAGGTATATACATTACACTAACCACCCTCTATTTTTTATCATTTATGTTGAAATTGTTATTTCTAACTTATAAGTTGCAACAGCATGACTGAATGATAATGGGGGTTCATTTTGACGCTGGGCAATAGTGTAAAATATCGATTCCGATGGAAATGAAAATCGGGAGATGTATAACAGGCGGCTGAATCGATATCGCCCATTTCACACTATCGCCTGAAGTCAAACTTACACCCAGTGTGTGAAGTCTTATGTATAAGGTTGCAGATATTTGAAGGGTGATTTCTGAGCCATGGACAGGAATCATGAGCAGCACGCCTACAATTTCCCACCATGTGACTGGGCACCACACCTTGGGAAGGGTGTATTGGCCTTGGAGGGGGTGCAGCGCAGATATACAAGAATGATACCTGGAATCCAAGGGTTAAATTATGAGGAAAGATTACAGAAACTATGCTTCCCGAGCTTCCGTTCGCCTGTCACTTTAATTCTCCGCTGCACTCGCACTCTGACCTCTCCGTCCTCTCACACTGTTCCAACAAAGCTCAACGTAAGCTCGAGGAACATCACCTCATCTTTCAATCAGGAACTTTATAGCCTTCTGGACTTAACATTGAGTTCAACAATTTCAGACTATAACCTCGGCCTCTATATTTTTATATAATTTTTTCCCCCCTGGTTTTCTCACATGGTAGCTGTTGATGATTCTGCCATCGCCATTCACACCTCATCTAGAGTCATCTTTTGTTTCTTAACTTGTCCCATTACCATCTCCTTTTGCCTTGCACCATCATCCCTTTTGTCAGTCAATCTCTCCTGTCTTCCATCCCATCACAGACCTTCCCTTTTGTTCTTTCCTCCCCTCCTCTCTGCCCCTGCTAAAAAATCTCTCTTCTCGAATTCTAATTTTTTTTCCAGTTCTGACGAAGGGTCCTTGACCCGAAACATTGACTCTGTTTCTCTCTCCTCGATGCTGCCTGACCTGCTGAGTGTTTCCAGCATTTTCTGTTGTTATTACAGAAACTATGGTTGTATTCCCTGGAATTTAGAAGGTTAAGGGTGATTTCATTAAAGTTTTCAAGATATTCATGGTAAATGATAGGGTGTATAGCAGCAAATAAAATTTCTGCAGGATACAGTTTCCATGACAGAACCCACTATGTCCCCATTAAAAGTAGCTTAAGTACAAACTTAACATATGAAAAATTAAATAACTCACTAAAAAAAAAATCACACTTACTGATAAGCTTCTCTATCATATCTTCAAATCATTCGTACATCTTTCTCTCTCCAAATCTGCACACAAAATGAACAACATTGGCCCCACATTCCTTCCTAGTAGACAACAGGCGCATGGGAACACCACCACCTCAAAGTTCCCCTCCAAGTCACACACCATCCTGACTTGGAAACATATCCCCATTCCTTCATCATCGCCGGGTCAACATCCTGGAACTCCCTCCCTAACAGCACTGTTGGGAGTACCTTCACCACATGGACTGCAGCGGTTCAAGGCGGCGGCTCACCACCGCCTTCTCAAGGGCAATTAGTGATGGGCAATAAGTGGATCAAAGGCACCTGCGTGCTGACTGCTCCATTCTCTCTTTTATAGAAACATAGAAAAATAGGAGCAGCAGTCGGCCATTCAGCCCTTTGAGCCTGCTCCGCCATTCAATATGATCATGGCTGATCCTCTATCTCAATACCATATTCCCGCTCTCTCCCCATACCCCTTGATGCTTTTTGTTTCTGTAAATCTATCTCCTTCTTAAATATATTGTGACTTGGCCTCCACTGCCTTCTGTGGCATAGAATTCCATAGGTTCACCACCCTCCGAGTGACAAAATTTCTCCTCATCTCAGTCCTAAATGTCTTACCTCGTATCCTGAGACTGTGACCCCTTGTTCTAGACCCCCCCAGCCAGGGGATAATCCCCCTTCCTATGGCTTTCCACTGAGCCAAGGGCCTGGTCCCATTGTGAAAGCTGGCTGGAGGAAAAGACAGCAACAGCAAATATCTGAAGGAAACTGATGCAGTTGTCTAGAGCTTGCTGGAGGCAGCAGAAGCCGAGAGAGAGTAACGGAGGTGACCAGAAAGAGACAGCAACAGCGTCAGACACAAAGAAAATAACAAGGAGAGAAAATTGACAGTGCAACAGACAGGAGGGACCTTAGAACACCTGCGTCGGGGAGCTTACGGGGGAAAGTCAGTTGGTTAGCACCTGCCGTTAGTGCCTTAAGAGGGCGCTAATGGGGCGCAAAGCAACTAGCGCCCGTGCGCGGCGATGTTTGCGCCGCTCGTGAAATTAACTAGACATTTTGCGGCGGTGCCAAGCACTACCGCCACGATCTCCTGCGCCGGCAGATCGTGACGTCAGTAGAGTGCGCAACACCCCGGTAGCGCCCCGGACTGGATATTGAGTGGCGCCCCCTGCCTTACCGCCTGCCGCTAGCGACGACAGGTTGAGGGGAGCGTTTTGCAGTCAGAAGGGGACTGGGGGAGCGCTATTTATAAAGGTGACCGCTTCCTGCCTTTTTTTGTTGGTGACATTTTTGCACCACGCATTCTGAGAGAGAGAGAGAGAGAGAGAGAGAGAGAGAGAGAGAGAGACTTCTGGAGAGATTCAACGCTGCGTGAAGGGGTTTGGGTACTGAGCAGCACTTTGCAGGTTTATTTTGATTTGCCCTTCCTTGCTTCACCAGCACGCCGAGGTAGCGCCTCGCTGCTCGGCCTTTGCGCCTTAAGACAGGTGTGCAGCGCCTGATTTAGCGCTCCAATCACCTCCAGGGGCGATAAAAGCCAAGTTTGCCGTCGGAGGCAATAATTAGCGCCAGGCACTAAACTCTGCGCACGGCCGATAATGGCGCCCCAAATGGGGTGATACTGAATATTTCCCCCTATAAATCTCTTGATTCAACCATGAATCCCAGGTGCCTTCAAGACAGACACATGAGCTGCTGCAGCAGCAAATTCTTCTCCGACCCCCGAACCATCCCTCATCTAGAAAGCAACATGAATGGAACTCATCCAGCCTCAGCTTAGCAGAATCAAAGCCAACCCCTTGGTGCTCCTAGTTTCCCATGCCTGCTCTCAAAGGGAAGGACATTCGCTCAGTAATTTGCTCGGTCATCGACCTGAAACGTTAACTGTTTCTCTTTCTCCGCAGATGCTGCCTGACCTGTTTCCCAGCATTTTCTGTTTGTATGTCAGCTTAGCTCAGTTGCGAGCACTCTTGCCTCTGGGTCAGCCTGTTGCGAGCTCAAAGTCCCCCGCCTCAGGACTTGAGCGCATTATCTGGGCTGCCACTTCAATGCCGTGCTGAGGGTGTGCTGCACTGTCAGAGGCGTTAACCAAGGACCCAGTGCCTGTTCAGGTGGGTGGTAACGATCCAGTGGCACTATCTGAGGAAAAGGAGGGGGGATCTCCTGTGGTCCTGGTCACATTCTCTTCCTCAATTGCCACTCAAACTAGTCAGTCATTCATTGCTGCGTGGGGCACCTGGCTGTGTGTAAAATGGCTGCCAGATTTACCCACAAAAACTGAACGTCAAACGAATGAATTGTATGTGAAATGCTTTGGAACGCTTCTGTGAGGCGTGCTAAAGTGAAACACTGTGCGCCATGCCCTAAGATGCCTGCAGTCAATGCTCTCTAAGATCTTGCATTCAAAGAGAATTCTCAGAGGTGGAAAGGCTAAATGGCTGAAATTCCAACACACTCGCTCACGCTCCTCAACACACCTGGCCACTGGCCTGAGCAAATCCTGCAGGCATTGCTTTCAGGTTGCTAGCAACAATGCACAAGACCTATTGACACCATTAAACCCAATGTAAAAGTAGCTACACCGAGATCCTGACAGATGGAGCCCTGCTGTGGTTCTGTCGAGTGGCGTCTCCCAAAGATGGCGCAGTTTGATGCGCAGATTCTCCAGACAGGTCCATCAGGCTGCACCCAGGCAGATACAAGAGCAGATTTTTTTGTTTTTTTGTTTTTTTTTTACACCTGGCAAAAGCCCGGGAGCACATTATCAGGAAACTGGGCAGCCCCAGCCCCTGGGCTTCTGCCCACTTCAATGGAGTGCTGAAGTGGAAAATCTCCCTTTTATCGGCCAGAAACATATGTGCATTGAATCGCACGTGCTGGCAAAGTAGAGAATGCCAAAATCCACCCACCAGCCCCAACCCGCCAAAAACAAAACTGAACTCACTTTAGAGTTTTTCCCAACACGTCGCTGACACTTTGAGGATGGCTTGAAATTAAGTTGGCAGAATTAAAAAGAACGCCGACCCAGACGCTACTTACCGAATTCGCTTGCACAGAGGTGATCCAGAATAATATCTGTATTCATTTCATTGTCGCACGGTGGACACACTTCCGATGCTGCCGGAAAACAAGCAGACAAACAAAAGTCATGGTCAGTAAGGGCAAGGGGAGATGAGAAACAGCAGCAACTGTGAGTGCAGAGAGATAGTTCATGCAACAACAACCTTCACTTACATAGCGCCATAAAAGTAGGAAAACGCCCCAAGATGCTTCACAGAAGCATATTCAGACAAAAACTGACACCGAGCCAAAGAAGGTGGTTGGAATCTGGAACTCACTGCCTGAAAGGGTGGTAGAGGCAGGAATCCTCACAACATTCAAGAAGCATTTAGATGGGCACTTGAAACGCCATAGCATACAAGGCTCCGGACCAAGTGCTGGAAAATGGGATTAGAATAGACAGGGCTTGATGGCCGGCGCAGACACGATGGGCCGAAGGGCCTCTTACTGTGCTGTATAACTAGGACTATGACTCTAAGGGCCTATTAGGAGGGGTGACTAATAGCTTGGTCAAAGAGGTAGGGTTACAGATGACAAAGTAAGTTTTGAGGCACTCACGAGGTACCATAAACTGAGAGAGAAAGACAACATCAAGTCATTTGTCAGTATTATCCAAAGCTCAAGTTGTACTATTACTTGGAAAAACATTTTATCCGCGTTAGTTTCCTCACTGATCTGAGTTGCTCCCTCCCTTTCTGGAGTTCTCTGAGTGTCAGTACCTCCACCAAGTGGCCAGCTTCATGTGTGAGCCAGATGGTGCGTGTTAGCGGGCTGTTTGAGCGCAGAGGACTGGACAGTTTAGCCTGTCCTATTCTCAACCGACATGAACTTTCCAACAGGGATCGCAAGCTTATTTTCACGAGCCTAGAAGGTGCTGAGGGCAATTATAGTGACCTCCCCACAGGGTCTGCCACTCCTGAAGAAGTTCAGCTAACTTAGTGCAGACAGGGACCCGAGATCTTCCTGGTATTTATGGCTTAGGACACTTGAGTGGTACATTTACCCAACAGACCAATAGAAAGTAAAAATTACATTTATATAGCGCCTTTCACGACCTCAGGACATCTCAAAGTGCTTTGCAGGCAATTAAGTACTTTTGAGGTTCACTAGACCGATTCCTGGGATGAGGAGAGATTGAGTAGATTGGACCTATACTCTCTGGAATTTAGAAGAATGAGAGGTGATCTCACTGAAACATAAAAAGATTGAGGGGGATTGACAGGGTAGATGCTGGGAGGTTGTTTCCCCTGGCTGGAGAATCTAGAACGAGGGGGCATAGTCTCAGGATAAGGGGTCGGCCATTTAAGACTGAGATGAGGAGGAATTTCTTCACTCAGAGGGTTGTGAATCTTTGGAATTCTCCGCCCCAAAGGGCTGTGGATGCTGAGTCGTTGAGTATATTCAAGACAGAGATCGATAGATTTTTAGGACATTGAGGGAATCAAGTGATATGGGGATCCGGGGGGTGGGGGGGAGAAAGCGGACTTGATGATCAGCCGTGATCTTATTGAATGGCGGAGCAGGCTTGAGGGGCCGTATGGTCTACTCCTATTTCTTATGTACTTATGAAGTGTAGTCATGGTTGTAATGCAGGAAACGCGTCAGCCATTTTGCACACAATGGCCATATAATCCATTTTTTGTGACTTGGTTGAGGGATAAATAATGACTGGGACCCCAGGGAAAATTCTCCTGCTTTTCTTCGAATAGTGGCCATGGGATCATTTACATCCATCTGAGAGCGCAGACGGGGCCTCGGTTTAACGTTTCATGCAAAAGACGGCACCTCCGACAGTGCAGAGCTCCCTCAGCACTGCACTGGCATGTCAGACTAGATTTGGTGCTCACATCTCTGGAGTGGGACTATGAACCCACAATCCTTCTCACTTAGAGGTGAGAGAGCCATGGCTGACGCTACCGTCCCTGCTAAATAACGGACAAATAAAGTGGGCGAAGCTGAGCGCCCAACACCCACGACTGCACCAAACGACTCCGACCCGGTGGAACCGCACATCTCAACGAGCTTTGCGGGAATATTGCAAGTTGTATACACAGGTGTTTCATGCAAGGCACTTTAATGATTCCATCAGCTGGTGAGTAGTGAAAGATTGATTGTGCCGGAGTGTTGGATTGCAGCTTCCTGACAGACTCCGCTCAGAGCTATTTACATCACATGCTGATACAGCAGACCCCAGCCTCTCGCTGCGTGCTGCTGTTTGTTTTACTTGTCATGCACAATTTCCACAGTGAAGAAAGTAGAACTTTTTTTTCCCCCCCACTCTGCCCTCAGGGTGATTGTCATGCTTTTGTCAAATGATGGAAAAGGCATGCTCCTTATTTCTTGTTTTTCTTTGTGAACAGCTTCGGAAGATTTTCCCCAGAATAAGCTGGCTTTTCCGCACCCCCCACCCCCTGTACGATGAAGAAGATTTCAAATCAGAATCTTCAAAGGATCATTATGATTTCATAGAATAGTACAGCACAGAAGGAAGCCATTCGGCCCATCAAGTCTGTGCCAGCTCTGTCGAAGAGCAATCCAGTTAGTCCCACTGCCCCGCTCTTTCCCCAGATCCCTGCAATTTTTCTTCTTCAATTATTTATCCAATTCCCTTTTGAAGGTTACTATTGACTCTGTATCCACCGCCCTATCAGGCAGCGCATTCCAAATCCTAACCACTCGTTGCGTAAAAAAGTTTTCCTCGTGTCGCCTCTGGTTCTTTTGCCAATCACCTTAAATCTGTGCCCTCTGGTTATCGACCCTTTGGCCATTGGAAACAGTTTCTCTTTACTGACTCTATCTAAACCCTTCATGGTTTTAAAACACCTCTGTCAAATCTCCTCTTAGCCTTCTCTGCTCCAAGGACAACAACCTCAGATCCTCGAACTGTGATCCCTCATCCCTGGAACCATTCTAGTAAATCATTTCTGTACCTGCTCCAGAGTCTTCACGTCCTTCCTATTTCAATTGGTAACATTACGGGGTTGTTCTAAAACTCGACTGGGGCACGGAGCAGCATTGTATTTTGTTTTCCCCCCCTCAGTGTTCTTCCCCCCGCTGTCTGGAAGGCTCGGTACCGTGCAAATCCTTCAAGTAAGAAGCCAGGCAATGGGGTCGATTTCAGAGGCGTGAAACCGACGTGGTGAATCGGCCGTGATTTCAAATAGCGAATAGAATCGGGCGACGGATGTTTGATCCGCAACGCCCGTTTGGAATTCTAAACCCCAATAAGTGGCAGCTGTCTCCCATTCTGCCAGTGCATTTCACACCTAATCTAGAGCCGTCTTTTGCCTCCACTAGTCCTATCACCATCTCGTCTGGTTTTGAATACCTCTTAATGTCTCTTCACTTCTTTTTTCTCTCCCAGCCTGGCCTCTTAACCTATTTCATTCCCGGTGCTTCTTTAGTCTTGACAAAGGGTTTTCACCCGAAACGTTGACTATTTTCTCTCCACGGACGTTGCCTGGCCTGCTGAGTTTTTCCAGCATTTTCTGTTGTTATTTCGGACTTCCAGCATCCGCAGTATTTTGCTATCGTACAAGTGGTAGCAACCTATTCACCTGTGACAGGCATCAAAAATGAGCGGGGGCCTGCTCTTGCCCACATCCACAACATGTATGCACACGCAAATCTGTGCGCTTGCCGGCACAGTATCCAGCAAGGGGGGGGGGGGGTGCACCGGACAGCGGTAGGAACCTTGGCTGATTTCCACCCCTGCCCTGCCAAGGCGCTCAGAGGCCTAGCAGAGGGCAGGGATCAAACCTGGGGCGTTCTTGCGGCAGTTGTACAGGGCCTTGGTGAGTCCACACCTTGAGTATTGTGTGCAGTTTTGGTCGCCTTATCTGAGGAAGGATGCTCTTGCCATGGAGGGAGTGCAGCGAAGATTCAACAGACTGATACCTGGGATGGCAGGAATGATGTATGAGGAGAGATTGGGTCGATTGGGCTTATACTCGCTGGAGTTTAGAAGAATGAGAGGGGATCTCATCGAAACTTATAAAATTCTAACAGGACTAGACAGACTAGATGCAGGAAGGATGTTCCCGATGGTGGGGGAGTCCAGAACCAGGGGGTCACAGTCTAAGGATAAGGGGTAAGCCATTTAGGACAGAGAGGAGGAGGAATTTCTTCACCCAGAGAGTGGTGAACCTGTGGAATTCTCTACCACAGAAGGCAGTTGAGGCCAATTCATTAAATATATTCAAGAAGGAGTTGGATATATTTCTTAAGGCTAAAGGGATCAAGGGATATGGGGAGAAAGCAGGGACAGGGTACTGAATTTCGATGATCAGCCATGATCTCACTAAATGGCGGAGCAGGCTCGAGGGGCCGAATGGCCTACTCCTGCTCCTATCTTCTATGTTCTGGTCTGTAGTGAGTGGCAGCGTGCCGCGCACTGCCTTCACTCAATGAGCCAGCAGCGAGCTCTCAGTACTTGTTAATATAAATTTGTTTTTAATAAGACTGAGAAATTGATGTCAATGTGTCACCAACTGCACCTTCCCTGCGGTGAATTGAAACTGGTAATGCTCATCTATATTTATGACTAACAAGTCCTTCATTGCCCTGCTCTGTAAGCGCTGCCGTGTCTCTTTCCCAATCGTCCTCAGATCCACCCGGGGACACTTCCATGCATTTCCAATCAGCGCTTTCCACTCGAGTCCAATTCAGAGGCAGGTGCAAGCCAGCCAACGGATCGCCGCATTTGAGAAAAGAAAATCATCAGAATTAAATAATTATCAGCTTATCCAAAAAAAAAGGGTCGCAGCGACTGTAGGCTATTTAATCAAAGCCCGGATTGCTTTCACACAAGAAAATACTGGAAACAGTCACAGCATCAGCGGACGGAATAGAGGAGTTAGCATTTGGGGGGGGGGGGAAGTTTCTGCTCATTTGGGTCTCTTTCATTGCCTGGTTCGGCATTTATTTTTAAGAGGAGACAATATCCAATTGTGAGTGGGGAACTGCCGAGAAAATGCTTTGCATTGTGACCCAGGTCAGCAGATAAAGGGCTGCTGGCCTCTCCTATGGTTCTATCTTTTTTTTATTTTTTTATAAATACCTCAGGCAGGATTTCCCTCGGTGGGGTAGGGGGGTTGTTACTCCCAATCGAACGCCGTAACATCGGTATGGGGAAAACGCCAGAGAGGCGCGTAAACACCGCCAATCCTCTACCAAAATTCCGCCGGCCGATTGAGAGGAACAGTGCCCTCCCCCCACCCCCCAAGGGAAATCCTGGCAAAGGTATTTTTCCCCGATTGCGGGGACATCCTGAGGAAATTCCTGCCCAGCAAGGGAGGGGCAATGAAACACTTTTCCATTGGAGGTATAGCCAGCTCAGGCGAAGCACCGAGACCACTGTCTTCACAGTGGGCAGCACACTCTCGCCACTGAGTCAGAAGGTTGCAGGTTCAAAGTCCCACTCCAGGGACTTGAGCACATAGAACGAGGCTGACACTCCCAGTGCAATGCTGAGGGAGTGCTACATGTCGGAGGTGCCGTCTTTCAGGTGAGACGTTAAACCGAGGCACCGTCTGCTCCCATAAAAGATCCGGCGGCCATTATTTCGAAGAAGAGCAGGGGAGTTGTCCCCGGTGTCCTGGGGCCAATATTTATCCCTCAATCAACATCACTAAAACAGAATATCTGGTCATTATCATATTGCTATTTGTGGGACCTTGCTGTGCACAAATTGGCTGCCGCGTTTCTCACATTACAACAGTGACTACATTCCAAAAGTACTTCATTGGCTGTAAAGTGCTTTGGGACATCCAGTGGTTGTGAAAGGCGCTATAGAAATGCAAGTCTTTCTTTCTGCACTAACAATGTGCCTCAACCGCTTTTCCACATGCACCAGCCTGCTGTGTCTGGGAGTGCGATTCGCACAAGATCCAGACAGCCACCAGTGAGACTGTCCACCCCTTCAGCCCGGGCTGCATTTGAACCCAGCTTCCACACTCCCGCGGCCCTGACCTCGCGCTGCTACTTTGAATAAGCTCAAGTTCCGGAAGGATCAGCAATAGGTGTGGAATCTCCACTGCTGTGGCAGCCAAGGATTGCCACGCCAACACAAACTACTTTGTAGTGTATGTAACCGTTCCACCTTTAAGAGAACTATTTTAAGGGTTGCACTACTTTATCTTGGCTGCTGTATACTGTAATACCGGTGGTGACCACACCGGTATATAAGTGCTGTGTAATGATTTATTGGGCAGTTCCGCCCTGACCTTCAACCAGTAAAGACCTGTTAAAGTTTACTCTTGTGGTCTGTGTAGTAATTCGCATTATAACACACAGACTTAACAATGGCGACGAGTACGATCTTACCCTGCGGCAGAGATACATCCAAGGCAGTTTAACGGGCGTCGAGAGGAGGCATCCGCCCTCATCATTCTGCCGAGAAAAGACTCGGGTCTGCAGAGCAAAGGAAGGAGGAAGAATTCTGACACGAAGCCTTCCATCAGCAACAGGCAGTGATCGTCCCTTCTATCACGGTGGTGGGTGAGCCGATCAGCGACGAGAAGCAAGTCGGCCACGTTGACTGTGAGTAGGGGAGAAGATAAAAAAACGGAGGATACAGGCGGAGAACTCGACCACGGCCGGGGAAGAGAGCCGGACAGAAGTCGGGGCCAGAGGCGCTGAGACTGGGGCAGCGTAAGGCACGGGAGCCGCGGTGCATGTAAACGCAGCCGGTGCGAAAGACCGGGCTGCAAGTGGGCTGGGAGACGCAACAGCGTCGAGAGAGAGCTCGACCGCGACCGGTGAAAAAGGCCGGGCAGCTACCGAGGCCGCGAGGCGCAGCGACTGGGTCAGCGTAAGGCGCGGGAGAAAATTAAAAAAAACGCGGAGAACTCAGCCGCAGCCGGGGGGGGGAAAGGACCGGACTGCAGGAGGGGCTGGGAGGCACGATTTGAAAACCGCTGGGGGAGGGCGAACGCAGCAAATCGGCAATCGCCATTACAGCCAGCGGGGGAGAAAGGCAAACGTGGGAAGCCGCCATTTTCGGAGGTGGGGGAAGAAGACAAGCGCGGGAAACCGCCATTTTGTAAATAAATAAATAAAATAAATAATTCTTTTGTTTCTCAAGAAGATCGCGAGGATGCCCAAGCGTGGTAACATCAACGATTTCGATCCCGATGTTGAAGATTGGGCCACGTATGTAGAACGCATAGAGATATATTGTAAGGCAAATAAAATATCAGATGAAGATAAAGCACTAACCTTACTAAACTCAATGGGTGCGAAGACATACGGGCTATTGAAGCATCTTCTATCACCAGCTAAACCGACGGATCAGGCTTTCGCTAATATTGTTGCTGTCCTGAGAAATCATTTGAACCCCACACCACTGATGTTAGCGGAACGATTTAAATTTTATGCGAGAACGCAAATGAAAGAGGAAAGCAACGCGGAGTATTTAATTGAACTGCGCAAGCTAGCGAATTAATTACTGTCAGTTTGGGGAAAGCCTGACAGAGGCACTGAGAGACAAATTCGTGTGTGGATTGTCGAAAGAAGGAACACAAAAGCGGTTGCTTGAAGAGAATGATCTTACACTTGATAAGGCTGTCACTATTGCAGCATCGCATGAAGCCGCAGCGAGAGGCACCGTGGAAATGCAGCTGAAGGCAGCGGTACTCAGCGTAGATCAAATGGCTTCGGGTACAACGAAATGTTATCGTTGTGGGAAGACAACACACGATAAGAACCAATGCTGGTTTAAAAACCAGGAATGTAGAAAATGTGGCAAGCTTGGTCACATAGCTAAAGTATGCCGGTCAGGGAAGAAGACCAACAACAAAAAGTCACCACAGGAAAAGTGCAGAAAGGTACATAAGGTGGCTGAGAAGAGTTCGGATGAACAGAATTCGGATTCAGACTCCAACAGCAAGGAACTGGGTAGTCTAAGAATTCACAACGTGAGTAAGGAAGCTGACCGACAAACTATCTGGGTCACACTGCAGATAGCAGGAGTCCAAGTGAAGATGGAATTGGACACCGGATCGGCGTTGACGGTCATGAATAAGCAAGATTACAAAAAGTTATTCAAACATATTCCCCTACGGGATACGGAGATAGTATTACAGACATACACGGGGCAAAAAATATACCCCATCGGAAAGATAAAAGTCAAGGTGATACACAAGGGCAAAGAACACCAAGGAATGGACTTATATGTACTACCTGAGGGAGGTCCACCACTTCTGGGACGGGAGTGGATCAGGAAAATAAATATGGACTGGCACTCCCTAAACGCAATAATGGTAGATTCCGGAAAAAAAGATGTCAAACCTGAACGATTGTCCAGAATATTGGATGAGGCTAAAGAGGTGTTCCAACAGGGACTGGGAACACCAAGAGGAATTAAGGCAAAAATCAAGATTGCAGAACATGCAAACCCAAAATTTTTCAAAGCCAGACCGGTACCTTATGCGATACGACCTGCTGTGGAAGCTGAGCTGGAAGGGCTAGAACGTTCGGGAGTACTGTCTAAGGTGGACTGGAGTGAGTGGGCCACGCCCATTGTTCCCGTCATGAAGCGTTCATCGAGTAACAAGCCAGGGGAACCGGGGAAGGTCCGCATCTGTGGAGACTTCAAGATCACAGTTAATCCGGTGCTTCACACGGTGCAATATCTGCTTCCGCGGATTGAGGATATCTTTGCTTCATTGTCTGGCGGGAAACACTTCACCAAGATAGACCTGGCGCAAGCATACTTACAGATGGAAGTTGAGGAAGAGTCGCGCCAGTATCTCACAATCAACACGTACAGAGGATTGTATCGATATAATAGACTGGTTTTTGGAGTGGCTTCGGCTCCAGCAATTTGGCAGAGGGCCATGGAGCAGGTATTACAGGGAATTCCAAACACTCAATGTTACTTGGACGATATCCTGATTACGGGAGAGGACGATGAGGAACACCTTGCAAACTTGAAACTGGTGCTCACCAGGTTGAAGGAATATGGCCTTCGAGCTAATCGCCAGAAATGTGAGTTCTTTCAGAAACGGATCTCGTACTGTGGTCATGTCATTGACCAGGAGGGGCTGCACAAGTCACCTGACAAGATCGAAGCTGTTGTGAAGGCTCCCGCTCCGGAAAATGTATCCCAGTTGAGGTCGTTCCTAGGGTTGATTAACTATTACCATAAGTTTCTGCCAAATCTATCCACGGTGCTGCACCCGCTGAATGCTCTTTTGCAGAAAGAAGTACCATGGAAGTGGAGCGAGGACTGTAAGAAGGCTTTTCGCAAAAGCAAGACATTGATCACCTCAGAGGAAGTGTTGGCTCACTTCAACCCAATGCTACCTATTCGTTTAGCTTGTGATGCTTCTCCTTATGGTATTGGAGCAGTACTCTCACACAAGTTGCCAAATGGCTCGGAAAGGCCAGTCGCATTTGCATCCAGATCATTGACCTCCGCTGAGCGCAACTATGCTCAGATAGATAGGGAGGCTCTCAGCCTGGTGTGGGGAGTAAAGAAGTTTAATCATTACCTGCAGGGCCAGAAGTTTACGCTGCTGACAGACCACCAGCCGTTGGTATCCATATTCAACCCTAAAAAGGCCGTTTCCATTATGACAGCGCAAAGGCTACAGAGGTGGTCCCTTTTCCTAGGGGCACACCAATATGACATAGAATACAAGGGATCAAAACAGCATGGGAATGCTGATGGTTTATCATGCCTACCGTTGCCAACGGTAGAAGAGGCGCCTACAGTGGACCCAGTGGAGATGTTCCACTCAACCATAGTGGAATGTCTACCAGTAACAAATTCTACGATCGAAAAGGAAACAAGAAATGACCTGACTCTCTCACGAGTCTACGATTTAACGGTGAAGGGATGGCCAGCACATGGCGAACCACTGTTGCCAGCATTTTCGCAAAGAAGAGAACAGCTGTCAGTGTGCCGAGGAACTTTGATGTGTGGATCCAGAGTGGTGATTCCACCCAAACTCCAGCAAAAAGTGCTAAAGGAGCTTCACGAGGGGCATCTGGGTGGAGTGAAAATGAAGAACCTAGCCAGAGCATTCGTGTGGTGGCCAGGTATCGATGGAGACATCGAAGAAATGACCAAGAGCTGTTTAGGATGCCAGAAGGTCCAAAACACCGCACCACAAGCTCCTTTGCATCCATGGGAGTGGCCCTCATCTCCATGGCAAAGGATACATATCGACTTTGCTGGTCCATTTATGGACTCAATGTTCTTAATCGCGGTGGATGCACACTCCAAGTGGCCGGAGGTAATAAAGATGTCCTCCACCACCACGGAAAAAACCATCACAGTATTAAGGACCATATTTGCCAGGAATGGGCTGCCGGAACACATCTGTTCTGATAATGGACCGCAATTTGTGTCCGAAGAATTCAGGAAGTTCTTAAAAAACAATGGGGTTAAGCACTACACGTCCGCCCCATACCATCCCGCCACCAATGGATTAGCTGAAAGGTTTGTCCAGACCTTCAAGAAGGCCATAAAGGCCATGGGTAATGAAGACATAAATCTACAACATAAGGTAGATAACTTCTTGTTGGCATACAGGAATGCAACACATGCGGTCACAAACCAAACTCCCGCCATGATGTTTTTCAATAGAAGACTAAGATGTCGGCTGGATTTGATCAAGCCAAACATCAGAAGGGACGTAGAGAACCGGCAATTTCAAGGCATGAATGAAAGGCCAACTAGAACCTTCCAGATAGGTCAACAAGTTTTGGCCCGGGACTACCGTACCGAGAAATGGCAGCCTGGAACTATTTGCACACGACTAGGACCGCTGATGTATACCGTGGACATTGGTGAAAGCATAATAAGGCGCCATGCTGACCAGATCATAGCGTCATCCGAAAAGGGACAACCTACACCACAACTCTATACGCCAAATGATGAAGCAGAGATACCCATAGCATCTACCTCCGATCCGGTGATACTGGAACCAGATGAACCCGACACTGACATTCAAGCCGAATCGACCTTGCCAAAAGAACCTACTACACCACCGAGGCGTTATCCGGACCGAGTCAGGAAGCCTCCAGAGAGACTGAATCTGTGAACTGTTTTTACATTAAGTTGTGTATATATGTTATGTTTAATGGGAATATATACTGTTAACCTAAAAAGGGAGGATTGTAGTGTATGTAACCGTTCCACCTTTAAGAGAACTATTTTAAGGGTTGCACTACTTTATCTTGGCTGTTGTATACTGTAATACCGGTGGTGACCACACCGGTATATAAGTGCTGTGTATTGATTTATTGGGCAGTTCCGCCCTGACCTTCAACCAGTAAAGACCTGTTAAAGTTTACTCTTGTGGTCTGTGTAGTAATTCGCATTATAACACACAGACTTAACATACTTGTCTACTGGGCAGGCTCGTGAAGGACAGGATGCATTTAGGTGGAGCCTTATCACATGTCTCAGACATTCCAAGCACTTCCCGTACAATGAGCTTCTTCAAAGTACTGTGACTGTTGTTTTTGTTGTGGGCAGTTTGTACAAGGGAAATACAGGTCTCTGCCATTCTTGGTAATATCGCGCTAGAATTTCAGAAGTACAATTTTAGAATTTTTTTTACTGGCACTCCAGTGCAGTACTGAGGGAGTGCTGCACGCTCAGAGGTGCCATCTTTCGGGAGAGGCATTAAACCAAGGCACCGTCTGCCCTCACAGGTGGACATAAACAATCCCATGGCGCCATCACCTGCAACGGCTTCTCTTCCCACTCCCGCATCGTTACCTCTGGTGTCCCCCGAGGATCGATCCTTGGACCCCTCCTATTTCTCATCTACACGCTGCCCCCTGGCGACATCATCCGAAAACACAGCATCAGTTTCCACATGTATGCCGACGACACTCAGCTCTACCTCACCACCACTTCTCTCGCCCCCTCCACGGTCTCCAAGTTGATAGACAGCTTGTCCGACATCTGTGGCATAACTAAGACCACCTATTTCCACCTCCGTAACATCACCTGTCTCCGCCAGACATCCCAAAGTGCTTTACAGCCAATGAAGTTCTTTTTGAAGTGTAGTCACTGTTGTAATGTGGGAAATGCAGCAGCCAATTTGCACACAGCAAGCTCCCACAAACAGCAATGTGATAATGACCAGATAATCTGTTTCAGTGATGTTGATTGAGGGATAAATATTGGCCAGGACACCGGGGATATCTCCCCTGCTCTTCTTCGAAATAGTGCCATGGGATCTTTTACATCCAATTGAGAAAGCAGGCGGGGCCTCGGTTTAACGTCTCATCTGAAAGACTGCACCTCCGACAGTGCAGCGCTCCCTGAGTACTGCACTGCAGTGTCAGCCTAGATTTTTGTGCTCAAAGTTTTTGTGCTAAAGTGGGACTCGAACCTACAACCTTCTGACCCAGAGGCGAGAGTGCTACCCACTGAGCCATGGCTGACACATAAGGGGGGGGGAGAGGGGGCGGGGCGCGGTGCTGTGATACTGTAAGATAAACCCTCCCAGAGAGAGGCCACAAGGGTGGCTGGTGTGGGAAAAGATCTCAGTGGTGCAGGAGGGAGGCTGTTGTATGATTTGGGTTCAGTTACGTTAGGGTTGGAATCTCACTAGCCAGCATTAGTAACAATGTGTATGGATTTCACCTGTCCATTGTTTAAATAGCAGGCAAAAAAAATTCCTACAAAGGCATTAACTTGCATTTTGTTCATATCAGAGACCAAAATTTCTGCTCAGTTGTCAGGAGGACATACTATAGGAACAAGAGTAAGCTTTTTAGCTATTCAGCCTGCTAAACTTTTTGTTAGCCATGCCCTATCTTTTCTATTCTAATTCCACACCCTTTCTCCAGATGCTTTAATACCTTTACTTCCCATTAAGGACCTACATATCACCCATAGAAACACAGAAAAATAGGAGCAGGAGTAGGCCATTTGGCTCTTCGAGTCTGCTCCACCATTCAATATGATCATGGCTGATCCTCTATCTCAATACCATATTCCCCCTCTCCCCATACCCCTTGATGCCTTTTGTGTCTAGAAATCTATCTATCTCCTTCTTAAATATATTTAGTGACTTGGCCTCCACAGCCTTCTGCTGTAGAGAATTCCACAGGCTCACCCCGTTAAACACCTCAATTGATTCTGCATAGAAGGTCTTATGGAGTAAATTATTCCACTTTCGCACAAGTCCGTCTGAAAAGGAATTTCTTCTGGATGTGCTTTTACCTGCCTTAGTTCAAAGCCTAAGGCGCTGTCTCAGTGTTTCTTCATTCCCCTACCAGAGGTAAGAGTTATTCCCCATCAACCCTGTCCATTCCCTTCATTATGTTGAACTCGTTCAAATCACCCCTGAACCCTCTGAGCTCCAAAGGCTTGAACCAAGTTTACCCAGCCTTCCACCGTAGCTCAGGCACTTCTTCCCAGGATCACCTTTGTGAATCGTCACTGGATTTTCTTCGTAAAATGGGCCGTTCAAACTGAACACAGCGATTCCAATAGGGTCTGAGCAGCACTCTGCGAAATGGCAGTAGTACTTGCTTAGCTTTTGTATTTCATACCTTTATACTCCTGTAAGCGAGCTTTGAGTGACTAGTGTACCTGTTCCCCTAAATCCCATTGGTTATCTACCCCTGCTTCCTTATTGAGATTGTACTGCCATCACTCTCACCTCTGGAACAGAAGGTCGTGAGTTGAAGCCTCATTGCAGGATTTGAGCACATAATCTAGGCTGACACTTTATTGCAGTATTGAAGGAGTCTGCACTGTCAAAAGTGCCATTTATCAGATGAGACATTAACCAGAGGTCCCGTCTGCCTCTGTGGTTGTAAACTATGCCACATGGCACTTTGTAACGAAGAGTATAGGAGTTCTTCCAGAATTCTGGCCAACACCACCAAAACAGATCAACTGGCCACTTGTCTCATTGCTGTTTGTGAAAAAGACAGACAGACAGCATTCACTTCATTGACTGTAAAGCGCTTTGGGACAGCCTGAGGTCATGAAAGGCACTACAGAAATGCGTTATTCTTTCTTTTCTTATTGTTCTTCCGTTGCAAGCCCCTGTAGCTTGGGTCTCGTGCAGCTGGTGGCACTAAGACCAGTCGGCCAGGGGGCCCGTTGGTTTTCATCCAGGGCCTCCCTGACTGCTGACAGGGCAGGAAAGGCACTGCTCCGGCCAGAACATCACTTGTGCACTCTGGCCACACTTGGCTTAGCCAGCCTGCGCCTGCACAAAATGACAAGCCCCAGAGCGCGGTCTGGGTCTATAAGATGACGGGCTGCACCATCGGCTGGCAAATGTGGGGGGTATTGGCGGGTGCTGGGGGGGGTGGGGGAAAGAGGGGGCTGCCAGTAAAACCCAGGCTAAAAAGCAGTTGCTAATTGTAGTGTATGTACCTTGAAGAAGGAACTATATTCTGCAGCCCCTGTATACTGCAGTACTAGTAGTGACCACCCCTGTATATAAGCCTGTGTAGTAACTTTGTATAGTAGTTCCAGTTTTGTCTCCATTCAGTAAACACCCGTTATAACCAACCTCTGCAGTCCGTGTCTCAATTACACACGGATGTTACACTGGCGACGAACAGATCCGAACTTACCTACAGTTCTGCACCACCTCACGGGGATCCATCCCTGAAGCGAAGTTGTTAGAGGTCGAGGCCAGAAGGAAGAAATCCAAAGAGAAAAAAAACCCCTGAAGAAACAGGCGTCGACCGTGGGCAACCGCCCTCTGATTCGAAGATTTGCAGGAGAGGCTGTCGAGAGCTGGGCTTGGTTATCCAGTCTATGGTGTTCCAGCTAATCGGGCTGGTGGCAGGTAGTACACTGATCCTTCCTGGGCTGCGGCGGGCTAGAGCTCGATCGGGTGGCTTTTCAACGGGGCCGAACAGCGTTGTCGGGAAGAGGAGAGAGAGAGAGAGAGAGAGAGGGTGGAGCACACAGGGCACGGCCGGTGCTACGAAGCTGGGCAGCGTACAGACCCGAGAAGAGGGAGGAAAGTGTCCCATAGGGTCTGCTCTGACGACGGGAACAGTAATTAAAATAAAAGAAATTAGAAGCGCAGAAAGCCGCGAGGAGCTACAGTTTGCCACGGGGACCGCGGAGAGCGGCATTGGCAGCATAAACACTCAAAGGTCTTTACCAGTATAATCGACTGGTATTCAGAGTTGCATCAGCTCCGGCTATATGGCAAAGAGCGATGGAACAAGTCCTGCAAGGGATTCCGGGGACTCAGGTGTTACTTGGACGACATCCTAGTGACGGGTGAAAATAACAGTGACCACCTTGCCAACCTAGAGCAGGTGCTCACTAGACTAAGAGAACATGGGCTACGAGCCAATCGCCCCAAGTGCGAGTTTTTTAAGAAACAAATATCGTATTGTGGCCATGTGATTGATGAAGAGGGGTTACATAAGTCCCCTGACAAAATTGAAGCGGTAGTTAAGGCGCCAGCGCCTGAAAATGTGTCGCAACTGAGGTCATTCCTCAGATTGGTGAATTACTACCATAAGTTTTTGCCGAATTTGTCCACAATTCTACACCCACTGAACGCCCTGCTACAAACTGGAGTAGCATGGAAATGGAGCGATGAATGTAAGCAGGCCTTTCAGAAATGTAAAGGCCTGATCACTTCAAGAGAAGTATTGGCTCACTACAACCCATCACTGCCGATAAGACTGGCGTGTGATGCGTCTCCTTACGGCGTTGGAGCGGTACTGTCACATAAATCCCTTGATGGTTCAGAGAGGCCGATAGCTTTTGCGTCACGCTCGTTAACTGCAGCCGAGCGTAACTACGCCCAGATTGACAGAGGCCCTCAGCCTGGTGTGGGGGGTGAAGAAGTTCAATCACTACCTGCATGGACAGAAATTTACTCTACTAACTGATCATCAACCTCTTGTCTCCATTTTCAACCCTAAGAAGGGCGTCCCGATAATGACAGCACAACGGTTACAGAGGTGGTCCCTTTTCCTAGGGGCACACCAATATGACATCGAGTACAAAGGAACTAAACAGCATGGGAATGCTGATGGATTGTCACGCCTACCGTTGCCGACGGTGGAAGAAGCACCTGCAGTGGATCCTGTGGAGATATTCCACTCGACCATAGTCGAATGTCTACCTGTGACGAATGCAAACATAGAAAAGGAAACACGAAATGACCCGACACTCTCCAGGGTCTATGATTTAACGGTGAAGGGATGGCCAGCACATGGCGAACCACTGTTGCCAGCATTCTCGCCGAGAAGAGAACAGCTGTCAGTGTGCCGAGGAACCTTGATGTGTGGATCCAGAGTAGTAATTCCACCCAAATTGAAGGATACAGTGCTCAATGAGCTTCACGAGGGTCATCTGGGAGGGGTAAAAATGAAGAACTTAGCCAGAGCGTTTGTGTGGTGGCCGGGAATCAATAGAGAAATCGAAGAGATGACCAAGAGCTGTACAGGATGCCAGAAGGTCCAAAACGCCCCACCACAAGCCCCTCCACATCCATGGGAGTGGCCCTCATCTCCATGGCAAAGGGTGCACATTGATTTTGCTGGTCCATTTATGGACTCGATGTTTTTAATTGCGGTGGATGCACATTCAAAGTGGCCAGAGGTAATAAAAATGTCCTCAACCACCACAGAAAAAACTATCACAGTCTTGCGAACCATATTCGCCAGAAATGGGCTGCCTGAACAGATTTGCTCCGACAATGGACCACAGTTTGTGTCTGAAGAGTTCCAGAGGTTCTTAAAGAACAATGGTGTTAAGCATTACACATCCGCCCCATATCATCCAGCCACCAATGGATTGGCCCAGAGGTTCGTTCAAACATTCAAGAAGGCTATCAAGGCAATGTGTAATGAAGACATACCCCTACAACACAAGGTGGATAACTTCTTGTTTGCCTACCGGAATGCGACACACGCGGTTACCAACCAAACTCCAGCCATGATGTTCTTCAATCGAAGACTAAGATGCCGCTTGGATTTGGTTAAGCCAAACATCAGAAGAGATGTGGAGAACAGGCAGTTTCAGACTATGAATGAAAGGCCAACCCGGAGTTTTAAGATAGGTCAACCAGTTTTGGCCCGGGACTACCGCACAGATAAATGGCAGCCAGGAACGATCTGCACACGGCAAGGACCTCTAATGTATACCGTGGACGTTGGAGAGAGCATTGTAAGACGCCATGCTGACCAGATTCTAGAGTCACTGGAAAACGTCAAATCTACACCACGATCCTATACACCTGGTGATGAAACCGAAGTACCAATTGCATCTACCTCAGAATCGGTGATATTGGAAGCAGACGAACCAAACAACGACGTTGATCCCGAATCAACTTTGCCAGAAGAACCGGATACCCCAAAGAGGCGTTATCCGGACAGAATCAGGAAGCCTCCTCAAAGACTGAATTTATAATTGCTTAACTTCAGCTAATGTATATAGCAACTGTAATTGTAAATATGTTATTTAATTATTAATCAAATGTTATGTACTGTTTAGCTAAAAGGGGAGGAATTGTAGTGTATGTACCTTGAAGAAGGAACTATATTCTGCAGCCCCTGTATACTGCAGTACCAGTAGTGACCACCCCTGTATATAAGCCTGTGTAGTAACTTTGTATAGTAGTTCCAGTTTTGTCTCCATTCAGTAAACACCTGTTATAACCAACTTCTGCAGTCCGTGTCTCAATTACACACGGACGTTACACTGATAAATAAGCATTATCTGTGTGCATATTGAAAGCAGTGTGTGGGTAGTGCAATTAAATTGTTTTTGCACTATTTACATATCACCTGAAAACCTGTACTGTGGTACAGCCGTGCAACACACTGCTTGCTATCTACATGGCAGCCTTCAGGTGAGGAAGGCAATGTAGACGGCAAGACGCGAGTTTCCTACAGTACCACAGCGACTACACAGCAGCCACATGGGAATACCACCACCTCGCCAAGGCTTCTACAACAGCACCTCCCAAACCAGTGACCTCCCAAACCCGCGACCTCTACCACCTAGAAGGACAAGGGCAGCAGGCGCATGGGAACACCACCACCTCCATGTTCCCCTCCAAGTCACACACCATCCTGACTGTTAAATATATCAGCTGTTCCTTCATTGGTGCTTGGTTAAAATCCTGGAACACCCTACTTAACAGCACTGTGGATGTACCTTCACCACACAGACAGCAGCGGTTCAAGGCGGCGGCTCACCACCACCTTCTCAAGGGCAATTAGGGATGAGCAATAAACGCTGGCCTTGCCAGCGATGCCCAGATCCCGTGAATGAATTTTAAAAAACACTTCATTGACTGTAAAGCACCTTGGGACGTCCCGGGATCGTAAAAGGCGCTATAGAAATGCAAGACTTTCAGGGAGTTCAAAGGCCATTGCATACATAGACAAGGTAGGAAGCAAAAATATTGAATCTAGAAACTACAAGCGATTTTCCAACTTTAATCCAATTGAGGTATTCAAATGTCATCATAAGCAACAACAGTGTAGCTTGAGTGTTTTATAATCAGTATCTGAAACTACAGATCAGATTGCAGGCTTGACATCCCCTTCTTGGTATCTGCTAGACTACATACTCACATTTTAGATTGTGGGTTTGTTTCTTTGCCAGTGGTGGATTATAGTAGAGACCCCAATAGTCTATATGACTAATGCTGGGTGACATTCACACTGAAGAATTAACAGTTGCGATATCATTCCTATAAATTTATTGAAAAATCTGTGAAGGAAAGGTCTGTGTCAATTATTTGTGCATGATTTAAGTTTTGATTTAATTATTTTTAGCAGAGGGAGTTCTCCTTAAAAATAAAAACTTTGGAACCTTTTTTGCCCTTGTGATACTGGACAATGTTGGTTCTCACTCCACCATTGGCGGCCGTGCCTTCAGCTGCCTAGGCCCTAAGCTCTGAAATTCCCTCCCTAAACCTCTCTACCTCCCTTTCCTCCTTTAAGACACTTCTTAAAACCTAGCTCATCTGCCCTAATATCTCCTTATGTGGCTTGGTGTCAAATGATGTTTTATAACGCTGCTGCGAAGTGCCTTGGGTTGTTTTATTACACTAAATGCGCTGTATAAATACAAGTTGTTGTTGTTTAAATACCAACCTCATTTCCCATCCATTCACCTGCATATTCTTCTCATTACAGCAATCCATCCCTCTACTACATCTCGTTAAATGTCAGCCACATAAGTCTGCTGCATATTTCACAAGAAACAGATGGTCACCAATGGATTACGTAGACACATACTATGCCTGCAACAGGGCAAGACCACATATGTTTTCTGACGCACCCCTCCACATTGCATTTTGCTCTTCCAATGCACAGCACCATCTGCGACACATGCAAGTGAGGAAGACGGGAGGTCAGGCAGAGGAGCGAATTTTCAGGGTGAAATCCTTGCGGGTCCGAATGACTCCACCAGGCCATCCCGCTGGCTGAGCTCATGGCTTCAGGAACCGAACTCCTGTTTCAGGAACTTCGTAGGAACTGCTGTGTTGTTCTGATACCCAGCTGCATCGGTGCAAAAGGCAGAGAACAGCCTTGGGAATGTTTGCTGCTGCATTTGGGGTGTAGCAGCCATCAAAAGGGGTGTACTGCTTGCCTCCCTTTATATATCATAGAATCAGACAGCACAGAAGGTAGCTGTAAGGGCCTCAGTCCGTAAGGGTGATCCTGAGTTTCCGGTCGCCTGTCACTTTAATTCTCTGCTCCACTCCCACTCAGACCTCTCTGTCCTCGGCCTCTTACACTGCACCAGTGAAGTTCAACGTAAGCTCGAAGAACAGCACCTTATCTTTCTATTAGGCACTTTACAGCCTTCCGGACCCAACATCAAGTTCAACAATTTCTCACCATAATCTCTGCCCCTATTTTTTTTCTCTCACATGGCAGCTGTCTTTCATTCTGCCTAACTTGTCCCATTACCATCTCCTTTTGTCTCTTCATCTCTCCTGCCTTCCATCCTATCCCAGACCTTCCCTTTTGTTCTTTCCTCCCCTCCCCCCTTTTCCTGCTCCTGCACTTGCTGAAAAACCTGTTCCATCTCCAGCTTTTTCCAGTTCTGACGAAAGGTCATCGACCTGAAACGTTAACTCGGTTTCTCTCTCCACAAATGCTGCCTGACCTGCTGAGTATTTCCAGCATTTTCTGTTTTTATTACAGAAGGAAGCCATTCAGCCTATCATTCCTGTGCCAGCTCCTTGAAAGAGCTATTCAATTAGTCCCACTCCCCTGTTCTTTCCCCGTACCCTTGCATTTTTCCATTTCAACTATTTACCCAGTTCCCTTTTGAAAGTTACTATTTCACGCAGTGCATTCCAGATCACAACAACTGGCTGCGGGAAAAAACATTCTCCTCATCTCATATCAGAGTTTGGGAAGGATTGATGCTACAGTTAGACTGGCAATGGAATTAAGAGCAGTTCCTAGGAGAGCACTATTAGAGGAGTGTCAGCCTTGGCTCAATGGTAGCAAAGTCGCCTCTGAATCAGGATGTTGTGGGTTCATAATCCCACTTCAAAGAAGAACAGGGGAGTCCTCCCCAGTATCCTGGCCAATATGGACCCCTCAACCAACATCAGTAAAGCAGATGACCTGGTCAGGATCTCACTGCTGTTTGTGGGAGCTTGCTGCGTACAAATTGGTTTCCTACATTACATCAGTGACTTCACTTCAGAAGTACTTCATTGGCTGTAAAGCACTTTGGGACATCTTGAGGTTGTAAAAGGCGCTATATAAATGCAATTTTTTTTCTTATATTGGTTGCAGATATGTAGGCCTGGATATTAACAGGGTGGGTTGCGTAGATGGTGGGGGGGGGGGGGTAGAGTTTCGGATGGTATTTCCCCGCATGCTGTGGTCCACATTGATGTGCCTCAATAATCCCGAGACTCGATGTTAGCGGAACAAAACAAGGCTTTTATTAACTTAGAAGATAACACGCAGTGGAGAGAGGTATCTTCCATCTGGAGCTCTGCAGTACTGGATATGAGGCCAGACTGAGCTGGCTTACATAGAGGCCAGGTATGGGCGGAGCCCTACACACAACACATTCCATACATTCCAATATACAATACAATGGTGAGGAGAAACCTGAAACCAACCACAGTCACAGGCAATACAATGGTGAGGGGAAACCTGAAACCAACCAGTCACAGGCAGTGATGAATGGAATATTTCATCACACACATGGTGCGTCTTTTCTCCTTGACAAGTTCTCCACCCGGAGAACGCCCGGATTGACAGGCCTGTCTTCCAGTTGGGTGGGGAGCACTCCACTCTGGAGGAGGCTGCAGGAGCAGGTAGGTCTGATCCCCGACCCTGGAGGGGTTCCGATCCCAGGGGGTCCAATCACCAACTCCAGGGGGGGGTGGGCGGAGGAGGGTCTGATCCCGGGGCGGGGGCAATTCACAATCCCAGGAGGTTCTGATCCCCGACCCTGGGGGTCTTTGTATGGAGGGGTGTCTGATGGGGCGGGGTGAGCTTGGGGGGACCGTGGGAAGCACTCCTGCTCCTGCTGGCCCACAAGCAGTGCTGGAAAGGCACTTTCCTTCTCGCCGAAGCTTCCCTCGCCCCCCCTTTAGCTGCCGGGCTTCCCGAGGCCTCAGAAACCCGGCCGGCTGGCTAGATAAATCTGCAAAGCAGGTTAAATTAGAGGCTACCAGCCTCATTAAAATATTTAAACCGTCAACCCGATAGATAGATTTTTTGGACTCATGGGGAATCAAGGGTTATGAAGATTGGGCGGAAAAGTGGAGTTGAGGTCGATGATCAGCCATGATCTTATTGACAGGCTATGGGGGGCCGTATGGCCTACTCCTGCTCTTATTTTGTTTGTTTTTATGTTCTAACCCACCTCCTGGGAGCGGGTCGGCTGCCTGCCCATATCTCGTCTCCGTTAAACCCGGAAGTGGGTGGGTTGGGGGTTGGGTTTCAGATTTTAAAAATATTAACTTCTGACCCGACCCCTGCCCCACCCGTTTTTTTGGGGGTGTTAAAATTCAGCCGGTATTTTCCTGCCTTAGTGCAACTTGCAGTGTTATGCCCGCCAATGAAGATGCACTTTATTTCCCGAATTCCCAGAGCTGCTGCTGGATTAGCCGCCTCCAGTGCTGTGTCACTAAGTGTGCGGTGTTGATTCTGCAGGCACTAAAGTTTTCTAACTCGGCCTCCAGCGAGCCTGTGGGAAGCTGATCAATATAAATTGGCACGAGTGATGCGCAGTGGTCACTAGAACACCGGTCAGGTTAAAAGATTAGCAGAGCGGGCAGTGGTGGCTTCGTGCAGAGTTCGAGCAGCCTTGGGGAACAGGATGTGTGTAAAAAATACTACATTCTGCGTTTGCCACTCAAAAGCTCTTCAGTATTTGTGCACGGCCAACGTTCAGAACAATCCTCTTCCAAAGGATAATGTTGTTTACATAGAAGATAGGAGCAGGAGTAGGCCATTTGGCCCCTCGAGCCTGCTCCGCCATTTAATGAGATCATGGCTGATCATCCAAACTCAGTACTCTGTCCCTGCTTTCTCCCCATATCCCTTGATCCCATTAGCCTCAAGAAATATATCTAACTCCTTCTTGAATATATTTAATGAATTGGCCTCAACTGCCTTGTGTGGTAGAGAATTCCACAGGTTCACCACTCTCTGGGTGAAGAAATTCCTCCTCATCTCTGTCTTAAATGGCTTACCCCTTATCCTTAGACTGTGACCCCTGGTTCTGGACTCCCCGACCATCGAGAACATCCTGCATCTAGTCTGTCTAGTCCTGTTAGAATTTTATAAGCTTCAGTGAGATCCCCTCTCATTCTTCTAAACTCCAGCGAGTACAAGCCCAATCGACCCAATCTCTCTTCATACGTCATTCCTGCCATCCCAGGTATTAGTCTGGTGAATCTTCGCTGTCCTCCCTCCATGGCAAGAACATCCTTCCTCAGATAAGGCGACCAAAACTGCACACAATACTCAAGGTGTGGTCTCACCAAAGCCCTGTACAACTGCAGCAAGACATCCTTGCTACTGTACTCAAATCCTCATCCGCAGTAGCCGCTCTCTGGTGAATACAATTTTTTTTTTTTTTTTTTTTTTTTTTATAAAGAGTACATTTAAAATTTAAAACTGCACTGTCAGAAGTGATTGTGCCTGAGCAGACGGCAGAGAGCTGCTCCAGTCTGTGTCGTGATGGCTCCATGACTGATGTTTCAGCACGAGCTGTTCGAGAGACTCAGCTGGAGGGAAGATTTCACCGCAGACTGATGATGCCACCTAAAGTTCGGTTGCTTCTGTTGATGACTTCTTAAAATAATACCAGTGTGTTACAACAACTTGCATATTGATTGCACCTTTAATGTAGTCAACCCTGCAACAAGGATTTCTCTTCCCTCCCTCCAACTCAGGCGGGTTTCACGGCCCCTCTGTTTCCCCCCTCCAATCTCAATCTGTCTCTCTCTACCCCAACCACCCCCCACTTCTTCAAAAGCAAAATACTGCGGATGCTGGAAATCTGAAATAAACAGAAAATGCTGGAAATACTCAGCAGGTCAGGCAGCATCTGTGGAGAGAGAAAAACAGAGTTAACGTTTCGGGTCGATGACCCTTCGTCGTCGGAACTGGAAAAAGTTGGAGATGTAACAGGTTCCAACTTTTTCCAGTTCATGATGAAGGGTCATCGACCTGAAACGTTAACTCTCTTTTTCTCTGTCCACAGATGCCTGACCTGCTGAGTATTTCCAGCATTTTCCTTTTTTATTTCATCCCCCACTTCTTCCCTCCTCGTGCGCTATACACTTTTACGGTTGTGTTTTCTATGGGAAGGGAGCGGCGCAGTGGGATTTGTTTTGAATTGCTTTAGCGAAGAGCCACACAGCCACAATGACCTCCTTCTGTACTGTAGACCTCTATGGTTCTGTGGTTCTAGATGTTCCACCTAAATAAATACTCTCTGCCTACTTCACAATAGGAGGGCTTATCTCACTCTCTCTTGCACCCCTGGGCTCAACTTGGTAACATAGTAACATTAGGAACAGCAGGAGGTCATTCAGCCACTCGTGCTGGCTCCGTCGTTCAATGAGATCATGGCTGATCTGCATCTTAAATCCATTTTCCCGCCTTTGCTCCACATCTCTTGATATCCTTACCCAACAAAAATCTATTGATCTCAAGTCGTGAAAGCTCCAATTGTCCCCCAGCTTCCACAGCCTTTTGCCGGGGGGGGGGCGGGGGCGGAAAGAGAAAGAAAGAGAGTTCCAGATTGCTACTACCCTTTGTGTGAAAAAGTGTGACTTGAGAAAACTACTAGGCACTTGGTCAGAGTATCAAATAGGGCTTTAATCAACTGTTTCACAACATGGAGGTCTAGTTGTTCTTCACTAGTTCCTGTTTACAAAATGTCCTGAGCAAGCTGGGCCCGTGCCCGAGTATTTATACTCTCCCTGGACAGCGCCACCAGCAGGCCGCCCAGTATTATTTCATAAGTCATTTCTACATGAATGGCAAGATTCATGTCAAAGTGCTTCCTGATTTGACTCCTGAATGGTCTGGCTCCAATATCTGGTATCTGTTCATCTCTTCTCATGCGCTCTCACAATTACGCTCTCTTTCCTGACCCTCCCCAAACAGGCAGGAAAGGCTATTATAAGAATATAATGGAACCAACATTTTTAAATTTTCTAATCAGCACTTCTTTCTTATTTCTATTCTGTAGCTCCACTTGCTCCAAGCTTCCACATTTCTACAGCTGTTTTTGTTCCAAACCGCAGTGTGTCATTGAGAAATGAGACTGTTTTATATACCTCAAGGCAGGTCGCTTGACGAACAGAGCATCCACTCACTGCGCTGTGATTAAAACCAGAGCCGTAAGACTTCTGTGGCACTGCTGTAAGCCTCTGCTTGCTCCATAAAAATTGAACATAATGATCCTTCCCCCAACCCGCCCCCACCCCACCACCCAGTTTATAGGTCATTTAGAAATGAGAAAAAGGCAAGTACAGCAAATGTTTCTCTCTCAGCAGAAAATCATGGACTGAAAACGTGTTTGTGTGCGTGCGCCTGCGAATCTATGTATGTATGGACCATGCTCGATCAGCTCCGATGGACGGGCCACATCGTCCGCATGCCCGATACGAGACAGCCAAAACAAGCGCTCTACTTGGAGCTCCGACACGGCAAGAGAGCCCCAGGTGGGCAGAGGAAACACTTCAAGGACACCTTCAAAGTCTCCTTGAAAAAGTGCAACATCCCCCACCGACACCTGGGAATCCCTGGCCCAAGACCGCTCAAAGTGGAGGAGAAGCATCCGGGAAGGCGCCGGACACCTCGAGTCTCTTCGCCGGGAGCAAGCGGAAGCCAAGCGCAGGCAGTGCACGTCAACCCAAGCACCCCACCCACCCGCCCCTTCAACCACCGTCTGCCCCACCTGTGACAGGGACTGTAGGTCCCGCATTGGACTCATCAGTCACCTGAGAACTCATTTTTAATGTGGAAGCAAGTCATCCTCAGATCCGAGGGATTGCCCAAGAAGAAGAATCTATGTATGTGTACGTTTGCCCTTTCTGTGTGCGTGTGTGTCTGTCTATGTGAGTGCCTATGTACAAATCTATGTTTGCTGTACATGAGTGTTTGTATGTTTGAACATGCGTGCATCAATGTTTCCTCTCGTTTTATCTTGGGCCGTGCGATTTTTTTTCCCCTTTAACCGCCGGTGGCCGCACAGCTTAAAGAGAATATTGTTGTGTATATGTGAGTGTGTCTGTGCCTGAATGTACGCAGACATAATATTTGTGTATGTACGCATAAGTTGTGCTGTGCTGGTCAGGTAAAGCGTCTCACAAAACCACTTAATGAGGTTAGTAAGCAGAAATATTGCAATTCGTTCTCATCCCATTCGCAAATTGCATTCACCATTTGAAAAGCAAAATCTTCCAACTTTAACATTTCAAAAATGCTGAAGTACAGAAACTGTGTCTCAGGATTTAGTGACGCCCCCTGGTGGCATTTGTAACAAAGGTTTCTGCTCGTGGTTTTGCATGGGACCTGAGCAAGTCAGCAAACACCCCAGGAAGAGGACGCTGCCACTTTATTATATTTTCAGGCATAATTCATTTCTGTTAGAAAACTGTTGCAGCCGCGTTTGTTGCCCAGTGAGATCGGCGCTAGCACCGCCAGTTCCTGACACGCGTCATGGCGCAGTCAGCTGCCACCAGCAGGTGGACCAGCCGGATTGGCTCAGGTCAGGTGTCAAGTTGAACCAAAAAAAAAACAGGTCCGCAGCCTTTGTCATTCCCAATAAATTGTAGCCAACGACTGCGTTAGGAGTTCACCGGCCCTTGGGCCCGGAGCTCACTGGCCCTGGCATGGAGCTCGCTGCACTAGCAGGAAGCTCACTAACACGGAGCTCACAGCATAAAACCAACTTTTCTGCTGTAGCAACAAGACTGAAAAAAAAAGGAAACGTCAGTTGTTAACTGCTCTCCCTATTGTGAAACTGCGCCACACAGATCAGGAAAGTTGAAGGTTTGGTCCCTGGTCAGTTAGCTGATCCTAACTGGAATGGAGCTACAGTTGGTCTAGGCTATGTTGGTGTTTGTGTGTTTGTGTGTGTGTGTTTGGATATCAAGCGAGTGCATGACTGGACTGAGCTGCTCACCATAGTCAAATAGCCTGCTGACTCTCACTGTCTCACCTCACAGCCACTGGGGTGAGGTAAATAAAGCGTGCCCAGTGCCCATGGAACTAACATGATTCTACACCATCGCAAGGGGGTGTGGAGAATACAAGTACAAAAATGAACACATGCGTACACTCCACAGAAGTTTGAAGCAGAGTCTGCTCCACTGACGTGCACAACTGATGCACACAACAGCATTTAGTATTTTCTTTCGAGACGGGGGCCTGGAGTTTCCGCTCGGTTGTCCTGGTTCTTTTCGGCATAATTCGGCCGAAATCGGCGTAACCGCCGCTAAAGAGCGCAGAATTTTAAGCCCAAATTGCGTTCGGTGCAACTTGAGTTTCCGCAATCTTTTGCGCCAGTTTGCAAAAACATCGTGCTAGCAGCAAGCCCCGCCCACAAATCTAGCCATGCCCCCGGGGTGAATTAATCGCCTTTGGGAGTTTCCGCTAATTGCGCTGGTTTGTGGAGCCTTCGAGGAGGCTCCAAAAATTAAGTGATTAAGTGGGATTTTTGGGCGCGAGGACACAAATAGGAATGTTTTAAAACGTTTTGAATGCAACTTTATTTTATAATTTACTAAGAAACTGATTACTGTACCCCAATGTAACTAATAAATAGTTTGGTACATTTTTTAAAAGTATCTTTCAGTCATTTAAAATCAGGTTACTCACAGGTGGGTGGATTGACACTCTGGTTTAAATTGCTTATTTATTTTTTGATAAGCCCATTTTCAGCTGTATTAATCAAACTTCACCAAATGACCACTCTTAAATATAAAATCGAGGAATATTTTTTAAAGCAAAACTGAAAAAAAAAATGACATTTTAAAACGCTGCCCGATTGCGCTGGTTCGAGGCAGATTTTGTGCGCGGCGATATGCGAATGAGTTCGAGGGGGAACTCCGGAGAAGAAACACTTTTCAAAACGGGCCCAATTTCGGCCGCAATTTGTGCCCGTTTCGCCAATTGCGACCAAATCGGAACCTCTACCCAACTTTATTCATGTGTATAGACGTCTGTTCTGTAAAGCAAGCAGCGCTAAAGGCATGTTTAATTTACAGCTATCACTCCCATTCACACACCCAAATGCTAATCTGTAAATAATTATTCAACAGTGTTCCAAAATCTAGCCAAGATAAACATCACGCTTCAAGGCCATTAAGCAGTTCAGGCTGTCACTATTATAAGTATAAACAACATTCTTCCGACTGCGTGACTTTTTGTCCCATTGCATACTTCATCACCGCACTCTGCATTTCACGACGAGGAGACATCTCTTCTAGAGACATGCAGAGAGAACCTTTTAGTTAAATATAAGACTGACCCGAGTTCATGTGATCAAGCCTAGTCTTCCTGATTGTTTTGAGACTGGCTGCAGCCCATATGGGCCCAGAAATTCGGGTCGGAGGTTTCCCGCGGGTGCACGCCCCCAACCTGCACTTACCTAGCGCGCCGGCCGTTGTGCTGTGGGCCCACGTGGGATTCCGATCTTGGGCCTGCTCCAACTGCCAGCGCACTGTGCTTGCGTGTCCCAGGGGCGCAGTTAGTTCGAAGCGTCCCCTGGGATCACGTGGGCCATGGAGAGCCAATGGTAGCAGGGAATCTGTATTCATAGATTTGACAGGAAGACCTGTCAAATCTATGAATACAATTCAGCCCCAAAACATAACTAAAACTTCAAATAATCACATTTTTAAAATAACTATAAATTACATAAAATAACTATTTTAAACAATAATTTAAATTTTTGAAAAAATTAATTACAGTTTCTAACGGGGCTAAAAATAAACTTACCTTTCTTTAAAGTATTTAAAAATAATAAACCTGTGGAAAAAATGTTTTAATTTTACTTAATTCACCACTTACCTTGTTAAAAGCAGGCCTTGTGACTGCTTTTTGTAAGTGTAGCTGCTGGAGACTTACCCTCCCGGAGAAACCTGCAAAAAAAACACAAGTTCCAGGCGTACGCGCTGCCTCTCCGGCACACGCGTTCGACCTGTGAACCCCTTCCTTTAAGGGAACGGAAGTTCCGGTTTCCTGCGCATGCGCAGTGCATGCACGAAACAGGCACTTTCGTTGGGCCTACGCGCGAGTACCCAGCGCGTACTCACCCGTGGGAACCCGAAGTTCTGGCCCCATGTGTTGGAACCCACACCACTTGCAATTCAGTCGTCAGACTGTAACATTAAAATATAACGAGGCTGATGTAGACAACTTTGTTACGCCAATGGATCAACAAGTTTATGCAGTGAGTCACTGACCCATACAATAACAACTTGCATTTATATAGCGCTTTTAACGTAGTGAAACATCCCAAGGCGCTTCACAGGAGTGTTATCAAACAACATTTGACACATAAGGAGATACTAGAACAGGTTCCCTCCAAGTCACACACCATCCTGACTTAGAAGTATATCGGCTGATCCTTCATTGTCACTGGGTCAAAATCCTGGAATTCCCTCCCTACCAGCACTGTGGGAGTACCTTCACCACGCGGACTGCAGTGGTTCAAGGTGGCTCACCACCACCTTCTCAAGGGCAATTAGGGATGGGCAATAAATGCTGGCCTTGCCAGCGACGCCCAGATCCCATGAACGAATAAAAAGTGACCAAAAGCTTGGTCGAAGAGGTAGATTTAAGGAGCATCTTAAAGGAGGAGCGAGAGGCAGACAGGTTTACGGAGGGAATTCCAGTGCTTAGACAGCTGAAGGCACGGCCGTCAATGCTGGCATAGTCTATATACTCATTATCAAAGCTCACGTGTAAATAATGGGCATTTGGCTAGATACAAAGGTGGTGATTGGCATCCAGGGACCTGTGTCCTTGGAAGAAGCTAAAGCCTTCAGGAGAGGGAAAGGGGAGAAAATTGTTATTGAATACTAACTACTGAACAGCAATTATTCAACAGCATTTAATCAGAAGCCAAACAAAACAACCATTTATTTGGGTGTTGATTGAGGGCCTGATAAATTAGTCTAAGCTCTTTGTTGTATTAGTCAACTATTTAACAAGGCCAATGCAACAATTGCCCCTTTAAGACATATGGGAGGAAAAATTCAGTTATTTGCGCCTCCCGTTAGCGCCTTGAGGGGGACAAGTGGGGCGCAAAGCAACTAGAGGCCGGGCGCGGCGATGTTTGCGCCGCTCGCGAAATTAACTAGACATTTTGGGGCGGTGCTAAACACTACCGCCACGATCTCCTGCGCCGGCAGATTGTGACGTCATTCGATTGCGCAACGCCCCGTTAGCACCCCGGACCGGATATTGAGTGGCGCCCCCTGCCTTACCGCCTGCCGCTAGCAACGACAGGTTGAGGGGAGCATTATGCTGTCAGAAAGGGACTAGGGGAGCGCTATTTAAAGGCGACCGCTTCCTGCCTTTTTTTGTCAGTGACATTTTTGCACCACGCATTCTGAGAGAGAGAGAGAGAGAGAGAGATTCAACGCTGTGTGAAGGAGTTTTGAGTACTGAGCAGCACTTTGCAGGTTTATTTTGATTTGCCCTTCCTTGCTTCGCCAGCACTCTGAGGTAGCGCCTCGCTCCTCGGCCTTTGCGCCTTAAGACAGGTGTGAAGCGCCTGCTTCAGCGCTCCAATCACCTCCAGGGGCGATAAAAGCCGAGTTTGCTGTCGGAGGCGATAATTAGCGCCAGGCGCTAAACTTTGCGCACCGCCAATAATGGCACCCCAAACGGGGCGATACCGAATTTTTCCTCCATGGGGTTCCACACACCCTACATTTGCTGAACGTATTTCATAAGGGAAGGGGAACAAAGTAATGGTTTAAATGTTCCCACTGCCCAGCAGGGGGACTGTTTTGAAGGCCAGCAATGTACCATTGCTATTCACATTGTTAATGAAGTTTGATTAAATATTCAGGGTAATATTGGCCATTTTTCTCTTTTACCATTTCCTCCTTTCCTGACCAGGTGGTACGGATTGTCACTGGGCTATGATTTCACAGGTGCCTTTAGCCTTCTGGTACCTCACTCAAATGGCCTAGGCAATGTCTTCAGGCTGTTCAACCACGGTTTGGGGGGTGGGGGGTGGGAGTGACCGGGCATGGTCCTTACCTGAGGACTGAACATATACATTTTCCTGCAGTCAGGAGCAAGAGCTGGAGCCTTGGCTGTTTCTCTCCCTCCCCACAGATGTGCCCCCAACTATCGCTCCGACTGCAAACTGCTAGCTCAGCACAGACTGAAAAAAAATCACACCTTCGGACTTTGTTGTCTGCACGAGTTCATAAATTACGCTCGATCTAATTCCTTTTAGAATTGTTTAATGTGCGCCCATGTTTCCAAGGAAACAGCTGCAAACAGCATCCCAATAAAAAAAGGTTCAGTAATGATGCGGGTTATCCGGCAGTGTGAATATAATCCTGCTTCGAGGTGGCTGGAGAGAACAACTGACAGTTGCCTTCTACCTTAGCAGCCAGTGGCAGCACAAAGACAGAAGTAACTCCCACATAAAAATTAAAACCACGCACACATCGCAAAATACAAAACAGATTACTTGGAGAGGGTTCTACAGCATTAAAGTAATCAAAGCCTTCAGATGACGGCAATAACTTGCTCAAGCTCGTTATATGAACCCTTTGATTAGATTACTACCATGACATCACTTCCAGATACCTGTTATCTTCTTATTCAACCACTTTCGATGCCAGTTTACTAGGGGTAGGGAGGTACAATTTCACAAAACAACTGTCCCATGAAACTTTTAAGTGCAAAAGAAACAATTCATGGTTGATTTCTGCTCCAGAGTTGAAAAGTTGTGCTTGAGAACAGAGAGACAGAACCCTACTCAGCAAGAGCATTTGGAGACAACTGTAGGGGTCGAAGTTTCCCTTCCGAACTGTGAGGCTGGAAAAATCTTGCGGGGCTGATGTTTTAACAACTCTGTCCTTGCTGGACCCTGTCCCATCCAAAAGCAATGGTTTCAGCATTTCAAACCGACTTGAGGCGAGGGACAAAATGTGTCCTCTCTCACCAGCAGATTGTCCGAAGCAAAGTGCTCGAACGAAACGGGAAAAAAAATAAAATGGACATTCGGAAAAGTAAAAAGGCAAAAAAAAAATTCTGTACGCACATCACGAAAAAAAGTTAACCATTCGAGGGGCGGGACTGGTATCATTGCTTCCACCCACCCCCCCACTTCCATTCTCCCCGCCACCCCCCCACCAAAAGAGAGAAATTATTTTCTTTCTTGTCAAACTATGCGACAGACTTAAGTTTTCACTGCATCTCTTTTGCTGCCACCACTTTTAGCACGCTTTCGAAGAACCTGATTTCAAGAAAGATAAAATGGTTGCACTTATGGTCCAGTCCGTGAGGCTGGCCTCAGAGTGCTTAGTGCGCCCGTGGTATATTTCTCTGCGCCCGACTTTTAAGCAGCCTTTATCTCGTTTATTTGAAAATGGGTGAACACTCGCCCAAACACAGCGCAAAGAAGAATTCAGTACAAGCGTGTTAAGCTTTGGTACACAAACGTCACCAATGCGACAAAGCTGCCCAAGAAGACATCTTAGGGGTCATTTCCGCGCTTCCATCATTAAAGTGACACCCCCCCCCTTTTACATAGAAACATAGAAGATAGGAGTAGGCCATTCGGCCCCTCGAGCCTGCTCCGCCATTCAATGGCTGATCATCCAAATTCAGGACCCTGTCCCTGCTTTCTCCCCATATCCCTTGATCCCTTTAGCCTTAAGAAATATATCTAACTCCTTCTTGAATATATTTAATGAATTGGCCTCAACTGCCTTCTGTGGTAGAGAATTCCACAGGTTCACCACTCTCTGGGTGAAGAAATTCCTCCTCATCTCTGTCCTAAATGGCTTACCCCTTATCCTTAGACTGTGACCCCCTTCGGCAAGTAATTCAGTCATTAACAAGTTTCGAAATTCATTCCCCCCCCCCCAAACTTTAGACAGCGGAAAGACCAAATGTTACCTTGTGAGTTGGTCGATAGAGTGGCATTTGGGTTTGGGAAGACGATGCACAAGTCATTGTCGAGCGGAAACTTGTCGCACCTTAACATGTCCGGCCAGGGGAAGCCAAAGAACTCCATGACAGGTGTGCAGGCGTCCCGGACTGCCAGGCAGAGTGAGCGGCATGGGTAGATGGGTCTGTCCAGGCAGATGGGCGCGTACAGCGAGCACAGGAACAGCTGTGTGTTGGGGTGGCAGTTCTTGTTCAGCAGCGGCACCCAGCTGCTGGCCTGTTGCTGGACCTCCTCCATGGTCTCGTGGTCCAGCAGGTTGGGCAAGCTCATCTTGTGATAACCTACATTGTTGCAGAGTCTCAGGGCAAAAGGAATATCCACGCAGTGCGGTGGCTTGATGTAGAAGCGGCTGTCTGCCTGCCAACTGGATTCCTCCTCTTCCATCGCCGCACAGCAGGCAAAGAGTCCTATGCTCAGTGTGAGAAACACAGTGTAAAAGTTCCAGCAAGTCTTGCTTGAAATACCTCTCTCTCCCATTTTCCTTTCGTTTCTTTGTTGTTGCAAAGTCCTGTACTTGGGTGTCAAGGTTACTTTTCCCTGCTTTGCCCCACTACTGGACTTTAATCTTCAATCTGTGAGAAACAGCCTTAACAGAAAGCAGCAGTGATTGTTTGGTTTTGATATGTCCTCTGCTTTAGAAACAGGAGAGCCTCGAAGATATCAGTACCTGTCTCTGTTTTTTCATTATCCAGGCTAGCCAGGCTCGCGCTCTCTTTTATAATTCACCTTTCAGTCTTCGGTGCACATAATGTGTATAAGGAGTGCTGATTTATGAAGCTTACTCCACTGATGTCAGCATCTAGTTTCTAACCCCAGCTCGCAGTGCTTGGAATGTGCAGCTTTCTGTCTTCATCACAGCCTATGAGTCTCGCAGACCAACCAATCAGCCTGTGGCCGTCCCCTATTACACTCCTCTGGAAGTGTCAATTACAGCCTTTATTTACCAATCAGCTTTTTGTAGGTTAAGTGACAGGCAACCCCCCCCCCTACACTCCACCACCCCCCCACCCCCCACCACCCCAGCTCCAAGCCTTCATTTCTTCCTTCAAAAAAAAGATAATATTGGCAACTGCGGTGAAATATTTAAATGAAAAATAGGATTCTTTTTGTTTTGTTTTTGTGAATCTTTTGAGTCCCGCTAGTTGCCAGACACGTTTTAACAAACGATTCAGAAATGTGTCGCGTCGTTTCAGTAAGTTTGGTTTAACTTGTCTAAAGCCCTGGCATGTGTTTTCCCAGTGACCTACTTGTCAGCTTTAGGTCAATTTCATAAATTCAACAAAGGCAAGACAGCCCACCCCAGCACTCTCGGGTCTAATTTGAGCTCCTTTCACACAGTAATTGTTTTGCTCACCCCTCTCGGAGGGAGAAGAGGACGTAGTCTGCAATCATACTGCTGATAGAACCTCAGCAAAACTTTTCAAAGTACACACACACACACATTACTATTGAGGCTGATTTATTCCATTTTAAAAAAACAGTTCCTTTGTTTCAACTTCCCCAACTTGCTTGGCAGAAGTTGCACTTCAAGTCTTTGTCAGTTGTCTGACCAACCCCTTGGGACAAAGCTGCCGTCTTGCCCCTGGGTTTTGCTAATAAAATTGTGCTCATCGAGCTTTACAAGTAAGAAATGCCTGTGCTCAGTGTTGTGAGTGAAACGCCATTTACCTTGGCCAGATCTTAATTGGTTGCAAGAATGGTCACATTCAGGGCCCTTTTCTTCAAATCAAACCGCTGCCAGGATTCTGATGAATGTCAAGATTCTTCACCTTTGTGCGTTTCGCCCTTTTCTGTGCGTGTGTGAACGCTTTAGATTTTAGTGGCGAGAGGATGATTTGCTTTGGGGGAGCTGGATGAGTGGCTGATTCTCGGAGTGCAGGGAATTTCATTTTGCATAAGGGATAGGAGCAGGAGTCGGCCATTCGGCCCCTCGAGCCTGCTCCGCCATTCAGTAAGATCATGGCTGATCTTCTACCTCAACCCCACCTTCCCGCCCGATCCCCATAACTTGATTCCTTTAGTATCCAAAAATCTACCGGTCTTTGTCTTGAACATACTCAATGACTGAGCTCTCTGGTGTAGAGAATTGAAAAAGATTCACAACCCTTTGAGTGAAGAGATTTCTCCTCATCTCAGTCCTAAATGGCCGACCCCTTATCCTGAGACTGCGACCCCTGGTTCTAGACTCCCCAGCATGGGGAAACATCCGCCCAGCAACACTGTCATTAAAACAGTTTACCTTCAGCAGTCGTACCATAGCAACTGAGCCCCTGCTAACTCAGGTTATCAAACTGGCCTGGTCTCCACCCAATCAGGATTCACTGATTAAACAGACATTATAAATACAATTACACATAAATCCAACTCCCTCGCTGGTCCAGTATCTTAAATACTAAGTCGTAGCCCTAAGTTAAATAGTTTGGAAAGTTGGCGGTCTTGATTCCTGGCCTTTCCTGAACCGGTCGATCCCAGCTGAGGCAGTAGGGGGCAGCACAATTGGGCCACTTCAACCCACAGCTAGGAGGAGGAACATCAGACCTGACTGGCTACTGGTGACCTGCACTGGATGGTACACGTGTGGATATCACTGTGAGGTTTGTCCATTGTTGAATAGGCTGCTGACACTTACTGTCTAGGTTCACACTGTAGAATGGCCATTTGTAAATTCATTCCCGGGATGTGGGCGTTGCTGGCAAGGCCAGCATTTATTGCCCATCCCGAGTTCTCCCTTGAGACGGTGGTGGTGAGCCGCCTTCTTGGACCGCTGCAGTCCGTGTGGTGAAGGTGCTCCCACAATACTGTTAGGTGGGGAGTTCCAGGATTTTGACCCAGTGACAATGAAGGAACAACGATTTCTGTCCATTTGGATGAGTTCCCCAATTTCAGCCCAGCACTTACAAGGGCCTGAGATCAGGGCAGATGAAAAGTCAAGGAAGAGAAAAAGCCATTTGGCCCATTATAGCTTATTCGGGTTGTATCAGTCCGATAGAACCTCAATGAGCTTTGTTGGGCCAAATATTAATTCAAACATTATATTTTTGTCTCTTCTGTCCGTCAGATCATTTTAATGTTTAAACATTTATCGTTCTTGGAGTACAGAAGTTATTCCGAATATATCTGTTTTAAATTTGCTTTTTGGACAGGTTGGGTGATTGGGCAGATGCATGGCAGATGCAGTATAATGTGGATAAATGCGAGGTTATCCACTTTGGTGGCAAAAACAGGAAGGCAGATTATTATCTGAACGGCAATAGATTGGGAGAAGGGGAAGTGCAACGAGACCTTGGTGTCCTTGTGCACCAGTCGCTGAAGGTAAGCATGCAGGTGCAGCAGGCGGTTAAGAAGGCAAATGGTATGTTGGCGTTCGTATCGAGAGGGTTCAAGTACAGGAACAAGGATGTCTTGCTGCAGTTGTGCAGGGCCTTGGTGAGACCACACCTTGAGTATTGTGTGCAATTTTGGTCGCCTTATCTGAGGATGGATGTTCTTGCCATGGAGGGAGTGCAGCGAAGATTCACCAGACTGATACCTGGGATGGCAGGAATGACGTATGAGGAGAGATTGGGTCGATTGGGCTTATACTCGCTGGAGTTTAGAAGAATGAGAGGGGATCTCATTCAAACTTATAAAATTCTAACAGGACAAGACAGACTAGATGCAGGAAGGATGTTCCCGATGGCCGGGGAGTCCAGAACCAGGGGTCACAGTCTAAGGATAAGGGGTAAGCCATTTAGGACAGAGATGAGGAGGAATTTCTTCACCTATTGAGCGGTGAACCTGTGGAATTCTCTACCACAGAAGGCAGTTGTGGCCAATTCATTAAATATATTCAAGAAGGAGTTAGATATATTTCTTAGGGCTAAAGAGATCAAGGGATATGGGGAGAAGGCAGGAACAGGGAACTGAACTTGGATGATCAGCCATGATCTCATTGAATGGCAGAGCAGGTTCGAGGGACCGAATGGCCTACTCCTGCTCCTATCTTCTATGTTTCTATGTTTCTATGCTTTACACTATTTTAAATTTAAGCCCTTTGGTTCTACTTCCTTGCTTACTTTGAAATGGATATTCAGATTTATCTCACCTGTCTCATTTAATATTTAATGTACCTTGATGATCTGTTTCTCTTGTTCATAAAATTCTTATCTATTACATTCCTTTTGCCGTTTGGATGTAAATCACTCCTGGTGTTAAATGCGGGCTCTTTCTTGTTAAAAGTCCACACAGTTCTTGGTTGATGGATACAGGCTCTGGACGTTTGTGCTTCAGGTCAACCCTTGCAGCTCTGACAGACATTTACCCTGTTAGGTCACAGCAGGCGAGGGCCAAAATATTTTTCCTCTGCAAAATCTACAGCGACTGCACAGAGCTGAGATAAAGAAAAGGCAGAGCGATACATCCAAACCCTCCCCCCCTCCGATGTGAGCAAAACTTCAAGGTGACCGCCTTGAAGTTTTCAAGATTATACGGGAATAGTCTTTCAGCAACGAAAAAAATAGCCAAAATTGATGCCAAATTGTTTACTATGGCGAAGTGTTCAAATAGCAGGAAACACACGTTAAAAAGTAAGTGCGGAGGAAGACGGGAAGTCAGGCCTTGCTTTTACACCCAAAGGGCAGGAGAGTTGTCAAATAACTTAGTGAGGCCATTGGAGTGGACAGTGTGAATGAGTTCAAGAAACAATCAGATGCTTTTCTGGAGAGAGAAAGGATTGAGGACATGCTGAGGTGCTGACAAAGATCCCTATGCCTTTGTGCTGGTGCTGCCTTTCACTGTTACATCAGTTGGAGCACCTTGCTGGATCAAGCTCCAATATGAACCCTGTTTACATATAGCACATACTTCCTTTCAGCGTTACATTTACATGACTCACTTTAGCCATCAGACTTCAGATGCCACACACCTCTGATTCCGGTGAGCTACTCCACAGGCGATCAGCTGCTACATTCTCTGACGGAGTATAGGTAAGTGCCTCCCAAAACAAGCGCTCTACTCGGAGCTCCGGCATGGCAAGAGAGCCCCAGGTGGGCAGAGGAAATGCTTCAAGGACACCCTCAAAGCCTCCTTGAAAAAGTGTAACATCCCCAGCGACACCTGGGAATCCCTGGCCCAAGACTGCACAAAGTGGAGGAGAAGCATCCGGGAAGGTGCCAAACACCTCGGGCTATATTTTCATTCAGGGGACGTGATGGAGGCGGGACTACAAGTTTCGGGGTTGTTGTCCCGCCTCCATCGAGATGTGGCCAATCCACGTGATTTTAACTTGATTGACCTTGTTGAGCCCACCCAACGGGCTCAGCAGGCCAATTAAGGGCCACCTGGCAAGAGGTGACGTAACAGACTGAAATTTCATCTGTCAAGAGGTTTTGACAGATTAAATATCAGTGTTTGAAAGCTCTTTGAAGCTGTCAGACACTGACAGTTTTACTTCTAACATGAGTCCTTCTCCACAGACTCAGTTAGAAATCTCTCCTGCCATTCTGCTTTCTGTGCCGGTGAGATGAGGAACTCCTGAGACCTAAAGGAAGGAAGGCTGTAAAGGTAAGAAAAGGTAATTTAAACTTCTTTACACACTTTAGACACACCAAACACACTTACCTTTGCACTCATGCACACATCACTCACCTGAACACTGACATCTCGACCCCTCCAAGTCCTTCAACCCGACGGTCCGCCTCCTCTAACTTGGCGTGGTTTGGAGCCGTCGGGGATCCCACACTTCAACCTTAAAAATAGGGATTAGGCTAAAAACTGCCTGTTAACTACCTGTTAACAGGCAGTTAACTGGCACTAATCCCCTTCCCGCCTCGGGGAGGTGAGTTCCAGTGCGGGGTGGGTACCCGCCTCCTTTGAAACTGGCATGGAGGCGGGTTGGGGGCGGGATGGTGTCAGGAACCCCGATTTTGGGATTTTAACTCTCCCCACGCCTCCAATTCCTCCTCCACGGCCCAATGAAAATCCTGCCCCTCGAGTCTCTTTACCGGGAGCAAGCGGAAGCCAAGCGCAGGCAGCGCAAGGAGCGCAATTCAACCCAAGCACCCCACCCACCCGCCCCTTCAACCACCGTCTGCCCCACCTGTGACAGAGACTGTAGGTCCCGCATTGGACTCATCAGTCACCTGGGAACTCATTTTTAATGTGGAAACATAGAAACATAGAAGATCCGAGGGACTGCCTAAGAAGATAGGTAAGTGTAACATTAGGAGACACAAAGAAGTGGCAAGCAGTCTCTTCTGGTAAAAATGCTTACAAGTTGAAGCATAGTTGCATATTTTGCTCTATCTGTACAGTAAAGCAGTTGCAATCATCTGGTTTTGCTCGAAAAATCTCTATCCAGATACAGTGACTTGAGCACCTGTAGTGGTTGAAATGAGGACTGCAACTTGGCAACCCAATGATATTGGCCCAGTAATTCGGGTCCCAACACGTGAGTAAGCACCGTGTACTCACGTGTGGGCCCGATGGAAGTGCCGGTTTTCAGCATGCACAGCGCATGCGCGGAAAACCGGCATTTCCTTTCCTCTGAACCAAGGGGTTCAGAGGTCAAACGCGTGCGCGCAGGAGTCTGCGTGTGCGCACTGAAATTCCTTTTTTTTTTAACAGGGTTGCCCGTGCGATAAGGCCTCCAGTTTTTACGCGAGAAAAAAGCAGACGTAAGTACTTAGTTTTAAAAGGTAAGTGGTCTATCAATTAAAGTTAGAACATTTTTTCCACAGGTTTATTATTTTTAAAGACTTTACAGTAAGGTAAGTGTATTTTTAGACCTGATTTGTTAAAAAATTATTTTTTTCAAAATTTTGAATAATTGTTTAAATTAGTTTTTTTACAGATATTAATAGTTCATTTAATTAGTGGGATTTTTAAAAACTTTTATTTGAAGTTTAAGTACTGTTTTGGGCGCCCGGAGTTTTCATGAGTTTGACAGTTCTTACTATCAAACTCATGAATAAACTTTTGCAACCTCCGATTGGTTGCCCAGTGCTCACGTGATCCCAGCCGGCTCATCGAACTAACTACGCCACTGGATCACGCAAGCACAGCGCGCCGGGAGCTGAACCGGGCCACTGACAGGAAATCCACGCAGGCCCAGGCTTCAACTGTCGGCACGCTAGGTAAATGTAGGTCGGGGGCTTGCACCCGCAGGAAGCCCCCGACACGAATTTCTGGGCCATTTAATCCAAAACTCTGCTGCCCGTTTCCTAATTCGCACCAAGTCCCGTTCCCCCATCACCCCCTGTGCTCGCTTACCTACATTGCCTCCCGGTCTGGCAATGCCTCAGTTTTAAAATTCTTCTCCTTGTTTTTCAAAACCCTCCATGGCCTCACCCCTCCCTATCTCTGTAATCTCCTGCAGCCCTATAAAGCTCCAAGATCTCTGCGCTCCTCCAATTCTGGCCTCTTGCGCAACCCCGATTTTAATCGCTGCACTACTGGCGGCCGTGCCTTCAGCTGCCCAGGCCTTAAGCTCTGGGATTCCCTCCCTAAACCTCTTTGTCGCTCTACCTCTCCCTCCTCCTGAGATGCTCCTTAAACCCTACCTCTTTGAATAAGCTTTTGGTCACCTGTCCTATTATCTCCTTATGTGGCTCAGTGTCAAATTTTGTTTGATAACGCACATATCAAGCACCTTGGGACGTTTTACTATGTTAAAAGTGCTATATAATTGCAAGTTGTTGTTGTTGTATATGTTATCCTGGATCCTGAGTGCTATTTGGTCATGTGTGCTGAGCCTGATTCTGTTTGAGCCTGACATCTGCATATAGGCATTCCCAACAGGGAATTGTAAATGGAAAGCCTGGCTGATACGTAGGAATATTGGCGCAGGAGTAGGCCATTCAGCCCCTCGAACCTGTTCCGCCATTCAATGAGATCATGGCTGATCAGTATCCTAAATCCATCCACCTGCCTTGGCTCCATGGGGGAAAAATTCAGTTGGTTGCGCCAGCCGTTAGCGCCTTAAGAGGGCGCTAAGTGGGGCGCAAACCAACTAGCGCCCAGGCGCGGCACTACCCACGCCTCCCGCCAAATTCAGTGGGAGGTGAGTGGTGGTGCTAACCGGTAGCGCTGCACCGCTGGCGATGATGTCATTGGTGTGCGCAGCGCCCCGCTCACGCCCCGGCCACGATCTTTGGGAGCACCCCCTGATTTACCGCCGGACGTTATGTCCGACAGGGTCAGGGTGGCGTACCTGTGGCCGGGGAGGCGCAATTTAAAGTCGAGGTGTGGGGCGGTCATTTTTGTTGCTGGCCGCCTGCCAGCACCTGCCTGCGCTCCCGTCCCCTGCCTCCTGAACCCCCCCCCCAACCCCCGCGGAGTGCCGGCTGCACTCCAAGAGCCCGGCACTTCTCTTGGGTGCCGGGCTCTTTTGCCTGCACTTCCGATCCCCGGGGGCCCAGCTGGGCCCCAGGTCGCGCTGCACAAGGCCCCTCCCCTTTAAGAAGGGGAGGAAGGCCTGCAACACAGCAGCGCGACATGCCGCAGCGTGTGGCGCTGCAGCACATAGCGCCACAATATTCACTCGCAGCGCCCCAAGAGGGATGCGGGGCGCTTCCAGTAACGCCCCACTTCCCTCTTGGGGTGCAACCACTCAATTTCCGGCGCAGTGGCGCTACTTTTAGCGCCCCGGTGAAGTTAGCACCTCAATTGGGGCACTACTCAATTTTTAGCCCCATATCTCTTAACACCCTTGGTTAGCAAAAATCTATCTATTTCATTATTAAATAGACATTCTTATTATGAACACAGCTAGCTTTTGCTAGACACTTTTATTGAGCACATGTGGACTAGGTACAGTATCTGTAGAGGCATCCATCTTGACTGCTGCCTTGTGGGTAGCCTAGTGCCTCATGGGTAATGTAGTCTTAATATACATACAGCTGGGTAGTGTAGTCTTATATATATATACAGCTCTACACAGCTCTTTGGCTCCACCTAGTGTCCACTATAGAATTACATGTTATTGATCATTACATCCCCCTTTCTTTGAGGTTTAACAAAATCAATATCAATCAACTTTCAAGAAAACAATAAGGATAATATCAGTAACACTTTTGTTAGTGCTCTATAAACATAAACATTTTCAAAACAGACAACACATTTCAAAGTTTTACATTGTACTCAAAGATTAAGTCTATCAGGCTTTTTTACTTCACGTGTGGATCTTCTCAACACGGGTAAGTCTGATGTGTCTTCATGAGATTGTTCTGGTGGTGAATGACAAGATGCAGTTGTGGCATTGTCATCAATCTGGTCTTGAATAGTCTCTTGTGTTTTTAGGAGGGAACGGCGGTTCCTCCTGAGAATCTGTCCTTCCTCAGTTCTAACAGTGTATGACCTTGGTCCTACTTCCTCAAGAACAGTAGCTTTCCTGTTCCATGCATCTGGATCCTCAATCCTGACAACATCATCCCTTGTCAATTGTTTTAGAGTTTTGGATGACTTGTCATAGTATGATTTCTGTTTCAGCTTTAACAGTTGAAGTCTCTGTCTCAGTTCCTCACTTTGCTGTTCTTTTGCACAGCAGGGTAGCGTGGTGCACAACTTGTGACCCATTAGTAGTTCAGCAGGTGAAGAACCACACCCTAAAGGTGAGGCTCGGTAGCTCAGCAGGGTGAGATAAGGATCAGACTTGCTTTCTGTCACTTTCTTCAGCAGCTGCTTGAGAACTTGAACACCTTTCTCTGCCTTACCATTTGACTGAGCATACAAAGGAGTGGATGTGATGTGCTGAAAGTCATAATGTGCTGCAAACTGTTGCCACTCCTTACAGTTGAAGCACGGACCATTGTCGCTAACGGCATCCCTGGGAATTCCATGTCTGGCGAAGATGGATTTCACATGCATTATGACACTGCTTGCTGTGGTGCTTGAGAGCAGCGCCATCTCAGGATAGTTAGAATAGTAGTCAATCACTATTAGATAGTCTTTACCATTTAAATGAAAAAGGTCCATACCAACCTTTTGCCATGGTGCTGTTGGTATGTCAGCTACTATCATTGGTTCCTTTGCTTGTTTGTTTTGGTGTTTCTGACATGTCTCACATTTGCCTATCATGTTCTCAATGTCCTTATTTATGCCAGGCCAATAAACCGTGTCTCTTGCCCTCCTTTTGCATTTTTCAATTCCGAGGTGTCCCTCATGAATCCTTTTGAGCATGTCTTGACGTAGAGCCTGTGGAATGACTATTCTGTTCTGTTTTAGTAATAGTCCATTTGCGACACTCAATTCTGACCTTATGTGAAAATATTTTGGACAGGAACCTTTTGGCCAACCATGATGAATGTTCTCTATTACTGTTTGTAATACTGCATCTTTTACTGTTTCTTCTGCTATTTGCTTTGATTTTGTGTCTGACACGGGCAGCGCAGCAGTGACCATATTCACATGAACATCCACGTCTTCTTCAGTAGAGCTCACATGACTCATTGTGGGTGCTCGGGATAGTGCATCTGCTAACACTATGTATTTGCCTGGTGTGTAGATCAGTTCAAAGTCATATCTTTGCAGCTTCATCATGAGTCGTTGAATCCTTGGAGACATCTCATTCAGGTTTTTTTTTATGATGGCAACCAGAGGGCTGTGGTCTGTCTCAACTGTGAAGGTGGGAAGTCCATATATGTAGCCATGAAACCTTTCTAGTCCAACTACCAAGCCTAGACATTCCTTTTCAATCTGGGTGTATCGACACTCAGTATCAGTCATAGACCTGGAGGCATAGGCAACAGGCTTCCAATCTTCACCATCCTGGTACCATCTTATGTTCATTAATAAATAGACATTCTTATTATGAACACAGCTAGCTTTTGCTAGACACTTTTATTGAGCACATGTGGACTAGGTACAGTATCTGTAGAGGCGTCCATCTTGACTGCTGCCTTGTGGGTAGCCCAGTGCCTCATGGGTAATGTAGTCTTAATATACATACACAGCTCTACGGCTCCACCTAGTGTCCACTATAGAATGACATGTTATTGATCATTACACTATCCACCTCAGATTTAAAATGATTAATTGAGCTAGCATCTACTGCTTATTGTGGGAGAGAGTTCCACACTTCTACCACCCTTTGTGTGAAGAAGTGTTTCTCTCCTGACTGGAGTGGTTCTGATTTTAAGATTATGTCCCCTTGTCCTAGACTCTAAACCCTCCCTATTCTAGCACCACCATTGCTGCTCTCGCTGAGATCGAGTAGCTGAGGACACACATGGACCACAGATCAGATCTGGGACCTTCTTTGCCTTTATGCTGCCGTACCACACCACATGGCGCATTCACCCAATGGAAGCCTTTGGAGGAGCCGGTGACCCATCTTTTTAAGCAAATTTTTCTGTCAAATGTTTTGACAAATGCAAGCTATGCATTCTTCAGAGTTAACTAGAATGTCCACATTGAATTATTGTAACACAATAGAAACGATCACCGTCTCAAGTTGCTGTCACCCAGGACTTTGTGGCTGACAATCCTCCAGGCCTGGTGGCTGATCTTGGGTGATGCATCAGCACAGCTTTTTGGAGGAAGATTATGTGTTGCCTGGTGAATGATGCAGATTCGGGTTGGATGCCTGTTTTGCACCCTGCTCGATTTTACCTCCCGCCCCCCCCCGCCACCGCCATTGACTTCAGTGGAGGGTAAAATCAGATGGGGTGTAAAATGGCTGTCCCACCCGAACCCACCTCATCCCCGCCCGGTGGGATAGGCTAAAATCAGCACTCTCGTCTTTGAGTCCCTCCTCGGGCCTCTCCCCTCCCTAGCTGTGTAACCACTCCAGCCCTCCACGAACTCTCCATTTTCCTGACTGGCCTCTTGTGGTTTCCCCCACACCCCCCCCCGCACCCTTCGCCTCACCATTGTCAGCTATGCCTTCAGTCACCGAGCTCTCACTGTCTAGAATTCCCTGCCTAAACCCATCTGCCTCTTCTCGTTTGAGAGTATCCTTAAAACCCACCTCTTTGACCATCCCTTCTAACCTCCCCTTCTTTGGCTCTGTGTCTGTTTCCCTCAAAAAAAGAAAGAAAGACTTGCATTTCCATAGCGCCTTTCATGACCACCGAACGTCCCAAATGAAATACTTTTTGAAGTGCAGTCACTGTTGTAATGTAGGAAACATGGCACAGGAAGCTCCCACAAACAGCAATGTGATAATGACCAAATAATCTGTTTTTAGATTGAGGGATAAGTATTGGCTAGAACACCGGGGATGACTCCCCTGCTCTTCTTCGAAATAGTGGCCGCGGGATCTTTTACGTCCACCTGAGAGAGCAGACGGGTCCTTGGTTTAACATCTCATCCGAAAGATGCTCTCAGGCCACTGTGAAGTGCCTTGGGATGCTTTTTTTGGGGTAACAAAAGTTTATGCCAAGGTATTTTCCTTTGGAAACTGAAGGTCGTTTGAGCGTTGAGTTCCCAGGCCATGTTAGTTGAATTGGAATGTCTCCGTGACCACAAATCCTGAGGTTTTTTTCGTTATGGGGACAATCCAAAAACCGGAGAAAACCCTCTCTCCGTTGGTTTTGAACTGAACCCTCTCACCTGCACACAAGGAATATTTATTGTCAAGTGATCAGTTCCTTCAATCACAGGGATGTTGTTTATCATTTGAAGCACTAGATACATGTATACAGAATTTGGCAGGAAGAACGGTTTAATGGATTTATTTTGTAGATAGAGACTGTGGGCTAGATTTTCAGTTGCTTGCGCCAGCAGTTAGCGCCTTAAGAGAAGTGATTTTCGGGCGCTATGCGTGTAGCGCCTGGGCGCAGCGCAGTTTGCGCCCCGCCCCAAATTAAGTTGCCCGTTAGCGCCGGCGCAAAGTTTAGCGGCCGCCCGGATGCGCGCGCAGAAAATGACGTCACATCCTCGTGCAACGCCCTTTGGCCGCCCCGAATCCAAACTTCAGTCGGACCGCCCCATTGTGCGCCTGGCGTCCAGAGTGTTTGTAAAATGGAACGCAACACACCCTGGGGAGCGCAAATTAAAGGGCACTCGTACAAAAGGCACTCTGCATGTGTTGTGTGGAAGTAAGCTGTGTGTTGTTCTGAACGGTCTATTTATGTTTCCGGGCACCAATCATTATTATTCCTCCTCCTCCTCCTCCTCCTCCTCCTCCCCCTCCCCCTCCTCCTCCTCCTTTCTCCCCAGACTTTGCATTTGAAAAAAATACATGCACCCTTCCCCTTTAAGAGCTCACTGGCACCAGAGTGTCTGCCGTGCGCTGCGCCCGAGCTCGGGTGTTGCGCTCTCCACCGCCGGCTTAGCGCCTAAAGATACTAGTGGAACGCCTCTTTTAGCGCTCCACCAACCTCTTAGGGCGAAGCCACTGAATTTCCGGCAACGGGGCGCTACTTTGGGGCGGGCGATAACTTCGGGCGGGCGCTAAGCTTAGCGCCCCAAAACTGTCTATACTGAAAATCTAGCCCTGTATTCCTTATTTCAATAAAGAATTATTTAATAGAGGTGTTCAAAATTATGAAGTGGTTTGATAGAATAGATAGGGAGAAACTGTATCCACTGGCAGGAGGGTCGATAACCAGAGAACTTAACATAATTGTAAAAGAACCAGAGGGGAGAGGCAGAGAATTATGTTTATGCAGCGAGTTATTATGATCTGGAATGCACTGCCTGAAAGGGTGGTGGAAGCAGATTCATTAGTCATTTTCAAAAGGTAATTGGATAAGCCCAACTTGGCATTGATTTCCCCTACCCCAGGAAAAAAATGGGAATTGGCTATATTCTTGAAATGGAAAATCTTGCAGGGCTATGGGGAAAGAGCAGGGGAATGTGACTAATTGGATAGCTCCTTCAAAGAGCCAGCGCAGGAACGAAGGGCCGAATGGCCTCCGTCTGTGCTGTAAGGTTCTATCATTCAATTCTAGGTGGAAGCCTTGCTTGACGTCCAGGGTGTTTGACAGGAAATGAAAGCCACTTCCAATAGGAATTTCTGCTGTCGAGAACTCAGGAATTAATCATGCACGCTGGCTACTTGGCAGCAGCCAACACGACCCTGACAAACAGTGTTTGAAAATAGCTGAAGCAACATTCACAGCGAAGCTTCTGTGTCAAGATTGGCCTATTTGAACTTTATAAAATAAAATGGAATAGTTGTTGTGGAAGGGTTGATTGTTAGCATGTTGGACAGTAGTGTGCACTGAGGCTGTTCTGGACCGTCATCATAACTGCTCACTCCAGAGTTAAAGGAGATGGCAGTCATTCACCAAGAATCAGCTACGGCATATTTTTTTCATCTGTGAAGGTAAATTCCTTCTGCTTTCCTCCATAATCCCTGGTCTCCCCCTCCACTTTTGCTCATCTATGATTAACAGAATGACTCTGGGAGTAGACAAGGAAACTCCCTCTGATTGTCCTTATCTCCTTGTTGGGAATTGTTTGGCCATGGTCAACAATGAGATGGCAGAAACGGCACTCAATTCTTCTTCTTAGGCCGTCCCTCGGAACCGAGGATGACTTGCCTCCACGCTAAAAATGAGTTCTCAGGTGACTGATGAGTGCAATGCGGGACCGACAATCTCTGTCACAGGTGGGGCAGACGGTGGTTGAAGGGGCGGGCGGGTGGGGTGCTTGCGTTGACATGCGCTCCTTGCGCTGCCTGCGCTTGGCTTCTGCTTGCTCCCGGCGAAGAGTCTCGAGGTATTCAGCGCCTTCCCGGATGCTTCTCCTCCACTTTGTGCGGTCTTGGGCCAGGGATTCCCAGGTGTCAGTGGGGATGTTGCACTTTTTCAAGGAGGCAATATGCGAGATATCAAACCTACACCCTCCTGCTGTGAGGCAACACCTAGTCTTCCTCCAAAAACCTGTGCTGATCCATCACCCAGGATCAGCCACCATCGGCATATAAGAACTTATAAAATCCAGAATTATTGGTAACATAAACGAGGGTTAAGGTTACAGGGTGATGACGGAGAGGGTGAGAGTGAGGATAAGAGAGGGAAAATTAAAAAGAGAGCGAGAGAGACAAGATGAAAGAATTAAAAATAGAAACATTTCGTTAACCCTTAAGTTTAGAGAAGGCAGATTTTCCTTTAACAACATGATAAACGACTGGAGTTGATAACATGGGATGAAATTACAAAGCACTTAGAGAAGCATGAGTTAATCAGGGCCAGTCAGTACAGGTTTCTAAAAGTTGCAATTGACCAATCTTAGAGAATTCCTTGAAGAAATAACAGAGAGGATAGATAAAGGAAATGTAATGGCTGTCATTTGTAATGGTTTTCAAAAAGCATTTGATAGCGTACTACGTAAGAGACATATGACAAAGATAAGAAGGGAATGTAACCACAAGGATAGCCAAATGGTTGGAGGGCAGAAAACAAAGGTACGAGAACATTGAAGATTCTCAAACTCACGCGTGCACGAGGGATGTGGACTGAGGAATTGAGGGAGCAAAATCAAAAGTAGCTGATGACACCAAGATGGGGAGTATGCAAATTGTGACAATGACTGTATAAAGTTGCAGGACATAAAGGGGGGAAAATTCGGTTGCTTTGCACTTCCCGTTAGCACCCTAAGAGGGCGCTAACGGGGCGCAAAGCAAATAGCGCCCCGGCGCAGCGCCGCCAACACCTCCCGCGAAATTCAGCAGGAGGTTAGTGGCAGCGGTAACCAGTAGCACCCTGCGGCGCTGCGCCGCCGGCAATGACGCCATTGCCGTGCGCTGCGCCCCGCTCGCACCCTGGCCGCAATCTTCGGGAGCACCCTCTGACTTACCGCCGGACGCTATGTCCGACGGGGTCAGGGGGGCCTACCTGCGGCTGGGGAGGCGCTATTTAAAGGCGAGGTGCGGGACGGCCATTTTTGTTGCTGGCCGCCTGCCAGCACCTGCCTCCACTCCCGTCCCCGGCCTCCTTACCTGTCCCCCCCGCGGAGTGCCAGCTGCGCTCCAAGAGTCCGGCACTTCTCTTTTGCCACCACTCCCCATCCCCGGGGGCCCAGCTGGGCCCCGGGTCGCGCTGCGCAAGGCCCCTCCCCTTTAAGAAGGGGAGGAAGGCCTGCAATAAAGGGGGCGCTACTCAATTTTTAACCCAAAGAGGCTAGCAAGATGGGCAGTTGTCTTAATGCCCTGCTTTGCTCAAGCAATCTTCCTTGTGTAAAACACTAAGCCACAATTTTTTGGGGAGATGAGGGATGAGAGAAACTGATCTACTTAGTTGTTCTCCTGAGAGCAGAGAGGGTTAAAGGGAAATGTAATAGAGGTGTTCAAAATTACGAAGGGTTTTGATAGTGTACATAAGGAGAAGTTGTTTCCATTGGCAAGAGAATCAGTAACCAGAGGAGACAGATGTAAGATAATTAGCAAACGAAGCAGAGGTGAGATGAGAAGAGGTTTTATTTGTGCTGTTGTGATCTGGAATGCGCTGCCTGAAAGGGTGGTGGAAGCAGATTCAATAGTAACTTTCGAAAGGGAATTAGATGTACACTTGAAAAGGAAAGATTTGCAGGGATATAGGGAAAGAGCAGGGGGAGCGGGACTAATTGGAGAGCTCTTTCAAAGAGCCGGCACAGGCACGATGGGCCGAATGGCCTCTTCTGTGCTGTATAATTCTATGATACTAAATGCACTGTCACAGAGCAGATTTTCTATTTCAGATTCGGTGCTTCAGATGTTGCTCCATCAGATTAAATAAAGAAATACAAGTAACCCAAAAATAAAAAAGATCCAGTCTCTGGAACCCAGTGAATAGAGCTAAGCTTGAACCTTTAATCACAACTCACATCAGCACTTCCTCAAGCCAATCAGCATTATCACGCTGAAAATTAATATTGGTTATTTGGACTTGGCAGTCTCAAACAGTGCAGGTTTTGTGAAAGTAGCAGAGAGGCAGCATTGTGTGGCCCACGCCACAGGATGATGCTTCTCAGAGATCTGGTGATATAAGGAGTCTCCTTAGAAAAAGGAGGGCTGTATTTTCTTGCAAAGGGACGTGACTCAGCAGCCTCTTTTGTTTCAGGAGCGAGAAGGTTCAGCGCAGGAACTCTGTACGTCGTCGGGAACTGAATGCAAAGTCGCTTTAGCTATTTAGCGGGGGGATGGCTCCTGACATAAAGCTGCACGCAAAAGAGCTCAGGGCAAGATCCAATGGCCCGTTTGGGGAGACCAAACGCAGATTGGGTGATCGCTTTGCGGAACACCTCCGTTCAGTCGGTAAGGGTGACCCCGAGCTTCCGGTCGCCTGTCATTTTAATTCACCGCCCCATTCCCACTCAGACCTCACCGTCCTCGGGCTCTTCCATGGAAACCCAGTGTAAGCTCGAGGAACAGCACCTCATCTTCCGATTAGGCACTTTACACCCTTCCAGACTCAATATCGAGTTCAACAATTTCAGATCATAACCTCGGCCCCTATTACATTTTTATATATATTTTTTATCCACACCTTTGTTTTGTGCCCTTCCCCCTTTATTTTCTCTCCCACATGGCAGCTATCTCTCATTCTGCCAGCGCATTTCACACCTAATCTAGAGCCGTCTTTTGTCTCTTTACTAGTCCTATCACCATCTCGTCTCGTTTTGAATACCTCTTAATGTCTCTTCACTTCTCTTTTGTTCTTTCATTCCCATTTCCCAGCCCCCAAACTGGCCTTTTTAATCTGTTTCATTTCCTGTTTTCTTCTCAGTCCTGACGAAGGGTTTCGACCTGAAACGTTGACTCTATGGGCAGGATTTTCATTGGGCCGTGGAGTCGGGATTGGAGGTGTGTGGGGGGGGGGGGGTTAAAATCCCGAAATCAGGGGTCCCGACCCCATCCTGCACCCAAACCCGCCTCCATGCCAGTTTCAAAAGAGGCGGGTAGCCGCCCCGCACTGGGACCCGCCTACCCGAGGCAGAAAGGGGTTAGTGCCAATTAACTGCCTGTTAACAGGTAGTTAACAGGCAGTTTTTAGCCTAATCCCTATTTTAAAGCTTGAACTGTGGGATTCCCGATGGCTCCAAACCATGCCAAGTTAGAGGAGGCGGGCCGTCGGGTTGAAGGACTTGGAGGGGTCGAGATGTCAGTGTTCAGGTGAGTGATGTGTGCATGAGTGCAAAGGTAAGTGTGTTTGGTGTGTCTAAAGTGATTAAAGAAGTTTAAATGACCTTTTCAGCCTTCCTTCCTTTAGCTCCCGGGAGTCCCTCATCTCACCGGCACAGAAAGCAGAATGGCTGTGAACTGTCAAAAGTGACAGCCTTCATTCAGCTTACTGTGCAGGAGAGATTTCTAACTGAGTCTGTGGAGAAGGACTCAGGTTAGCAGTAAGACTGTCAGTGTTTGACAGCTTCAAACAGCTTTCAAACACTGATATTTCATCTGTCAAAACCTCTTGACAGATGAAATTTCAGTCTGTGATGTCACCTGTTGCCGGGTGGCCCTTAATTGGCCTGCTGAGCCTGCTCAACAAGGTCAATCAAGTTAAAATCGCGTGGATTGGCCGCATCTCGATGGAGGCGGGACTACAACCCCGAAAGTTGAAGTCCCGCCTCCAACCCGACTCCTGAATGAAAGTCCTGCCCTATTTCTCTCTCCACGGATGTTGCCTGGCCTGCTGAGTTTTTCCAGCATTTTCTGTTGTTATTTCCAATGGTCAAAGATGGATACAGTGAGGTGACATTATTGAATCTGGGAGAAGCAGCTTTGGCGATGTTTTCATTTGAAAACTAGCAAATAGCAGCCATTATATGGAACTCTCGTTCCTCATCAGCTTCTAATCTTTTAAATCTATGGATTTTGGGTTAAGCTGAAAGCAGATTTAAAATTTACACCCCAAATTACATTGCACACGGGCATTAATCTCCATCTTAAGTCACAAGTAAACCTTTTTTGTTGTGGGGCCCACTTCAGGAACAAGTAAATTCTCTCTTTAAAAGTTTTGTCAAGTCTGGCCCCTGAAATCTACAAAAAGGTGCACTGCTGATCTGTTTTACATCCTGCCAGCGAGATTGCGTTTTAAAGGAAAAAATCTAAAACAAATGTTGAGTTCACCGCAAGGAGTAGCCAAGCTCCCGAGGCCCGCATTAACTATCTTAAATCCTTTTTACTTCTTGTAAAGAAATTATTCCAACAAAAGGATTAATTGTCGCTTTGTGCTGCGGGGTTGTTAATGTCAGGGTGGTAAAAGCTCTTTTTGTACTAATTGATCAGGGGGCTGTCAATGGCAGCTTGTGGGGGGGGGGTGGGGGGACATAGTATCACCAACCTTGGCTTTATTCTCATCCTGGACAAAATTCTCATCCTTGTTTTCAAATCCCTCCATGGCCTCGCCCCTCCCTATCTCCAATCTCCTTCAGCCCCACGCCCCCCCCCCCCCCAAGATATCTGTGCTCCTCTAATTCTGCCCTCTTGAGCATCTCTGATTATAATCGCTCAACCTTTGGTGGCCGTGCCTTCTGTTGCCTGGGCCCTAAGCTCTGGAATTCCCTGCCTAAACCTGTCCGCTTCTCCACCTCTCTCTCCTCCTTTAAGACGCTCCTTAAAACCTACCTCTTTGACCAAGCTTTTAGTCACCTGCCCTAACTTATCCTTATGTGGATCGGTGTCAAATTTTTTGTCTTAACATACTCCTGTGCAGCGCCTTGGGACGTTTTACTACGTTAAAGGCGCTATATAAATACAAGTTGTTGTTGTTTATGCAGTTATTGAAAGCAGTCAATAGAAATTGCAGGCACATCCTCGTGGCCTGCAATCTGGAAAAGTGAAAGCGCAGGCTCATGAAATGTGCAAAGTGTGTGAGTTGGCATTTACACATATTCTTTCTATGCTGGCGCAGATTTCTTCTGCCAATTTTCTCTTCTCCTGAAGATATTGGGCAGGATTTTCATTGGGCTGTGGAGGTGGGATTGGAGCCATGTGGGGGGTTTAAAATACCGAAATCAGGGGTCCCGACTCCATCCTGCACCCAACCCGCCTCCATGTCAGTTTCAAAGGAGGCGGGTGCCCGCCCCGCGCTGGGACCCGCCTCCCCGAGGCGGGAAGGGGATTAGTGCCAATTAACTGCCTGTTAACAGGCAGTTTTTAGCCTAATCCCTATTTTCATTGTTGAAGTGTGGGCTTCCCGACGGCTCCAAACCACGGCAAGTTAGCGAACAGGCAAATAAGAAACATTAAGGCAAATGGGACCAAATCTCCTGGGATTCGAGGGCTGGACCACTAGAGCTGAGACCCATGGGATGCAGTTTGTACATGCCTAGCCCAACATCACCTTACCAGTGAACAGCAGAGGTGAGTGAGAGACTGCAGGGGATCAGCTATCCCTGATCTCCTGGGTTACGGTCCCTCTATCCCTGGTCTCCTAGGGTATGGTCCCTCTATCCCTAATCTCCTGGGTTACGGTCCCTCTATCCCTGATCTCCTGGGGTATGTTCCTCTATCCCTAATCTCCTGGGTTACGGTCCCTCCATCCCTGGTCTCCTAGGGTATGGTCCCTCTATCCCTAATCTCCTGGGTTACGGTCCCTCTATCCCTGATCTCCTGGGGTATGTTCCTCTATCCCTGATCTCCTGGGTTACGGTCCCTCTATCCCTGGTCTCCTAGGGTATGGTCCCTCTATCCCTAATCTCCTGGGTTACGGTCCCTCTATCCCTGATCTCCTGGGGTATGGTCCCTCTATCCCTAATCTCCTGGGTTACGGTCCCTCTATCCCTGGTCTCCTAGGGTATGGTCCCTCTATCCCTAATCTCCTGGGTTATGGTCCCTCTATCCCTGATCTCCTGGGGTATGGTCCCTCTATCCCTAATCTCCTGGGTTACGGTCCCTCTAGCCCTGATCACCTGGGGTACAGCCCCTCTATCCCTGACATGGGGAATGGTCCCTCTATCCCTGACATGGGGAACAGCCCCTCTATCCCTGACATGGGGAACAGCCCCTCTATCCCTGACATGGGGAACAGCCCCTCTATCCCTGACATGGGGAACAGCCCCTCTATTCCTGACATGGGGAACGGCCCCTCTATTCCTGACATGGGGAACGGTCCCTCTATCCCTGACATGGGGAACAGCCCCTCTATCCCTGACATGAGGAACGGCCCCTCTATCCCTGACATGGGGAACAGCCCCTCTATCCCTGACATGGGGAACGGCCCCTCTATCCCTGACATGGGGAACAGCCCCTCTATCCCTGACATGGGGAACGGTCCCTCTATCCCTGACATGGGGAACGGCCCGTCACTAGGATGTCGTCCAAGTAACACTGAGTCCCCGGAATCCCTTGCAGGACTTGTTCCATCGCTCTTTGCCATATCGCCGGAGCTGATGCTACTCCGAATATCAGTCGATTATACTGGTAAAGACCTTTGTGAGTGTTTATCGTGAGATACTTCCTAGAGGATTCTTCAACCTCCATCTGCAAATATGCTTGTGCTAGGTCAATTTTTGTAAAACGCTTCCCTCCAGATAGTGAGGCGAAAATAACTTCTATCCTCGGAAGAGGATATTGTACTGTGTGAAGGACTGGGTTCACCGTCACCTTGAAGTCACCACAGGTGCGAACCTTCCTTGGCTCCTCAGACTTATTGTTCAACGTTTTCTTCATGACAGGAACGATGGGTGTCGCCCACTCGCTCCAGTCTACCTTAGATAACACGCCTGCATTCTCCAGATTCTCCAGCTCTGCCTCGACGGCTGGGCGAATTGCATATGGTACCGGTCTTGCTTTGAAAAACTTGGGAATTGCATTCTCTTCTATTTTTATCGAGGCGGTTATGCCTTTAAGAGTTCCCAGTTCTTGTTGAAATACCTCTTTGGCGTTATCTAAGATTGTTGACAATCGTCCAGGAGTGACGTCGTCATCCTTTTTACCAGCCAACATCAGTGCCTGAATGGAGTGCCAGTCTAAACTTATCTTTCTGATCCATTCACGTCCCAATAACGGTGGTCCACCATCTTGCAGTATGTACAGATACAATTTCTGAGTTTCCTTCCCGTTGTATTCGACAGGCACCCTTATTTTGCCTCTGGGGTATAATTTTTGCCCCGTATACGTCTTCAAGACAGTGGATGTCTCTTTCAAGGGTATGTGTGAGAATAGCCGCTCATAGTCTCGTCGATTCATGACGGTCAGAGCTGATCCTGTATCCAATTCCATTTTGACTTGGGACCCTGCTATCGTGAGGGTGACCCAAATGGTTCGGTGATTCTCTTTTACGATTACGTTGTAAAGTTTGAGACAGCTTAGTCTCTTGTTCCCGGATTCACTATCGCTCATCTGGTCTTCGGAACTACTGTCCGTCATCTTTTGTACTTTCCTGTACTGTTCCTTAGTAGTCTTTTTGTTGTCGTTAGTCTTCTTCCCAGACCTGCAAACTCGTGCAATGTGTCCCATCTTTCCGCATTGCCTGCATATTTTGTCCTTGGACCAGCAGTCCTTCTGGTCATGGGTTGTTCTGCCACAGCGATAACATTTTTCAAATCCCCGTGTCATTTCGTGGGTGCCGTATTCCTGTGGCTTTTGCTGTATTTCCGCAGCTCCCCTTGCTGCTGCTTCGTATGATACTGCCACGCTGAAAGCCTTATCTAGCGTCAGCTCTTTCTCTGAGAGTAACCTCTTCTGGGTTCCTTCACTCAGGAGTCCACAGACAAATTTGTCCCGTAGGGTATCTGCCAGTCCTGCTCCGAACTGGCAGTGCTTTGATAGCTTGCGTAGTTCCGTAAGGTAATCAGCATTGCTCTCATCTTTATGCTGATTTCTCCTGTGGAATTTAAATCTTTCTGCTATCAGCAGCGGTGTAGGATTTAGGTGTTCCTGTAGGATATCAACAATTTCGTTAAAACTCTTCGCCTTCGGTTTGGCTGGAGTAATCAGGTTCCGCAATAGGCCGTACATTCTTGCGCCCATTAAGTTTAGTAGTACCGATGCCTTTTTCTCATCGGCTACTTCGTTTGCCTCGCAATATACCTCAACTCTTTCCACATACGTGGTCCAGTCTTCTATTGCATTATCGAAGGCAGTGATATTGCCAGTCTTCGGCATCTTGGAAATCTAAGATGGCGCCTCCCGCGCTTTGCCTTCTTCCCCGATTTACAAAATGGCGCCTCCTGCGCTTTGCCTTCTTCCCCGCTGGATTAAGATGGCGCCTCCCGCGCTTTCTGCCTTTTCCGCTGCTGCTAGCGCTGTTGCTGACGTTTTATGCCTTGATGGCGACGCCCTATGGCCTTCGCGCACTTCCCCCCGCGCTGCTGCTAACGCCGCTCTCCGCGGTTCCCATAGCAAACTGCAGCTCCTCGCGGCTTTCTGCACTTCTAATTTTTTTAATTATTTCCCCGTCGTCGGAGCAACCCTGTGGAACACTTGCCTCCCTCTTCTCGGGTCTGTACGCTGTCCGGCTTCGTAGCACCGGCCGCACCCTGTGTGCTCCACCCTCTCTCTCCCTCCTCTTCCTGACAACGCTGCTTGGCCCCGTTGAAAAGCCACCCGATCGAGCTCTAGACCGCCGCAGCCCAGGAAGGATCAGTGTACTACCTGCCACCAGCCCGATTAGCTGAAACACCATCGACAGGATAACCAAGCCCCGCTCTCGACAGCCTCTCCTGCAAATCTTCAACTCCAATGAATCAGAGGCGGATGTCCATGGTCGACGCCCGTTTCTTCTGTTCGTTTGATTTTTTTTTGTTTTTCTTATTTTTCTTTCTTCTGGCCTCGACCTCTGATAACTTCGCTTCAGGGATGGATCCCCATGAGGAGGTGCAGACTGTAGGTAAGTTCGGATCTGCTCGTCACCAGTATTATGTCCGTGTGTAATTGAGACACGGACTGCAGGAGTTGATTATAACAGGTCTTTACTGAGTGGAGACAACCTGGAACTACTATGCAAAAGTTACTACACAGGCTTATATACAGGGGAGGTCACTACTGGTACTGCAGTATACAGGGGCTGCAGAATATAGTTCCTTCTGCAAAGTACATACACTACATTCCCCATGTCAGGGATAGAGGGGCCGTTCCCCATGTCAGGGATAGAGGGGCCGTTCCCCATGTCAGGGATAGAGGGGCCGTTCCCCATGTCAGGGATAGAGGGGCCGTTCCCCATGTCAGGGATAGAGGGGCCGTTCCCCATGTCAGGGATAGAGGGGCCGTTCCCCATGTCAGGGATAGAGGGGCCGTTCCCCATGTCAGGGATAGAGGGGCCGTTCCCCATGTCAGGGATAGAGGGGCTTTTCCCCATGTCAGGGATAGAGGGGCCATTCCCCATGTCAGGGATAGAGGGGCCGTTCCCCATGTCAGGGATAGAGGGGCCGTTCCCCATGTCAGGGATAGAGGGGCCGTTCCCCATGTCAGGGATAGAGGGGCCGTTCCCCATGTCAGGGATAGAGGGGCCGTTCCCCATGTCAGGGATAGAGGGGCCGTTCCCCATGTCAGGGATAGAGGGACCGTTCCCCATGTCAGGGATTGAGGGGCCGTTCCCCATGTCAGGGATAGAGGGGCCGTTCCCCATGTCAGGGATAGAGGGGCCGTTCCCCATGTCAGGGATAGAGGGGCCGTTCCCCATGTCAGGGATAAAGGGGCCGTTCCCCATGTCAGGGATAGAGGGGCCGTTCCCTATTACGTCCGTGTGTAATTGAGACACGGACTGCAGGAGTTGATTATAACAGGTCTTTACTGAGTGGAGACAACCTGGAACTACTATGCAAAAGTTACTACACAGGCTTATATACAGGGGTGGTCAGTACTGGTACTGCAGTATACAGGGGCTGCAGAATATAGTTCCTTCTGCAAAGTACATACACTACAATTCCTCCCCTTTTAGCTAAACAGTACATAACATTCGATTAATAATTAAATAACATATTTACAATTACAGTTGCTAGATACATTAGTTGAAGTTAAGCAATTATAAGTTCAGTCTTTGAGGAGGCTTCCTGATTCTGTCTGGATAACACCTCTTTAGGGTATCAGGTTCTTCTGGCAAAGTTGATTCGGAATTAACGTCGTTGTTTGGTTCATCTGCTTCCAATGTCACCGATTCTGAGGTAGATGCAATTGGTACTTCGGTTTCATCACCAGGTGTATCGGATCGTGGTGTGGAATTGACGTTTTCCAGTGACTCTAGAATCTGGTCAGCATGGCGTCTTACAATGCTCTCTCCAACGTCCACGGTATACATTAGAGGTCCTTGCTGTGTACAGATCGTTCCTGGCTGCCATTTCTCTGTGCGGTAGTCCCGGGCCAAAAGTGGTTGACCTATCTTAAAACTCCTGGTCGGCCTTACATTCATATTCTGAAACTGCCTGTTCTCCATATCTCTTCTGATGTTTGGCTTAAACAAATCCAAGCGGCATCGTAGTCTTCGATTGAAGAACATCATGGCTGGAGTTTGGTTGGTAACCGCATGTGTCGCATTCCGGTAGGCAAACAAGAAGTTGTCCACCTTGTGTTGTAGGGGTATGTCTTCATTACACATTGCCTTGATAGCCTTCTTGAATGTTTGAACGAACCTCTCAGCCAATCCATTGGTGGCTGGATGATATGGGGCGGATGTGTAATTCTTAACACCATTGTTCTTTAAGAACCTCCGGAATCTTCAGACACAAACTGTGGTCCATTGTCGGAGCAAATCTGTTCAGGCAGCCCATTTCTGGCGAATATGGTTCGTAAGACTGTGATAGTTTTTTCTGTGGTGGTTGAGGAAATTTTTATTACCTCTGGCCACTTTGAATGTGCATCCATCGCAATTAAAAACATCAAGTCCATAAATGGACCAGCAAAATCAATGTGCACCCTTTGCCTTGGAGATGAGGGCCACTCCCAAGGATGTAGAGGGGCTTGTGGTGGGGCGTTTTGGACCTTCTGGCATCCTGTACAGCTCTTGGTCATCTCTTCGATTTCTCTATCGATTCCCGGCCACCACACAAACGCTCTGGCTAAGTTCTTCATTTTTACCCCTCCCAGATGACCCTCATGAAGCTCCTTGAGCACTCTATCCTTCAATTTGGGTGGAATTACTACTCTGGATCCACACATCAAGGTTCCTCTGCACACTGACAGCTGTTCTCTTCTCGGCGAGAATGCTGGCAGCAGTGGTTCGCCATGTGCTGGCCATTCCTTCACCGATAAATCATAGACCCAGGAGAGTGTCGGGTCATTTCGTGTTTCCTTTTGTATGTTTGCATTCGTCACAGGGAGACATTCGACTATGGTCGAGTGGAATATCTCCACCGGATCCACTGCAGGTGCTTCTTCCACCGTCGGCAACGGTAGGCATGACAATCCATCAGCATTCCCATGCTGTTTAGTTCCTTTGTACTTGATGTCATATTGGTGTGCCCCTAGGAAAAGGGACCACCTCTGTAGCCGTTGTGCTGTCATTATCGGTACGCCCTTCTGAGGGTTGAAAATGCAGACAAGAGGTTGATGATCAGTTAGTAGAGTAAATTTCTGACCGTGCAGGTAGTGATTGAACTTCTTCACCCCCGACACCAGGCTGAGGGCCTCTCTGTCAATCTGGGCGTAGTTACGCTCGGCTGAAGTTAACGAGCGTGACGCAAAAGCTATCGGCCTCTCTGAACCATCAAGGAATTTATGTGACAGTACCGCTCCAATGCCGTAGGGAGACGCATCAGACGCCAGTCTTATCGGTAGTGATGGGTTGTAGTGAGCCAATACTTCCCTTGAAGTGATGAGGTCCTTACTCTTCTGAAAGGCCCGCTTACATTCATCGCACCATTTCCAGGCTACTCCGGTTTGTAGTAGGGCGTTCAGTGGGTGCAGAATTGTGGACAAATTCGGCAAAAACTTATGGTAGTAATTCACCAATCCGAGGAATGACCTCAGTTGCGACACATTTTCAGGCGCTGGAGCCTTAACTACCGCTTCAATTTTGTCAGGGGACTTATGTAACCCCTCTTCATCAATCATGTGGGAACGGCCCCTCTATCCCTGACATGGGGAACGGTCCCTCTATCCCTGACATGGGGAAACGCCCCTCTATCCCTGACATGGGGAACGGCCCCTCTATCCCTGACATGGGGAACGGCCCCTCTATCCCTGACATGGGGAATGGCCCCTCTATCCCTGACATGGGGAAAAGCCCCTCTATCCCTGACATGGGGTACGGCCCCTCTATCCCTGACATGGGGAACGGCCCCTCTATCCCTGACATGGGGTACGGCCCCTCTATTCCTGACATGGGGAATGGCCCCTCTATCCCTGACATGGGGTACGGCCCCTCTATCTCTGACATGCGGTACATCCCCTGAGCATTTGTGGTTTGTCATTTCACCACAAAATGGAAGATATGCTGGAGCCACATCTTTAGACCTTTCTCTCCCAGGATGCCGATCTGTGCTTGTTTAAAAATTCATTCGTGGGATGTGGGCGTCACTGGCAAGGCCAGTATTATTGCCTGTCCCTAATTGCCCTGGAGAAGGTGGTGATCCAGTGGTATTGAAAGCACCGCTCCCCTGTTATGTTCATTAATAACTGGACATTTTCATTATGAACAGCTAGCTTGAGCTAGTCACTTTATTCATGCCATGTGGACATTTATACAGCATTCATCTTGACTACTGCCTTGTGGGTAGCCTAAACTTATATACATACAGCTCTGCAGCTCCACCTAGTGTACCATTCTAGAATGACATGTTACTGATCATTACATCCCCCTTTCTTTGAGGTTAAACAAAATCAATATCAATCAACTTTCAAGAAACACGATAAAGATGATATCAGTAACACTTTTGTTAGTGCTCTATAAACATAAACATGTTCACAACAGTCAACACATTTTCAAAGCTTTACTTTATACTCAAACATTAAGTCTATCAGGCTATTTTACTTCACGTGTGGATCTTCTCAACACAGGTAAGTCTGATGTGTTTTCATGAGAGCCTGTATGTGTGTTTGTGTTAGATTGTTCTGGTGGTGATTGACAAGATTCAGTTGCGGCATTGTCATCGATTTGCTCTTGGATAGTTTCTTGTGTTTTTAGGAGGGAACGGTGGTTCCTCCTGAGAATCTGTCCTTCCTCAGTTCTAACAGTGTATGACCTTGGTCCTACTTCCTCAAGAACTGTAGCTTTCCTGTTCCATGCATCTGGATCCTCAATCCTGACAACTTCATCCCTTGTCAATGGTTTTAGAGTTTTGGATGACTTGTCATAGTTTGATTTCTGTTTCAGCTTTAACAGTTGAAGTCTCTGTCTCAGTTCCTTACTCTGCTTTTCTTTTGCACAACAGGGTAGCATGGTACGCAACTTGTGACCCATTAGTAGTTCAGCAGGTGAAGAACCAGAGTCTAAAGGTAAGGTTCGGTAGCTCAGCAGGGCGAGATAAGGATCAGACTTGCTTTCTGTCGCTTTCTTCAGTAGCAGTTTGAGAACTTGAGCACCTTTTTCTGCCTTACCATTCGACTGAGCATACAAAGGACTGGATGTGATGTGCTGAAAGTCATAATGTGCTGCAAACTGTTGCCACTCCTTACAGTTGAAGCATGGACCATTGTCGCTAACGGCAATCCTGGGAATTCCATGTCTGGCGAAGATGGATTTAGCATGCATTATGACACTGCTTGCTGTGGTGCGTGAGAGCAGCACCATCTCAGGATAGTTAGAATAGTAGTCAATCACTATTAGATATTCTTTACCATTCAAATGAAAAAGGTCCATACCAACCTTTTGCCATGGTGCTGTTGGTAAGTCAGCTACTATCATTGGTTCCTTTGCTTGTTTGTTTTGGTGTTTCTGACATGTCTCACATTTGCCTATCATGTTCTCAATGTCCTTATTTATGCCAGGCCAATAAACCGTGTCTCTTGCCCTCCTTTTGCATTTTTCAATTCCGAGGTGTCCCTCATGAATCCTTTTGAGCATGTCTTGACGTAGAGCCTGTGGAATGACTATTCTGTTCTGTTTTAGTAATAGTCCACTTGCGACACTCAACTCTGACCTTATGTGAAAGTACTTTGGACAGGAACCTTTTGGCCAACCATGATGAATGTTCTCTATTACTGTTTGTAACACTGACTTTTACTGTTTCTTCTGCTATTTGCTTTGATTTTGTGTCTGACATGGGCAGCGCAGCAGTGACCATACTCACATGAACACCCACGTCTTCCTCAGTAGAGCTCACATGACTCATTGTGGGTGCTCGGGATAGTGCATCTGCTAACACTATGTATTTGCCTGGTGTGTAGATCAGTTCAAAGTCATATCTTTGCAGCTTCATCATGAGTCATTGAATCCTTGGAGACATCTCATTCAGGTTTTTTTTAATGATGGCAACCAGTGGGCAGTGGTCTGACTCAACTGTGAAAGTGGGAAGTCCATATATGTAGCCATGGAACTTTGCTAGTCCAACTACTAAGCCTAGACATTCCTTTTCAATCTGGGCGTATCGACACTCAGAATCAGTCATAGACCTGGAGGCATAGGCAACAGGCTTCCAATCTTCACCCTCTGCTTGTAGCAAGACCGTGCCTAGGCCATCTTTTGATGCATCCGTTGACACTTTGATTCTCTTTGTTGGGTCAAAGAAGGTGAGTACAGGTGTGGTTGTCAGCACTGTTTTGAGGTTCATCCACTCTTGTTCATGTCTTTCTGTCCATGCAAACTCATTTGTTTTATGTAGCAGGTCTCGCAGACAGACTGTCTTGGCTGACAAGTTAGGAATGAACTTTCCAATGAAGTTTATCATCCCCATGATGCGTAGCACTCCTTTTTTGTCAGTGGGTCAGGGCATGTTGAGTATGGCGTTTACTTTTTCCATAGCTGGCTCTATTCCTTTATCAGATAGATTATCTCCTAGGAAAGTGACTTCCTGGACGCCAAACTGACACTTGGCTTTGTTGAGCTTCAGTCCATTCCAGCATATGCTCTGTAGCACTTTAGTCAGTCTCTCATTGTGTTCTTTCAGTGTGGAGCCCCACATGATGATGCCATCAACATAGACCCAAACTCCTTCCAGACCTTCAATTATGTGTTCCATCGCTCTATGAAAGATTTCAGATGCAGATATTATCCCGAAAGGCATTCTGAGGAAACAATACCTGCCAAATGGTATGTTGAAGGTACAGTATTTGGTGCTTTCTTCATCCAGTTTTAGTTGCCAAAATCCTTATGAGGCATCGAGCTTTGTGAAGTATCTGGCACCTGACATTTCACTGGTGATTTCTTCTTGCTTGGGAATCTGGTAGTGTTCACGTTTTATGTTTGCATTTAGGTCCTTTGGATCCATGCATATTCTTAGATCATTGTCCTTTTTCTTTACACATACCATGGAGTTAACCCAGTCTGTTGGCTCTTCGACTTTCCTGATTACTCCTAATGTGGTCATTCTGTCCAGTTCTTTCTTGAGGCGGTCACGCAGGGGTGTTGGAACTCTCCATGGAGCATGTACCACTGGCTGAGCATTCTCCTTTAGCTGGATCTTGTAAGTGAATGGTAGAACTCCAAATCCTTTGAACACATCCTGGAAATTACTCACTACAGAATCCACCGAGTCATCTGGTCTGCTTATGGCACAGTTTATACGGTAGACTCTCTTGACCAGTTCTAAGTCCTCACAAGCTTTGTCACCTAGTAGTGAATCAAGTCCTTCAGTCACAACAGAAAACATGAGATGATGCACTTTTTCTTTGACTGTCACTTTAAGTCTGCATACACCTAAGCTATCTATTTTCTGTCCATTATAGTTCTTCAGTAGTACTGACTTTTTCTGTATTTTGGGCTTTTCTTTCATGTTTTTAATGTCACTCACACTGATTAAGTTTGCTTTTGCCCCAGTGTCTAGTTTCAATGTAATTAATGCTCCATTTACCTGCAGTGACATTATCCATTTGTCCTCTTTTACTGCATTAACTTTATGTTCAGCATTGTCCATTCCTGAGGGCTGCACATTTTCTGTATCCTTTTCTATATTGTCACGTGACACCATTCCTACAGAAAATGTCTCACTTAAATCAGTGTCCTCAATCACATTGACTTGGACTTGTTGCCCGTTCTTTGTTTTTACTTTTGAAAAGCATTGTTTGGCAAAGTGATTCTTTCCATGACATTTTGTGCACATTTTTCCAAATGCTGGGCATTTTCGTGACTGGTGTTTGTAACCACAGCATTTACAATTAAAAATTCCTTCCTCCGATTGCTTTTCATTTCTGTGCTGCCCATGTTTCTTTCCTTTGTAGGACACAGCACCGACAGCAGCACTATCACTTACTACAATCGCATTATTATTAATTTCACTGAAAGTCTTCACGTGCTTTTGAGCTAGCTCACTGGCTTGGCATATTTTCACAGCATTTTCCAATGTTAGTTCGGTTTCTCTCAACAGACATACCCTGACCTTTTTATCATGAATACCAAACACAATCTGGTCACGAATCAGGGATGATTTCAGTTCAGAGAAATTACACGTCTGTGCTTTCAGTTTCAGATCGGTCACAAAGCTATCAAAAGTCTCATTTTGCTGCTGTGTCCATGAATGGAACACGTACCTCTCATAGGTTTCGTTCTTTTTGGGAGAACAATGTGTATCAAATTTCTTTAGCACATCGTCCAATTTTTTTCTGTCCTCCGCTTGATCAAATACAAACATATTAAATACCTCTATTGCCTGTGGGCCTGCAACCGTGAGCAGTAATGCTATTTTCCTTGCGTCTGGGCTTCGTACCGAATCCGATGGCAGCAATGTAGAGTTCGAATCGTTGTTTGAAAGTCCGCCAATTGCAGTCGACATTCCCCATGAATTTCAAACCCTCCAGGGCTTCAAAGTCTCCATGTCGCGTTTCACAATATTCAGCAGATAATCCCACTTCTGGTACCATGTTATGTTCATTAATAACTAGACGTTTTCATTATGAACAGCTAGCTTGAGCTAGTCACTTTATTCATGCCATGTGGACTTTTATACAGCATTCATCTTGACTACTGCCTTGTGGGTAGCCTACTCTTATATACATACAGCTCTACAGCTCCACCTAGTGTACCATTCTAGAATGACATGTTACTGATCATTACACTCCCCCACCTTGTCCCCACAGGGACAGTCCCTTTATAATGAACACTGAATGCTCTCCCAATAGACCGGTGCGTAAAGACATGGTGCAATACGGTGCTCAGTCAAACAGAGCTGCAAGGTTTCAGCTTGGGTCCTTGGTCTGGGTTGAGTTGTCGATCCGAGCTGGCACGGCGATGGCACTGCCAGGCTAGCCAGCCAGAAGAATGGTCCATTAGGTAATGTGCCCGAGCGTGAGTGGTGCCCAATTAACCCCACCCTAGCAACAGTGACTCAGGAGAGGAGGGCAGAAGGTTCAAAGGAGGGCAAAGTGAATAGCAGATAGCCAAGTATTTACCTCATCGAAAAGAATCAATCCGTAACTGTTGTATTCGCTCCCCTGATCAAGGTGCCAATTTGGCACCAAATTTCTGAGGTGTTTTTTGAAATCTAGATAACACATGTTATTGGGTTTGTAGCCAAAGCACAATTAGATTTCTGTAAAACATGTTACGTGACTATCCACAATCTGCCACATCTCAGCAAATTAAAAGCAATAACAAGATGAAAACGTTCTTTTTTGGAATATCTTCCATAGCACTAAAGACCTAAAGTAACTTCCTCATATATCTGTCACTATTTTACCAGTTACATCCTCAAAAAATTCCAGTAGATTTGTCAAGCACGATTTACCTTTTGTGTACATCTTCTGACCACATGTAAATAGTGTACATCTTCTGTCCACGTGTAAATAGTGTACATCTTCTGTCCACGTGTAAATAGTGTACACCTTCTGTCCACGTGTAAATAGAAACATAGAAACATAGAAGATAGGAGCAGGAGTAGTCCATTCGGCCCCTCGAGCCTGCTCCGCCATTCAATGCGATCATGGCTGATCATCCAAATTCAGTACCCGGTCCCAGCTTTCTCCCCATACCCCTTGATCCCTTTAGCCTTAAGAAATATATCCAACTCCTTCTTGAATATATTTAATGAATTGGCCTCTACTGCCTTCTGTGGTAGAGAATTCCACAGGTTCACCACTCTCTGGGTGAAGAAATTCCTCCTTATTTCTGTCCTAAATGGCCTACCCCTTATCCTTAGACTGTGACCCCTGGTTCTGGACTCCCCGACCATCGGGAACATCCTTCCTGCATCTAGTCTGTCCAGTCATGTCAGAATTTTATAAGTTTCAATGAGATCCCCTCTCATTCTTCTAAACTCCAGCGAGTACATACCCAATCGACCCAATCTCTCCTCAAACGTCATTCCTGCCATCCCAGGTATCAGTCTGGTGAATCTTCGCTGAACTCCTTCCATGGCAAGAACATCCTTCCTCAGATAAGGTGACCAAAACTGCACACAATACTCAAGGTGCGGTCTCACCAAGGCCCTGCACAACTGCAGCAAGACATCCTTGCTCCTGTACTCAAACCCTCTCGCTACGAAGGCCAACAAACCATTTGCCTTCTTAACTGTCTGCTGCACCTGCATGCTTACCTTCAGCGACTGGTGCACAAGGACACCCAGGTCTCGTTGCACTTCCCCTTCTCCCAATCTATTGCCATTCAGATAATAATCTGCCTTCCTGTTTTTGCTACCGAAGTGGATAACCTCACATTTATCCATGTTATATTGCATTTGCCATGCTTCTGCCCAATCACCCAACCTGTCCAAATTATCCTGGAGTTTCTCGGCATTCTCCTCACAGCACACACACCCACCCAGCTTTGTGTCATCTGCAAATTTGGAGATATTACATCTAGTTCCCTTGTCTAGATCATTAATATATATTGTGAATAGCTGGGGTCCAAGGACCGATCCCTGCGGTACCCCACTAGTCAGTGCCTGCCACTCGGAGAAAGACCCGTTTATTCCAACTCTTTGCTTTCTGTCTGCCAACCAGTTCTCTATCCAAGTTAATACCTTGCCCCCAATCCCATGTGCCTTAACTTTACATGCTAATCTCTTATGCGGGACCTTATCAAATGCCTTCTGAAAGTCCAAATACACCACATCCACTGGTTCTCCCTTATCTATTTTACCAGTTACATCCTCAAAAAATTCCAGTGGATTAGTCAAGCACGATTTACCTTTTGTGTACATCTTCTGTCCATGTGTAAATAGTGTACATCTTCTGTCCACGTGTTAATAGTGTACATCGTCTGTCCACGTGTAAATAGTGTACATCTTCTGTCCAAGTCTAATAGAAACATAGAAACATAGAGATAGGAACAGGAGTAGGCCATTCGGCCCTTCGAGCCTGCTCCGCCATTCAATGAGATCATGGCTGATCTTCGTCTGAGATCATAGCTGATCTTACCAGTTCAGTACCCCGTCCCCGCCTTTTCTCCGTAACCCTTAATCCCCTTAGCCTTCAGAAATATATCCAATTCTCTCTTGAAAATATTTATTGAATTAGCCTTCACAGCCCTCTGTGGCAGGGAATTCCACAGGCTCACCACTCTTTGAGTGAAGAAATTCTTCCTCATCTCTGTTTTAAATGATTTGCCCGCTATTTTTAGACTGTGGCCCCTGGTTCTGTGCTCCCCGGCCATTGGAAACATTCTCTCTGAATTCAGCCTGTCCAGGCCTGCCATAATTTTATATGTTTCGATGAGATCCCCTCTCAATCTTCTAAACTCCAGTGAGTACAAGCCCAAACTATTTAATCTCTCTTCGTAGGTCATTCCCGCCATTCCAGGTATCAGCCTGGTGAATCGCCGTTGCACTCTTTCCATGGCAAGAACATCCTTCCGCAGATGGGGCGACCAAAACTGTACACAATACTCCAGATGCGGTCTCACCAGCACCTTGTACAGCTGTAGTAAGGTATCCCTATTCCTATACTCGAACCCCCTTGATATGAAGGCCAACATACCATTTGCCTTCTTAATCGCCTGTTGCACCTGCATGCTCTCCTTCAGCGACTGGTGCACAAGAACACCCAGGTCCCTCTGCACTTCCCCATCTCCCAATCTATTGCCATTTAGATAATAATCTACCCTCCTGTTTTTACCCCCAAAGTGGATAACCTCGCATTTATCCACATTATAGTGCATCTGCCACGTATCCGCCCATTCCCCCAACCTGTCCAAATCGCACTGTAGCCTCCTGACATCCTCATCAGAGCCCACCCCTCCTCCTAGTTTAGTGTCATCAGCGAATTTGGAAATATTGCATCCAATTCCCTGATCCAGATCATTTATATATATTGTGAACAGCTGGGGTCCCAGGACAGATCCTTGCGGCAACCCGCTGGTCACTGCCTGCCACTCCGAAAACGAGCCGTTTATTCCAACTCTGTTTTCTATCCGCCAGCCAGTTCTCTATCCACGTTAATACTTTGCCCCCAATCCCATGAGCCTTAATTTTGCATGATAATCTTTTGTGTGGAACCTTATCGAAGGCTTTCTGGAAGTCAAGGTACACCACATCCACTGGCTCTCCCCCATCTATTTTACCAGTTACTTCCTCAAAAAATTCCAGCAGATTAGTCAAACACGATTTACCCTTTGTAAATCCATGTTGACTCTGTCCGATCCTTTCCCCATTTGTCAAGTGCTCCGCTATTTTATCCTTAATAATGGACTCTAGCATTTTGCCCACAACCGATGTAAGGCTTACTGGTCTATAATTCCCTGCTTTCTCTCTACCCCCCTTTTTAAATATTGGGGTAACATTAGCTACCCTCCAATCCACGGGTACTGTTCCCGAGTCAATGGAGTTCCGGAAGATGATCCTTAGAGCATCTGCTATCTCCAGGGCCACCTCCTTAAGTACCCTAGGATGTAGTTTATCAGGCCCCGGGGATTTGTCGGCCTTCAGTCCCCTCAACTTACCCAACACCATATCCCTAGAGATACTAATTTCTGTCAGCTCCTCCCTCTCATTAGTCCCTATGTTTGCCGATATTCCTGGGAGGTTATTTGTGTCCTCCTTTGTGAATACAGAACCAAAGTATGAGTTTAATTGGTCTGCCATTTCCTTATTCTCCATTATATATTCTCCCGAATCGGACTGCAAGGGACCGACTTGGGATTTTACCAGTCTTTTCCTCCTGATATACCGATAAAAGCTTTTGCAGTCTGTCTTTATGTTTGCTGCAAGTTTACTTTCGTATTCTATTTTCCCCTTCCTGATTAATCCCTTTGTCCTCTTTTGCTGTATCCTGTACTGCCCCCAATCTTCCGGTCTGGTGCTTTTTTTTGCCAGTTGATATGCCCTTTTTTTTGATTTTATGCTGTCCCTAATTTCCCTCGTTATCCACGGTTGAGTCACCTTTTTAGGTTTATTTTTATGCCAAACCGGTATAAACATGTTCTGGAATTCTTCCATTCTATCTTTGAATGCTTGCCATTGTCTATCCACTGTCAATCCCCCCAGAAACACCACCCAATCAATCTTACCCAATTCCCGTCTCATACCCTCGTAATTCCCTTTATTTAAGTTCTGGACCTTAGTCTCTGATTCAATTTCCTCACTCTCCATCTCGACTGAGAGCTCGATCATATTATGATCGCTCTGACCCAAGGGGCCTCGTACAAGAAGATTGCTGATAAGTCCCTTCTCATTGCACAATACCCAGTCTAAAATGGCCTGATCTCGAGTCGGCTCCTCGACATATTGGTCCAGATAACCGTCCCGAAAACATTCCAGGAATTCCTCCTCCTCAGAATTTTTACTAATTTGGGTAGTCCAATCAATATGTAAATTAAAGTCACCCATGATGACAGCTGTGCTCTTATCGCACGCTTCTCTAATTTCCCTTTTTATGCCTTCCCTCACCTCCATATTACTATTTGGAGGCCTATATATCACACCCACTAACGTTTTCCTCCCCTTGCTATTTCTCATTTCTACCCATACAGATTCCGTTTCATCCGAGTTAATATCCTTCCTTTCCATTGCATTAATCCCCTCCTTTACCAGCAATGCTACCCCACCTCCCCTACCTTTTTGCCGATCCTTCCTAAATATTGTATATCCCTGGATGTTAAGTTCCCAGCCTTGCCCACCCTGCAGCCACGTTTCTGTAATCCCAATCAAATCATACTTGTTTACCTCTATTTCCACAACTAATTCATCCACCTTGTTCCTAATGCTTCTAGCATTAAGATACAAAGCCTTCAGGCTTGCTTTTTTCACACTCTCATTATGAATTAGTTTGGCCCTTTGTGTTTCTCTCCTTTGCTTATTGCTTCTCACCTTTCTACCATCTATTTCTGACTTCATATGACTTCCCTCTTTTCCACTACCTAGGTTCCCATCCCCCTGCCAAATTAGTTTAAATCCTCCCGAACCGCCCTAGAAAATATTACCCCGAGGACATCGGCTCCCTCACAGTTCAGGTGTAGACCGTCCCCTTGGTACAGGTCACTCCTCCCCAAGAACTGGTTCCAATGCCTCAAGAATTTAAATCCCTCTCCCTTGCACCACTGCTCAAGCCACGTATTTAGCTTATCTATCTTACTCTCTCTAAACTTATTAGCTCGTGGCACTGGTAGCAATCCAGAGATTACTACCTTTGAGGTCCTACTTTTCAATTTAGCTCCTAACTCCCTAAATTCAGCTTGTAGGACCTCCTCCCTCTTTTTACCTACATCGTTGGTACCTACATGTACCACGACAACTGGCTGATCCCCCTCCCCCTTCAGAATGCTCTGCACCCGCTCCGAGACATCCTTGACCCTTGCACCAGGGAGGCAACATACCATCTTGGAGTCTCGGTCTCGGCCACAGAAACTCCTATCTATCCCCCTTACAATTGAATCCCCTATCACTATAGCCCTATCCCTCTTTTTCCCGCCCTTCTGTGCAGCAGAGCCAGTCATGGTGCCCTGAACCTGGCTGCTGGTGCCTTCCCCTGATAAGTCATCTCCCCCAACAGTACCCAAAACGGTAAACCTGTTTTGGAGGGAGATGACCGCAGGTGACTCCTGCACTACCTTCCTGCCTTTACCCTGCCTTTTGGTCACCCATTTACTGTCTGAGCTAGCCTTTACCTGCGGTGTGACCAACTCACTGAAGGTGCTATCCACAACATCCTCAGCATCGCGTATGCTCCAGAGTGAGTCCATTCGCAGCTCCAGCGCCGCCATGCGGTCCGCTAGGAGCTGCAGCTGGACACACTTCCTGCACACATAGTTGTCAGGGACAGTGTCCCTGATTTCCCACATGGCACAGGAGGAGCATGACACGGGTCCGAGCTGCCCTTCCATGACTTAACCCTTACAATACCCTTTTATTTACTACGATTTAGCTTAATTATTGAATTCTACTTAGAATAAGTTTGTGAAAGTACTCACCAACCAGTCACCTACCTGTTTTCTGGTGTTGTATTTTCACTGCCGCCTCCTGTCCTGGAACCTTTTCCACCTAGGTTAGGCTCCTGAAATAAAATAAATTGAACCTACCTTTTCAACTTCCCCTAACCCCTAAAAGGTTAGAGGAGGTGGAAGGGTGGGAGACACTACACTGTAGTGTTTCGGGTTTAGCAACAGCTCCACCTATATAAGAGTTACTGGCCTCCTGCTCTCCCGACTGCACCAGCTGTGAAAGAAAAAGCCCGCGAAAGGTGAGCTTTTAAACTGCTCTGATTGGGCCTCACCTCGCAACTGCCGCCGATTTGAATCTGCCGCCGCTTTTAACTGCCGCCGGTCACTGCCCCTTCACAGGTCCGATGCTCTGATCGGGCCTCACCTCGCAACTGCCGCCGATTTGAATCTGCCGCCGCTTTTAACTGCCGCCGGTCACTGCCCCTTCACAGGTCCGATGCTCTGATCGGGCCTCACCTCGCAACTGCCGCCGATTTGAATCTGCCGCCGCTTTTAACTGCCGCCGGTCACTGCCCCTTCACAGGTCCGATGCTCTGATCGGGCCTCACCTCGCAACTGCCGCCGATTTGAATCTGCCGCCGCTTTTAACTGCCGCCGGTCACTGCCCCTTCACAGGTCCGATGCTCTGATCGGGCCTCACCTCGCAACTGCCGCCGATTTGAATCTGCCGCCGCTTTTAACTGCCGCCGGTCACTGCCCCTTCACAGGTCCGATGCTCTGATCGGGCCTCACCTCGCAACTGCCGCCGATTTGAATCTGCCGCCGCTTTTAACTGCCGCCGGTCACTGCCCCTTCACAGGTCCAATGCTCTGATCGGGCCTCACCTCGCAATCTTCTGTCCATGTGTAAATAGTGTACATCTTCTGTCCAAGTCTAATAGTGTACATCTTCTGTCCACGTGTAAATAGTGTACATCTTCTGTCCACATGTAAATAGTGAAAATTGTCCATTTGGTATACAACTCCTGTTTAATATATAAAACATATACCAAGGTTGTACCACTGTCAGTGTTGACACATGATGATAAAATGTATTATAATCCACTGAAATAAGTAAGAGAGTTTTTTAATTAAAGCATCAAAGCAGAGCCATTTTTAAACAACTTTTTAAATGTGTTATCAGTTAAAATTCAGCTCAAAATGGGCAAAATCAGACCCAGTACAAGGTGCTACATTTTTTATTTCTGTCCAGTCGCGGGTTCTGCAGCTGATAATTTGCCCCATATTTGGAAAATAGCCTTTGCCACTGAAGCACGCTGAAGCTTGACTGGATTGTCTCATTTATAATAGGTTATTAACACATTCCAGCACTTTGATTGTGTGACTATTGGTGATTAATAGGATAGGTTCTCCTGTACGTTATGGTGTAAGGTCACCGACGAGACCATTAAAATGCACAGCAGTTAAATAACAAACTGAATTGAGGGAGCATTAAAAAAAACTCCCGTTATTTTTTTCTCCTCTCCAGGCGTCGACCAGTTTATTTTAAGTAGGTTAATTCCTGCCTAAAATTGCACTCTCAGGAATGCTGTATGAGTATTATTAGCTGCAGGACCTGCAACTAGACTGATTCCTGGGATGAGGGGCTAGTCCTTTGAGGAGAGATTGAGTGGACTAGGGCTATATTCCCTAGAGTTTAGAAGAATGAGACGTGATCTCATTGAATTCTTACAGGGCTTGACAGGGTAGATGCAGGGAGGATGTTTCCCCTGGCTGGGGATTCTAGAACCAGGGGTCACAGTCTCAGAATAAGGGGGTCGGCCATTTAGGACTGAGATGAGGAGAAATTTCTTCACTCAAAAAGGGTTGTGTATCTGTGGAATTCTCTACCCCAGAGGGCTGTGCACACTCAGTCGTTGAGTATATTTAAGATGTGGAGATGCCGGTGTTGGACTGGGGTGGACAAATGTGAGAAGTCACACAACACCAGGTTATAGTCCAACAGCTTTATTTGAAATCACAAGCTTTTGGAGCACTGCTCCTTCGTCAGGTGAAGTGAAGAGATGCATATAGGCACAGCATATATAGTCAGAGAGCACTGCCAGATGATTACAGGTAATCTTTCTAACTGCCCTTTATCACACCTTGGCAGAGAGATAATCACAGCAATCAAAGGTGTGAATGGTATATTTAAGGCTGAGATAAATAGATCTTTGGATACTAAGGGATTCAAGGGATATGGGGATAGTGCAGGAAGGTGGAGTTGAGGTAGAAGATCAGCCACGATCTTATTGAATGGCGGAGCAGGCTCAAAGGGCCGAATGCTCCTATTTCTTATGTTCTTATGTTCTTATGTAGGGTTGCCAACTCTGGTTGGATATATTCCTGGAGGCTTCATCACTTGACCTCCCACTTCCAACTGTCCCGCCCCCACACTTCCACCATTGACTGACGAGTCCATCCTTGTAGCACACCGCCTTCCCACAGCTATTGGAAAGCAAACAGACTCTTCATTACCCGATTAGATGATTCTTGACTTGTCAGTCAAACAACCTTTTGTTCCCGTCTCTGATATTTTTAAGACAAATGTTTCAAAGAAAATGAAAAGAAAAAATGGATATTTTTCCAATGCCCCTATGATTTTTTCCCGGCTGGCTCGCAGGAAATCTTTAATTCACGGAGACTCCAGGGCAATCCTGGAGCGTTGAGTGCATTAAGTGTGCGTACAGGGACACTTCATCGATTGAAAAATCTATCTGTGACTCCAGACTGTGACAGGCTATTTGACCCTGCTGGACTTTACAACTGAGCCCCATCTGATGTCCGCACCTGCCTGCTTTCCAGCAGCGGTCACTGAGTAATGATGAGAAGCAGCGGCCCTGTTTAATTTTGTGCTCCATAAACCAGAGGGCCTGAGGCCGATTGTAGTACCCCTACGTGCTGTTCCAGCTGGGATCAGAGGACCTCACCTTTACCAGGAACTTGATAGCATTTTAATGAATGATGGGGATCCTTAGAGCCTTCCTTTTTAATAAGAAACAATCTTTGCTTTAGCAAGAGAGAATTTTGGTGTCAATACTGAGGGAACATTATTTAATTTGTGACGTAATAAAACTCACTACGCACTTGGTTTGAGCATAAAGCAAGGCTTTAATCAACTTGTTTCAGAACATGGAGGTCTAGTTGTACTTCACTAGCTCCTTGTCTTACAAAATGTCCCTGGAAAGCTGGGGCCCACGCCCGAGTATTTATACTCCTTGGATGGCGCCACCAGCTGGCCGTCCAGCATTATTTCATAAGTAGTTTCTTGATGATGAGATTTATAACAATTTGTATAAAGTGTATAAAGTTATGAGGGGCCTGGATCGAGTGGATAGGAAGGACCCATTTCCCCTAGCAGAGAGATCGCTAGAGTTTAGAAGAATGAGAGGGGATCTCATTGAAACTTATAAAATCCTAACAGGATTAGACAGACTAGATACAGGAAGGATGTTCCTGATGGTGGGGGAGTCCAGAACCTGGGGTCACAGTCTAAGGATAAGGGCTGAGATGAGGAGGAATTTCTTCACCCAGAGAGTGGTGAACCTGTGGAATTCTCTGCCACACAGGGCAGTTGAGGTCAATTCATTAAATATATTCAAGAAGGAGTTAGATATATTTCTTAAGGCTAAAGGGATCAAGGGATATGTGGAGAAAGCAGGGACAGGGTACTGAATTTGGATGATCAGCCATGATCTCATTGAATGGCGGAGCAGGCTCGAGGGGCTGAATGGCCTACTCCTGCTCCTATCTTCTATGTTTCTATGTTTAATAACAAGGGGGCATAGATTTAAAGTAATTGGTAGAAGGATTAGAGGGGCGTTGAGGAGACCTCTTTCACCCAGAGGGTGGTGGGGGTCTGGAACTCACTGCCTGAAAGGGTGGTAGAGGCAGAAACCCTCATCACATTTAAAAAGTACTTGGATATGCACTTGAAGTGCCGTAACCTGCAGGGCTACGGACCAAGAGCTGGAAAGTGGGATTAGGCCGGATAGCTCTTTTTCGGCCGGCACAGACACGATGGGCCGAATGGCCTCCTTCTGTGCCGTAAATTTCTATGATTCTATAACAGTAAGGTGAATGTTGCCTTATTCAGACACCACAGAGGGATACTTTTCCAATTGTGTGCTTCCAGTTTGGAGTCTCGCCTGCTGGAAATGCATTTCAGAAAATTACGCTCGTGCGACCAATACATTGACTTGAACAGGCAGACAGGACATCATGAGTTTGACATCTCATCTGAAGAATGACACTTCCAGCAATGCAACGTTCTGTCAGTACTGTACGGAAGTGTCAGACCTAGTTGGCGTGCCCAGATTCTGTGGTAGGGCTTGAATCCACAATCTGATACAGAGACAAGGGACTAAAAATTGAGTAGCGCCCCAGACGGGGCGCTAACTTCGCCGGGGCGCTAACAGTAGCGCCCCGGAAAAATTAGCGTCCCCGCGCCAGAAATTGAGTGGTTGCACCCCAAGAGGGAAGCGGGGTGCTACTGGAAGTGCCCCGCATCCCTCTTGGGACGCTGTGAGTCAATATTGCGGCGTTATGTGCCGCAGTGCCACACGCTGCGGCACGTTGTGCCGTGGTATTGCAGGCCTTCCTCCCCTTCTTAAAGGGGAGGGGCCTTATGCAGCGCGACCTGCGGCCCAGCTGGGGCCCAGCTGGGCCCGCAGGGATCGGGAGTGCAGGCAAGAGAAGTGCTGGGCTCTTGGAGCGCAGCCAGCACTCTGCGGGGGGGGCGTTTCAGGAGGTCTGGGACGGGAGCGCAGGCAGGTGCTGGCAGGCGGCCAGCAACAAAAATGGCCACCCCGCACCGTGCCTTTAAATTGCGCCTCCCCGACCGCAGGTACGCCCCCCTGATCCCGTCGGACATAGCATTCGGCGGTAAGTCAGGGGGCGCTCCCGGAGATCGTGGCCGGGGCGTGAGCAGGGCGCTGCGCACACCAATGACGTCATCACCAGCGGCGCAGCGCCGCAGGGCACTACCGGTTAGCACCACCACTAACCTCCCGCTGAATTTTGCGGGAGGCGTGGGCAGTGCCGCGCCCGGGCGGTAGTTGCGTTGCGTCCCGTTTGTGCCCTCTTAAGGCGCAACCAACTGAATTTTTCCCCCAAGAGGTATTAAACCAGCGTTGCACCCGATCCCATCAGTTTGCCGATGGGCAGGTTACATTAAAATTGCTCCCGACTAATCGGGCTGAGTTGACCCAAATTAAACATTGGGATAAAAAGGAAAGACTTGCATTTATATAGCACCTTTCATGACCTCAGGACGCCTCAAAGCACTTTACAGTCAATGAAGTACTTTTGAAGTTTAGTCACTGTTGTAATGTAGGAAATGTGGCAGCCAATTTGCGCACAGCAAGCTCTCACAAACAGCAATGCGATAATGACCAGATAATCTGTTTTTTTTTGTGATGTTGATTGAGTGACAAATATTGGCCCAGGACGCCAGGGATAACTCCCCCTGCTCTTCTTCGAAATAGTGCCATGAAATCTTTTACATCCACCTGAAAGAGCAGCCATGGCCTCAGTTTAACGTCTCATCCAAAAGACGGCACCTCCGACAGTGCAGCACTCCCTCGGCACTGCACTGGGAGTGTCAGCCAAGATCTTTGTGCTCAAGTTCTCTGGAGTGGGACTTGAACCCACGACCTTCTGACTCAGAAGCAGGAGTGCTACCCACTGAGCCACGGCTGACAGGAGAGAATTTAAAATGGCCCGTTCTAACTGTGCTTTCCTACATGAAACTTAAGGCACTGCTTTAGTCTGAATTCTGGGATCTGAGCCACCTCATGGTGTTTACACTAACTAAATCCAGCTCCATTATCCCAGTAGCACCATCACAGAATCAGTTTTGTAACACACTTAGTGTATGAAAACAAAATTGATTCATATGTAAATCTGGACAAATCCAATATCAGTTTTTGTACACTAATTCTTTTAAACCGTCAGTCACGGAATTGGCCAAGAACCATCTCAGCACTCACTCAGGAGAAACCTGGCAGGTGGGCACTTAAAATCGTCCTGACTCTTAGGGCTGGATTTTCATTCAGAAGTCGGGTTGGAGGCGGGACTACAACTTTCGAGGTTGTAGTCCCGCCTCCATCGAGATGCGGCCAATCCACGCGATTTTAACTTGATTGACCTTGTTGAGCCCGCCCAGCGGGCTCAGCAGGCCAATTAAGGGCCACCCGGCAACAGGTGACGTCACAGACTGAAATTTCATCTGTCAAGAGGTTTTGACAGATGAAATATCAGCGTTTCACAGCTGTTTGAAGCTGTCAAACACTGACAGTCTTACTTCTAACCTGAGTCCTTCTCCACAGACTCAGTTAGAAATCTCTCCTGCACAGAAAGCTGCAGGCTGTCACTTTTGACAGATTGCAGCCATTCTGCTTTCTGTGCCGGTGAGATGAGGGACTCCCCGAACCTAAAGGAAGGAAGGCTGAAAAGGTAAGAAAATGTACGTAAAACTTATTTAATCACTTTAGACACACCAAACACACTTACCTTTGCACTCATGCACACATCACTCACCTGAACACCGACATCTCGACCCCTCCAAGCCCTTCAACCCGACGGCCCGACTCCTCCAACTTGGCGTGGTTTGGAGCCGTCGGGAATCCCACAGTTCAAGCTTAAAAATAGGGATTAGGCTAAAAATTGCCTGTTAACTACCTTTGAAACTGGCATGGAGGCGGGTTTGGGGGGCGGGATGGGGTTGGGACCCCCGATTTCGGGAATCCAAACCTGACTCCACAGCACACTGAAAATCGAGCCCTTAGTGTCTGAAAGCTGCCATGATCGCACCATCTGCAATTTTAACCCGCTCTCCTGAGCAGGCAGCAAGGACAGGCGCCCAGAGCCCAACAGGGTCCTTCTTTACATATGCATTTTGTGGCCTGATGACATCATTAAGACCCGACTGTAATTTTAACTGAGTCCTGAACAGGGAATCCACCTGGAGTAAAAAAAACCTACATGTCTATCGTACATGCCTAAAATAAAAACAAGCAGTTTAATAAACCTGGCTTCAAATTAATCGAATGAAGCTCACGCCCAGTACAGAACTAAAAGGCTATTTACAAGCCCTTGACACTCATTGCAGGCCAACTGGCTCTGGTCATTCAGCAGGGGAGGAGGTAACAGAAGCTTATGCATCCAGGCTAACCAGCACATCTCCTTGTTCCTGCCTCTCTGTGAGGATGCAATAAATTGCAGGTGGCTATCGTACTCTGAGGGCATGGCACAAGGGCATTGCACAAGGGAATGGCACAAGGGAATGGCACAAGGGCATTGCACAAGGGCATTGCACAAGGGAATGGCACAAGGGCATGGCACAAGGGCATTGCACAAGGGAATGGCACAAGGGCATTGCACAAGGGAATGGCACAAGGGCATGGCACAAGGGCATTGCACAAGGGCATTGCACAAGGGAATGGGACAAGGGAATGGGACAAGGGCATTGCACAAGGGAATGGCACAAGGGAATGGCACAAGGGCATTGCACAAGGGCATGGGATAAGGGCATGGGACAAGGACATGGCTCAAGGGCATGGGACAAGGGCATTGCACAAGGGCATTGCACAAGGGCATTGCACAAGGGAATGGCACAAGGGCATTGCACAAGGGCACGGGACAAGGGAATGGGACAAGGGCATGGGACAAGGGCATTGCACAAGGGCATTGCACAAGGGCATTGCACAAGGGAATGGCACAAGGACATTGCACAAGGGAATGGCACAAGGGCATGGCACAAGGGAATGGCACAAGGGAATGGGACAAGGGCATTGCACAAGGGCATTGCACAAGGGAATGGCACAAGGGCATTGCACAAGGGAATGGCACAAGGGAATGGCACAAGGGAATGGCACAAGGACATGGCACAAGGACATGGGACAAGGGCATGGCACCAGGGAATGGCACAAGGACATGGGACAAGGGCAATGCACAAGGGCATGGCACAAGGGCATGGGAGAAGGGCATTGCACAAGGGCATGGCACAAGGGCATTGCACAAGGGCATGGGACAATGGAATGGGACAAGGGCATTGCACAAGGGCATTGCACAAGGGCATTGCACAAGGGAATGGCACAAGGGCATTGCACAAGGGAATGGCACAAGGGCATTGCACAAGGGAATGGCACAAGGGCATTGCACAAGGGCATGGGACAAGGGAATGGCACAAGGGCATGGGACAAGGGCATGGGACAAGGGAATGGCACAAGGGCATGGCACAAGGGCATGGGACAAGGGAATGGCACAAGGGCATGGCACAAGGGCATGGGACAAGGGCATGGGACAAGGGAATGGCACAAGGGAATGGCACAAGGGCATTGCACAAGGGCATGGACAAGGGAATGGCACAAGGGCATGGCACAAGGACATGGCACAAGGACATGGGACAAGGGCATGGCACCAGGGAATGGCACAAGGACATGGGACAAGGGCATGGGACAAGGGCATGGGACAAGGGAATGGCACCAGGGAATGGCACAAGGACATGGGACAAGGGCATGGGATAAGGGCATGGGACAAGGCCGTTGCACAAGGCTTTCAAAGCTGGGACTATGGCTAATTGGGAGAACCACTCCCTAACAGTTCACCCTCAGAGGAACATGGTGACTGACCCAGACTAGATGATAAGGAACAGTTCAGGACCTGGTGGTTTCCAGTGTATAAATAATAACTCTCCAATGTGTTTGTTAATAAGATTTCTGATGTGACAAATTTGTAAATAAGCAGTGCCTAACAGCACTGTGGGAATGCATTCACCAAACGGACTGCAGGGGTTCAAGAAGGCGGCTCACCACCACCTTCTCAAGGGCAACTAGTGATGGGCAATAAATGCTGACCTTGCCAGCGACACCCAGATCCCATAAACGAATAAAAAAAGACAGGGAAATAACTGCACGTGCAAAGGGTGGGAGATTTTATTGCATCTTTCTCAGTTTTTGTTTTGACAGAGTCACTGATAGACTGGAGGCTCCAGGCACTTGTTACATCCCTTGATTCAGAGAATCCAACCTGCCGTTCTCAACAATTTTTATTTGAAAGAAAAAAGACTTGTATTTCTATCGCGCCTTTCACGACCTCAGGACGTCCGAATGCACTTTACAGCCAATGAAGTACTTTTGAAGTTTTGTCTCTATTGTAATGTAGAAAACACGGTAGCCAATTTGCGCACAGCAAACTCGTGCAAACAGCACTGTGATAATGACCAAATAATCTGTTTGTTTAGTGATGTTGATTGAGGGATAAATATTGGCCCAGGACACCGGAGATAACTCCCCTGCTGTTGTTCGAAATAGCGCCATGGGATCTTTTACGTCCACCTGAGAGAGCAGACGTCTCATCCGAAAGACGGCACCTCCGGCGGTGCAGCACTGTGTGCTAAACAAACTCTGGGGGAAGATTTCCTGTATATGCAGGCAAATTCCGAACAAGCTTTTTGAAGTAGGATTTCTTGATTTCTGTACAAATAGCACAGAGCAAATCATCCCCCTTACTGAGCTCACTGCTTATGGACCAATGCACATTCACAAAGCTGTCCTATCTATTGCTCTACATGCTAAACTTTTGCTTTTTAAATATATCGGCCCAGAAATTCGTGTCGGGGGCTTCCCGCGGGTGCAAGCCCCCAACCTACACTTACCTAGCGCGCCGACAGTTGAAGCCTGGGCCTCCGTGGATTTCCTGTCTGTGGCCCGGTTCAGCTCCCGGCGCGCTGTGCTTGCGTGACCCAGCGGCGTACTTAGTGTGATGCTCCGGCTGGGATCACGTGAGCACTGGGCAACCAATCGGAGGTTGCAGAAGTTCATTCATGAGTTTGACAGTAAGAGCTGTCAAACTCATGAAAACTCCGGGTGCCCAAAACAGTACTTAAACTTCAAATACATTTTTTTTTAAATCACAGTATTTAAATGAACTATAAATAACTTTAAATAACTGTTTTAAACAATAAATTAAATTTTTGAAAAAAATAATTTTATAAAAAAGCAGGGCTAAAAATACACTTACCTTACTGTAAAGTCTTTAAAAATAATAAACCTGTGGAAAAAATATTCTAATTTTAATTATTAGACCACTTACCTTTTAAAATTAAGTCCTTACGTCTGCTTTTTTCAAGTGTAAAAAGTGAAGGCCTTCACGCACGGGCAAACCTGGAAAAAAAAAGGAAGTTCAACGCGCACGCGCAAACTCCTGCGCGCACGCGTTTGACCTCTGAACCCCTTGGTTCAGAGGATCGGAACTGCCGGTTTCCCGCGCATGCGTAGTGCATGCAAGATTCCGGCACTTCCATCGGGTCCACGCGTGAGTACTCCATCCGTACTCACGCGTTGGGACCCGAATTTCTAGGTTAATTGTGGGCTATTTCGGCCAACACTTGCATTTATATACCGCCTTATCACATCCTCAGGACATCCCGAAACACGTCACAACCAATAGATCACTTGTGAAATACAGTTACTGCTGGCAAATGAGGCAGCTGATTTGCACACTGCCAGTGAACTCAGCACTGCACATGGGACCTTCCACAGCCTGTGCAGCTCAGTGACCCAGTGGTTCAACTCACTGACCCATGAGGGGACACAAGTGTTGATTTCTTTTGACAGGTGAGGCTTCTTTTCCAATGGCTTTCTTCTCTTCCGCCCCTTTCTGGATTGTTCGCACCCCACATGTGGCTGAGAGGGCAAGTCGGGAACCCTGTCTGAAGCATCCGCACTAACAACGGTTCCTTGTAAATTGACGAGAGTAGCTGAGGGGGGGTGAAGTGATGTGGAACTCTCAACAACAACAATTTGCATTTATATAGCGCCGTTAACATAGTAAAACGTCCCAAGACTCTTCTCAGGAGTGTTATCAGACAAAATTTGGCATCAAGCCACATAAGGAGATAAGAGGGCAGAAGAGGTAGGTTTTAAGGAGCGTCTTAAAGGAGGAAAGAGAGGTGGAGAGGACTAGGGAGGGCATTCTAGAGCTTAGGGCCTAGGCAGCTGAAGGCACTACCGCCAATGGTGAAGCGATGAAAATTGGGGATGCGCGAGAATCCAGAATTGGAGAAGTGCAGATAACTCGGCGGGTTGTAGGACTGGAGGAGGTTACAGAGATAGGATGGGGTGAGGCCGTGGGGAAGCAGGAATAAATTCCTGTCCCAGCCCTCCGAGAGGGTTATGAACTTTGTGCCACCGTGCCCCCTCAAATTTCTTCACTATTGAACTGGGAGTAGGTAACCTGACTGTTCGATGAAAGTTTGTACTGGGTAATTTCTTTAAAAACCGTGTACGCTCCCATCAGCATATCCTCTGGACACAGAAGAGATAATGGCCCTGAAATTAGGTTCGGGGGCTTGCCGCGCGTGCAAGCCCCCGATGTGCACTCACCCTGCGTGCCGACATCTGAAGCCCGGGCCTGCTTGCATTTCCTGTCACTGGCCCGGTTCAGCTGTCGACGCGATGTGCTTACCTGATCCAGCGGCGTAGTTAGTGCGATGTGCCGGCTGGGATCAGGTGAGCACTGTGCAGCCAATCAGGGGAGGGGAAACTCATTCATGAGTTTGACAGTAAGAGCTGTCAAACTCATGAAAACTCCTGGCCCCAAAACACTACTTTAACCTGAAAGAAAATTTAAAAAAACATTGCACTACTTAAATGAACAATGAAGAACTCTGAAAAACTATTTTAAACAATAATTTTAAAATTTGAAAAAAAATTTTTTTTTTTAAAAATTGGGGCTAAAACTAAACTTACCTTACTGTAAATTCTTTAAAAATAACAAACCTTTGGAAAAAAAAATTCTCAATTGTACTAAAAGCCCACTTACCTGAAAAACTAAGTACTTACGTGTGGTTTTTCAATGCGTAAAGACCGGAGGCCTTTACACACGCGCAACTCTGGAAAAAAAAAAGGAATTTCACTGCACACGTGCTGCCTGTGCAGTCGCGCACGTTCTGCCTCTTAACCCCTTGGGTCAGAGGACAGGAAATGCCGGTTTTCAGCGCATTCGCTGCGCATGCTGAAAACCGGCAATTCCTCCGGGCACATGCGTGAGTACCCCGTCCGTACTCACGCGTTGTGCCCGGAATTACTGGGCCATATGCTACATTCAAATGCGATTATATAAATGCCTCAGTTCATTGTCAGTTTTATTTTTGTCTGTAAGATACTTGATGTTGTAGTATCAAGCCGTAGAATTCCTAGGACATCTTTTCTAGTCAGACTAAATGGGTCTTTTTCCGAGTGGCAGGCAGTGACTAGTGGGGTACCGCAGGGATCGGTCCTAGGACCCCAGCTATTCACAATATATATTAATGATCTAGACGAGGGAACTAGATGTAATATCTCCAGGTTTGCAGATGACACAAAGCTGGGTGGGCGTGTGTGCTGTGAGGAGGGTGCCGAAAAACTCCAGTATGATTTGGACAGGTTAGGTGATTGGGCAGATGCATGGCAGATGCAGTATAATGTGGATAAATGCGAGGTTATCCACTTTGGTGGCAAAAACAGGAAGGCAGATTATTATCTGAATGGCAATAGATTGGGAAAAGGGGAATTGCAATGAGACCTGGGTGTCCTTGTGCACCAGTCGCTGAAGGTAAGCATGCAGGTGCAGCAGGCGGTTAAGAAGGCAAATGGTATGTTGGCTTTCGTAGCGAGAGGGTTTGAGTACAGGAACAAGGATGTCTTGCTGCAGTTGTACAGGGCCTTGGTGAGACCACACCTTGAGTATTGTGTGCAGTTTTGGTCGCCTTATCTGAGGAAGGATGACCTTGCCATGGAGGGAGTGCAGCGAAGATTCACCAGACTGATACCTGGGATGGCAGGAATGACGTATGAGGAGAGATTGGGTTGATTGGGCTTATACTCACTGGAGTTTAGAAGAATGAGAGGGGATCTCATTGAAACTTATAAAATTCTAACAGGACTGGACAGACTGGATGCAGGAAGGATGTTCCTGATAGCCGGGGAGTCCAGAACCAGGGGTCACAGTCTAAGGATAAGGGGTAGGCCATTTAAGACTGAGATGAGGAGAAATTTCTTCACCCAGAGAGTGGTGAAACTGTGGAATTCTCTACCACAGAAGGCAGTTGGGGCCAATTCATTAAATATATTCAAGAAGGAGTTAGATATATTTCTTAAGGCTAAAGGGATCAAGGGATATGGGGAGAAGGCAGGGACAGGGAACTGAATTTGGATGATCAGCCATGATCTCATTGAATGGCGGAGCAGGTTCGAGGGGCCGAATGGCCTACTCCTGCTCCTATCTTCTATGTTTCTATGTTTCCAGCCAAATCCAACAGAATTCCATTTGTTTTTTTTAAGGATTTTCCTTTGCGGACCCATTTCTGAATGTGACAGTGAATTTCGGTAAACACTGCAACATCTACGCTGGGCATAGAGCCAGCTGTGATTTGGCCTCACACCTTCCAACTTTCAGGCATCCCGTGTGCAACACATACACACACACACTTTACGCAGCGAGTTGTTGTGATCTGAAATGCATTGCCTGATAACTTTCGAAAGGGAATCGGATAAATACTTGAAGGGGAAACATTTGCAGGGGTTTGGGGAAAGAGCAGGGAGTGGGACTCTCTCCAAGAGCCGGCACAGGCATGATGGGCCGAATGGCCTCCTTCTGTGCTGTATCTTTCTTTGTTTCAGCTGGTTGGTAGCACTACTCGCCTCTGGGTCAGAAGGTTGTGGGTTCTTAGTCCCACTCCAGGGACTTGAGCACATAAAGCAAGGTTGACATTCCCAGTGCAGTACTGAAGGAGTGATGCACTGTCGGAGGTGCCGTCTTTCGGATGAGACGTTAAACCAAGGTCCCGTCTGCTCTCTTGGGTGGACGTAAAAGATCCCATGGCACTATTTCGAAGAAGAGCAGGGGAGTTATCCCCGGTGGCCTGGCCAATATTTCTCCCTCAACCAACATAACAAAAACAGATCATCTGGTCATTATCACATTGCTGTTTGTGGGAGCTTGCTGTGCGCAAATTGGCTGCCGCATTTCCCACGTTACAACAGTGACTACACTCCAAAAAGTACTTAATTGGCTGTAAAGCGCTTTGAGACGTCCGGTGGCCGTGAAAGGCGCTATATAAATGCAAGTCTTTCTTTCTTTCTATGACTTGCGTCAGTGACTACACCATTCCCTGCAGTTTTCTCTTCGCTTCTGGTATTGCTGTCACATGAAAAGATCACGCTCCCAGGCTGCAAGAATGCGACCGGTTTTGTCAGATTCTCAACTCTTTTGGTGATAGAAAAACACAGAACGCACTCACCCACCCACCCACCCCCGTCCCACTCCCCCTCCCCCTCTCCCCCACTCCACCGCCACCCCCTCCCCCTCCCCCACTGGCACGTGTCCAGTGCATCTCTTTATCCGAGCAGATTCGCACCTCCTATTTGCTGAGTCACGGCGTGCTTCATTTTTTCTCTCTTTCTCGTTGCGCGGAAGATGACCTGTCGCAGCGCCCCTTGCCTGCTTTTCCCAGCTGAGCTCATGCCCACAAACGGTGGCGGGGTGTGGCGGTGGGGGGGTGGGCCGAGAGGAATCACGAAGAGAGGTTAAAAGAAAGGGGAGAAAGAAAGAAAGGATTGATTGTACACTGTTCCGAAGCTCCAACTTAGCAGTTGGTGGGTGGGGGATGCTTAGTGAGCTTCAGTCATGTCTCATTCGCCTCTGCTAAATCTAGGTTCTCAGCGAACAAGGGGGGGCGTGGGGTGGTGGGGGGGGGGTCAGACATGTCTTCTGACCTTTAACCTTTCGTTTCACTGCTTGCCATAATTGCCTAATACTGCCCTCTTGGCAAAAGACAATTAAACAATTTGTCACTTCGATTGTCTGTCAGTCAACACTGACCCTTTTCAGCAAGCCTGCGCATGTTTTTTTTAAAGACTCCTTTGCCAGGCTTGTCTAGCCACATTAGCACAGAAAATGGCACCTTTGTTATCCTCTTCATAGCAAAGTGCACCAAGCCTTCCTATTCAGTTGCCTGCTGCACTAATTAAGGAGTCTGTGAGTAGACTGCAGAATAGATTGTCTGATGATTGTTGCGAATGGGATTCGCATGACGACATGAAAAATAATTAGAATATATTCAGCTTGTTTTGTGTGTGTTCTAATTCCCGTCATCATGACCTCTTTGGCAGCTAAATGATGAGACATAGTTAGTGAAATAATCAGTACAGTACTGAGATCACAACTCCCACCGTCCCTTGAAACAGGCTGCATAGAATGATACAGCACAGGAGGCCTTTTGGCCCATCGTGCCTGTGCCGGCTCTTTGAAAGAACTATCCAATTAGTCCCACCCCGCACCCCCCCCGCCCACTCTTTCCTCATTAGCCCTGCAATTTTTTTTTCCTTTTCAAGTATTTATCCAATTCCCTTTTGAAAGTTACTATTGAATCTGCTTCCCCTGCCCTTTCAGGCAGCGCATTCCAGATCACAACAACTCGCTGCGTAAAAAAGAAATTCTCCCCCTCTGGTTCTTTTGCCTATTATCTTAAATCTGTGTCCTCTGGTTACCGACCCTCCTGCCAGTGGAAGCAGTTTCTCCTTATTTACTCTGTCAAAACCCCTCGTAGTTTTGAACACAGCAGCCAGATGTTGGGGAGTATGGGGAGAGAGCGGGAATATGGTATAGGAAACTTTCTTTTATCCGGCACGGATGGGACCGACGTGGTGCCGGTTCATCAAAAATTCCGGATAACCGAACGCTATAGTAAAAGATACAAAGCAACAAACCCTGTTGCTTAGCAACAGCTTCAGAACAATGGCCACAAGTTCCAAGCGCCTCTGTAGCTTAGCAACAGCTGCAGCTACACCCTTGCACAGCAACAAATGGAGTAAAAAAAGTAATAACATTTACCTAAACCTACTCCTGAATTTTGCCGGTTAACCGACATTTCCGGTTATTTAGGGGCCGGTTAATCGAAAGTTTCCTGTATTGAGACAGAGGACCAGCCATGATCATATTGAATGGCGGAACAGGCTCGAAGGGCCGAATGACCAACTCCTGCTCCTATTTTTCTATGTTTCTATGTTCAGACCATTTCTTATTTTTCACTTTTCTCCTCCTTTCTCACCTCCGTTCCTGCAGGTTCTGCTGTGGCCGCAGCATCACCGGCCATCCAGGCTCTAGTACCTCACGCACGTGGCCATTATTTACGTGTACCCCTGGGCACAGTGAGTGTCGCCAGGCTATTCAACCAAGGAGGCTATCACAGCTAAGCGTGATCCTATCATCACCCTATGTCCACACACATACACTCATTCGCCAGCGGGAGATCACTATCAGGAGCGATTTGCAGCATTTGCCCCTTCCCCGGGTGCTACCAATCCTCTAAATGCAGCAGATACCTTTATCTCTCCTGTGTCAGCTTGGCTCAGTTGGCAACACTCTTCTCGTCTGAGTGGCCCAGGCAGTGAGTCTGCCCATGAAGCCAGGCGATAAGCAGTTGGAACTCTGGCTCGCTTTCCTTATCCCCATGCCACGTACAAGATATCACGGTGTGTGATAAGGCTGTAATACATCGATGCATTGAGATGATGGCAACTCTCAGAATGCATGCTGCTTTAGTGCACTCTCCAGAGAATGTTGTGCATTTTTACATGGAAATGTAACACTTTCTTATCACTTGCCATATTCAATTCACTATTTTCTTGGCTTTACAGATAGGGGCATAGAGTACAAAGCACGGAAGTTATGCTAAGCTTTTGTAAATCACTGTTTCGACCTCAGCTGGAGTATTGTGTCCAATTCTGGGCACCACACTTTAGGAAGGTTGTCACGGCCTTGCAGAGGGTGCTAGCCAGTAAGGAAATATTTATCACCCCTATATATAATCAATTCACTTTAATTATGCAGACTCATGCTCCAAAGTCCCGCTCCCAAGTTCATTTTTTTTTTAACTGGCACCAAAGGTATTTCCTCTTCCTATTTTCTCTGCCACTTGTCTCTATCTCTCCCTCCCCTCCTTTCTGGGACTCCTCAGTGGGGTGCCCCCCCCCCAGTAACCTCACCCACAAGGCCATTCTTGGCGTCAGCAGACTGTTTGGCTGCAGAGTGCTTCGCTGTCACGTCTAATGCCAACCAGACACGCACGCTTGCGGCCGGCTTACTGCCTGGCCACCGTATGTGGGCACGCTGTGCAGTCTCCCTCTTCCTAACCAGGGGTGATGTCGCCAGTGTGCCCCTACTCCCCACCCCACCACCCCCCCCCCCAGCCCAGGTTGGGGGCGGAACCTGGCACCTTCTTGGTTCATACAGCTCAGCAACTCCATTTGTAATTGTGGCAGGGAACACTGCAGGTGTCTCTGTTGATATCGGTATTTAGCTTCAGCTTTTGTATTCATTTTTAAGGAGGAGTTTTATGTCCAGCAGTTTGTGTTTTCTTTCTTTCGCTGTGTATGCGTGCGGGGGAGGGGGGAAGATGATGGCTCTCTGTTACTGCCACAAAGAAGGAAAGAATTCTTTTGTTTGGCAGTATCCCTGTCATCCCACTGTTACTAAGATTCCGAAAATGTAACCTTGGTTCAACATCTGTTGTACAATCCCACCCTCCTCCGCAGGATCACAAATCACATCTTGAGTTGTGTCACAGGGACTTAACACTCACATAATCTATCGATTGCAATGTTCCGTGCCAGTGCAATTGGTTTCACCAGCTTTGGCTGCAGATCCCGAGAAGTAACAGCATCTTGTCATCGTCTGCCCTCTCAGGTAGGCGTAAAAGACCCTGCGGCACTATTTCGAAGAAGAGCAGGGGAGTTCTCCCCGGTGTCCCGGCCAATATTTATCCCTCAATCAACGTCACTAAAACAGATTATCTGGTCATTATCACATTGCTGTTTGTGGGAGCTTGCTGTGTGCAAATTGGCTGCCGGGTTTCCTACATTACAACAGTGACTCCACTTCAAAAAGTACTTCATTGGCTGTAAAGCATTTTGAGACGTCCGGTGGTTGTGAAAGGCGCTATATAAATGCAAGTCTTTCTTTTTCCTTTTCTGTTGAAGCTTACCGGTAAATCATTGTTCTCCGATTTTCTGCCCTTCTCTCCTGAAGAGCACTGATTCCTGGGGTAAAACCATTCTTTTGTTGTCTTTTTCCTGTGTGTGCATGTGTTTTTGGGAGGCTCCTATCCCTGAGACCTCCATTATAGCTCGCAAGAAGGAAGATCCGATGTTCCCCCTAATATTTTTGGGGAGTGCACGGTCCCTTTACACTGAAAAAGCCAGTCCCTGTCTGCGCAGGGCCAGCAGAGAGCTGCGTGGCCGCGTAGAGGGAACGTTGCCCCCCCTGACCTCACTCAAATGCTCCAACGTGTCAACCTGGATGTGACTGTCAACAGGCAATTCAATCATGACGAGCATCATAACCAAGCTCGACCCTGTCATTAGCCAAAGCCCACAGACATACTTTTCCGACAGGGAAATGAGAACTTCCATCTTTGATTCCACCCCCCACCATCCCCCAGCCAAGGACGCTGAGGCTAATGTTTAGTGTCCTCAGTGGTGTCCAAACTGAAGTCATCGGTTCATTCAAACATGGGACTTTGCTGCTCAGAACCAAAGTGTGCACAGCATTTACACACTCAGCAATCAAAGCAGGGATGACCAATTGTTTATCACATCCTCTCTCCCCCTGTAATTCCATTGCTTATTTTTCAAATTAGAATGCACGCAAGACTGCCACTAAGCTAATAACAGCAATTGCACTCAAGGAACTGAGTTTACTGCTACTTATCCCTTGTGCAAATATGTCTTTAAGATAATTCTCTGGATTTCCTTTCAAATTTTTGGATTAATCTCTTTAACCACAGAACTAATAAAAAGAATTATTTGTTTTGGGGTATAGCACTGAGAGAGATTGTTTCTGCAATTTGAGCGTAATAATCTTTAAAGCTTTGGACTTGGCTACAAGAAAAGTTAGACTTTGGTGTGGGAGGATTCAGCTCTGAACAGACAGGCACATAGTTTCACAGTTGAAGTGCCAATACCACATTTAAAAAAGTACAAATGAAATGATTGGATAATGATGATTATCATTGTCAGTGTATAGTGGAGAATGATAATCACATAAGGCATGTGTTTCCTCCGAATCTGATCGCAATGACTCAGTCACTGAAATGCTAAACGATTCCATCACGAGATTCTTGACTGGTGGTTTGCCATTTGGGGTGTTAAGCAATTAATTACATGAACTCGGCAGCTTGAGGACAGTTTGGTCAACCCCCAAAAGGGTATAATTCCAAGTGCTTCCTCTGCTCCGCTCATAGTTGCCAACTTAACTTGCTAAAGAGTGTGAAAGCATCCTTAAGCCGAAAGCACAAGTAGATTGTACCTGAATGAAAAGTACAGTACTGCCATTTTATTTGCTGGGGATCCCCAATATATTGTGCTGTCTGCAGATACTCACGTTTTCATTTAATTTTCCCTACGCATGGAGTTTCAGACCACGGCTGTGCGAACAGGGCGAGGCAGCATCCGGAGGAGAGATAATTCCTCGCCAGAAGGCTGAAAGTGCAAAGTCAACCATGGGCTGCTCTCTCATAGACTCGAGTGTTTGATTTAGGAGCTCCCTTAGTGGAAGCCAGGCAGCCAGTTGCATTGCCAACTTATTGGCCTAGAAATCGTACCTGGCATAGGCAGGTCCGAAGAAAGAGGCACAGCCATATACATTTTTGAAACAGCGCAACTTCCTCTTCCACCACCACAACTCTCCTTAAATTAGTTCCGTTTGGTGTGAGAGAGAATAAAGACATTTATATGGTGCATTATCAAGCCAAACTTTAAAAGCAGTTCACAAGCAGTGTTTCCCCTGGCTGGAGAGTCTAGAACTAGGGGGTCACAGTCTCAGGATGAAGGGTCGGCCATTTAGGACTGAGATGAGGAGAAATTTCTTCACTCAGGATGTTGTGAGTCGTTGGAATTCTCTACCCCAGAGGGCTGTGGATGCACCGCCCGTTAGCGCCTTAAGAGGGCGCCAATTGGGGTGCAAAGCAACTAGCGCCCGGGCGCAGCGATGTTTGTGCCACTCGTGAAATTAACTAGACATTTTGTGGCAGCGCAAAACACTTCCGCCACGATCTCCTGCGCCGGCAAATTGTGACATCATTCGAGTGCGCAACACCCCGTTAGCGCCCTGGACTGGATATTGAGTGGCGCCCCCTGCCTTACCGCCTGCCGCTAGCAACGACAGGTTGAGGGGAGTGTTATGCTATCAGAAAGGGACTGGGGGAGCACTACTTAAAGGCGACCACTTCCTGCCTTTTTTTGTCGGTGACATTTTTGCACCACGCATTCTGAGAGAGAGAGAGAGAGACTTCTGGAGAGATTCAACGCTGTGTGAAGGAATTTTGAGTACTGAGCAGCACTTTGCAGGTTTATTTTGATTTGCCCTTCCTTGCTTCGCCAGCGCTCTGAGGCAGCGCCTCACTCCTCGGCGTTTGCGCCTTAAGGCAGGTGTGAAGCACCTGATTTAGCGCTCCAATCACCTCCAGGGGCGATAAAAGCCAAGTTTGCTGTCGGAGGCGATAATTAGCGGCAGGCGCTAAACTTTGCGCACGGCCGAGAACGGGGCCCCAAACAGGGCGATACTGAATTTTTCCCCCTGGAATCTAAGGGAATAAAGGGATATTGGGATCATGTGGGAAAGTGGAGTTGAGGTGGAAGATCAGCCATGATCTTATTGAATAGCAGAACAGACTCCTGCTCCCATTTCTTATGTTCTTATATGATGAGAGGACAGGCCAATCAATGTGTTGGTTTAGGGAGGAACACACCAGGAGAACTGCTGTTCAAATTGTGACATTGTGGCAGAGCCACCAAGGGACTCTGATCTAATGTACATCATTATCTTTAACAAATTGTTAGCTACAGACTGAATCTGTATCTTTGTTCATATTATTGCATGTACATAGCGCGGTCCCTTTAAGAATGAGACCAAATGCGATGACGTCATCACGTTGGTCACGTGATCCTCCAGCGGCTGGAAAACGTGATGACGTGATGACGTCAGGCTAGGGAGCCGCCCTAGCCAGTCCTCGTGGAGCCAGCGAAGAGTATAGACCTGTTATTTAGTTCTCCTGCACTTGCATGTTAAACTCTGTTAAATAGTATTAAACATCGTTTGTTTGATAGACGGACTCGACCTCAGTCCTTTAGTTAGGAATCTAGCCATTCCTACAACATGAGATTTATAATGAACCACCAGATCTTGTAGACAAGGCTTCGGTTTGATGTTGAATCAACAGTTCCAACAATGCAACACCTTCTCAGTACTGCTCAGTGCTGTTAAGCTAGATTATGTCTCCATGCCCTGGAAAGGGACAGGCACGATGGGCCGAATGGCCTAGTTCTGTGCTGTATGATTCGATGAAATCCACAACCGCTGACTCAAGAGATGAAAGTATCGTCAGTTGCACTGTGAGCGATGTACACCAAACCTTTGAACTTGGCCTAATTTCCCAACCCATTGATGCTCCATGTGGCTAATTGCACAGAGATGTTCTCCTCCTGTTCGAATATGCAATGTTTAGTCTATGGATCTGCAAAAGATCTGTTAGATTATTTTTCCGTCAAATGGGGCCACGGTGTAATTCATTTTCATAAATGTTGCAGGCCCTTGAAATCCTTCTCAATGGAGCCATGAGCTCCAGAGAAAAAGAACATGCATTGAAGATCCCAGGTTGAAATCTTATGCTGATGAGTTGATTACAGCCAAGGCAGCCGTAGAGTTGCTACAAATGGACGAGAGAGGGAAAAAGTTAGCCAGGGTTCCTGCTTCAGCTCACTATGCTATGGCACCTGCGAGAATGCATGCACGTGTGCATGTGTGTGCATGTGTGTGTATGTTTGTGCATGTTTGCACGCGTGCGTCAGGTGTGCATAGGGTCTGACTCAGCTATGATGCATCACCCTGATGAATAGCCTGTTCACACTTGGGGGGGGTGGGGGAAGAAATTCAGTTGGTTAGCGCCTCCCGTTAGCGCCTTAGCGCACGAGCGCGGCGATTTTAGCGCCGCTTGCGAAATTGGCCAGCCGTTGTGCGATGGCGAAACATTACCGCCGTGATCTCCTGCGCCCGCAGATCGTGACGTCAGACAAGCGTGCAACGCCCCGGCAGCGCCCCAGACCGGATATTGAGTTGCGCCCCCTGCCTTAGCGCCTGTTGCTAGGAACGACAGGTAGAGGGGAACGTTTTCAAGTCGGGAAGGGGCTGGGGGAGCACTATTTAAAGGCGGGCGCTTCCTGCCTTTTCTTGTCTGCAAAAGTTTTGGTACATGCAGGTCAAGAGGGAGAGAGACGTCTGGAGAGATTTAACGCTGTCCTAAGGAATTTTGGCCCTCAGCATCGCTTTTGAGGTTCCTAAGCGCCGAGCTCTTTCCCTGGGCCTATCCATTAGTGCTTTCAACACAATTGCTTTCAAGGTCTCTCCAGGCCGAGATTCATGGCTGCAATGAGCTGTGTTGCAGCCAATGCAGTGTGGCTGGCCAGCAAGATTGACCCTCCCCTTTAAGAACTGGACAACGCAGTCTGTCTGGCTTCCATGGTAACTGACATCGCCTGAGCTTCGGTAGCGTTCTGAGGTAGCGCCTCACTCCCCGACATTTGCGCTTTAAGAGAGGTGTGTACCGCCTGATTTAGCGCTCAAATCACCACCAGGAGGGCGATAGAGGCGAATTTTGCAGTCGGAGGTGATAATTAGCGCGGGCGCTAAACTTTGCGCCCGGCCGATATTAGCGCCCCTAAATGGGCGGTGCCCAATTTTTTCCCCCTTGTTGTCCAGATTCCCACAAGAAGAATATCAGAGGGCTGTTCACGCCCGCGGCACCATACCCCAACAAACAACTGCATCTTCAGGAGGAGAGGGGGGAAATTTGGTGGGAGTGGGGTTTGGAAATGAAAATAAAATGTAAAACACTACCTGCATTATCTCATTTCAGGGATCCGATGCCATGAACATTACCTGGGCCCTTCACTGAATGACTCATTCTGTCTCCATGTAATTTAAACAGAAAAATCTTTATCTTTCTTGCAGGCAATGTTATGTGTCAGAGGCACTGAAATTATAATGAATGCAAGACATCAGGCACATTGTACCACATGACATGCAGCGGTAACATGCTGGGAAATAAACTGTCCTGTTTATAAGAACATAAACATAAGAACATAAGAAGTAGGAGCAGGAGTAGGACATAAGGCCCCTCGGGCCTGCTCCGCCATTCAATAGGATCATGGCTGATCCGAACCTAGACTCATGTCCACTTCCCTGCCCGCTCCCCGTAACCCCTAATTCCCTTATCAGCTAGGAAACTGTCTATCTCCGTTTTAAATTTATTTAATGTCGCAGCTTCCACAGCTCTCTGAGGTAGCAAATTCCATAGATTTACTACCCTCTGAGTGAAGAAGTTTCTCCTCATCTCAGTTTTGAAACGGCAGGCCCTTATTCTAAGATTATGCCCCCTAGTTCTAGTCTCACCCATCAGTGGAAACATCCTCCCGCATCCACCCGACCAAGCCCCCTCACAATCTTATATGTTTCGATAAGATCGCCTCTCATTCTTCTGAATTCCAATGAGTAGAGGCCCAACCTACTCAACCTTTCCTCATACGTCAACCCCCTCATCTCCGGAATCAACTGAGTGAACCTCTTTTGAATTGCCTCGAGAGCAAGTATATCCTTTCTTAAATATGGAAACCAATGCAATACTGCAATGGAGCTATTCAGAATTATACAACTTGCTGTACCAAAAACAACAGAAAATTGTTTTAAATGCATATTGCTGCCGTTGTTGATACCAGGAGAGGTGGTTCCACAATCCGCTGCTCCCAACGGGGAGCATTGCCCACAGGGAGCGCACTTCCGGAAGTCATGGACTGCAGGCCCTGATTTCACAACGGGTGCTCCCAGCAGGCGGTGCTGTCCGCCGGGAGCACCGGATTTGTGGAACCACCCCATCTTGTTTCAAACATGGCAGCGTTACTGTTAGATCCGTGGTTCAGTGGATAAAGAATTGCACGGATGCTGTACATAAACAAACAACAGGTCTTTACTGGAGGAGGGTCATCTCTAGACTGGAGTACAGAGGCATGCGCACAGCTTATATACCGGTGTGGTTACTGCCGGTACTACAGTATACAGGAGCTGTAAAAAGTAGTTCTGACTTAAAGCACATACACTACAATTCCTCCCTTTTTAGATTAATAATACCCCCTTAATATTCAAATAACAATTACATTTTTACATGTACATTCAATAACAAAAAGTCCATTTATAGATTCAGTCTTTGGGGCGGCTTCCTGACCCTTTCGGGATAGCGCCTTTCCGGAGGTTCTTGTTCTTGGTGCAGAGGCGATTCTGACCCCTTTTCATCGGGTAGTTCATCGGGTTCCACTGCGACTGGGTCTGAAGTAGATGCTACCGGTATGTCGGGTTCATCTCCAGGTACTCGAGACATGGGGTTGACGCCTTCCTGTGACGCTAAGATCTGATCGACGTGGCGTCTCACAATGTTCTCCCCGACATCCACTGTGTACATTAATGGCCCCTGCCTTGTATATATCATTCCGGGTTGCCACTTCTCTGTTCGATAGTCACGGGCCAAGACTGGTTGCCCTACATTGAAGCTCCTTGTCGGCTTCTCGTTGATGTGCTGGAATTGTTTGTCCTCAACATTTCTTCGCACATTTGGTCTGAGCAAATCCAGACGAGATCTCAACCTTCTGTTAAAGAACATCATGGCCGGGGTCTGGTTGGTAACTGCATGTGTCACGTTTCGGTAGGCGAATAAGAAATTGTCCATCTTATGCTGTAGTGGAATTTCCTCGTTGCACATGGCCTTTATCGCCTTCTTAAAGGTTTGTACGAACCTCTCAGCCAATCCATTGGTGGCTGGATGATACGGGGCGGATGTGTAATGCCTTACCCCATTCCTTTTCATGAATTTTTGGAACTCGTCGGACACAAACTGTGGTCCATTATCAGAGCAGATCTGCTCTGGCAAACCGTTTCTGGCAAATATGGTCCATAGGACTGCAATCGTTTTCTCTGTAGTGGTTGAAGACATCTTTATCACCTCAGGCCACTATGAATGAGCATCCACTGCTATTAAGAACATTGAGTCCATGAATGGACCAGCAAAATCAATGTGCACCCATTGCCATGCAGAGGAGGGCCACTCCCATGGGTGTAGAGGGGCATGTGGTGGTGCATTTTGGACCTTCTGGCATCCTAAGCAGCTCTTAGTTAGGTCTTCGATTTGTTGATCGATTCCCGGCCACCACACATAAGCCCTAGCAAGGCTTTTCATTTTCACTCCCCCCAGATGACCTTCATGTAGCTCCTTTAGCACTCTCTCCCTTAACTTGGATGGAATCACCACTCTGGATCCACACATCGCTGTCCCCTGGCATACTGACAGCTGTTCTCTTCTGGATGAGAATGCTGGCAACAGTGAGTCGCCATGTGTTGGCCATCCCCTCACCGTCAATTCATATACCCTTGACAGCGTCGGATCATTGCGGGTCTCCTTCTCTATATCCGCGTTTGTTACTCGCAATCGTTCAATTATCGACGAATAAAATATCTCGATAGAGTCCACTGCTGGTGCTTCCTCCACCATAGGCAGTGGCAGGCGCGATAGCCCATCAGTGTTCCCATGCTGTTTCGTGCCTTTATATTCTATTTCATATTGATTCGCCCCTAGAAACAGGGACCATCTTTGTAACCGCTGTGCAGTCATTACTGGCACGCCCTTCTTAGGATTAAAGATGGAGACAAGTGGTTGGTGGTCAGTCAGCAAGGTGAACTTCTGCCCATGCAGATAATGGTTGAATTATTTTACTCCCCATACTAGGCTGAGGGCCTCCCTGTCAATCTGGGCGTAGTTGCGCTCGGCTGAGGTTAGTGACCGAGGCGCAAAGGCCACTGGCCTCTCCAACCCGTCTGGGAATTTGTGCGACAGCACCGCTCCAATGCCGTAGGGTGATGCATCACATGCCAAACGAATTGGTAGTGCTGGGTTGAAATGGGCCAACACCTCTTTTGATGTGATCAATTCTTTACACTTCTGGAAAGCTCGTCTACGTTCGTCATCCCACTTCCATGGTACCCCTGTTTGCAGTAGGGTGTTCAGCGGGTGTAGTACCGTAGGCAAATTTGGTAAGAACTTGTGGTAATAGTTTACCAGCCCGAGGAACGACCTCAGTTGTGACACATTTTCCGGCGCTGGAGCCTTGACTACTGCCTCAATCTTGTCAGGGGACTTATGTAACCCCTCTTCATCGATGACATGGCTGCAATACAAGATCTGCTTCTGGAAAAACTCACACTTGTGGCGATTAGCTCGTAGCCCATATTCCTTTAATCTGGCGAGCACCTTCTCCAAGTTAGCGAGGTGATCACCGTCATTTTCGCCCGTGACCAAGATGTCGTCCAAATAACACTGGGTCCCTGGAATCCCTTGCCGGACCTGATCCATAGCCCTTTGCCAGATAGCCGGAGCCGAGGCTACTCCAAACACCAGCCGGTTGTATTGATAGAGACCTTTATGGGTGTTGATCGTAAGGTAATGTTTCGAAGCTTCTTCTACCTCCATTTGCAAGTACGCCTGGGCTAGATCAATTTTGGTGAAGCGTTTACCACCAGATAGCGAGGCGAAAATATCCTCAATTCGTGGAAGCGGATATTGCACCGTGTGAAGGACTGGGTTCACTGTCACCTTAAAATCCCCACAGATGCGGATCTTCTTTGGTTCCCCAGGCGTATTACTCAACGACCTCTTCATTACAGGGACGATGGGTGTAGCCCACTCGCTCCAGTCTACTTTGGACAGTACTCCTGAACATTCCAACCCTTCCAGCTCTGCTTCAACCGCTGGTCTGATCGCATAAGGCACTGGTCTGGCCTTCAGAAACTTTGGGCTTGCATTGTCCTCTATTTTAATTGCTGCTGTTATTCCTTGTAGTGTTCCTAGTCCCTCCTGGAACACTTCTTTTGCGTCAGTTAGCATTTTTGACAGTCGTCCAGGTGTGACGTCATCATCCTTTTTGGCCTCCACCTTCAGTGCCTGTATGGAATGCCAATCTAAATGTATCTTCCGGATCCACTCACGTCCTAGCAGTGGTGGTCCTCCATTTGGCAATACATATATATCCATTTTAGGTATTTCCTGACCTTTATATGTCACTTTCACCCTTATTTTTCCTTTGGGGTAGACTTTTTGCCCCGTATACATCTTCAAGACAATCTCTGTAGCTTTCAAGGGTATGTGTGAAAATAGCCGCTTGTAGTCTCTTTGATTTATGACTGTTAGAGCTGACCCTGTGTCCAATTCCATTCCCACTTGGACTCCGTCTATCTTGAGTGTAACCCAGATAGTCTGGTGATCCTCTATTTCGGTTACATTATTTAGTTTCAGACAACCCAGCTCCTTGCTTCCGGAGTCTGTATCACTTTTCCGTTCGTCTGAACCACTGTCCATCACCTGGTGTACCTTTTTGTACTTCTCCTGTGGAGATTTCTTCCTGTTGGTTTTCTTCCCAGACCTGCAGACTCTTGCTATGCGTCCTGCTTTCCCACACTGTCTGCACACTTGGTCCTTGAACCAACAATGTTTCTGGTCATGTGTTGTTCTGCCGCAGCGATAGCACTTCCCTGTTCCATAGGTCATTTCGTTGGTGCCGTATTCTTGCGGTCTCCATTGTATCTCTGCAGCGCCCCTTGCGGCTGCTTCGTGTGATACTGCCATACTGAAAGCTTTGTCCAGCGTAAGGTCCTTTTCTGATAGAAGCCGTTTCTGGGTTCCTTCACTTTGTAGCCCACACACAAACTTGTCCCTTAACGTGTCTGCTAGTCCCGCTCCAAACTGGCAGTATTTCGATAGCTTGCGCAGTTCCGTTAGGTACTCAGCATTGCTTTCATCTTTGTGTTGGTTCCTTTTATGGAACTTAAATCGTTCTGCTATCAGCAGCAGTGTGGGGTTTAAGTGGTCCTGTAGGATTTCTACTATGCTTTCAAAATTCTTGTTTACCGGCTTCTCTGGGGTTATTAGATTTCGCAGTAACCCATAAGTTTTTGCACCCATGGAATTTAACAGAACCAGTGCTTTATTAGCATCTGGCACTTCATTCGCCCTGCAGTACACCTCAATACGTTCCACATATGTCGCCCAATCTTCGACTTCATTGTCGAACGTAGAGATACTGCCACTCTTCAGCATCCTTGGTTGTGCGTTAACTATCACCAATGGCGCCTCCCGCGCTTCCCCTTCTTCTCCGCTGGCACAAAATGGCATCTCCCGCGCTTTCCTTCCTTCCCGCGCTCGCCCGTCTTCTCCGCTGTGGCTTCGCAAAATGGCATCTCCCGCGCTCTTCCTTCTTCTCCGCGGCTCAATGGCGCCTCCCGCGCTCTCCCTGCTTCTCCGCAGCTCAATGGCGCCTCCCGCACTCTCCCTGCTTCTCCGCGGCTCAATGGCATCTCCCCTTGCTTCGCCCCGCGGACCCTGATCAGCCTGTGATCCCTGGCTGTGCTCTGCGCTTTCTTCTCTTGATATTTGTCGACGCCGCTCAGTCTAGAACCCGGCTGTTTCTTACCCTCTCTCTCTCCGGTTTTGCAGTATTTTTCCACGACACCGCTCGGTGATCAACCCCCGGCTGCGCCCTGCTCTCTTCACTCTTTTTCTTACCCCGTCGACGCTGCCCGGCTCTCTCTCTCTGCCGTCGGTCGGCTCCAGCCACTGCTGCTCGGGAAGGGTCTGCTCAGGACCTGTCGTCGGTCTCTTACTGCTCGTTGTGGCTGGGGAACCAAGCCCGGCTCTCCACAGCCTCCCCAGCGAAGTTGGATCTCTGCCTGACTGCTGGGCGGTTGCTCACGGTCGACGCCCGTGTTCCTGGACTCGACTATTTTTTTGTTTTTTTTTTTGTTTAATGTTGCAGGTAGATTCGCATCAACACTCGTCGCCACTGTTAGATCCGTGGTTCAGTGGATAAATAATTACACGGATGCTGTACATAAACAAACAACAGGTCTTTACTGGAGGAGGGTCATCTCTAGACTGGAGTACAGAGGCATGCGCACAGCTTATATACCGGTGTGGTTACTGCCGGTACTACAGTATACAGGAACTGTAAAAGGTAGTTCTGACTTAAAGCACATACACTACAGTTACCGTGTCTCGTGAATCCCGCACAGAGATCACATCCGGGTAACCCCGATTTAGTCCAGGTACATTTATGACTCAGTGCATTCCAAGTACTGTCTGGTGAGAACACATGCAGTCATTGCAGTATAAAGGCTGCATTATACTCCATACAGGGTGCATATCAAACACTAAAATAAAAGTGGGTAAGATGCTGGTGTAAGGTGCATGGGCCCGATCACTGCAGTTGGGAACAATTGATGCCAGTGACCAATTCACTCTCAATCTTCTCCAGAATGCCACTGAATTGCTCCGTGACTCTTGTTCCCTCTTGTCAATTCCCGCTCGCCATTAAGCTCCTTTGTCAGATTCTCTCCCCCGTGACCAGAGCAAAATAAACACAGATCACAGCTCTGGTAAGTCGTTTATCTGGAGTGGCAAATGTCAGGCCGTGTTTTCATTTCAAGTCTCTCTTAGATCCTGGGGTTCCGCTGACATTCGGTCAAATCACTTGATCTGTTACAGCCTCTCAAAATGATTCGGTGTTTCTGTTACACCATACTTAAAGCACAGAAGTCGTACGCAAGTTTTCGAAGAATGCTGTCGTGCGATGAGTGCTTCTATTCCACAGTAGGTGAATTTGAATCGTGCAAATCTGTTAAAGGAACCAAGTCAAGCCATCATGAGTCAAACAGACAAATAACGTGCAACAGCTATGCTTGGCGAGAAGGTTTTACTCTCTCTGCATGAGCTAAGTCAATGAGTCATGGGACTTTCAAATCAGCTCTGATTTGTGCTGTGGTGAAGGGTCAAAGAAAGCTTACAAATAAAGCACGTGGTGTGATAATGTCACAGGCTTACTGAAGGCAGTGTTTAGAATAGTCCACTCCTCTCATGAATAGAATTTATTGGCCCATTTTATTCATTGCGATTTTTGCTTTTTCTTGTTTGGAGAAATGAAAATCTTCGGAAAAATAGATTGGCTGGATTTTCCCAGCCCTGAGGAGGCGGGTTTGGAGGTGGAACTGCTGGGAAAATGGGAAAAATTGGGAGCGGGTCCCAACCCCGCTCCCAACCTGCCACCGAACCATCTTCCCGGGAGACGGGTCCCCGCCTCGCGCAGGGACCCATCTCCTAGCGGCGGGAAGGGGATTAGAGCCAATTAACTGCCTGTTAACAGGTAGTTAACAGGTAGTTAAGAAGCTTTTCACCATTTTCTGCCTGCTGATGCGGGCTTCCCGAGGCGAGCTGTGTCTGCTGCAGTGTAAGTGTGCAAATGACAGCTGCAGAGGTAGTGTGATGGGTGCAATGGTGCACAGGTAAGTATGGCAGGTGAGAGAATGTAGTGAGAAATATTTTTATTCTGTTCATATGTATCTGCAGGTGACAAGATTTAATGTTTCTGTGAAGCCTCATCTGATCGGGAGAATTGACAGATGGCTTCTGCAATTTCACATGCAGTTGCCATCTGTTTTCTCCTAAGGAGAGAGTCATTGGTGAGCCTGTATGCAAGGGCTCACCTTTGGACAGTGATTGTCAGTGTTTGACAGCACCTCAATGCTGTCAAACACTGAGGGGTCGATTTTCCTGAAGCTGTCGGGAAGAAGGCGGGACTACAACTTTTGGGTTTTAGACCCGCCTACATCGACGTCTGGCCAATTCGCGCGATTTCCCCTTGATTGACCTTGTTGAGCCCACCCAGCGGGCTCAGCAGGCCAATTAAGGGCCACCCGGTGATAGGTGACGTCACAGACTGCAATTTCATCTGTCAAGAGTTCTTGACAGATGAAATATCAGTGTTTCACAGCTGTTTGAAGCTGTGAAACACTGACAGTCTGAGTTCTAACCTGAGTCCTTCTGCACAGACTCAGTTAGAACTCTCAGCAGCACTCAAAGCTGAAGGCTGTCACTTTTCACAGATCGCAGCCATTCAGCTTTAAGTGCCGGCTGAGTGATGGGCTCCCGACACCTACAGGAAGAAAGGCTGTTCAGGTAAGTACAGGTAAGTAAAAGTTCTTTACACACTTTAGACACACCAAACACACTTACCTTTGCACTCATGCACCCACCACTCACCTGAGCACCGACATCGCGACCCCTCCGACTCCTTCAACCCGACGGCCCGCCTGCTCTAACTGGCGTGGTTTGGAGCTGTCGGGAATCCCACACAAAACCCCTCAAAATAGGGATTAGGCTAAAAACTGCCTGTTAACTACCTGTTAACAGGCAGTTAATTGGCACTAATCCCTTCCCGCCTGGGGTCGGTGGGTCCCAGTGCGGGGCGGATACCCGCCGCCCCTGAAACTTGCGTGGAGTGGGGTTTTGGGCGGCATGCTGTCGGGACCCCCGAATTTGGGATTTTCCCCCCCACACACCTGAAACCCCGCCTGACGGCTCCAGGAAAATCGACCCCTGACAATTCATCTGTCAAAAAATTATGGGGCCTGTCCCTTTAAGAAAACCGGCAGATAATAATAATAATAATAATTCAACTTTATTGTCATTGTACAATGCACAAGTACATGAACAACAAAATGTGATCTTGCAAGCTCCCATGAGTCCAGTACAAATAACATTAAACGTAAATAGCACCGTCCTGGGAGAAGCAAAGCCGCTGCGTCTGTGCACGCTGCCATTCCATTTCCACCATTCCTCCTGTCTGACAATCTTCAGCCCAACGCCCGGGCCTGCTCACCAGCCACCCCTCCCGGGGCCCCTTCCGTGACCTTCTCACCAACCGCCCCTCCTCGGGGCTCCTTCCGTGACCTTCTAGCACCTGGTCTTCCCTGATGGTCACCCCCCCAGGTACTAACCAGGCCTGGCTCTGCTTAGCTTTACAAGCCTTGCCAGTGACCCTGTCCCTAGTCCCAAGAACAGGGTCATGTACTGACGTCATCTGACACCGACTTTCCCTTAATTGGCCGGCAAGCCCGCAGGGTGGACTTAACAAGGCCAATCAAGGGAAAATAGCGTCAGCTCATCAGACGTTGTTGGGGGCGGGACTGGAATCCGAAACCCAGCAGTCCCACTCCCAACGCACCTCCTCAGGTAAGATCACGGCCGATGTGTTTATACTATTGAAAACTTAAGACTGGCCAAGCATAACCAGAGGCTTGGGGTAGAAATTGGACCCATTTTCTGGGGGGGGGTACATAAAGGACCAATTTTCCAGGGCCCAAGCCTGCCCGTGGCGAGCGCCCCAATGCTGGCAGTTAAAATGGCGGCAGGCGGGAGCGTGTCGGGAACGGAGAGGGAAGTACGCTGCCCTTAATTTAACCCCTCGCCTGCCCCATTCCCATCGGACGGACAAGGTTAAAGGTATAAGTCCACGGAAGCTCAGCGTAAGCTCGAGGAACAGCACCTCATCTTCCAATTAGGCACTTTACAGCCTTCCGGACTCAATATCAAGTTCAACAATTTCAGATCATAACCTCGGCCCCTATATATTTTTATATATTTTTTATCCACACTTTTGGTTTTTTTCTCTCCCACATGGCAGCTGTCTTTCATTCTGCCAGCGCATTTCACACTTCATCTAGAGCCATCCTTTGTCTCTTTACCTGTCCTATTACCATCTCGTCTCGCCTTGAATATCTCGCAATGTCTCTTCACCCCCCCACAGACCTTCCCTTTTGTTCTTTCATCCCCTCCCCCATTTCCCAGCCCCCAAACTTGCTTCTTAATCTGTTTCATTTCCTGCTTTTTTCTCAGTCCTGACGAAGGGTCTTTGACCTGAAACGTTGACTCTATTTTTCTCTCCATGGATGTTGCCTGGCCTGCTGAGTTTTTCCAGCGTTTTCTGTTGTTATTTCGGATTTCCAGCATCCGCAGTATTTTGCTATGGTAAAGGTATAAGTCGCTGAGGCTCACTTGTGTCTGCAGTTGTGTTTAAGGTTCATTTAAAAAAAAAATAATTGCCATGATTTCATCCGAAGCTTGTAAGTTTAAAGTAAAAAGGCAAAAACTTTTGCATTTCAGCATATACTTGAGTACATAATCCAGACTAAAGCAAAATACTGCGGATGCTGGAAATCTGAAATAAAAACAGAAAATGCTGGAAATACTCAGCCGGTCAGGCAGCATCAACATTGAGTTCAACAATTTCAGATCATTTGTATTTGGACTTCCAAAAGGCATTTGACAAGGTGCCACACAACTGAGATGAGGAGAAACTTCTTCACTCAGAGGGTAGTAAATCTATGGATTTTGCTACCTCAGAGAGCTGTGGAAGCTGCGACATTAAATAAATTTAAAATGGAGATAGACAGTTTCCTAGCTGAGAAGGGAATTAGGGGTTACGGGGAGCGGGCAGGGAAGTGGACGTGAGTCTAGGTTTGGATCAGCCATGATCCTATTGAATGGCGGAGCAGGCCCATGGGGCCGTATAGCCTACTCCTGCTCCTACTTCTTATGTTCTTATGTTATGTTCATTACCACTGTTCCCATTTTTTCAGACAGCAGGTGCTGGTTATGGTTCTGCTGTTGCCATTAACAGCTCCTCTGGACTCATCTTCTGTTTCTTTACTTGTCCCAGCCCCATACCCTTTCGCCTTGCACCATCATCCCTTTTGTCGTTTAACCACTTCCACCTTATCGCAGACCTTCCCTTTGTTCTTTCCTCCCCACCCCCCTTTTCCCTGCCTCTGTACTTGCTTAAAACCTGTTACATCTCTAACTTCTTCCAGTTCTGACGAAAGGTCATCGGCATGAAACGTTAACTCTGTTTCTCTCTCTGCAGATGCTGTTGAGTATTTCCAACATTTTCTGTCTTTATTTCTAGGCTAGTTTAGTTGTGTCAGCCGTGGCTCAGTGGGATCACTCCCACTTCTGAGTCAGAAGGTTGTGGGTTCAAGGCAAGTTGGGCTTCAGGACCTAATCTTGTCTGATATGTGAGCGTCATTGTTGGAGATACCGGCTGGAAATTTCTGGGGTCCGTGCCGGCGCGATTGGAGGTGGGCCGGGTGGGAAATTTGAAATAAATTGCAGCGGGTTGGGAACCCGCCGTCATCCCGCCCCCACGCGTCTTTCCCTCGGGCGCGTTTGCCGGTGCGGCAGCGACCCAACCGGCAGAGGCGGGCGACCTAATTCAAATCATTAACAGGGTAGTTGTCAGACCCTTAAGAGCCTTTTTCAATCTACCTTTCGAATTTCCCTGGCTGCCCACGAGATTTGCACAGCTCAGGAACCATGTCTGTCAGCCTGAGGCGGGAGTTAAGTGGCCATTGCTCCAGCTGATTAGCTGACAGTATGAAATGTACTATAAAACCTCCCACCTCACAGCTGATCACTTTCCTCAGGCAGAAGCTGTTGCTGACTGCATTCGCAGCACACATTTAGCTTTCTACAGGCTGCAAGTGCGCCATCCAATCTCACCTCATTGTTACAACCTAGCACACCATTGACAGCTTGCTCCTCTGATATCTACTCGACCTGCCATGGGTGCCATTTATACTATGTCACCTTGGTCCTCAGAATTGGACCATGATGAGCCCCAACACCAACAGCACCAGGCACACCAGCAGCACCAACAACACTGCCAACCTACTCCTCAACTACCTGATGCTGCACAGGACAGAGGGCATCAGCGCAGGGCTGCACCACACCGGAGGCGATACCCCCAACACAGGGTATACAGGCAGAGGATGAGCTTCCTCAACATGACTGTGTAGCAGTGCCAAAGGAGGCTCAGGCTATCGAGCCAAGTCATCGCAGACATTTGCACAGTGCTCGAGCAAGACCTGCAGCCCAGAGGAACGGCTGGACATTCCTTACCAGTGGCTGTCAAAGTCACCAGTGCCCTCAACTTCTTCGCCTCAGGCTCCTTCCAGGGATCTGCAGCAGACATTTGCGGCATCTCGCAGTCGGCCGCCCACAGATACCATGCTTGAGCAGGTTGGGCCCATGCTCACTGGAGTTTAGAAGAATGAGAGGTGATCTTATTGAAACATAAGATTCTGAGGGGGATTGACAGGGTGGATGCTGAGAGGATGTTTCCCCTCGTGGGGGAATCTAGAACTAGGGGGCATAGTTTCAGAATAAGGGGTCGCCCATTTAAGGTGGAGATGAGGAGGAATTTCTTCTCTCAGAGGGTCGTGAATCTTTGGAATTCTCTACCACAGAGAGCTGTGGAGGCGGAGTCAGTGAATATATTCAAGGCGGAGATAGACAGATATTTGAACTACAGGGGAGTCAAGGGTTATGGGGAACAGGCAGAAAAGTGTAATTGAGGCCAAGATTAGATCAGCCATGGTCTTATTGAATGGCGGAGCAGGCTCGAGGGGCAGAATGGCTTACTCCTGCTCCTATTTCTTAAAAAATAATTTAAATACCCCTGTGGCTTCAGCAGAGGCCGAGGCAGCCTGCTCACTTCCCTGCTGCGACTGCTTAGACACTCTTGGCAGACGTCCTCTGGGTTTTGGAGCCTTCGATGGCCTCGCCAAAGTCTGCTCCTCCTGTGACTGTGCAGGGGCAGACTCGACCAGCCCGATCCGAGGAGCCATCGAGGACTCTGACTGTGGGAGAAGTGTAAGCGCTTTGAGAGGAGCCCACACTTCCCTCTCCCCTCTCACCGTCATCCCTCTGATGGGCCACCTGCACTTCCCTGCTAGCCAGGAGCTGGAGAGCACCTTGCTGCACATCAGTGGGGCCATGAGGACCCACGTCTATGCTGACATCTCTTCTAGACAGGAAGTCTATGAGCCTCTGCCATCTATGCTCCATAGATAGCCATCTATTCGCCACAGAGACCATGTGCTCCTGTGAGTGGTGCATTAGCTGCTCCATGCAGGTGGCCATCCTATCCATGGAAGAGCCTACAGTCGCCATCACCTGTGACACAGTGGTGCTCATGTTGGAGATGGATTCCTCCATTCTCTGAACATTTGTAGGCATCACGGTCACTAAACCTGTCAGAGCCTCCTGCACTTCTTCCTGCACCTCCCGGATCGCCCTCTTTCGGGATGGCCCCCGAGGCTCAGCATCTGCATGCAGCTGAGCAGAGCTGGGAGCGTCCTGCGCCCTCCGGCGAGGAGCCCCCACTGCTGTCCCTGTCTCCACCATCTGCTCTTGCTCACTTGTGACGGACTCGGTAACAACACTACTCCATCTCCCGTGGGACCCACCGAGATGTGCATCTCTGCGCTGGTGCTGGGTGCACTCATGTCTAGTGACGCTGCGGGCTCAGAGGCTGGAGCCTCCTCTGAGGAGTCATCTTCCTCCTAGACAGTGGGGGCGGGTGCTCTTGCTGGACCTGTGGGAGAGCAAAGGGATGAGTTAGATATGCCATATTCAAAGAAGAGCAGCGGAGTTATCCCTCAACCAACACCACCAGAAACAGATTATCTGGTCATTTGATAGCAAAATACTGCGGATGCTGGAAATCTGAAATAACAACAGAAAAAGCTGGAAACACTCAGCAGGCCGGGCAGCATCTGTGGAGAGAGAAACAGAGTTAACGTTTCAGGTCAAAACCTTTCTTCAGAACTGAAAAAAAGCTTTTTCTGTTGTTATCTGGTCATTATTGCATTGCTGTTTGTGGGAGCTTGCTGTGTGCAAATTAGCTGCTGCGTTTCCAACATGACAACAGTGACTACACTTCAAAAGTATTGGCTGTGAAGAGCTTTGGGGAATCCAGAGGTCGTGAAAGGTGCTATATAAATGCAAATCTTTCTCTCTTTCAGGAGGAATATGTTGGGCCATATATCTCTCTAAATTGAGGGGGGGGTGTGGTCAAATTGTACCTTTAAAAAAAAATCAGCTTCACTTTGGTTAAAAAAAAATTCAGACCCAAAAAAACCCAGATTCAACGCAAAGTTTTCCCTGCGCTGGGATGAACGGACAGCTGCAGATTGCATGGCAACTATAGCAGAGCAAGCAGTACCAGGGACTGAACTACAACGCCCCTTTAACCCCGAGCTTGCTGCAAGCCAGTCTGTGTGCATGCCAGCGCACGGCACCAGGAGATTTACAGCCAGTACCTGAGGGTGAGCGAAAGGACTCACATACCAAGACTTCACAAATCACCACAATCAGCGGAGAAAAGGCATTGTGTCTCAAGGCTAATCGGTCTGCTTTCCATTCCCCAGACAGACGAGTTATGGGTTCCATGGAAGTAAAAAAAAACAAATGCAGCATCCCTCTCGTCGTAAAACCTAATTGCTTACCGACAGAGGCTGCAAGCAGAAATCTGCCCCAGTGAAGCAATCCCGTCAAACTAGTTTGCATTCCACCCGACCACCCCATTAACTAATCTTTTTTTAACCTCTTCACTTGGCCCAGTGAGTCCCATTTACGGCCAGCCTCGTTCAGCTTTCCAAAGAGCTCGCCGCCTGCGGAGCAGCTGCTGCTTGCAGCTCTGTCGCCGGAAGGCCCCACTTTAGAAATTAGAACAGAAAGCGCCGGGAATGCTCAGCAGCTCAGGCAGCTTCTGTGGAGAGAGAAACAGAGTTAACGTTTCCGGTCGATGTGTCGGAACTGGAAGATGTTGTGGACGAACAGCTTTCAAGCCAGGTACAGAGCCAGGGAAAAGCGGGGCACGGGAAGAGACAAAAGAGAGAGGTCTCTGATTGGGTGGAGGGCAACAGATGATAACATGGTAGAAGCGATGATGGTGCAAGACAAGAGGTGATAATGAGAGAAATTAGAGAAACAAATGGTGGGTCCAGAGGAGGGATAAATGTTTTTATTTATTCTTTTAATGGGATGTGGGCGTCGCTGGCAAAGCCAGCATTTATTGCCCATCCCTAATTGCCCTCGAGAAGGTGGTGGTGGGCCCCCTTCCTGAACCGCTGCAGTCCGTGTGGTGAAGGTGCTCCCACAGTGCTGGTAGGGAGGGAGTTACAGCTGAATAGCAGAGAGGGAGGGAAGCATGAAAAATCTGGCAAAGGGAAGGCTCCCCTGGCCTCGGACTGTGGCAGAAGAAAGGCAGGAGGGCCCCAGGGGTGTGGACCACCCCCGCTGTCCGGGCACCGACAGGGAATCCCTACATTTCTCTCCACAGATGCTGCCCTGACCTGCTGAGTGTTTCCAGCAGTTTCAGATTTCCAACATCTGCTGTGTTATTGGGGGTGGCCAGAGGAAAGGAAGCCCGAGGTGAATAAGGGTTCAGGGTGACTGCTTTGCGGAACACCTCCGTTCAGTCCGTAAGGGTGACCCCGAGCTTCCGGTCGCCTGTCATTTCAATTCACCACCCCATTCCCACGCAGACCTCACCGTCCTCGGGCTCTTGCATTGTTCCACAGAAACCCAGCATAAGCTCGAGGAACAGCACCTCATCTTCCAATTAGGCACTTTACAGCCTTCCGGACTCAATATCGAGTTCAACAATTTCAGGTCATAACCTCGGCCCCTATTACATTTTTATATATATTTTTTATCCCCCTTTTTTCTCTCTCCCACATGGCAGCTGTCTCTCATTCTGCCAGCCCATTTCACACCTCATCGAGAGCCGTCTTTTGTCTCTTTACTAGTCCGATCACCATCTCATCTCATTTTCAATACCTCTTCACTTCCCTTTTGTTCTTTCACCCCCATTTCCCAGCCCCCAAACTGGCCTTTTTAATCTGTTTCATTTCCTGTGTTTTTTCAGTCCTGACGAAGGGTTTCGACCTGAAACATTGACTCTGTTTCTCTCTCCATGGATGCTGCCCTGGCCTGCCGAGTTTTTCCAGCGTTTTCTGTTGTTATTTTGGATTTCCAGCATCCGCAGTATTTTGCTATCTTATTAAGGGTTCAGTACTCATAGGTTCTTCCTCAGTTCATTGTGGGCTACGGTTTGATGATCACATTGCTGCTCGAGGTGCCAGAGATGCCCTGAGAGCTCGAAGGTTCAGTTAGTTATTCACGCTGGACCAATGAGACGATATCATTTCCCCCCTCACACAAGCAGTCCTGTAACCGTCCATCCACTGGTTCCACATCCACCAATTGGTGTAAGTCAATACTACATCTCTCTACCATCAACACTAAATAAATGAAAAGAAGAATGGGTGCTCGCCATTCAATAATTAAAATATTTACTGTGCTCCAATAAATTAATAATCATAACAAGGATCAAAAGACATCCATGTGCGTACCCTGGATGAACTATAAAGCCTTTCTCTTCCTATCCCCATCACTTCTACGTGGTGCTACCCCTGCGGCTTCTGCACAGATAGTGGCAGGCTGCTCTGTATTTTGCTCAGCCTTATGAGGTGCTCGCAGCCGACAACCTCTCTATTTGCAATATTATAACAATCTGCTGACTGCACATCACAGTTAGAAGATATCAGGCTCAACTCAGCAGCTGCAGTATAACTGCAGCTTTACAACCCCTTTAGGTGGTCAGTCGTGGCTCAGTGGGCAGCACTCTTGCCTCTAAGTCGGAAGGTTGTGGGTTCATAGTCTCACTCCTGAGACCTGACCACATAATCTAAGCTGACACTCCCAGTGTAGCACCGAGGGAGTGCTGCACTGTCGGAGGTGCCGTCTTTCGGATAAACCGAGGCTTGTCTGCCCTCATGGGTGGATGTAAAAAAACTTTATGGTACTATTTTGAAGAAGCGCAGGGGAGTTCTTCCTGGTGTTTTGGCCAATATTTAACCCTCAACCAATACCGAAAAACAGAGGGCTGGATTTTCATTCAGCAGTCGGGAAGGAGGCGGGACTACAACTTTCAGGTTTTAGTCCCGCCTCCATCGACGTCCAGCCAATCGACGCAATTTTCCCTTGATTGACCTTGTTGAGCCCGCCCAGCGGGCTCAGTAGGCCAATTAAGGGCCACCCGGCCACAGGTGACGTCACAGACTGAAATTTCATCTGTCAAGAGTTTTTGACAGATGAAATATCAGTGTTTCACAGCTGTTTGAAGCTGTCAAACACTGACAGTCTGACTTCTAACCTGAGTCCTTCTATGCAGACTCAGTTAGAACTGTCACCGGCACTGAAAGCTGAAGGCTGTCACTTTTGACAGATCGCAGCCATTCGGCTTTCAGTGCCGGCTGAGTGATGGACTCCCGACGCCTAGAGGAAGAAAGGCTGTTAAGGTAAGTACAGGTAATTCAAACTTCTTTACACACTTTAGACACACCAAACACACTTACCTTTGCACTCATGCACCCATCACTCACCTGTACACTGACATCGCGACCCCTCCAAGTCCTTCAACCCGATGGCCCACCTGTTCTAACCTGGCGCGGTTTGGAGCCGTTGGGAATCCCTCACATCACCCCTCAAAATAGGGATTAGGCTAAAAACTGCCTGTTAACTACCTGTTAATTGGCACTAATCCCTTCCCGCCTCGGGTTGGCGGGTCCCAGTGCGGGGAGGGTACCCGCCTCCTCTGAAACTTACGTGGAGGCGGGTTTTGGGCGGGATGGTGTCGGGACCCCCGAATTCGGGATTTTTGCCCCCCGCACGCCTAAAAGCCCACCTCACGGCACACTGAAAATCTGGCCCAGATTTTCTGGTCATTATCGCATTGTTGTTTGTGGGAGCTTGCTGTGCACAAATTGGCTGCCACGATTCCTACACTACAACAGTGAGTACACTCCAAAAGTACTTCATTGGCTGTAAAGCGCTTTGGGATGTCCTGAGGTCATGAAAAGGCACTGCATAAATGCAAGTTTTTCTTTTTTTCTTTAAACAAGCCCAGCTCCCTTATCCTGGCAAAATTAAAGATCCATGAAAATGCAGGCCTATGCCTTCCGAGTTAGGGAGGCGGCTTTCACCAGACAGACGTTCATGCGCATTTGCTGTTTGTGTGTAAAAATAGAGGCCGGCGTTCCTCCGGAAATCCGACTTTAGACGCGGGAGAGCAATAGACGGGCATCATAGTCTTAAAATTAGAACCAGGCCATTCAGGAGTGGAATCAGGAAGAACTTCAAGACTGAGATAGACAGATTTTTGTTGGTTACGGTTATTGAGGGATATGGGGCAAAGGCGGGAAAATGGAGTTGAGGTACAGATCAGCCACAATGTAATTGAATGGCGGAACAGGCTCGAGGGGCTGAATGGCCTCCTCCTGTTCCTATGCTCCAATGCGTCACTCTCCTGAATTTGGATGTGGTAGAATCACAAATTTAAGAGCTCCTTAACTCTTCAATAAAATCTAAACTTAAACTGGGGCTAGTTACAATGCCTCAGATGAAGACGTCCTTTTGCTGAGCTGTGGGAAACTGGACACTAGTGAAGTGCTTTCCCCTCACAGCCTGAAGTCATTAACCTCCCCCCCATCCACATCCAACCAACCACCCCCCCCCCCCCCCGCCCCCCCCCGCCCCAGCACATTCTAATGAATGATAATTTAAAGAAAAGAAGTAATGTTTGGTTTGGGAAACAAGCTCTGACAGACTTCAGGAATCTTAAATGAATAAACAACTTAAAAATAAACAGTGGGTCAAGCACAAACACAGAGCACTAATTCAGACAATGAATAATGACTTTGAACATATGGCCCTGCCCAACATCCATCTGACGGCACCCCAGGGCTAAGAAAGCGCAGCCTCCGTGGTTTGCCCCTAAGTGGTGTTTCTTCATCTGGTAATTAAAACAAGAGATCGGCTGCATTGTGTGACTTCTCCTGATAATAAACAGGATGAGTACAGACATGCTCCAAAGTGAGAATTTGTCTTTCTTCTGATGGCTTTCTGTAAATAATAATTACTCTCCCTGCGACTGTTTCCACAACTTTTAACTTTTAAAAACCTTTTCGGCCTGCTGGGTTTATTTTATTTGCTTGCCTTCTCGTTTATCCTCCTCTGCCAATCCTCCCCCCCCTTCCCCCTCCTCTCCCTCTTTCCTGAAGACTAATTGCTGTGACTCAATGGAAAATGCCATCAAAAACTATGAGGTGCCACGCTATGATAATTACAGAGGTGGGAGCAAAAATGACATTGGAAGAGGGAGCACATCTTGTCTTAACATTTGCTGCTTTGAATCTCAGGCTGTTGTAACTCAAGTCTACTGGCTACTGTTGGAGAAAACTTGACACCCAGGCTTCTAATTAACAACAGTGGAAAACATCTTGCACTCGAAAGCTGGGAGTGAGTTACAGGGCCATTTTAATGTTAAGGGATTTAGATTCCCCGGACAGCAAACGTCTAGCAGCTTGTCAATACTGCAATGAAATACGAATAAACCGGCTTCCTCCCTCAAGCGCTGTTGGCTGCTGGCGGGACTCTTTGAGGCTGGATGGGGGTGAAATCGGTCTTAGGCGGTTAGCGCAGAATGGGCGACAGGGAATCAACACGCCCATCGGTTCACTATTTGTCCCCAGAAAAGAGTGCAGAGTGTAAAATGGTCGCCGATTCGCTATCGCCCGTTCTGCACTTCCGCCCAAGACCGACTTCACCCGCTGTTTCTCTTCTTCTTGAAACAGTTCATCCATTCGCTTTTTAGCAGGACTGACGGTTTTTTCCTCTCAACAGTGCTTCCTCACCGGTGGCATTTCGGATTAGTCTGCCTGTGAAACAGCAGTGCTGAGGACAGGCCGCAACAATTAATCCCAGCCAGATCAACCAGGGAGAGCTCGCGGCAGCGCAGTGGGTAACAGTGTGGATTTTACAGAATAGACCATCTTTTGACGCAGCATCAATTTACCCTGTTCTGCCTAGGCACTGTGGTATAGATCAGGATACCACATGCTCCATATAGGGTAGGGTAGCATAGTGGTTCTGTTACTGGACTAGTAATCCCGAGGCTTGGGTTAATTGATTCAAGAGACGTGAGGTCAAATCTTGTCACAGGCAGTTGGGGAATTTAAATTCAGTTAATTGAATAAATCTGGAATTAAAAACTAGTGTCAGTAATAATAACCATGAAACTATCAGATTGTAGTTAAAAACCCATCTGGTTCACTAATGTCCTTTAGGAAAGGAAATCTACTGTTCTTACCTGGTCTGGCCGATATGTGATTCTAGACCCACAGCACAGTTGACCCTTAACTGCCCTCTGTGGTTCAAGAAGGCGGCTCACCACCACCTTCTCAAGGGCAATTAGGGATGGGCAATAAATGCTGGCCTTGCCAGTGATGCCCACGATCATCAAACAAAAACAAAAAAAATCCTGTATGTTAGAAGTATATGCAGATAAAGTTACATGAAGTAAGGTGGGAGGAGGATTGTGTAGAGCACAAACACTGGTATATAGACCAGTTGGGCCAAATGTGCTATAAGTTCTGTCTAAGAAAAATACACTGACAGATACAAAGGGCTAAAAATTGAGTCACGTCCCATTTGGGGCGCCAACTTTGCTACTTTTAGCGCCCCGGAAAAAATTAACACCCCCACAACGGAAATTGAGTGTTAGTGCCACAAGAGGGAAGTGGGGCACTAACGGGAGGCGCAAAGCAACCAAATTTTTCCCCCAAAGTTTCTCAGGCTGGAAAGCAAGGGTTTATGGACACCTCTGCACTACTTTGTGACATCTGCTATCAGTTCCCCTTGTTTTAATTGATAATGTGACCATCAATTTCTCCGCACAGTAAGTCAGCAGTAGTGAGGCTGATGTCGGGAGCGAGAGAGTTACGACGGGTTGCAATGTTGGGCCTGCAGATTTTCAGATTCATCCAATTTATTCAGGCCTCCTGTCTGAGCATCTCCAAAGTGGCATCAATCAGATGTGCAGTCGGAGCATAAGGCGTTTAGCCCAATCTGTGTCAGCACCTAATCAAACTGTACAAAAGACAGATTCGGACTGAATGATCTATGCCACCCTTAAAGTCCTCGAGATAAATGTGAGGGCCCAGAGGTTTGATTTAAAGTAGATTCCCTGAAATAGTTTACATATTTCCAATAATATAACTATTTCGCAGATTCGATGCCAGTTGCTGCCACTGGTCACATTGGCAAAGATCTCGTTCATCATTTAGAATATTGTCATTTTAATGCCTCAGAAAGTCACAGTGTAGAAATGGATTGTTAACTTTAATGTTTAATTTTTTTAAATGTTTTGGGTGATTCAGCCTCAAATCGAGATGGTTCAGAGCAGTGTAGGGAAAGAGAGGTACTTAAAATAGTGACTCGGATAGATCGCGGCTTCAAACTAAACTGTTGAGAATGGAACAACGAGGCACAATTTCAAACCAGCAAAAGGCACATTTGAAACTATTGTCAGGCAATACATTAGCTCCCGGTTAAGCAACGCCTTGATTTAAAAGTCTCATCCTTGCTTTCAAATCCCTCCACGGCCTCGCCCCACCCTATCTCTGTAACCTCCTACAGCCCCACAACCCTCGAGATATCTGCGCTCCTCTAATTCTGGCCTCTTGAGCATCTCCGCTCTTAATCGCTTCACCATTGATGGTCGTGCCTTCAGCTGCCTAGGCCCTAAGCTCTGGCATTCCCACCCTAAGACTCCCCGCCTCGCTACCTCTCTTTCCACCTTTAAGATGCTCTTTAAACCCTACCTCTTTCTGCCCTAGTATCCCATTACATGGCTTGGTGTCAAGTGTTGTTTGATAACTCTCCTGTGAAGCGCCTTGGGATGTTTTACTATATTAAAGGCACTATATAAATGCAAGTTGTTGTTAGAAACATAGAAAGATAGAAAAATAGGAGCAGGAGTAGGTAATTCGGCCCTTCGAGCCTGCTCCAACATTCAATATGATCATGGCTGATCCTCTATTTCAATACCATATTCTCGCTCTCCCCATACCCCTTGATGCCTTTTGTGTCTAGAAATCTATCTATCTGCTTCTTAAATATATTCAGTGACTTGACATCCGCAGCCTTCTGTGGTAGAGAATTCCACAGGTTCACCACCCTCTGAGTGAAGAAATTTCTCCTCATCTCAGTCCTAAATGTCCTACCCTGTGTCCCGAGACTGTGACCCCTCGTTCTAGATCCCCCAGCCAGGGGAAACATCCTCCCTGCATCCAGTCTATCTAGCCCTGTCAGAATTGTATATGCTTCAATGAGATCCCCTCTCATTCTTCTAAACTCTAGTGAATACAGGCCTAGCCAACCCAATCTCTCCTCATAGGACAGTCCTGCCATGCCAGGAATCAGTCTGGTGAACCTTCGCTGCACTCCCTCTATGGCAAGTATATCCTTTCTTAGGTAAGGAGACCAAAACTCTTGTTGCAGTTCTTCACACAAAGCACAGTCAACAAGTACAACAAGTTTTCAGGCAGGACAGTGGAGGCAAAAAAACCTGGAATCATTCAAAATATAGATAATGGGATGAGAGACTGTTGAGTCTTTCTAGATGGATGAGTTTAGATGGGCCAAATGGCCTTTCTCAGCTGTATCCCATCTTGTGAAAATCTCATTGAAGCGAAGCAAGATTTGTGAAGAATATTTCTCATTTGTACTTTTTCTCTTCCCTTTTCATTTCTTCCTTTCTGAAGATGTGGCCAGTAGCCAAGCACAAAAAAAAATGGCCTTCATAACCAAACGGTTTCATTGTGATAATGTGACTTTTCTGAAGGAGGTTGGTTCTCAGCAGAAATGCTGTCGCAAGTATCAGTTTGAGCGGGACCTTCACCGCTGAGTCAAAAGTTCAAGCCCCACGCCAGGACTTTAGCACCACAATCTAGGCCGACAGCCCAGCACCGAGGGAGTGCGGCGTTGTCGGAGGTGCCATACTTCACGTAAGGTGTTAAACCAAGGCCTTTCTCGCTATTCCCATTATTAACGATCCCATGACCTTATCGGAAAAAGAGTAGGTGATTCGCTTAATAACAACAGAAAATGCTGGGATAAACTCAGCAGGCCAGGCAATATCCATGGAGAGAGAGATAGAGTCAACGTTTCAGGTCGAAACCCTTTGTCAAGACTCGCTTGGTGTCTTGGCCGTATTTCTCCCTCAGGCGACACCACCCAGAACCGATTAACTGGTCATACATCGGGCTGCTGCTTGTGGGATATTGCTGTCCAGAGTTGCATTTGCCTGCATAAAACTGTCGACGCATTTCAAAATTAAGTCAGCGCGTATGAAATGCTTCAAGATGTCTATGAGACACGACAAGGCATGACAGAATTGCAAGTCTTTGTGCGAGACAGACTCAGTAATGAATAGGTTAAGCGTCAGTGTACAATTACATTTTCAACTGCACAACTGAGAGGAGTGGGTTTGATTTGTTACTTTCCGAAAATCAAAACCAGACCACATCTGAAAGGCTCCTTCAGCTCGGCTTGTCCCGAATGCCGATGTTATTGGAAGCCAGCATAGCCAGTCGTGCTTTTCACGGCAGGGTTACTTTCTTGCATTGTGTCAGCACCTTGGGAGCTCATCAGTCTCCTCTCTATTACCATGGCGAGGAAAGAAACGCCCGCAAATCAAGCTGTCCCGAAGGGCATGCCGCTTGCTGTGCGCTAATGATCGGTGTAGCAACCGATTGTAACGTGACGCTGTACTTGCTTGACTACCCGGCCAAATGAATCAAACCCCACGCCAAACTCAGTTTCTATTCCGTACAAGTGCTAATCAGGAACAGGAAGCCGGGATGATTCCTTTCCCCTTCCCCCCCAGGCTAAGGAGCCCAAGGCAATTGTAGAGTCCCTACCACCGCCTAAGGTGAGGTCAGATGGGAGATCAAACTTGAGACCTTCCTTGCCTGTGTGGCCCAACCGCACAATGGTGGTGCCTTTACTCACTGAGGCACCGAGGGAAGCAGAGAGGCCGTTTGGTGCTGAAGATTTGCCTCAGCATTGACAGGATGGTTGTAGGCTTGGTGACTTCTGTCAGTAACATCTCCAATCCTTTATTGATCTACATGATGCTTGGTATACCCTATAACATGTGGTTTAAAACAAAATAATTTCTTCTGCCGGTTGTCAAAAGCACATTGTTTTATGTGGTGTCAGTGCCTTAAAATTACGCTGTGGGTATGTTAGAGTATGAATGCTTAACTTATTTGTAAGAAATTCCTTTATCCATAACCTCATTTCCTTTAAAGTTATGGCCTCTGTTAAAATGGTGGACAAAGCAACTTTATTTGCCAAGCACAATATCAAAGGCTATTGTAATCGTGATGTTGTGAGGGTTATTCACATCCCTCCATTTTGTGGCTATTCAGGGGTAGTTCAGCAGATATAGGTCCTCCACCATCTTAACAAGTCAACAACACGTAACCAATTAACCATTCAGTCACACTTGAGTGAGCAGCTGAAATATGATTGGCTGCAAGGGCTTGTCATAACATTTGACAGGGAATAGTTGAGAGTGATTAAGGGCACCCCTCACTTTAACAACGTTTTAATGGATTCAAACAGTTGGGGGCCAAGAGGGCCTGTGTGAGCAGGTCACTGTTTGGGAAGTTCATTAAAAATAAATTAATTGGGCTCCTCTCAGTCGTGCAACCACCAGCAAAGTGATGCTTGCGACGTGGGGCACCCTGCCATTCTTGTACCTGCACACGCTCAGTTTCTGTGCTTTTTTTTTTGCCATGTATTTTAAAATACTCCACCGACTGCTACTTTTAAACTTTCTCAAACACTCCAGTATCCACGCGGAGTTGTATTTTGGCAGCAGTGTTTTTGCTGCTTTTGAGGAATATTTTCTGAACATAATTTCAAGATGCATTAAAGGTTAGTGGCTATTTATTAACTCCGCTCATTATCAACACAGCTGCAATTGGCCTTTCTCCATTCCTTGTGCTTTGCACTGAACACTGGCTGATTGCCATTATTTAACAGCGAGCAGATTGGAACTCTATAGCACTTTCTTTCCTCATCACTGCAGGGAAAACAATTTGAAGAAAGAACGAGCTTGCATTTATTTAGTACATCCTCAGAACATCACAGCGCACTTCACATTGACAAATTACTTTTGAAGTGTAGCTGCTCTTGTGTGAGCAAATGGGAGAGCCAGTTTGCACACAGCATGATCCCACAAACAGCAAACCTGTTTATCATAGTGTTGGCTGAGCGATAAATGTTGGACAGACAATCACTTTGTCTTGTGATTTGCACAGAACGCTGGGTCAGCCTTTGCTCAGCACTCTCGCCTCTGAGTCACAAGGATGTGGGTTCATAGTCCCACTCTCGGGACTTGAGCACATAATCCAGGCTGATACGCATCGTACAGCACAGCAAGAGGCCATTCAGCCCATTGTGCCTATGCCGGCTCTTTGAAAAAGCTATCCAATTATTCGCACTCTCCCTGCTCTTTCCCCACAGCCCTGCAAATGTTTCAAGAATATATCCAATATCCAATTTTGAAAGTTACTATTGAATCTGCTTCCACCACCCTTTAGTAAAACAGAAACACTATCACAATATTTGAGGAAAAAAGAGTGGATGGAAACCTGCAATGTGGTCTGATTGAATGCCAGCGTAGTCACTACTGAAAGACAATCTCCCAGGTGGTATTGATTCTCTTACAATAACCCTACCTCCAGTTAATCCCATTACTCTCCCCCCCCCCCACTTCCCACATACTTGTATTACTCAAAATATTATTCTTTTGTTCAAAATACAGAGCAGGAGCCTTAAATAAACAAGCACAGGAAAATCTTTTTTTTTTAAATCTTGTAAACTTTGCGGCATTCCCAACCCAGATGGAATCCATAAAGATTGGGCTCTTCACTGTGCTGCAGCAGAGTATTTACTTCCGAATGGCTTTTCTCCCCTCTTCTCCTGCAGGTGCTGACTCCTTGCTGGGCTACAGTGCCACAGGCATCAGGTGCTCGCCAATACTTGACCCAAGTGGCCGCTGATGGTGAGTGTGGGCAGGCTTTCCGACCACCGGGGGCATCACACACCAAACCCGCCTTCAGGTTTCCACCTGGAACGCCGGCAAACTCGACCCATGGATTTAGCAGTGGGTCCAATGCCTGCGCAGATTGGGCACAGGCTATCCCACTGCTAAGCTGGTATGCTTTGTGCCCCCAAAAAACAGGTGCAAACGCATACCAATTTCTACCCCTGCATGCCTGGTTGCTCCAATAGTAGATCTACACAATGTAGCTTGTGCCATATAACACCTGGATTGTTACTTGCTGCAGAGCAGAGAAAATTATGGCAGATGTTTATGTGTCATCAGTCAAAGGAGGAAAGCTACACCAAAGCTGGGGAGTTGAATGCGTTTAAGGACTGAAGGTGTAAAATATGGTGGGCAGGTCTGTTTGTCTGCTGGTTTAGTGGTGGTAATGGGGCAGATCAGGGTGGAAAATCGGGCAGTGACCCATTACATTGGATCTTCATCCACCGCCCCCCCCCCCCCATACCCCCACTTCCATTTTAACATGGCAGCAATTATCTGGCATATTTTCCACAATTGTCCACCCAAATATGGGTGGGCACATTCAAACGAGGGACCAATGACAGTATGACATCATATATTGCATCTTCCACTGTTATCGCCTCGGCAACGCCGGACGTTACCAGCGTTGATTGGCGATGTTGAATGTAATAAAGATGTAAATGGCCGCAGTAGTCAGCTAAACCAAGAGGCAGGGTTGATCTACATGTCCATAGTTTCATATATTTATTGGAGACACCAATGTATTTTCATTCTGGGAGGCAACTTAGCCTTCTAAGCAGGCAATTGGTTCATGCAGGATCAGCCATTTTCCATCCCTCCCTGCACCGCCTGCCCCACTGTCCCCCCACTCTTCTCCCACACCAGTGGCATGCTTAGAAGTGTCGATGACAACACAACTGAAAATATGTCATCATTCCTGGAATATAGGAACAGGGGGAGGCCATTCTGCCCCTCGAGCCTGTTCCGCCACTCAACGAGCTCGTGGCTGATCTGTAGTTCAGCTCCATTTACCCTCCTTTGCTCCATAACCCTTGATACCCTTACCCAACAAAACTCTTAGCGATCTCAGTCTTGAAAATTTCAGTTGACCCAGCAGCCACAGCCTTGGTCAAATTCACTCACGACAGTGCTGGTTAACTCGAAGGTGCAAAGCGCCAACCCCCGCCACTGCACTTCCACCAGTGATTGGGCCGCCAAGGAAACTCCCGGCAGTGAGTTCCATAGAAAGGATTGTAGAAGACAACAGCTCCAGCAAAATAGTGCTGGACTCCCAACCCAGGACTCTTCTCAGTCCAAGACACGAGCAACATTTTAAACCTGGCTATCATCGCTGGATGAGCTTGAATCATTCCTGTCAGGTGAGTTTCCTCCTTCCTCGCCTGTTCTACGGAGACCGGGCACCTTTTGGGAAGTAGGACACCATCACCAGTCTTCACGGGGGAAGCCAAGGCAGCGAGCGGTGATGTAAGAAAACTACTAGGCACTTGGTCTAAGTGTTAAACAAAGCTTTAATCAACTGTTTTACAACATGAAGGTCTAGTTGTGTCCTTCACTAGTTCCTGTTAAGAATGTTCTGCGCAAGCTGGGCCCGTGCCTGAGTATTAATACTCTCCCTGGACAGCGCCACCCGTAGGCCGCTCAGTATTATTTCATAAGTCTTTCTTTCATGAATGACTGATTCATGTCAAGCGGTCTGACCACAAGGCATCACAGTCATGCTTAGTCTTGACATCAGCCAATGTCCACAGACGCACATTTGAATGTTGGCCCTCTGTAAACCATACCTGGCTCACTGTTTGAGATCTGATGCCCGGGAAACATCTAGGCCAACCTATTGGCAGCAGATCGTTCTGTATTTGCCTTCAGCTGTTTGTGTGTACCAATTCATGAGGAACACTAATAACCCTTAAAAAAACATACACCAACACTTCGGACTCTTGCCTTTTTTCCGTGATGTGTGCTGGGTAAGAACAGACTAGGGGGCTCGATTGGTTGGGCGATCAGAAACTAGCTAAGTGGGCAAGTGCAGCAGTAAACTCCATCACTGCTGCCACTCCCTGAGGCTAGCAGCCATAAGCCTCTTCGTAAGGCTCACCCACAACCACCATGTACACTGCTCCATGCATTCAATGCATTCCACGCAGCGTCAATTCGAAATTCAGGCCCACATTGCCCACGATTTTCTGACCAAAAAAGTGAAAATGGGAGGCAGTGTAAATCAGGATTTTTGGTTTCCACTCCTGTTGGGAAAGGATAGAGATTAGCAGCGTGGTCCTTATATAGCTGTATGTTGTAACAAAAGAGCAGTTGCAGCAAAAAGGAATCATAGAAATTTACAGCACAGAAGGAGGCTATTCTGCTCATCGTGTCTGTGCCAGCTGAAAAAGAGCTACTGTATCTAGCCTAATCCCACTTTCCAGCTCTTGGTCCGGAGCCCTGTAGGTTACGGCACTTCAAGTGCATAGCCAAGTACTTTTTAAATGTGATGAGGGTTTCTGCCTCTACCACCCTTTCAGGCAGTGAGTTCCAGACCCCCACCACCCTCTGGGTGAAAAAAGTTCTCCTCAACTCCCCTCTAATCCTTTTACCAATTACTTTAAATCCATGCCCCCTGTTTATTGACCTCTCTGCTCAAGGAATCCTGCACCATGCAGAAAGCATGGCTGGAATATGTTGAACTATTGCTGGTCATATGACCCCCTATCTGTCTCTTATGATTAGACAATGATTACATCACAATGAAAATATGGTAAGGGACCATTTGCTTTGGGTTCTTAGCTCACAATATATAGTGATTAAGTGCCCCATTCTCTTTTTTTTAAACTTCGATTTAGTTACATGCCCCTTCTGTTTCTCCCTAATCTCCCGAGGCTGTTGCAGCCAGCCTGCTCCCAGGCCTCAGCCTCTGCCAGCCCTGAGCTCACCTCTCAGGGCTGCACAGAACCTGCTTGGTGATAATCCTCCTTACCGTTCCACCCGCAACTACTCTTCCCCACTTCAAAAAGCCTGTTAACTCAATGGTGCATTGGACCTGTGGGCATAACATCCATCCCAGCAATTTTCTGTTCTTGATTACAGAACTACCTTGGAATAGTAAGTGAACGCAGCGTGTGAAGCCCGAGAATCTACATAATGAAAATGATATAACCCTCACCTTTGTTAGCGCCAGTGGTAGGGATTGACCTGCATGCAGCCAGTCACACCTCCTCACACAGGAAATTACATAAAGAAAGAAAGAACCAGACTGGGAGATGAGGAGATTTTTTTTTAAGCAGCCAGTTGTTACGATCTGGAATGCAATGCCTGAAAGGGTGGTGAAAGCAGATTCACTACAGGAAACTTTTTTTTATCCGGCACAGACGGGACCGACGTGATGCTGGTTCATCAAAAATTCCGGATAACCGAACGCTATAGTAAAAGATACAGAGCTGAGAGCTCCGTATAAAGCAACAAACCCTGTTGCTTAGCAACAGCTTCAGAACAATGGCCACAAGTTCCAAGCGTCTCTGTGGCTTAGCAACAGCTGCAGCCACACCCTTGCACAGCAACAAATGGAGGAAAGCAAGTAATGAAACTTACCTGAACCTACTCCTGAATTTTGCCGGTTAACCGAGATTTCCGGTTATTTAGGTGTCGGTAAATCGAAAGTTTCCTGTAGTAACTTTCAAAAGGGCATTGGATATATACTTGAAACATTTGCAGGGCCTATGGGGAAAGAGCAGGGGCGTGGGACTAATTGAATAGCTCTTTCAAAGAGCTGGTAACGATGGGCTGAACGACCTCCTTCTGTGCTGTATCATTCGTTGAAAAGAGTATGGCTTTCACCCCATTCTTTTCTCTTGCTATCGGTAAGTAACTTATTTGGTTGCCTTATTTTGGAGCTGGTGATAGGCATTTTCACACCTGCAATACGGAATAGCACCAGCAGCACGCTGGTCAGAGGAGAGGCCCTGGCCCAGCTAAGATCACATGCCTGGACTGCTCCGATGAGGCCAGCCCTCCAGCTGTCCCACCAGGGGATGCAATGATAAGGGCCTCTTTGTCAATAGGCCTGATAAAGGACAATTTCGGGGGACAGACAGAGCTCTTTGAAGAGTAGATTGCAGAGGAGTAATTGGGTAGTAATTTATTTTCTACGAATACAGAAGGGATTATGTTCATCCTGGCGGCTTGGGATGTGTCCCAAAGTTCAGCCTCGGATGTGAGAAGCATCAGCATACCAAGCGGGATTTTCCCGTCGGAGTGAGGCAGCTGGCAAATGGGCAAAAGTGGGGCAGCGAGCACGACAGCAGGGAAGTTCCTGTGCAACTCTCACCCTTAGCTTTGCATCCTTGCTCCCTCAGGTTACCCTGAAACAAAAATTCCTTCTAGATTTTATCATGTAAAAATGACACAAGTAAATCTAAAGTAGGATCGTAGCTGCGCCTTCAAACACTGGGGAAACAAAAGAAAGACTTGCATTTCTATAGCACCTTTCATGACCACCGGTCATCCCAAAGCGCTGTACAGCCAATGAAGTACTTTTGAAATGTAGTCACTGTTGTAATGTAGGAAACGCGGCAGCCAATTTGCGCACAGCAAGCTCCCACAAACAGCAATGTGATAATGACCAGATAATCTGCTTTAATGATGTTGATGGAGGGATAAATATTGGCCAAGACACCGGAGATAACTCCCCTGCTCTTCTTCGAAAAGAGTGCCACCTGAGAGAGCAGACGGGGCCTCGGTTTAACGCCTCATCTGAAAGACGGCACCTCCGACAGTGCAGCACTCCCTCAGCACCGCACTGGGAGTGTCAGCCGAGATTTTTGTGCTCAAGTCTTTGGAGTGCTACCCACTGAGCCACAGCTGACAAACCTCAAGTTCATTTTCTGCTCTGTAATGCTCCCATATGAAAACCTTGTGTCTCATCCTGCTTCACTGCAAGTAATCTGAAACTCCACGGAATGAGAATCCCTCTCACGGCACGTGTAACATAAATGAGCTGGTGAAAATTTCCGCTGTTCAGTATTTCCAGTGAGACGGTAAACGCACACTGAAAGAATGTACAAATTGGCTACAGCAGGGAAATTCTTATCTCCATATGGTTTGGGCAACAAGGATGATCCCTCTGCTGTGAACATTCATTGATTTGATGCCTTGGGTTTGTACTCACTGGAGAAGCGAAGATTTAGAGGGGATCTGATTGAGATAAATCAGATTGTTCTAGGCAACGAGTGGTTAGGATTTGGAATGCACTGCCTTATAGGGGTGGTAGATACAGATTCAATAGTAGCCTTCAAAAGGGAATTGGATAAATACTTGAAGGAGAAACAATTGCAGGGATATGGGGAAAGAGCGGGGGAGTGGGACTGACTGGCTTGCTCTTTGAAAGAGCCGGCACAGACTCGATGGGCCAAATGGCCTCCTTCTGTGCTGTACTATTCTGCAATTCTAAGGACGACACAGAAGGAAATTGTGGGTGAAATGTTCTGCTCTTCCACCCACTCAGCACACAATTTACCACTCAGTCATTTTAATGGGCAGAAAAATCACAGGCTGGCAATGGAGAAATGGTAAAACCGCAGCCAGTGTGCTTGAGCTGATGGGGCTAGCTGGAGCTCGGGCTCACCCATATAAACTGAGTGAGGAAGCAGGGATTGAGGTGGGATGTGCGGAAGTTTCAATTTTCCAAGGTGTGATCAGCCTGTGGAACAGGATTCCTCGGAGTAGGTGAAGGCTGACTCTTTACAGACGGAGGTGATCGAAAGAAAGACTTGCATTTCTATGGCGTCTTTCACCACCTCCAGGATGTCCCAAAGCGCTTTACAGCCAATGCAGTTCTTTTTGAAGTGTAGTCACTGTTGTAATGTGGGGAAACACAGCAGCCAAATTGTCACATAGCAAGCTCCCACAAACAGCAATGAGACAATGACCAGATAATCTGTTTTTAGTTTTGTTAGTTGAGGGATAAATACTGGACAGGACACTGGGGATAAAACTAGGCCTGTATTCTGTAAACTAGGCCTGTATTCTCTTGAATTCAGAAGAATGAGAGGGGATCTCATTGAAGCATACAAAATTATTACAGGGCTTGATAGGGTGGATGCTGGGAGAATGTTTCCCTTGGCTGGGGAGTCTAGAACCAGGGGCCACAGCCTCAGGATAAAGGGTAGGCCATTCAGGACGGAGATAAGAAGAAATTTCTTCACACAGAGGGTGGTGAATCTTTGGAATTCTCTACCCCAGAGGGCTGTGGAGGCTCAATCGTTGAGTATATTCAAAACAGAAGTCGATAGATTTCTGACTAGTAAGGGCATCAAGGGATATGGCGATAGGGCCGGTGAATGGAGTTGAGGTCGATGATCAGCCATGATCTCATTGAATGGCAGAGCAGACTCGAAGGGCCGAATGGCCTACTCCTGCTCCTATTTCTTATGTTCGTATGTTCTTATGATAACACCCCTGCTCTTCTTCAAAGAGTGTCATGGGATCTTTTACGTACACCTGAGAGAGCAGACAGGGTCTCAGTTTAATGTCTCATCTGAAAGACGGCACCTCCGACAGTGCAGCACTCCCTCAGCACTGCACTGGAGTGTCAGCCTAGCTTTATGCGCTCAAGTTTCTGGTATGAGACTCGAGAGGTGCGAATGCTTGAGGCGGCTGCAACAAATTCCTGCCGGCATTATTTTAAGGCACGTCAACATATTGGGAAATTTTCCTTAGCATTCAGACTGAGTGCACCACCCAATCCCCAAGTCATTCCATGATCAATAATCTCTGGCTGACGTGTTTCCCCCAGTATAAGATGTAAGATAAAAAAAATATATAAGATGGCAATGATTTGGGCAGCTTTAACAAGGCTTCTGTTGAATACAAGCCTGCAGCGGAAACCTACCCATAAATTGCAATTCTCACAGGGAGAGGCCGCAAGGGTGGCTGGTGTGAGAAACAGAAGTGACCCAGGTGCCACAGTGTTGGGGGGGCAAAGGAGAACATTTGACTCAACTGACCCCGCTGTCACTCAACGTCTGGCTGCCTCACCTGGAGAAGTGGAAAGGCAAGTTATCGTGCTAGGTGTTAAGTGGCAGCAATCAGTGGGAACACCGAAACACCACATGGGCACTCAAAGGCTCGGCACAGTAAAGTGCTTTTAAGCCTCTTAAAATGCTTTGATTTATATTTGGTGATGCTCTGCCTGATCTGGGAAACCAGGAGCCATTGATCATCTGAAAGATTCAAAATTAGAGCACAATTTAGGTCCCAAACTCTAGTCCAAGGTGCAGAACTCTGTTTTTCATACATTCCATCGTGAAACAAGTGCTTTACATAGAATGTACCGCACAGAAACAGGCCATTCAGCCCAACTGGTGTTTGTGTTCCACATGAGCCTCCTCCCACCTCTCTTCATCTAATCCCATCAGCAGAACCTTTGAAACAGGCTGAAGCAGACCCAGGACCAAGTGGCCAAATAGACACACAGACTAAAGCATAAAATAAGTCAGGTTTATTTCACCCACGGCAGTTGTGTCTTTAAGGACAGCAATCAACAAGACAACAACAGGGATTACTTTGCTGCCTACACCATCTCACTCTCAGTTTCTTCCTTTCCAAACTCCTCTCCCCGACTGAACTGTTTCCTGGTCTTTTATCCTTACAGGCTGGGAGTAGTTCCTGATTAAAAGCAAATAAAGGTCAACAATTTCTTGAAGCTATTTTATATAACTTCCTAAGGCTCACACTGTTGTGCCTTCAATTCCTTTCTCCCTCGTGTGCTTATCTAGCTTCCCCTTAACTGCATCTATGCATCTCCACCTCAACTGCTCCCTGTGGTAATGAGTTCCACATTCTAACCACTTGCTTCACTAAACTAGTAATGGGACAGGCCCAAATATATTAGCAGCGCTGCTGTGCGTTGATTGAATCAGGACTCGGACCTTGGCGACTGTAAGCGGAAGGTCTCTGTAGAAAAATAAAAACTGGTCCATGGATGACAAACTGAGCAGCCTGGTCAGAAAACTGCTTGTATCTACATAGAAACATAGAAGATAGGAGCAGGAGCAGGCCATTCGGCCCCTCGAGCCTGCTCCGCCATTTAATGAGATCATGGCTGATCATCCAAATTCAGTACCCTGTCCCTGCTTTCTCCCCATATCCCTTGACCCCTTTAGCCTCAAGAAATATATCCAACTCCTTCTTGAATATATTTAATGAATTGGCCTCAACTGCCCTGTGTGGTAGAGAATTCCACAGGTTCACCACTCTCTGGGTGAAGAAATTCCTCCTCATCTCTGTCCTAAATGGCTTACCCCTTATCTTTAGACTGTGACCCCTGGTTCTGGACTCCCCCGCCATTGGGAACATTCTTCCTGCATCTAGTCTGTCTAGTCCTGTTAGAATTTTATAAGTTTCAATGAGATCCCCTCTCATTCTTCTAAACTCCTGCGAGTATAAGCCTAATCGACCCAATCTCTCCTCATACGCCATTCCTGCTATCCCAGGTATCAGTCTGGTGATTCTTCGTTGCGCTCCCTTCATGGCAAGAACATCCTTCCTCAGATAAGGCGACCAAAACTGCACACAATAATCAAGATGTGGTCTCACCAAGGCCCTGTACAACTGCAGCAAGACTTCCTTGCTCCTGTACTCAAATCCTCTCGCTATGAAGGCCAACATACCATTTGCTTTCTTAACCGCCTGCTGCACCTGCATGCTTACCTTCAGCGACTGGTGCACAAGGACACCCAGGTTTTGTTGCATCTGAATGGCAGAAAATCTCACATCATTTCTCATACAATACACAAGGGACTGGGTCAATATTTAGAGAGGGTTCCCCGGGATTGTGTCAATATTTAGAGAGGGTTCCCCAGGATTGTGTCAATATTTAGAGAGGGTTCCCCGGGACTGTGTCAATATTTGCAGGGTTGCCTCGGGATTGTGTCAATATTTAGAGAGAGGGTTCCCCGGGACTGTGTCAATATTTAGAGAGAGGGTTCCCCGGGACTGTGTCAATATTTAGAGAGAGGGTTCCCCGGGACTGTGTCAATATTTAGAGAGAGGGTTCCCCGGGACTGTGTCAATATTTAGAGGGTTCCCCGGGGCTGTGTCAATATTTAGAGAGGGTTCCCCGGGACTGTGTCAATATTTGGAGGGAGGGTTCCCCGGGACTGTGTCAATATTTAGAGAGAGGGTTCCCCGGGACTGTGTCAATATTTAGAGGGAGGGTTCCCCGGGACTGTGTCAATATTTAGAGAGAGGGTTCCCCGGGACTGTGTCAATATTTAGAGAGAAGGTTCCCCGGGACTGTGTCAATATTTAGAGAGAGGGTTCCCCGGGACTGTGTCAATATTTAGAGGGTTCCCCTGGACTGTGTCAATATTTAGAGGGTTCCCCAGGACTGTGTCAATATTTAGAGAGAGGGTTCCCCGGGACTGTGTCAATATTTAGAGAGGGTTTCCCAGGACTGTGTCAATATTTAGAGGGAGGGTTCCCCGGGACTGTGTCAATATTTAGAGGGTTCCCCGGGACTGTGTCAATATTTAGAGGGTTCCCCTGGACTGTGTCAATATTTAGAGGGTTCCCCGGGACTGTGTCAATATTTAGAGAGAGGGTTCCCCGGGACTGTGTCAATATTTAGAGAGAGGGTTCCCCGGGACTGTGTCAATATTTAGAGAGGGTTCCCCGAGACTGTGTCAATATTTAGATGGAGGGTTCCCCGGGACTGTGTCAATATTTAGAGAGAGGGTTCCCCGGGACTGTGTCAATATTTCGAGAGAGGGTTCCCCGGGACTGTGTCAATATTTAGAGGGTTCCCCGGGACTGTGTCAATATTTAGAGAGAGGGTTCCCCGGGACTGTGTCAATATTTAGAGAGGTTTCCCCGGGACTGTGTCAATATTTAGAGGGAGGGTTTCCCGGGACTGTGTCAATATTTAGAGAGAGGGTTCCCCGGGACTGTGTCAATATTTAGAGAGAGGGTTCCCGGGACTGTGTCAATATTTAGAGAGAGTTCCCCTGGACTGTGTCATTATTTAGAGGGTTCCCCGGGACTGTGTCAATATTTAGAGAGAGGGTTCCCCGGGACTGTGTCAATATTTAGAGAGAGGGTTCCCCGGGACTGTGTCAATATTTAGAGAGGGTTCCCCTGGACTGTGTCAATATTTAGAGGGTTCCCTGGGACTGTGTCAATATTTAGAGGGTTCCCCGGGATTGTGTCAATATTTGCAGGGTTGCCTTGGGATTGTGTCAATATTTGCTGGGGTTATCCCAGGAGAGTGCCATAGTCTGCAGGGAGAGGGATCCTGAAACAGAAAGGTTGGAAACCACTGTTCTGGAAGTACTCAGTGTTACATGTTCCATTCCTCAGCGTAAACATCCTTGCAGCAGGGATGAAGATTCAGTAAAAGGCCCTTCTATTTATCAATGAAAAGAGTGAATGCAAGTTTAATGAAAATAGAAAATCAATACTTTCAATGAATAAGACAAATAATAACATTTCAACTCTCACAGCTCCTGAGACAAGAACTGTCAAGAGGCAGATCATTGCAAATGGCTGCTTCCAGCTGGGGTCAGAAATGTTTTGATGCCTCTATATTGTGATCACACTGATAAACCCTTCAGAAGAATCACGAGCAGGAAGGCTGGTGGAATCACATCTTGCCTCAGTTATGGGTGATTGGTCCTAGCTGTTAATGAGCATAGGAACAGGAGGAGGCCATTCGGCCCCTCGAGCCTGCTCCGCCATTCAATGAGATCATGGCTGATCTGTGACCTAACTCCACATGCCCACCCATATCCCTTAATACCTTTGGTTAACAAAAATCTATCAATCTCCGATTTAAAATTAACAATTGGCCCAGCGTCAATTGCCGTTCGCGGAAGTAAGTTCCAAACTTCTACCACCCTTTGCGTAGAAGTGTTTCCTAACTTCACTCCAGAAAGGTCTGGCTCTAAGTTTTAGACTACGCCCTCCAGTCCTAGACTCCCCAACCAGCGGAAATAGTTTCTCTCTATCTACCTTATCAATCCAACTCACTGACCATTCCAGCCTCTGCACACCCACTTTTGTTGTCAGACAACAGACTCGTGTGGAGTATAAACACCAGCACAGGCTAGTTGGGCCGAATGGCCTGTTTCTGTGCCGTATTGAAACTTATAAAATTCTGACAGGACTGGACAGACTAGATGCAGGAAGGGTGTTCCCGATGGTGGGGAGTCCAGAACCAGGGGTCACAGTCTAAGGAAAAGGGGTAAGCCATTTAGGACAGAGATGAGGAGGAATTTCTTCACCCAGAGAGTGGTGAACCTGTGGAATTCTCTACCACAGAAGGCAGTTGAGGCCAATTCATTAAATATATTCAAGAAGGAGTTAGATATATTTCTTAAGGCTAAAGGGATCAAGGGATATGGGGAGAAAGCAGGGACAGGGTACTGAATTTGGATGATCAGCCATGATCTCATTGAATGGCGGAGCAGGCTTGAGGGCCCGAATGGCCTACTCCTGCTCCTATCTTCTATGTTTCTATGAGTGTGGCGTGTGGCACTCTCCCTCCGCCCTCCTTCCTCAGTCCCACCAAAGCCATCCCACGTTGACTGTGACCATTTGCTGCCCATCCAACCCTCCCAAATATCTGATGACGTGCTCCTTGATGCCTTTCACTCGGCATCAGGGGAGGCCACGTACCTTTCCGGACTCCAAGTCACACCCATGCACAGACCTGTCTGTCCCCAGTCAATGAGTCTCCTGCTAGCAGCATCTATCTCCTCCTATGTTCACTGCATTCCCAGGAAGTACCATGGGCTGGAGGAAGAGAGAGCCAGTTCCCCATAGGGAATTAAAGTTCACCCTTTAGTTCCCTTTATAACGTAGTTGCAGCTTACCATTCTCTCTTTGGGGGTCCAAATGAAGGGATAATTACTAGTCCTAGCCCTTTTCGGGCTACCCCGGATCAGGCGTATTCCCCAGACGTTCACCTTCAACTAAAGTTAAAGATAGCTGAATTCTATAAGACGCTTAATTGAGTCTAAAGTTTCAGACTATCTCGCCCTAAAGAAAAGAAATGACTTGAAGATGTTACCGTCCTCCGGATAGCACTTTTAATAAGTTTAACTAGACTGTAAACTTCTGGATAATATGAGGGTCCGGAAAACCCTTCCAGAATTCTGCAACTCCTTACAAAAGAGTGCACAGAAATTGAGTTCACGAGATTGATACAGAAATACTAATTGAGACAATTCTAAAAATATATAAATTTATTAAAGAACCGACATTCAGTTAACAGCTGATAAATCAATCGCAACATTAACAGTTCAAAATACAAATAGCTTACATTTTCTTATTCTCAGAGATCCTTATTCTCAAATCTTAACTTCGTACATTTTTACATTTCTTGTTCTTAATTCTAATCCAGGATATCCATCAAAATCAAATACCTTGATTACCTGAGGCTCAAAGTTAAAAACTTACAAAGTGTGCCTGTGAAGTTGAGAAATGTTTGCCCTTCCAGCGACTTCTGACTTTCCATTTGAAAATCCTATCTTTTATACTCTTTTTTTAGTGGTATATTCTTTGAAGTTTTCTGCTGATGTAAGCTAATTATCTCTAAGTCATCCTCTGTTGACTTTTTCTATTCTTACTGTCAATTTAGCCATTAACTTTTAGAATCCTGTCTCCATGTTTAGGTGTTTCAAAAACTTATCATAAAAACAATATGACAGTATTATTTATTTGATGTCATTCTTATCGAAGGTTTTCCATTCAATTCTTAATATTGGCTTAACTGTTTATAACCACAGACTCCTGTCTCTGTGGTGTTCCAAGTTCAATACAAACACAATTGTAATTATTTGGTGTATCTATTGAAGTCATATTTTCAAAGTGTTCTGTAGGCATCATATTTACAATATGTAAATTAAAACCACTTCAACCAGGGTGTTTCATGCATTTCTAGCGATCTCAATTGGTTGCATATATAATCTTATGTTGCCTGTCTTTCATTTGATGTTACTTTTACAAAGGCACGTGGTTTTTTAATATTCTGTTTCTGTTTCCCTGAGTGTCAGTCTTTAACACTTTACTTGGGTCATTCCATTGTGTTTCTCCCAAACTCCAAACCTTCTGGAAGCACCAAACTGCTATTTCAATAGGGCCATTGTTTTAGCATTAACAATCAATTCCCATTTCAAAAGCCTGTGTGGTTTTTACAGCTTGTGTTATCAAACCAGCCCATCTCAGAAGCCTGTTTTGACACAGCTTGTGTCGCCGAGGCTTTAGATTTTTAAACCCAGTATATCATGTATTAACAATATCAGAAATCTGTTCATAGGATGCTGTATCTCTTGGAATATGGCTTATTCCGTCACACAAAGTGGTCCCCATATGTGTCTCTGAAGCAGCCTTCACGAGATGTACCAACTACCAAGGATCCAACAAGACTCTGAGAGGCCAGGAATGTGGGAACTCATAGAATCATACAGTACAGATGGAGGTCATTCGGCCCATCATGCCTGTACCAGCTCTTGGAAAGAGCTATCCAACTCCTGGGCTTCGAAGTCCCAATAAAGGTAAGAGAAAGCTCTTAGGCAAGATCAGGACCAGACGTATCTAAGTCCTGACCTAGGTTGCGGTTCTTCTGCTGGATTCCTGCCAGAGTTACGATGGAAGGGCTGAGGACTTTTGCCAGTGACTCTTCATACCCATTTGTCTTGCAAGGTCACAGCACCACTATAATCACTTTTCTGTCAAATGTAAGGTGTGAAAGAATGGGGGTGACGACAAGTTGTAAGCTCCAGAGTTGAGAGTATGAAATGGGCTCATAGGGATATTATCCAAGTATCCAAAGAGGGGCACTGTCCAAGCATTTGTTTCGTACTGACTGAAGCAAGCAATTGCCATGAGAAAGTGATTACAGATGTGTTTTAGAGTCTGCCGACCGCTTATATCAAGAATCATTGCATTGGGATCAATGCCAACCTATCTGCTCTGAGAAGAGCTGTGAGGTGAAAATTGGGATGGAAAGCTGACCTTTTTAGTGGTGAAGCTTGTTATTCACTTGTGGTACATTGAGCTTCAATGAGATGAGAGATGCAAGCAATTGGAACATTTCCCACTTTTTTGCCCCCGAGCATCAGCACCAAGCACTCTCGGGTCAGGTGTAGCACGGGCCAGATACAGAGTAAAACTCCTTCTATTCTGCCCCATCAGTGGAGCTGAGACTCCTCTCTACCTTCAGTTTAGCCAAGAGCGGAAATTATTTCTACTTATTTGCTAAAATGAGTGCAGGTGGCAGTTTCATCTTGAATGTTCCTTCCGGACCAACCTTTGAAGTGCGCCCCCTATTGGGCACACCCTACTGCACCAGTGCAACATCTCCATTCTCCCCACCCTGTTGGCCTGAGTGAGGCTTGATGTAATAAAACTCACTACGCACTTGGTTTGAGTATAAAGCAAGGCTTTAATCAACTTGTTTCAGAACATGGAGGTCTAGTTGTACTTCACTAGTTCCTGTCTTACAAACTGTCCCTGGGCAAGCTGAGCCCATGCCCGAGTATTTATACTCCTTGGACGGCGCCACCAGCTGGCCGTCCAGTGTTATTTCATGAGTAGTTTTCTTTATAATGATGAGATTTATAACAAGGCTGTCAATGTGTGCAGAGTTATGAGCAGTCGTACACTGTGAATTCCGGTACACTCAGAGCTGTACTCATTCATCTCACCTAGGGTCCCAACAGTTGGCAGAGAACAAAGCCGTTCATCCCACTGCAGCCTGGCCCAGATCTGTGCCCCAAGAGGTGAGAGGACTGTGGTTTAATCAACAGCACCACCCAGCTCTTGTGAAACCCTTCTTTGACAGTTTTGGAAACAACCTCAGTTTATCCATCTGTTACAGGGCTGCTTTTGGATATTGTTTGGAAGATGAACACTTGATTCCAAAGCCGCCCATTTTCTTTGCACCATTACATTTGTATCATTGGCTTGCCTGTGCGGCTCTTCACATAGCCAGCAGCTTTGATTCATAACGTGCCATTAAATATGGATCAGCATCTGCTGATCATACCAACTGCTCAAACAGTGCTCCTTTACTATAAGAAAAGAAAGACATTGCATTTATATAGCGCCTTTCACAACTTTAGGATGTCCCACAGCAGTAGATAGCCAATGAAGTACTTTTGAAGTGTAGTGACCAATATTCCCTCTAATTTTGTTTGGCCCTGCGCGGCCCCTTTAAGGGGCTCTGCGAGCCATTCAAAATACTGCGCATGTGCGCTTTTTGTATTGAAAAGCTGGAAAGCCAGCTGCGCAGCTTCCCTGGAATGCTGCGTGGCCATGCAGTTTACAGGGAACATTGGTAGTGACTGCTGCAATGTAGGAAACCCGGCAGCCAAATTGCGCACAGCAAGCTCCCACAAACAGCAATGTGATAATGACCAGATAATCTGGGTTTTTTTTAATTGATGGTTGAGGGATAAATATTGGCCCAGGACACCAGGGAGAACTCCCCTGCTCTTCTTCAAAACGATCTTTTACGTCCACCTGAGAGGGCAGACGGGGCCTCAGTTTAACGTCTCATCCGAAAGACGGCACCTCCGACAGTGCAGCACTCCCTCAGCACTGCACTGGAGCGTCGGCCTTAATTATAGGCTCAATTCTTCGGAGTGGAAGTTGAACCCAGAACCTTCTGACTCAGAGGTGAGGGTGCTACCAGTGAGCCACGGCTGACACTGCAACACAAAATATATATTTCTGCACTCAGTTTATTATTTGCATTGTGTTACCCGCACCAGACTCGATATATAATCAAATGAGAAGCAATGTGAGAAAGACTCAGTCTATTACTATTCTCCTTCAATAGTTTTCAACAGTCATTTCATCTTGAATAGGCCACACAGCATTGTTACTACAGCCAACTCAACTCACTCATCTGGCGAGCGGAAGCCTTGGGTATTTAGGTGAGCGCCTGTGAAAGGGCAAAGATGGACGAGGTTTGGAGTGGAGTGAACAGTGGTTAAAAACTGTCAAATATAAATGTGTGCATAATGGCGAAAGCCAGCCGGTCCGTCTAGCCTCAACTGGCTGTAACAAAATACGCCGGCTTCTGTCTGCGCTGCTCAGCAAATTGCGTGCAGAGTCCTTAAACCAGCAGCCTGACTGACAGCTCAAAAGAGCCTCTTTGCCTTTCACTCACAATGAAGACAGTCAAGACTGGAGTCATGGATAGAGATGCAGAAACTGTCGAATCGGCATTGAATCAACGCTCAGATAACATGATAGCGCTGTAGATCAGTCAGTCATCAATTGCGGAATTGAAATGTGTCCCTTGGCTCAAATTGGTCCTCTTCTAATGGTGCTGTTCTCTCAAGCACTCCGCTGGCCAGATTGACGAGAGTTATGCGGTGCTGCGAAAAAGGATGATCGGAGAGTTCTCATGTATATTTTCTCTTTTGCATTGTTTAAGCAGCCATAATCTTCGCGTACAATAACAGAACCTGTAGGTCTAAGAACATGTTGTAAATAGAGGACATATGTTGAGCTTCTTGTTGGATTCAATATTCCAATCAGCGGATTCAGCCAAATAACACGCAGATGCTAAAGTCACAAAGGTTTTAGGAATTTGTATCCACTTGATGCAGCTCATTTTTTATTTTCCCCTAAAGGTATTCCTGGGAAAAAAAATGCAGGAAGGTATCATGTGCCGCGAGTCTGTCAGGTCACTTAAATTATTCTTGCAGTGGAACGCTCATCTCCTGTTCAAGTAAAAAATTACGGCAGTAAAACTCATATCCAGTGGGTCAGAAGACCCAGCGCACAATCTCAAAACACTTTGGAGCCTGATTATCATCTAACAATCATAGATTGTGGGATTTTCAGTAAAAGTGGCTTTGTTTCGATCTCATAGAATCGTAGAAATTTACAGAAGGAGGCCATTTGGCCCATCGTGTCTGTGCCGGCTAGAAAAGAGCTATCCAGTCTAATCTCACTTTCCAGCTCTTGGTCCATAGCCCTGTCAATTAAGGAACTTCAAATGCATATCCAAGTACTTTTTAAAGGTGATGAGGGTTTCTGGTTCTACCATTTTTTCAGGCAGTGAGTTCCAGACCCCACCACTCTCTGGGTGAAACAAGTTCTCCTCAACTCCCCTCTAATCCTTCTACCAATTACTTTAAATCTATGCCCCCTGGTTATTGACCTCGCTGCTAAGGGAAATAGGTCCTTCCTATCCACTCTATCTAGGCCCCTCATAATTTTATACACCTCAATTAAATCTCCCCTCAGCCTTCCAAAGAAAACAATCGCAGCTTATCCAATCTTTCCCCATAGCTTAACTAATCAAGATCGAATTCTAAAGATCTGTGTGTGCTGCAAGTCAGGCTAGAATACCGTACTTTGCTATTACAATATCGTTTTGTAAGCTCTATTTTTAGTCAGGCTCATCCAATTCATTGAGATGTTTAAGCCTCAGTTTGACTGAGTCACAAGGTGTAGGGTAGACTTTTGTCTTTATCACTTGTGCGGAGCATAGAAAGGGGGAAAATCAGGACCTTTACAGAGCTCACTATTAATTTCAATGGAAAGAAAATCTAGTGGATTCTGCCCACGGGTTAACTGCAAGAATCAAGCCCCACTACCGATTTGACTTCAGTGCAGGACTGTAGGAGTGCTGCGTTGTCAGAGGTGCCTTCTTTCAAATGAGATCTTAGCCCTTGTAATGTCATTGTTGACAACGCAATTGTCTATTGGGTAATAATGATGTCAATCAAATCATTTAGAACTAAGAACATAAGAAATAGGAGCAGGAATAGGCCACTTGGCCCCTCGAGCCTGCTCCGCCATTCAATAAGATCATGGCTGATCTTGGGCTCAAAGCCACTTCCCCGTCCGCTCCCCATAACCTTTCACTCCCTTACCTTGCAAAAATCTGTCTATCTCCACCTTAAATGTATTTAATGACCCAGCCTCCACGGCTCTCTGGGGCAGAGAATTCCACAGATTTACGACCCTCTGAGAGAAGAAATTCCTCCTCATCTCAGTTCTAAAAGGGTGACCCTCTATTTTGAAACTGTGCCCCCAAGTTCTAGATTCCCCCACGAGCGGAAACATCCTCTCTGCACTTACCGCCACTTCCGGTCACAGTCCGTGATCTCCGACTACACATGCGCCAATCTTACGACTGCCCTCAATCTGATCCCGTTTGTTATCTTAATGATTGACATTGTTTCATCAGTGAGAGGGCGGATGTAGTGTAGGGGGTGGGGGCAGTAGGTGGCAGGCTGAAGGTTTCTTTTGCTGGAGCTGATTAATAAAGTAGGAAAAAAATCATGACTTTTCAGAGGTTGAATCGCCAGATCGCGAGCTGGGGTAAATTTTCATTAAAAATCGCCTGTCTTGCGATTAATTCGCGAGAGTTGGCATTACTGGGCCTCAAACCGACTGCCTGCTCAGGTGGGTGTAAAAGATCCCGTGGCACTATTCAAAGAAGAGCAGGTACTTGTCCCGGCCCAAAAAAATCTTCCTCAATCACACCCACCAAAAAGCAATTTACAGGAAACTTTGGTTTATCCGGAGGTTGTATGTCCGGAAACCTCGATCTAACGGCAGAAATCAGCAGCCGTTTTGTTAGGTTTTTCTTCTTTTTTTTTCTTCTCCTAGCATTTTTTTTAAACAGTCAGTCTCTGGAAAGCCTCTCTGAAGCTGTTGCTAAGCTACAGAGACGCTTCCAAGGTACGGGCCGACTGTTTACAAGCTGTTGCTAAGCAACAGTGTTTGTTGTCAGATACGGAGATGAAAACCTCCGTATCCTTCAACATTAACGCTGGTCTGTCTGGAAGTTTTCATAGATCGGTATCACGCCGGTCCCGTCGGTGCCGGATATCGCGAAGTTTCCTGTAACTAGAAATTCATCTCATGCGCTGTTTGCTGCACCTTGCTGTGCGCAAATTGGCTGTCTCATTTGCCTACACAATGCACTTCAAATGTAATCCGATTGGTAAAAAAGCACCTTGGGATTGCCTAAGAATGTGCTAAAGTGCTGTCTAAATACAAGTTCTTTCTTATATATAAACTGATGGTACCCGGAGACTGCATAGTAATACTGCTTTGTTTTTTTTCAGCCTTTCTTGAATTTACAGATGTTTTGATTTTTGCCAGCAGTGTGAAACAGGTGATATCGGATTGAGCACCTAATATAAACTTCTCTCAATTATCGTTTCTGCTGAAGTCAATAAAGATCGGGAATGGGGTACAATGGACTATCGCTCAAAGTTAAAATTGACTCAAGGTTTGGAGTTTGGGATGGGGAACGAGGCATAATTTTTAGACACTTATAAAGCAGCATTAAAAACTTGACACTGAACACAATTACAGTTCACGGGCCACTGGACTATTATAAGATTTGGGAGTGACAGGACCCCTTTGACACCTCCCCCATAGGGATTGAAATTCCTGTGCATTGCTTAACAGGTTTGCACCAAATTCCTGTCTGTGCTATTTTAATGAAGTCGTCAGCCCATTTAAAATAAACTCTGTTGAAACAGGGCACAGAGGAATTGGGCTCGAGCTAGTTAGCCAGTGAGTGAAAACAATACAAAAAGCAAAGGAATTTCGACCGCTAGATGGAAGGACAATAGGGGTGAAACATTTTGATGAAAAACAGGGGAATGCCCATTTTTCTTTGTAATTAAAAAGATGCTAACAAAATCACATTCGCAGAAGTCACGTTTCGAAGCACCACATTCCTGTGATTTCATCAGTGGGTCATTAATTACAAAGGCAGGCATTCTCACGTTTTTTTTGTCAAAAGAAACATTTCACCCACACTGTCCAAGCAACTTATGTGAAAACAGACCTGCATCCCGTGAAAGGAGAAGGGGAACAGAACTGCTTAAACTTTAGCTAAAAGGTAGTAATGGATCCTACATGTATAAAGATTGCACAGTGGTAAATTTGGCTGGAAGATCCTTTGAAAGGAAACAAGCCTTAAAAAGACAAAATATAGCAAACCTTTGGATCTAGCGGGAGAGTTTAATCAATGGGTGGATCCAGCAGTGTAACTTCTTATTTAGCCATTAATGCAATATTCAGTCATGTCCTCATTGTTGGGTCAGTATCACGGTCTGCAAATTATGTTTGTGATATTTTTGTACAAAATTACATTTGCATGAAATTCCTCTCTCTGCTAATTAAAGGTTACCCCTTTATTTGAAGCACATTAGCCTAAAGTTTCTCAAATCAACAACAACAACTTGTATTTATATAGCGCCTTTAACATAGTAAAACGTCCCAAGGCGCTTCACAGGATTATTATAAGACATAAAATTTGACACCGAGCCACATAAGGAGAAATTAGGGTAGGTGACCAAAAGCTTGGTCAAAGAGGTAGGTTTTAAGGAGTATCTTAAAGGAGGAAAGAGAGGTAGCGAGGCGGTGAGGTTTAGGCAGGGAATTCCAGAGCTTAGGGCCTAGGCAATGGAAGGCACGACTATCAATGGTTGAGTGATTATAATCAGGGAAGCTCAAGTGGGCAAAATTAGTGGAGCACAGATATCTCAGGGGGTTGTGGGGCTGAAGGAGATTACGTGAGGCTATGGAGGGATTTGAAAACAAGGATGATAATTTTGAAATCGAGGCGTTGATTAACCGGGAGCCAATGTAGGTCAGCGAGCACAGGGGTGATGGGTGAACGGGACTTGGTGCGAGTTAGGACATGGGCAGCCGAGTTTTGGATCACCTCAAGTTAATGTAGAGTGGAATGTGGGAGGCCAGCCAGGAGTGCGTTGGAATAGTCAAGTCTAGAGGTAACAAAGGCAAGGATGAGGGTTTCAGCAACGGATGAGCTGAGGCAAGGGCAGAGACGGGCAATGTTATGGAGGTGGAAGTAGGCGGTCTTAGTTATGCTGTGGATATGCGGTCAAATATGACACCAAGTTTGCGAACAGTGTGGTTCAGCCTCAGACAGATGTTAGGGAGAGGGATGGAGTCAGTGGCTAGGGAACGAAGTTTGTAGCGAGGACCAAAGACAACGGCTTTGGTCTTCCCAATATTTAATTGAAGAAAATTTCTGCTCATCTAGAACTGGATGTCGGACAAGCAGTCTGACAATTTAGAGACCGTGGAGGGGTCGAGAGAAGTGGTAGTGAGGTAAAGCTGGGTGTCATCAGCGTACATGTGGAAACTGACGCTGTGTTTTCGGATGATGTCGCCAAGGGGCAGCATGTAGATGAAAAGTAGGAGGGGGCCAAGGATAGATCCTCGGGGGACACCAGAGGTAATGATGCGGTAGCAGGAAGAGAAGCCGTTGCAGGTGATTCTCTGGCTATGATTAGATAGATAAGAATGGAACCAGGTGAGTGCAGTCCCACCCAGCTGGACGACGGTGAAGGCGTTGGAGATGGATGGAGTGGTCAACTGTATCAAAGGCTGCAGAAATGTCAAGAAGGACGAGGAGAGATAGTTTACCTTTGTCACAGACACAAAGGACATCATTTGTGACTTTGATGAGAGCCATTTCGGTACTGTGGCAAGGGTGGAAACCTGATTGAAGGGATTCAAACATAGAGTTGCGGGTAAGATGGGCAGGGATTTGGGAGATGACAACACGTTCAAGGACTTTGGAGAGGAAAGGGAGGTTGGAGATGGGGCGGTAGTTTGCAAGGACAGAGGGGTCAATGGTTGTTTTTTTGAGGAGAGGGGTGATGATGGCAGATTTGAGGGAGAGGGGGACAGTACCTGAGGAGAGAGAACCGTTAACAATGTCAGCTAACATGGGAGCCAGAAAAGGAAGTTGGGTGGTCAGCAGTTTGGTGGGAATAGGGTCGAGGGAGCAGGAAGTGGGCCTCATGGACAAGATGAGTGCAGAGAGGTCATGAGGGGAGATCGGAGAGAAACTGGAGAAAGATGTGAGTTCAGGGCTAGGGCAGGGAGGAACCTTAGAGGAACTTTGGCCTGGTGGGCTAGGGGAAGGAAGGGAAGTCGCAGAGGCAGCTGAATGGATGATCTCAATCTTAGAGACAAAGGAGTCCAGGAGCTCTTCACACTTGTTGTCGGAGGTGCGGGTGGAGGAGACAGGGGAGAGGGGATTAAGAAGACAGTTAGCAGTGGAGAATAGAAGCCGGGGTTTATCTTTGCATTCCAGAATGATTCTGGAATAGTGAGCAATTTCGGTAGACGAGAGCAGAACCCGATAATGCTTTATGTGGTCCAGCCAGATCTGGCGGTGAATGGCTAAACCAGTTGTCCGCCATATCTGTTCAAGTCTGCATCCCTTGGACTTAAGGGAGCAAAGATGAGGGCCGTACCAGGGGGAGCAGCCAGGGTGAGAGAGAGTAATTATTTTAATAGGGACTAGGGCATCCAAGCTGGTGGTGAGGGTGTGGTTGAGCAGATCGGTAGCTGCAGAAATGTCATGGTGAGTGGAGGGCCAAAGGCTGGACAGTTGGGATTTCATAAGTGCAGTTGTAAGAGAGTTGGGAGCGAGTTTTTTCAGCGGCGGACACAGAATGGGGGATGTGGGTGGAGAGTGATACGAGGAAGTGGTCAGAGATGACCTTATCTGTGATTGACACGATAGGAGTAGCAAGGCCACGAGAGAGGGCAAGGTCGAGGGGTGGCCGTGAATATGGGTTGGGAAGTTTACATGGAGGGAGAGATTAAGGGAGGATAGGAGGCTAGTGAACTCAGAGGAGAGAGAGCATGATGAATTGTGGTGGAGGTTGAAATCACCGAGGCTGAGAAGTCGTTCAGTGCAGAGGCGGAGGGAGGAAAGCAGTGAAGGTACCTCGGTAATAACATCTTTCTGGTACTTGGGTGGGAGGTAGAGAATGAGAACTTTAAATGAGAGGCGAGAGGGATGGAATAAGGTGAGATGCTCAAAGGAGGAGAAAGTGCCGGAGGAGTAGGGGGACAGACCAAGGTGTGATTTGGTGATGAGAGCCACACCACCACCACGGTGGTCTGAGCGGGGGAAGTGGTGGAAGGTATAGCCAGACGAGGAGGTTTCATTTAAGGGTAAGGTGTCATCACCCCCCAACCAAGTTTCCGTCAGGGCCATGATGTTGATGCAATCATCCAGGATAAGCTAATGGATGGCAAGGGCCTTGTTCGCAAGTGAATCCAAGCTGGTGGTGAAACATAGAAACATAGAAGATAGGAGCAGGAGTAGGCCATTCGGCCCCTCGAGCCTCCTCCGCCATTCAATGAGATCATGGCTGATCATCCAAATTCAGTACCCTGTCCCTGCTTTCGCCCCATATCCCTTGATCCCTTTAGCCTTAAGAAATATATCTAACTCCTTCTTGAATAAATTTAATGAATTGGCTTCAACTGCCTTCTGTGGTAGAGAATTCCACAGGTTCACCACTCTCTGGGTGAAGAAATTCCTCCTCATCTCTGTCCTAAATGGCTTACCCCTTACCCTTAGACTGTGACCCCTGGTTCTGGACTCCCCGGCCATCGGGAACATCCTTCCTGCATTTAGTCTGTCTAGTCCTGTTAGAATTTTATAAGTTTCAATGAGATCCCCTCTCATTCTTCTAAACTCCAGCGAGTATAAGTCCAATCGACCCAATCTCTCCTCATACGTCATTCCTGCCATCCCAGGTATCAGTCTGGTGAATCTTCGCTGCACCCCCTCCATGGCAAGAACATCCTTCCTCAGATAAGGCGACCAAAACTGCACACAATACTCAAGGTGTGGTCTCACCAAGGCCCTGTACAACTGCAGCAAGACATCCTTGTTCCTGTACTCAAAGCCTCTCGCTATGAAGGCCAACATACCATTTGCCTTCTTAACCGCCTGCTGCACCTGCATGCTTACCTTCAGCGACTGGTGCACAAGGACACCCAGGTCTCGTTGCACTTCCCCTTCTCCCAATCTATTGCCATTCAGATAATAATCTGCCTTCCTGTTTTTGCCACCAAAGTGGATAACCTCGCATTTATCCACATTATACTGCATCTGCCATGCTTCTGCCCAATCACCCAACCTGTCCAAATCATACTGGAGTTTCTCGGCATCCTCCTCACAGCACACACACCCACCCAGCTTTGTGTTGTCTGCAAACTTGGAGATATTACACCTAGTTCCCTCGTCTAGATCATTAGAATATATTGTGAATAGCTGGGGTCCTAGGACCGAGGGCGATCCCTGCGGTACCTCACCCATAGTCACTGCATTTTGTACAAACGTGGGCACACTGCTGATGGCTAGTGAGCTCCCATGGAAAATTCACCCCATTAAAGCATTCATGCAACAATGTCACAGGGCAGCGCTGCAGGACTTTTTCATGGAATTGTCCTCGGCTCAACCATCTTCAGCTGCTTCATCACTCACCTTTCGCCTGTCATAAGGTCAGGAGTGGGCTGTTTGCTGATGATTCCACAGTGTTGCGCTCCATTCACAACTCCTCCGATAATGAAGCAGCCCGTGCCAGTCTACAGCAGGACCTGGATAACATCCAAGCTTGGATTGACAAGTGTCAAGGATGTTGGGCTTCATAAATAGAGGTATTGAGTACTGGAGTATTGCATCCAGTTCTGGTCACCACACTTTAGGAAGGATGTGAAGGCACTTGACAGGGTGCAGAGGAGATTTACCAGAATGGTTCCGGAGATGGGGGATCTTAGCTACAAGGACAGGTTGGAGAAACTGGATTTGTTTTCATTAGAGCAAAGGAGGTTGAGTGGTGATTTGATAGAGGTGTACAAGATTATGACGGGTTTGATAGGCTAGTCGGGGAAAGGCTGTTCCCACTAGTTGATGGTACAAGGACTAGGTGACACAGATTTAAGCTTTTGGGCAAGAGATCAGGGCGGATGTGAGGATAAACTGTTTTACGCAGCGAGTGGTGATGACCTGGAACTTGCTGCTGACGGAAGTGTTGGAAGAAGAGACGCTCAATATTTTCAAGGGGAGACTGGATAGACACGTGAGGGAAATAAACTTGCAGGGCTACGGGGATAGAGTGGGGGAATGGGACTGACTGGATTGCTCTACAGAGAGCCGGCACAAACTCGATGGGCTGAATGGCCTCCTTCTGTGCCGTTATGACTCTATGGGGGAAAAATTCAGTATCGCCCCGTTTGGGGCGCCATTATCGGCCGTGCGCAAAGTTTAGCGCTTGCCGTTAATTATCGCCTCCGACAGCAAACTCGGCTTTTATCGCCCCTGGAGGTGATTGGAGCGCTAAATCAGGCGCTTCACACCTGTCTTAAGGCGCAAAGGCCGAGGAGCGAGGTGCTACCTCAGAGCGCTGGCGAAGCAAGGAAGGGCAAATTAAAATAAACCTGCAAAGTGCTGCTCAGTACCCAAACTCCTTCACACAGCGTTGAATCTCTCCAGAAGTATCTCTCTCTCTCTGACTGCGTGGTGCAAAAATGTCACCAACAAAAAAAGGCAGGAAGCGGTCGCCTTTAAATAGCGCTCCCCTAGTCCCTTTCTGACAGCAAAACGCTCCCCTCAACCTGTCATTGCTAGCGGCAGGCGGTAAGGCAGGAGACGCCACTCAATATCCGGTCCGGGGCACTAACGGGGTGATGCGCACTCGACTGACGTCACAATCTGCCGGCGCAGGAGATCGTGGCGGTAGTGTTTAGTGCCGTCGCAAAATGTCTAGTTAATTTCGCGAGCGGCGCAAACATCGCCGTGCCCAGATGCTAGTTGCTTTGCGCCCCATTAGCGCCCTCTTAAGGCACTAACGGGAGGTGCAAACAACTGAATTTTTCCCCCTATGACTCCAAGTAACTTTCATGTTACATACAGGCCAGATAATAACCAGCTTGAACAAGACAAAGCCTAACTATATCCCCTAACCTTCCACCACCTCAGCATCACCAAGTCCCCTACAATCAACATCTTGGGGGTGGTCACCATTGACCAGAAGCTTAACTGGAACAATTATATCAAAACCGTGGCTACAAGAGCAGGGCAGGAGGTGGGCATTCTGCGATGAGTGGCTCACCTCGTGACCCCTCAAAGCCTCTCTACTATCTACAAGGCACATGTCAGGGGTGCGACAAAATACTGTTGCCTGGATGGGTGCAGCCACTACAAGACTCAAGAAACTTGGGGTACTCCACAGGTGACAGTGTAGGAATGGAAGAGAAACGATTGCTGGAGATAGATTAGAAATGGAACCATGCAAGAAAGTACCACAGAGCAGTTTTCTTGATGGGCCCATGTGCCTCTGGACTTCGTATCCACCCCTTCCACCATCAGAATACTGTTTGTGCGATATGTACAATCTACATACAGTAGTTGTTTCAGCGCACCCGCTGGCCCAATGGCTGAAGGCACACAGACCAGAAGGATCAGTTTCCTGTGCTGTCTTCGTTAATAGCATCCATAGCATCAGTTGTGGTGCTACAGATGGCCCTGGATCAGAGAGAGGAAAATGCTATCCAATGCCTAATTCTAATTGCTTTTGTGTGGAGGGTGAGAATGGGCTTGGTCTCGACTGTGATGTCCTCTTCAAATAGTTTGCCCGTCCTCAACATCTAAACACATGAAATAAAGAAAGACTTGCATTTCTATAGTGCCTTTCATGACCTCAGGCCGTCCCAAAGCGCTTTACAGCCAATGAAGTACTTTTTGAAGTGTAGTCACTGTTTTAATGTAGGAAACACGGCAGCCAATTTGCGCACAGCAAGCACCCACAAACAGCAATGTGATAATGACCAGATAATCTGGAGAATAACTTATAAATCTCATCATGAAGAAATGACTCATGAAATAACACTGGATGGCCAGCTGGTGGCGCCGTCCAAGGAGCATAAATACTCGGGTGTGGGTCCAGCTTGCTCAGGGACATTTTGTAAGACAGGAACTAGTGAAGTACAACTAGACCTCCATGTTTTGAAACAAGTTGATTAAAGCCTTGCTTTATACTCGAACCAAGTGCGTAGTGAGTTTTATTACGTCAATAACCACTTGGTGGAGGTGCCAGAGGGCTGCAAGAGTCGAGGGAGGAGTAAAATTCAACTTTTGGGGGAGCACTTCGCAAAAGTGCGGTAGCGGACCAGCCACCTGTTATACACCCCACTTGATTTTCCTTTCCGTTGAGGTCAAAGGAAAGAAAAATCAGACAAGGTGCATATAAAGGGAGGCCAATCGGCCTCTGCCCATTTTATAACCCCCTGCCGGAGTCGAATTTTAGCCCCAGTGTCTTCGGCAGAAAATCAGAAACAAAAAAAATACGTGCTCCCCTCTGGAATTGTGCAATAAATGCTGTATCTTCAAAAAAAAAAGGTTAAGCACTTCCATATTAAAGGACTGTGGCAGAGGAAAAATCTCTGGGAATAATTTTATAACAGTGTGCCGTTTCCTTAATATAAGATGTGTGCTCCAGAAAGAATTCGCAGACCTTCAAAATATGTGCCGCAATTATGTAGTAAATGTGAAAATGTGGCCGATTCCAAGTAAAACATTAGAACCTTATGAAAATAATAGTAAATTCTTTGATTAATCCCAGAATAATATGCTGTTAATACAATTATTATAATACTGTATTTAAGTTAATTGTTGGCCCACGGTGACATCAGTTCTGTAAATCATATAGCAACTATATGTTCACTTTTTGATTAATATCTTGAGGTTTTCTGAAATTGCCGGAAATATCATTGCTGTCACTATTATTTTTATTTTTCAGGCATATGGTGAAGTAAAATAACCCTGATATTAGGCAGCTCAGCCAAGTTATATATCTTTTGACTCCGAACTTAATTTCCTTTTCTCTAGAAGGTGCTGATGCTTTTAACGTTCCACTGCTAGCTCGCTATAGTGGCTATTCTTCACGTGAGAGTCTTTATTGTGCGTGTCGGCGGACTATTCCCTCACAGCTGAGCTTGATCCTTCCCTCCTCAGTGTGCATAGGTGTGGACTACCAGTAAGGGCCAGTAAGGATAGAAAGAAAGAACTTGCATTTGTATAGCGCCTTTCACAACCTCATGACGTTCCCAAAGTGCTCCACAGCCAAAAAAGTACTTTTGAAGTGTAGTCACTGACATACGAAAACTACTCGGCACTTGGTCTAAGCGTTAAACAAAGCTGTAATCAACTGTTTTACAACATGGAGGTCTAGTTGTGTCCTTCACTAGTTCCTGTTAAGAATGTCCTGCGCAAGCTGGGCCCGTGCCCGAGTATTTATACTCTCCCTGGACAGCGCCACCCGTAGGCCGCTCAGTATTACTTCATAAGTCTTTCTTTCATGAATGACTGATTCATGTCAGTCACTGTTGTAATGCAGCCAATATGCACACAGCAAGGTCCCACAAGCTGCGATGTGATAGTGACCAGTTAATCTGTTTTTGGTTTTTGGTGATGTTGGTTGAGGGACAAATATTGGCCAGGACACCAGGGAAACTCACCTGCAATGTTCCCTGGAAGCTGCTGGGCCACGCGGCGCTCCAGGGAACCCACATGGACAGCTCGCCGGCTTTTGAATGGCCCACGCAGCCCCTTAAAGAGGCCAAAAAAAATTATAAGGGAACATTGTTCACCTGCACTTCTTCGGATAGTAATGTGGGATCTTTAGCGTCAACTTGAGAGAGCAGACAGGACCTCGGTTTAACGTCTTTTTCGAAAGACGGATAGCAATCCAAAGCAGGAACTGTGACCAAATTTTCCCCCCGCTATACCCTAAGCAGGAGTAAAGTACCGGCTGCAGTGATCATCGTTAAACAATTAACACACAGCACAATCTTCGTTACCTGCGTTTCAATTGCCTTCCACTAGAACAACAATATAAGATAGTCACCAAGAAATCCAATAGGGAATTCAGAAGAAACCTCTTTACCCAAAGAGTGGGGAGAATGTGGAACTCGCTACCACAGGGAGTGGTTGAAGCGAACAGTATAGATACATTTAAGGGGAGGCTGGACAAGTACATGAGGGAGAAGGGAATAGAGGGTTATGCTGATTGATTTAGATGAGGAAAGATGGGAAGAGGCTCAAGTGGAGCATAAACACCGGCATGGACTGGTTGGGCTGAATGGCCTGTTTTTGTGCCGTATATCCTATGTATGTAATCCCTTGTAAGTTTCATAGGACAAAGCCTTACACGAGATGGCGCCTCATTCCATAGCCCACAAACACCAGGCCCCTCCTGTCCAACAGAAATCAACCTCACTGCCCCGGAATGGTTGAATTCAGTTTGTTATTTGTATTTGGATTACTTTGATTCCTGGGCTAAGACTATTGTTTTACCAGAATTGTAAGACCAAAATTTGGGTACTCCTATCGTCAATCGGAGTTTGTTACCCACCAGGAGGTTGCCCTCTCTTGTGGATAATTGGAGGTTCCATTGCATATGTGGATTTTGTTGTTGGTCTCCTCTTGTGATTGAAACTTGTTGGTAGGGTATTAAAATACAATGGCCCAGAAATTCGGCTCGGGGGCTTCCCGCGGGTGCAAGCCTCCGACCTGCACTTACCTAGCGCGCCGGCCGTTGAGCTGTGGGCCCGCGTGGGATTCCGATCCTGGGCCTCCTCCAACTGCCGGCGTGCAGTGCTTGTGTATCCCAGGGGCGCAGTTAGTTCAATGCGCCCCCTGGGATCACGTGGGCCATGGCGAGCCAATGGTAGCAGGGAATGCTTCATTCATAAGTTTGACAGGAAGAGCTGTCAAACCTATAAATACTATAAGCCCCAAAACATCACTAAAACTTCAAATAAAGTTTTTTAAATCACATTTTTAAAATAACTATAAATTACATGAAATAACTATTTTAAACAATAATTTAAATTTTTGAAAAAATTAATTACATTTTCTAACGGGGCTAAAAATAAACTTACCTTTCTTTAAAGTATTTAAAAATAATAAACCTGTGGAAAAAATGTTTTAATTTTAATTAATTCACCACTTACCTTGTTAAAAGCAGGCCTTGCGCCTGCTTTTTAAACTGCTGGAGACTTACCCTCCCGGAGAAACCTGCAAAAAAACCGTAAGTTCGATGCGCACACGCTGTCTCTCCGGCGCACGTGTTACACCTTCTTTCAGGGGAACGGATGTGCTGGTTTCCCGCGCATGCACAGTGCATGCACAAAACCGGCACTTTCGTTGGGCCTACGCGTGAGTACCCCGTGCGTACTCACCCGTGGGGACCCGAAGTTCTGGGCCATTGTCAGATAGAAACTCTGGTAGATGAAGTTCGCGTATGAATGTATGACACGCTTGTATTATATTCCTTTGTGCGGCATCTGTACGCAGACGTTAGGGCTCTTGGAATAGGTGGCCCACATTCTTCCGCAAACAGGTGGGACTCTCATAATCCCATACAGATCGGGATCCCATGAGGTCTTTATGACCCCAATGCAATTTTGAAGTAGCAATGTGGTGCCCACTGGTACTTGGTGTGGGGCAGCCTCATCGGCGGTCCTTAAAGAGCAGGCCGCTCAAAACAAAAGGCAGGAAAAAGGTTTTTCTGGGTCAGGAGGAGCATCAATGCCCGTGCCCCCCATCAAAAAATCCACCGTCCCCCCTCCCCGACGTGCGACCTTCCCTTGCGATTGCCGCCCTCCATTAACCTAAGTGGACCAGCTGGACTCCATGGAGGAGCTGCCAGATTTCCTGCCCTCTCTGATCAATGAGTTATTCCAAATGCGTGAGCAGCTTGCCAACGGAGTTCAAACGAGGCCCCAGCCATTCCCATCGGGCGACTGGCCAGCTGGCACCACCCACCTCCTGCCCAACAGAGGCGGTCACTGCAGGATCAAGCCCTACCCATGCTAGGTGTAAACCCCAGCATTTCAAGTGCTCTCCAGTTATTCATTCATTTGCATTACCACTGTCTCTCTTGGTCTTTTTCTCATTTGAGGATATCTGCTCTTCACCAGCTGAAGGTCTGTTAAGGTCCCCATGAACAGTCTCAGTTCTCTGCAAACAGAATCCATTGAACAAAACTGCCCTCACAATTCACAATTGCCCACCAGGAAAATATGCTGGAAGAAGGAAAACACTTTCATTTTGGCGTTATTCTGAAAAATCAGGCAATGGAGTCGTGATAGCCCCTCGCTTGTTCCTTTTCACACAAGCCATGACCACACACCATGGAGGGTATTATAAGAGTGCTGCGACTTGTGTTGGATTTTGGCAAGAACTGCCACATCTTGTCCAGTAAGCACAAAATATGGCAGTCGCTGCTGATTGCACAGGGTGGAGCTCCATTCACAATTGCATAAATAATGTAGCAATCCATGGCCTTATACAGCAAGACCTGGACAACATCCAGGCTTGGGCAGATAAGTAGCAAGTAACATTTGCGCTACATAAGTGCCAGGCATTAACCATCGCCAATAAGAGAGAGTATAATCACCTCCCCTTGACATGCAATGCATTAGCATCACCAAATCCCTCACCATCAACATCCTGGGGGTCACCATTGACCAGAAATTGAACTGGACCCGCCACATAAATGCTATGGCAACTAGAGCCGTCAGAGTCTGAGTATTATGCGGTGCATGACTCACCTCCTGACTCCCCAGAGCCTTTCCACCATCTACAAGGCACAAGTCAGGAGTGTGATGGAATATTTTCCACTTGCTGGATGGGTGCATCTCCAACAGCACTCAAGAAACTTGACACTATCCAGGACAAAGCAGCCCACTTGACCAGCACTCCATTCACTGGCTTAAATATCTACTCCATCCACCATCGGTGTACTGTGGCTGCAGTTTGTCCTATATACAGGATGCACTGCAGCAAGTTGCCAAGGCTTCTTCAGCAGCACCTCCCAAACCCATGGGCATGGGAACACCATCACCTCCAAGTTCCCCTCCAAGTCACACATCATCCAGGCTTGGACATATATCATAGTTCCTTCATCGTCGCTGGGTCAAAATCTTGGAACTCCTTACCTAACAGCACTGTGAGAGTACCTTCACCACACGGACTGCAGCGGTTCAAGAAAAAGGCCCAGCACCACTTTCATATATTCAAGAAGGAGTTAGACATATTTCTTAAGGCTAAAGGGATCAAGGAATATGGGGAGAAGGCAGGGACAGGGTACTGAATTTGGATGATCAGCCATGATCTCATTGAATGGCGGAGCAGGCTCGAGGGGCCGAATGGCCTACTCCTGCTCCTATCTTCTATGTTTCTATGTTTCTCAGGGCAACTAGCGGTGGGCAGTAAATGCCGGCCTTGTTAGTGACGCCCACATCCCGTGATTGAATATAAAAAAAAAGTCATTGCTGGATTCTATGTGCACCGCCCTTCTGTTTATGAGACCAATGCTTGGCCCGAGAGTGGCTGGATTTGTTTTCGGTATTCTTAATTTTTTGTGTATGGAAGGAATGAAAAGTTTGTAAACAATGAAGATTAATGCCAAGAGGGCATGTTGCATTAGATTCAAGAGCTTATTTTACATTGCTTCTGCAGCTTCATAGATTGAAATAAGGGCTTACAATATCACTGCTAGGAGAGTGACAGTGATCCCCATAAGGCCTACATTCTCCATTTCTTATTCGTAATTCTGACACAAAGCTCTCACAGGAACTGGAAAATAAATCTTTCTCAAATGACACTTGTCAGAGAGCAAAACTGATGTCCTGCTAAATAGATCTGGAAGGGTACTTTCCTGGAAACATCACATCGGTGCCTCTTAATGACTTTTAGGAAAGATCAGCGGGCTGGATGAGTTCCAGCACTGTGCCTGCAACATGAGAGATGAGATTCACTTGATAGTGCTGTCACCCGAATTTCTAAATTCAGTTTCCGACTGCTTTTGTCAGCTCATCAGTGGCTGTGGGGATAATGAGCCAAACTTACCAGCTGAAACATTAGAACAACTTTGTTCTATATTCATTTATTAGCAAAAGGGACTAGCTTTTATATAGTGTCTTATTACATCTCTCCTGTACATCCCAAGGCACATCACACACAATGAATTACTTTGAAGTGCAGTAATTATCATATAAGAAATATATTCAAGAAGGAGTTGGATATATTTCTTAAGGCTAAAGGGATCAAGGGGTATGGGGAGAAAGCAGGGACCGGGTACTGAATTTGGATGATCAACCATGAGCTCATTGAATGGCGGAGCAGGCTCGAGGGGCCGAATGGCTGACTCCTGCTCCTATCTTCTATGTTTCTAGGGCAGCTATCTTATAGCTTGGCACGATCTCAGAAACAACAAAGAGATGAATGACTAATTACGCTGTATATTGTGCTGTTGGTTGAGGGAGGAATGTTGTCCAGGAGAACCGTGCTGCTTCTTGAATAATACTGTGAGAGCTTTGACATCCAACTGCTTCAGACAGATGGGACCCCAGCAGTGCAGCCTCACTACGGCAACGCAGTGTCGGCCTAGCTTATGTGCTAAAGCCCTGGAGTGGCGCTTACACCTACAACCTTCTGACTCGAGGCAAGAGAGCTCCCAAGTGAGACAGACTGTTTCTGAGGTGGACCGAGGTGGCCTGGTGGGGGGTGTTCCGGTGCTTGTTTTCCTGGGTTGTTAAGGAGATTTCCACAGTTGTCTTTTGTCATTGATGAATCCTCTGAGATTATGAATAGACTACCTTGCAACCAACATTGCCTGGATGAGTGCAGCTCCAACAACACTCAAGAAGCTCAACACCATCCAGGACAAAGCAGCCAGCTTAACTGCCACACCATCCACCACCTTAAACATTCACTCCCTCCACCACCAGCACACCATGGCTACGGTGTGTACCATCTACAAGATGCACTGCTGCAACTTGCCAAGGCTTCTTTGATAGCACCTCCCAAACAGGTGACCTCTACTGCCTAGAAGGACAAGGGCAGCAGATGCATGGGAACACCACCACCTGCAAGTTCCCATCCAAGTCACACGCTAGCCTGACTTGGAAGTATATCGTCGTTTCTTCATCATTGCTGGGTCAAAATCCTGGAACTCCCTACCTAACACCACTGTGGGAGTACCTTCACCACATTGACTGCAGGGGTTCAAGAAGGTGGCTAAACCACCATCTTCTCAAGGGCAATTAGGGATGAGTGATAAATGCTGGCCTTGCCAGCAATGCCCACATCCCATGAATGAATTAAAAAAATCCAGTTCTTCAGACGATTTTAACCCTACTCGATTTTAACCCTACTCACTCAGCAGAAACCTGGCGGGTGGGCAGTTAAAATTGCCCCGGCTCTTACCTGTTCAAAAGCCGCCGTGATCTCCTGAGCAGCCAGCAAGGACACGTGCCCGGAGCCAATAGGGTCCTTCTTTACATAGGCATGTTGCGGCCTGATGACATCATTGAGACCCAACTGTAATTTTAGCTCAGGCCCGAGCGGGGCTCCACCTGGAGTTAAAATCCGTGCAGCCCCTTATTAGTTCATCTTTCAATAGCTTTGTGATCATTTCCATAGATCTTCTTGTTCAGACATCTCATCTGGGTGCCTGCTTACGCCCACTTCAATAGCTCTTGTTATTGATCCCGCAATGAAATCTACTCATGGGTTTTGGAAGTACTTGCGCTTAGGTTGAAAGTTAGAATTGGTCTTAGGGATAGGGTCAATTTAATTCAGGGCCAACTTTATTTTGTTTGAAGGGGAGTGTTTATTTCAAGGCATAGAGGTGCCTAACTGGGGCACAGAAAGTGAATCGAGGCTGCGTGCAAATTGGCCTCTGCGTCTGCTTGCATATCCGCAGTCAATACACTCTATTCTGCCCTTGCAGCGCATTCCTATGCAGAGCTAGACAGATAGCTAACAACTTGATATCTTCCCATATAAATCACAAGGCTTGACTTTTCTTGTAAACTTTACTGAAAGATTCTTATTGTGAAACTGAAATACAATACAGAAATGGAAGCACACATTAGTACACAAGCACATAACTGATATGCATACACAAATTTAGGTAAGCCTGAGCAACACAGTACATTTGGCATGTAACTTACCAAAACACGTGGAAACACAGCTTACTGTGAATATACATTTCGCAAACTGAAAGGCATTCTCTTACATTCACTTTAAATTAGCCCTGTACATAGTGCATCAAAATACAGCTACAAGTTAACCAGCTAGACACAGAGAGCGAGCACTTCGCGGCTAGCTGTGCAGGTTTGCTTACAGAGAAAGGTTACAAAAACTAAACATTTTCTGCAAAATATAGTGTACACTAATCATCTATAACATTCTCAAGTACTTACAGACAAATAGTGTCCAAGGCCGGAGTGTAACAAGAAAATAACTTCCCAGACCATGTGTCGAGCTGCAGGTCTGTGCTATACAGCAGTTTACTTTACTGCACTTTACTGCACTTTACTGCACTTGCTAGGTACCAAATATCCACTAGGTGGCGGCACACAATGGAAATCGGCCCAAATTACTCAAACCCCTGAATTAACTTGAAAACTAACATAAATTCCTAAAGGAAGGCAGCACACTCCCCGCTTGGTACAATTCCATTGTACCACTACAGATACAAAATAAAACCTAAAGAAAATGTCCTTTGGCTGCAAACATACTCAGAATCCTTTCTCTAGGTTTCTTCAGAAAGAAGGACTATGATCCCTGAGATTGGCCTCAGAAACACTTTGACGGTCCCCTCCTTGACAATCTTCACCTCTACCTTGCGGACCCTCTTGTCCCTGCTCGGCAGAGTTTTGACAACCAGTCCCACTGGCCATTCATTTCTGTGTGCTTGGCTGTCTTTCAGCAAGACAACATCTCCCACTTTGACATTTGGCTTGTCTTCTGTCCATTTCCTACGGCTCTGTAGGGTGGACAAATACTCTCCTCTCCATCTCTTCCAAAAAGTGTCTGCAAGACACTGGACTTGCTTTCACTGCTTCCCGTGCAGCTCAGCCATGTTGAAGTTTCCAGAGGGGGCTGAAATAGCACTCATCTTTTGAGTCAGGAGCATCGCTGGGGTGAGGATTGCAGGCATGTCTGGGTCGGTGGACACCGGCCCCAGGGGTCTTGCATTCATGATCGCCATGACTTCAGCCATGAGAGTGCTCAAGACATCATGTGTGAGATGAGTGGGTCCCGTCCGAAGCAGCATAGCATCCAGAATACGCCTGGCAACACCGATGAGCCTCTCCCATGAACCACCCATGTGGGATGAATGCGGGGGGTTAAACACCCACGTGCATCCTTTCTTTTGGAGGTAGCTTCTTACCGCTGCATCATCCATGTGGATGTCCAACTCCTTACAGGCACCCTCGAAGTTAGTCCCTCTGTCGGAGCGGAGAAGTTTGGCTGGACCACGGATTGAGAAAAACCTCCTCAGGGCATTGATGGTTAGGAAAGCTTTGTCGTCCATGGATAGTGCTGGCTTGTCATCATCCTTGGACCTTTCAAACACTGAGCATCCTAGGCTGTCTGTGCTCACAGTGAGGCCTGTCTCTTCCTCACAGGCAGAGGAGGTTGACCTATGATGCTGCGTCATGCCATCATAGTCTTCCTTTACCTGGATCCTGTTTGGGCATGGGCTGAGACAGGATATGCGACCATTGTGCAACACATTTGCTTTATAGACGTTGACATCCGCTGGTTTGTGGACTATTCCCAGGCAAACTCCACCCACGAGGACCCATCCCAGGTCAAGCCGCTGCGCATAAGGAGCATTGTGGGGCCCGTTGATTTGCTCACGCACCTTGTGCACCCTTAAGATGTCTCTTCCCAAGAGCAGGAGGATTGGAGCGTCCGGGTCCACAGCTGGAATCTTGTTGGCAATTGGCTGTAGGTGGGGCTGATGGCGTGCAACCTCTGGAGAGGGAATTTCCGTCCTATCATCTGGCATCATGTCACACTCAATTAAGGTGGGGAGGGGAAGCTGTAGTTTCCCATCCATGGACTCGATCATGAAGTTGCCAACTCTCCTACCCGTAGTCTCTGTTGTCCCTGAACAGGTTTTTAGCGTGTACGGAGCTGCGCTCACATTGACTTCAAAGAGATTGAAGAATTCTGTCTTCGCTAGAGACTTGTTACTTTGCTCATCAAGCACTGCATACATCTTGATTGCCTTCTCCTTTCTCCCTGCAGGATATGCTTTAACCAAGCAGGTTTTGGAGCATGAGCGTGGGCTGCTTGCATTTCCACAAACCTCTGTACACTTGGAGGTGACTGAAGAAGATGCGCTTTCGCTTTGCTCCCCGCTATCCTCTTTGTCAACCGCAGCACTCTCGGTGGTCAAAGGAGGAGGACCTGGATGCAGGGCTGCGATGTGTTTTTCACTGTTGCACTCGAAGCACTTGATTGTCGCCTTGCAGTCTTTTGCCATGTACATAGTCGACCCACAACACCTGAAGCAGATGCGATTCTCTTTCAGGTATGATTTGCGCTCATCAATAGGCTTGCCTCTAAAGCTTCGACACTTTTTGAGTGGGTGGGGTTTCTTGTGTATTGGACACTGACGATCTGGGTCATCCACTTTATTCCCAGCAGAACTGGATTGGTTGACTGAGGGTTCGGCTGGAACATGTTTTGTGCATGCTCACAGAGGCTTTGTTGCTGTACTTTGTGGGTTTCTTTGTTCTCGAAGGAGCGTAACTGCTGGAGGTGGAGAAAGTGAAACTTGGATCATTCCTCACCTTTGCCTGTTGTTGGACGAACCTGGAGAAGAGAGAGAAGGGGGGAAATGCCACTCCGTAGTCCTCCTTGTACTTGGATCCCTTAGCTATCCATTTCTCTTGAAGGTTGTAGGGGAGCTTTTCCACTATTGGGTTTACCCCACGAGCTGTATCCAAATACAAGAGGCCTGTCAGGTAACCTTCTCCCTTAGCACACTCCAGTTCGAGGAGAATGTCACCCAGTTCTCGAAGCTCGACACTATCTTTGTTGGTTAGCTTCGGAAAGTCCTCAATCTTCTTAAGCAGTGCGTGTTCAATGACTTCTGGTGTCCCATAACAGTCTTCGAGACGTTGCCAAACCAGGTTGAGGCCTGCTGTGGGATTGCGGACGTGCGCTGAGCGAATTCTCCTCGCCTGTTCTGATGACTCAGCTCCGAGCCACTTTATCATCAAATCTAGTTCTTCTCTGGCTGACAGATTCAAGCCCTTGGTGGTACTCAGGAAGGACGCTTTCCATGACCAATCATTTTCAGGACGGTCATCAAATTCTAGAAGACCTGAACTTAACAATTCTCGGCGGATGAGGTACCTAGCGAGGTCTTGTGCACCTTGTGGCTCGGGTGAGGACTGCTTGGCTGGATTGGCCGAGTGCTGTGGAGGTCTCTGCAGGTAGGTCTTACTTGTTTCTTCTCTTTTAAGCTCAGTGTCTCTGAAAACAGGCTGTTTGTTACTGTGGTGAGTAGCTGGTTCTGCGTCGAGATGCCTGGATGTTACCTTGAAGAACAATTTGGAGTGTTGTTGGACATACTCACTTGTACGTTGCACTGGACTGAGGGGCTCTTCTGGAACATATGGTTCATGGCTGTGCTCCCCGCCTTCATTCTCCTCACCTTCTTCATAAGCTGCAGCTTCAGCTTCAGCGGCAGCGGCAGCTCTCTGGCTTTGGAGAATGTGGAGACTGGCGTCAAGGTCAGCTCTCTGCTTCATCACACTAGCGTCAAGGTCAGCTCTCTGCTTCATCACACTAGCGTCGAGGTCGGCTCTCTGCTTCATCACACTAGCTTCGTTTTCAGCGAAGGACAATTGAGCCTGGGCAGCTTTTGCCTTGGCATGTGCTTTGGTGGCTGCAGAAGCTGTCGATGACGACGGTCTGCTGGACTGCCAAGATGATCTAGAGGATGCTTTAGAGGACTGTGACTTGGCATCATTTGCTCGAAGAGGCTCATGCTTCTCGGTTGGCTGGTCGACGTCCTCTATGGTATAGAGTCTTCCTGAGCGTAGCTGAGTGGTATCTTCTTGTGCTTGAGCCCGCTGTGCTGTTGTCTTTTCACTATTCTGCCTTTGCAGCGCGTTCCTGTGCAGAGCTAGACAGGTAGCTAACAACTTGATATCTTCCCATAAAAATCACAAGGCTTGACTTTTCTTGCAAACTTTACTTGTGAAAAGACAAATAGTGTCCAAGGCCGGAGCGTAACAAGAAAATAACTTCCCAGACCATGTGTCGAGCTGCAGGTCTGTGCTATACAGCAGTTTACTTTACTGCACTTTACTGCGCTTTACTGCACTTGCTAGGTACCAAATATCCACTAGGTGGCGGCACACAATGGAAATCAACCCAAATTACTCAAACCCCTGAAGTAACTTGAAAACTAACATAAATTCCTAAAGGAAGGCAGCACACACTCCAAAAGTAATCCATTGGCCGTGAAGGATTTGGGCTACGATAAGGCACTGTATAAATGCAGGGTCTTTCGTAATAGATTCCGCTTTAACCGCTGCTTTGTATGGCTCAGGGTGGTGAGGTCTTGATCGTGCTGAGATTTGCAAGTTGCTTGTAAGCAAGTAGTTGGTGAGGAGACGGCTTCTGTATATCTGTTTATATAGATTGATCTACTGATCTGCCAATCAAATATCATGGAAACAGGTCAAACATCTCTGCCAGCGACTCAAGCAATTGGAGAGGAGTTCATTTTTTCCCTTTTACTTCTGGGAGAATAATGTTAAAAGCTGGAGCTACAACTTCGCTCAAATCTATTTATGGGTCGATGTGTGAAAAGATTAATATAACGATGTTTCCTTCTGTGTTTTGTTTCCCATCATGTTAGCCTACACCTCTTCTGTAAACCCTCTTCATAAAAAAACGAGAATATATACGTTTATTTTCTTCTTGCCATTGATGAATTTAGCATGACTGTGAAATGGAAAATGATGATCCATAGATCTCCCTACAATGTGCACCGTACCAATTCAATAGGTTGGTGACATTAGCGCAGGCCTCATCTAACACTGCCCTGTAGCTGACATGCAGTTATTATCTGAGTGATAAGTGGGAAGAGGGAGTGACGTAAGAAAACTACTAGGCACTTGGTCTAAGCGTTAAACAAAGCTTTAATCAACTGTTTTACAACATGGCGGTCTAGTTGTGTCCTTCACTAGTTCCTGTTAAGAATGTCCTGCGCAAGCTGGGCCCATGCCCGAGTATTTATACTCTCCCTGGACAGCGCCACCCGTAAGACACTCAGTATTATTTCATAAGTCTTTCCTTCATGAATGACTGATTCATGTCAGGGAGTCTCTGGGGAGGATTTTTATTTGCCACCTGTCCCGTTTATGTCTAAAAACAGGGTGGTAGCGGGACCAAGTTCATACGCAGGATTGAACCACTGACTCACCAGTGGTTGTCCATCCATTCCAATGTTTGGGCAGATCATAAGAAATAGGAGCAGGAGTAGGCCATACGGCATCTCAAGCCTGCTCCGCCATTCAATAAGATCATGGCTGATCTTCGACCTATTCTCCACTTTCCTGCCTGATCCCCATATCCCTTGATTCCCTTAGAGTTCAAAATCTATCGCTCTCAGCCTTGAATATACTTATCGACTAAGCATCCTCTGGGTAGAGAATGCCATAGATTTACAACCCTCTGAGTGAAGACATTTCTCCTCATCTCAGTCCTAAATGGCCGACCCCTTATCCTGAGACTGTGACCCCCTAGTTCTAGACTCTCCAGCCAGGAGAATCAGCCGCTCAACATCTACCCTGTCAAGCCCTCTCAGAATCTTATATGCTTGAATGAGATCACCTCTCATTCTTCTAAACTCCAGAGAGTATAGGCCCAATCTACTCAATCTCAAGATCTCAACATAGGTGGCCCGATTGTCCACCAGAAGCAGAGAACTCGTTAATATGTACAAATCAGGGACCCACGACGGAGTTAGGAGCTCATCACCATTTTCATCTCTACTCATGTTGTTACTGGCAGTTCCTCAACCTGCCCACAAACCATGGTAACAAGAAATGATCACCTGCCAAGCAATCTTTGCCCCAGCCCCCTCACATCAGTCACTTCAGTAAGTCCTCCAAGCAGCATTCATAGTTTAAAAATCAGTCGTTTCAGGATGTCGAAGTTAATTTGTTCTTTGCAGCAATTTAATATCTAACGGTGTTCATGAAGTGGAATTAAATATTAGGTTAATAAATGACCAGCACCAAATAAATGACCAGCAATTCAAACGAATGGTCCCATTGATGTTATAAACCAAGAGATGTTGGGGGCGATTTTAACCCTACTCGCTCAGCAGAAACCTGGCAGGTGGGCAGTTAAAATCGCCCTGGGCTCTTACCTGTCCAAAAGCCGCCACGATCGCAACATCTGCTATTTTAACCTGCTCCCTCGAGCAGGCAGCAAGGCCACCCGCCCGGAGCCCAACAGGGGTCCTTCTTTACACATGCATATTGCAGCCCGATGACATCATTGAGACCCGACTGTAATTTTAACTCAGCGGGCAATCCACCTGGTGTTAAAATCTGGGTGGATCGATGAGTCTACAATGCAGCGTATCATCTAATTTTTCTCTGTAAATGAAAGCTTTTAGTTTGTATTTTGCTTTGCTGGTAGACACTCTGATCACACGCTGTGACCCTGATGAAGGAATAGAGATGCTGCTGCTAAGTGATTTAAACCAGATAGGGCCCAGGTTTGATCCTTATAGTGAGTAAGCTCGTCTCAGCCAGTTGGTGCTCCAGTAGGCATCAACCTTCCTGAGCAAAGGGGAGGAAAGATCAGCCTGGATTCCAATTCCTGATTACTATCCAGTGACTCCTGCTGGAAGCTGTGCTTGTCTGGAGAAAAGAAAGAAACGACTTAGGAGAAACAATTCGGTTGCTTTGCGCCTCCCGTTAGCGCCCCGGGGGGGGCACAAAGCACCTAGCGCCCGGACGCGGCACCGTTCACACGGGAGGTTAGCGGCGGCGGTAGCCATTAGCGCCCGCGGCGCTGCACCTCCGGCGATGACGTCATCAGCCCATGCGCAGCACCCCACTCACACCCCAGCCGCAGACTTGGCTCACGCCCCTGACCTACTGCCGGACGCTGTGTCTGACAGGGTCAGGGGTCGTTTTTGCGGCCGGGGCGGCGATAATTAAAGGGTAGGTGCCGGGCGGCCATTTATTTTTGGGCCGCTTGCCAGCACCTCCTCCTGCGGGGTGCCGGCCGCGATTGGTCAGCCTGACACTCCTCTTGAGTGCCGGGCTCTTTTGCTGGCACCCCGCTCCCCGGTGGGCCAGCAGGGCCCCAGTGCGCGCTGTGCTAGGCCTCTCCCCTTTAATCAGGGGAGGGAGGCCTGCAGTACCGCGGCGCTACCTGCCGACGTGCGTGGCGCTGTTGCACTTAATGCCATGATATTGAATGGGAGTGCCCCAAGAGGGAGGGGGAGCGTTTCCGGTAGCGCCCCGCCTCCTGCTTGGGGCACTACCATTCAATTTCGGGCGCGGAGGTGCTAACTTTTTCAGGGCGCTAAAGGTAGCACCCCGGCGAAGTTATCGCCCCAAAGGGGCCGCGAGCCAATTTTTGCCCATTACACTTATGTATCAACTTTCATGTCCTCAGGATGTCCCAAAGTATTTACACCCAATGAATTACGTTCAAAGTGTTGTTCTGTAGGCAACTACAGCAAACAATTTTCATACAGCAATGTCCCATAAAAGGAAGCTAAGTGAGGTGTTGCATAAGGGAGCGATGTTGGCCCTAAAGCCTGTGTCCCCTAAGATTCCTGAGGTTCTGGTCCACTGGTGCAAAAGCAGAGGGGCAGAACCTCCCCCATCCACCCATGCCTGCAGACGCTTACCTCAACCCAAATTATGGGGATAGGGGTCATTTGCACGGGCTGGGCAGGTGCATTGCATCTGCAAGGGCACTTCATCTGTATCCACTTATTGGAATATTGGAGTGGCACCACGTCTCTCTGAAGGCGGAAATGAGACTCAGCAAGACACCAGCAAAAATGTCGATTCTTCACTCCTGTGCACACAATGGATCAAGGGGCCTCGTGGGGATCGCTTGCCTTTCCCGAGTAAAGGGTTGGAGCCTTTGTAAGGTGCTCAGATAAACTCACACAAGCCCGAAGAACTCCCTCGACATATGCCCTTGATATAGGAGGGGCAGGCTGTTGACAGGCCATTGGCATTCCATCAGAATGTAAAGGGCCCCTATTAATGGGGCAGAATCCCCTGGTGTGGTAATCTTCCATTGCATTCCCCCTAAATGTCGGGGCGAGCTGGCAAAATATTTTCAATTCAGTTCTTTTATTCAGAATTCCCTCCCAACTTGACTAAGTTGCTTCCTGTTTGTACTTTTCTTTATTCATTCACGGGATGTGGGCGTCGCTGTCGAGGACCGGATAAGGACAGCAGATCCTTTTGTTGCCCATCCCAATTTGCTCTCAAGAAGGTGGTGGTGAGCCGCTTTCTTGGAACATCTGAGTGTCTTGCTCGGCCATTTCAGAGGGCAGTTAAGAGTCAACCACATTGCTGTGGGTCTGGAGTCACATATAGGTCAGACCGGGTAAGGACAGCAGATTTCCTTCCCTAAAGGACATTAGTGAACCAGATGGGTTTTCATGGCAATCCGTTAGTTTCATAGTCACCATTACTGACACTAGCATTTTATCCAGATTTATTCAGTTAATTAATTTTAAATTCCCCAGCTGCCGTGGTGGGATTTGAACTCATGGGGTCGATTTTCCCGAAGCATTCGGGAAGAAGGCCGGACTTCAACTTTCGGGTTTTTGACCCGCCCACATCGACGTCCGGCCAATCCGCTCGATTTTCCCTTGATTGACCTTGTTGAGCCCGCCCAGCGGGCTCAGCAAGCCAATTAAGGGCCACCCGGCAACAGGTGACATCACAGACTGAAATTTCATCTGTCAAGAGTTCTTGACAGATGAAATATCAGTGTTTCACAGCTGTTTGAAGCTGTCAAACACTGACAGTCTGATTTCTAACATGAGTCCTTCTGCACAGACTCAGTTAGAAATCTCAGCAGCACTCAAAGCTGAAGGCTGTCACTTTTCACAGATCGCAGCCGGTCAGCTTTCAGTGCCGGCTGAGTGATGGGCTCCCGACGGCTACAGGAAGAAAGGCTGTTAAGGTAAGTACAGGTAAGTTAAAAATCTTGACACACTTTAGACACACCAAACACACTTACCTTTGCACTCATGCACCCATCACTCACCTGAGCGCCGACATTGCGACCCCTCCAACTCCTTCAACCCGACGGCCCGCCTGCTCTAACCTGGCGTGGTTTGGAGCCGTCGGGAAAACCATGCGAAACCCCTCAAAATAGGGATTAGGCTAAAAACTGCCTGTTAACTACCTGTTAACAGGCAGTTAATTGGCACTAATCCCTTCCCGCCTGGTTTCGGCGGGTCCCAGTGCGGGGCGGGTACCCGCCGCCCCTGAAACTTGCATGGGGCGGGGTTTTGGGCGGGATGGTGTCGGGACCCCCAAATTCGGGATTTCCCCCCCCCCACACGCCTGAAACCCCGCCTGACGGCTGCAGGAATATCGACCCCCATGTCTCCAGATCATTAGCCCAGGCCTCTGGATTACTAGCCCAGTAACATAATCACTATGCTACTGTACCCCTTGTTTGCATGAACAACCATTGTTTTTTTGAGCTTAAAATGCATCACAATATATAAAGGTTACACTTTGAAATTGGGCATTGTTCAAATTTTCACCCACCTCTGTCCTCTTCACCACCCCCCCGCCAAAATGCTGGCTTTGCTGGGATGTGGTTCACACGCCTCACTCAAAGGTCCCTTCTTCAGCAAGAGGTTCTGGCTTCTAGAGCTGCTTTTATGTTGGTGTTTGTGTCACAGGCTCCCAAAGCACGTGTGTAATGCAGCCAGCAGCAGCAGCAACAGCAGCCCTGCATTAAAGTTGCTGGATTACATCAGACCATCGTCCAGAAGGATCAGGGAACAAATGTCCACCTAGGCCCGAGGCTCCAAGGGTTAAATTACGAGGAGAGATGACATAAACTAGGCTTCTATTCCCTGGAATATAGAAAGTTAAGAAGGTTAAGAGATGATTTGATTGAGTTTTTTTTTAGGATTTTGAAAGGAATTGAGAGGGTAGAGAGAGAGAAACTTTTTCTGCTGGTGGGGGAGTCTAGGACAAGGGGACATAACCTTAAAATCAGAGCCAGGCCATTCAGGAGAGAAGTTAGGAAACATTTCTTCACGCAAAGGGTGGTAGAAGTGTGGAACTCTCCACAAAAAAGCAGTAGATGCTCAATTAATAATTTTAAATCTGAGATCGATAGATTTTTGCTAGCTAAAGGTGTAAAAGGATATGAAGTCAAGGCAGATGGATTGAGTTAAAATACGGATCAACCATGATCTCATTGAATGGCGGAACAGGCTCGAGGGGCCGAATGGCCTCTTCCTGTTCCTACGTTGCGATGTTGCTATGTTCCAATGACCCGGGCCCTGAGCGAATCCGCCGGGCTGACACTGAGGCCTAGAAATTCAGTTGGCTGCGTCAGCCGTTAGCGCCTTAGGAGGAGCAGATCTCGAGCGCTAGGCGCTTAGCGCCCGGGCGCAGCGTGATCTGCGCCTCGCCCCAACTTCAGTAGACATTTAGCGCCGGCGCAAAGTCTTTGCGCGCGCTCATCTGCGCGCGCAGATCATGACGTCATTTCGTCGTGCAACGCCCTTTGTGCGCCCGGAACCGGAACTTCACTCACGCCGCCCCATTGTGTGCCGGGCGGCCCAAACGACTTTTGAGTGGAACGGTACACAGCTGAGGCGGGCCGCGGGGAGCGCAAATTAAAGGGCACTTACCCTGCACTATAAAGGGCAGCCATTTTGCAGCATTCACTCTTGTGCAACGGATTTTTGCAGAGAGACCAAGGAAGAGAGCTTACTGCTTTGGCCCAACACTAGGACAGGTATTTTTGGCTTCAGGCCAGAGCTTAGCAATTCTCTTTGCCTTCATTGAGATCTCAGTGTTTGCCAGCATATTATGGGGGCTGCATTGGGTGCCAACGCTGAGTTTCAGCCTTATGTCGGAAGGGCTTACAGACGCCGTGAGAGAGTGGCAGCCCTGGCTAGACGCAGAGGGGGCAACAGGCGTCGCCAAGTGAGGCCTTACCCACCCAGGGTATACCGCCAGCAGTTCTCCTATCTCAACATGTCTGCCGCGCAGTGTGTTAGGAGGCTGCGATTCAGAAGGGAGGTGGTTGCAGACATCTGCCAGCTGCTTCACAGAGATCTGCGTCCACAGCTGATGCGCAGGACGTCTCTGTCGGTGGCAGTGAAGGTGACGGTGGCTCTCAACTTCTATGCCACCGGCTCCTTCCAATCTGCTGCTGGGGACATCACTAACATCTCCCAGTTCGCCGTGCATTGCTGCATCCGCCAGGTGACCAATGCCCTTTTCAGAAGGAGACATCAATTCATCTCCTTCCCCATGACCCTGGACAAGCAGCAGCAGCGTGCAGTGGGATTTGCAAGAATAGCGGGCTTCCCCATGGTGCAGGGCGCCATTGACTGCACGCATGTGGCTTTGCGGGCACCTCTGGAGCATGCCGAGGATTACCGCAACCGGAAGGGCTACCATTCCCTCAACGTACAGCTGGTGTGTGACCACAGGCAGCGCATCCTAGCTGTCAATGCCCGCTTTCCAGGCAGCAGCCACGATGCCTTTATCCTGCGACAGACAACTGTGGCTGACATGTTCCAGGCACAGCCTCACCTAAGAGGATGGCTTATCGGGGACAAAGGCTATCCTTTGTGTACCTGGCTCATGACCCCGCTCCGCGCGCCCACGACCCCTGCTGAAGAGGCATACAACGAGAGCCATCAAGCGACCAGGAACCTCATCGAACAAACAATCGGCGTCCTGAAGCAACAGTTCCGCTGTCTGGATCGCTCCGGGGGAGCCCTCCAGTATTCGCAGGAGCGAGTCTCCCAATTCGTCGTCGTTTGCTGCATGCTGCACAACCTAGCTATCCGCAGGACTCAGGCACTGCCACCTCACGTTGGACCACCACCTCAGGAGGAGGAGCAGGAGGAGCATGAGGAGGAGGAGGAGGAGGAGTACCAGCCCAGGAGGGAGGCAGAAGGTCCAAGGGCCGCCCGTCGGCGGCTTATTGAACGTCACTTCTAGGCCCCCTGTCAGGGAATGGCTTGTGCCAATGAAAGAACATGATTGCAGCCGCTCCGCAAGCCCTCAGCCGGTTAAGGCAACAAACACTTCAAATATCAAACATGGACAATGTGAATAAATAAAATTGTTTATTGTACAAACTCAGGGCCCTTCCCACATGAAAACCAAAAACACACGAAACCCCCAAAAAACACTCACACACATGACTCACTCCCACAACCTGGGGAGGATTAACAAAAGATGTAAACAAAAATGGCCTTCATCCTCGGCCTTCACAAAACACCCATTCCAAAAAACAAAACATTTGGACACACCCTCTACTTTGTGGCCCGCGAGGGCGATGCCTTCTGCAAACTTTGGCGGCCCCTGCACGCCCTGCTGCTCCTCCTCAAAGTGAGGCCAGTGGCTGCTGCAAGGCTGGGGGAAGGCTCCTGAGGGGCACATGTCGTGACGGCAGATGCCCTTGGGGGTTGGCCTAGACGAGGTCTGGCCCTCGAGGGGCCGGCTGGTGAATGCTGCAGCTGTGGCTGGCCAGCATCAGTCGCTGCAGCAGCTCGTGGCAGCTCCACTGGGGGAGTGGCAGTGGCGGCTGGAGGAATGGGGGCAAGCTGGCGGATGGCAGGCGCTCGCTGGTCGCCTGAGACACTGGCACTCGCCCGGGCCAGCACTGCAGCATGCGCAGCAATCTGCCGAGGGACAGACCACTGTGCTGCTGCAGCGCGCCGGGTGCCCTGGCGATGCCTGGCTGACACAGCGAGTGTGGCAGCAGTGAGTGCCCGTGTTGCCCTGTTCTGTGACCGCATCAGAGCAGCCAGTGACTGCACGGCACCACTGATCACCTGGCCAGTCGCGGCCTGAGCTGCCCCGAATTCCGCCAAACTGGTGGCCTGTGACGCCCCGAATTCGGTCACACTCCGAGACAGGGGCTCGATGGCCTCAGGCATCCATGCCACTACCCCCATGAGCTCCGTGTGCCGGCGCTCCGAGACCGCGGACATGTCCTCGAGGCGGCGCATCTCCTCGGCGTTGACCGTCTCCGGACTGGAGGCCAGACTCTCCCTCTGGGGAGAAGGCCGCCGAGCTGGCCGACCCTTCCTGCGTTGCTGGACGCCGCTGGGCCCAGCAATTGGACTCCCCTCCGACCCTTCCCCCCTCTGGGGAGAAGGCCGCTGAGCTTCCACCCCCCTCCCGCGTTTCTGCAGGCCGCTGGTCCCAGGAGCTACACTCCCCTCCGACACTTCCCCCAGGCTCCCCTCCAGGGAAGACGTCTCCCCTACATTGGCATGGCTTGCCGCGGCTGAGGGTTCCCCTGATGGGCCGCCTTCCTCTTGCTCCTCCTCCTCCTCCTCTTCTGAGGGGCTGTCACTGGCAACTTCAGGGACCTCCTCCTCACCATCTGAAAGCAGGAAGGCACAAGAGTAGCTTTAGAGTGAGGAGAGGGCGTCAGCGAGGGATGCATGAGTGGTGGCATTCAGCGCATTGGTCGGACAGTGGCAAAGGATGTAGATCTGATGCGCAAGTGGCACGAGAGAGGTCCAAAAGGTGATGTACTTACCATTGGTGCCCAGAACAGGGTCGGCATCTCCAGATGCAATGGGGCCAATCACCCGGGCACCCATGATGCGCTCCACGCACTGTTGCAGCTCGGTGAGCGGCTGGATCTGGGGTCCGCCTCCCCCGGTCTCAGTCCGGCTCCTCTTATTATTGGCCAGCTTGGCCTGCAAGAGAAAGGACGGCCTCTAAGTACAGTGTGTAGCCCTGATCTTGTGTGCACTGCCTCCCATGGTGGAATAGCCTGGCCAGTGTGTTAAGTGCACAATGTGCAATTGATGTTCATGCCTGTCCCATAGCTGCTGCATGAGGGCTGGCCATTAGGGCTTTCAGGTCCCTTTGCCCATAATGTGAGGTGCACATGCAAGGATGAGGAGGACACTGGAAAGGGTACTCACCCTGACAATCCTGGCGAGGTCATTTAGCTTTTTGCGGCATTGTACAGCGCTCCTGGGGACCTCACTGTTGGATGTCACCCTGGTGGCGACATGCCTCCAGGCTTTCCGGTAGACGCGGGCCGCCTGCTTCTTCCCATTGTCCGGAAACAAAATATGGCGTCTCTTCTCCACAGCGCCAACCAGCACCCTCAGATCATGCTTTGAGAAGCGCTGCGCTTGTTCACGGGCCTTCTCCATCCTTTCAGGCGCTATTTGGGTCCAGCAGCAGTGTTCAGGCCTAGCTGGAGGGCTGCAGTGTCCAGGGCGTGGCAGCAGACCAACTCGACCCTTCCCCCTTAAGAGCTGGCCGGCGCCAGGGTGTCTGCTGTCAATCAAGAAATGGCCACACCTGCGCTGCGCCCGGCCTCGGCGGTATCGCTCAGCACCTCCGGCTTAGCGCCTAAAGAGAGCCGTGCATCGCCAGTTTTAGCGCTCGAGCAAACTCTTAGGGCGAAGCTAATGAATATCGGTGAAGTGGCCTCGAATTTGCGCCGGGCGCAAACTTTAGCGGCCGCCCGACTTTACCGCCCCAAAAGTGGCTATAATGAATTTCTAGGCCTGAGTCTCCCGCTGGCTGCACGAGATCGTGACTCAGAAACCAGTGGCATAAGCAGCCGCTGAGACTGGTATAATAGCCCCTTTATCCTTGCATTGGCTTTACGCTGCTACTGCTCATTCCGCACATGCAACAAACATCATTCATTTTAAACTACAAGCGACGACAATGGACGTAATCGTAAAGCAGTGATCTCACCGCGATGACCAGGTGATATAAACCGCCAGAGCAGAGATTTATCACAGTCATCAAAAGCCCAAGGTCACATTACTACCTCAGCTGCCAGTTGTTTTTGATGACCTGTATTGTGAAGCTGGAGGGCGGTTTTATTGTGTTTTCATTTTCTTTGCCAGTGGCTGTTGTCAAGAGACGTATCCAATTGATGCGCAATGACACCCGCACAAAGGATTAACAATCGCTGTGTGTTTACCCAGTGATAATCTGCAGTTGATTATGGGAACAATCCATTCTGAAGCTGCTCAGACAGATACCTGCAGGGAGTGTATAAACTGTAATCCAAATGTGTTCTTTTTTACTGTAATATTCATAAACTGCATGGGTTTGTTCTCAGCACTTACAAAACTTTGATTGAAGCACAAGCCTGCAAAGTAAATCTGTCTTCACAATACGTGAAAACGGGTTCTAGAAATGATCTTCTGCCGCGGCAAAGATGTTGCAATTCGCTTCGATGCCCCCGGGCTAATCATCAGCAAGGGTTCCTGCTCTTGATTGCTGTCCAGTCACCCTTGCTGAAAGTGTGGAGATCAGATCAGGACAGGATTGGACTTGAGTCATAGGGTTATACAGCACAGAAAGAGACCCTTCGACCCATCATGTCTGCGCCGGCCATGTTGCGATGTCTCCCCTGGTTAAATAGCCTGTGACACCCATCATCGAGGTATAACCTGACATGAATCAGTCATTCATGAAAGAAAGACTTATGAAATAATACTGAGCGGCCTGCGGGTGGCGCTGTCCAGGGAGAGTATAAATACTCGGGCATGGGCCCAGCTTGCGCAGGACATTCTTAACAGGAACTAGTGAAGGACACAACTAGACCTCCATGTTGTAAAACAGTTGATTAAAGCTTTGTTTAACGCTTAGACCAAGTGCCTAGTAGTTTTCTTACATCATAACCTTGATTGATTCTCCGATGCGGTACAGTTCCATAGGTGCTGGGCATCCTCCAGTGCCTCATCCATCATATCATAGTCGGATACAGCACAGAAGGAGGCCATTCGGCCCATCATGCCTGTGACAGCTCTTTGGTAGAGCTATCTAATTAGTCCCATACCCCTGCTCATTCCCCATAGCTCAGCAAATTGTTTCCCTTCAAATATTTATCCAATTCCCTTTTGAAAGTTACTATTAAATCTGCTTCCACCGACCTTTCAGGCAGCGCATTCCAGATCACAACAACTCGCTGCGTAAAAAAAATGTTTCCTCGTGTCGCCACTGGTTCATTTGCCAATCACCGTAAATCAGTGTTCTCCCGTTACCGACCCTTCTGCCACTGGAAGCAGTTTCTCCATATTTACTCTATCAAAAGCCTTCATGATTTTGAACACCTCCATCAAATCTCCCCTTAATGTGTAGAGCCCTGACCTCAGCACTGGCAGACTACTTGGCCGTGAAAGGGCACCCTCGCCAATCCTGATCTCACCCCAGGTGCTGCGGGATAGAGCAATCTGGGATATGCTGTTGGCAGTGGCTCAGTGGGTAGCACTCTTGTCTCTGTGTCAGGAAGGTCAAGGGTTCAAATCACACTCCAGAGTCTTGAGGACATAATTTAGCACTGAGAGAATACAGGAAACTTTTTTTTATCCGGCACCGACGGGACTGACGTGGTGCCGGTTCATCAAAAATTCCGGATAACCGAGAGCTATAGTAAAAGATACGGAGAGCTGAGAGCTCCGTATAAAGCAACAAACCCTGTTGCTTAGCAACAGGTGCAGAACAATGGCCACAAGTTCCAAGCGTCTCTGTAGCTTAGCAACAGCTGCAGCCACACCCAATTGCACAGCAACAGATCGAGGAAGGCAAGTAATATGAAGTAAAACTTACCTGAACCTACTCCTGAATTTTGCCGGTTAACCGAGATTTCCGGTTATTTCGGTGCCGGTAAATCGAAAGTTTCCTGTACTGCACTGTCAGAGGTGCTGTCTTTCAGATGAGACGTTATGAATTGAAGCCCTGTCTTCCCTGTCAAGAGAACTTAAAAGAACCCATGGCCCACTATTTCAAAGAAGAGCAGGGGGGCGTTCTCCCTGGTGTCCTGGGCCAATATTTATCCCTCAATCAACATCACTAAAAAAACAGATTATCTGGTCATTATCACATTGCTGTTTGTGGGAGCTTCCTGTGGGCAAATTGGCTGCTGCGTTTCCTACATTACAACAGTGACTACACTTCGAAAGTACTTCATTGTCTGTAAAGTGCTTTGGGATGCCCCGAGGTCGTGAAGCGTGCGATATAAATGGAAGCCTTTCTTTCTCGTCTGTTTTCCAAACACCGGAACTATGAAAACCAACGAGAAGCAGCTCGCAAGATAAATCAGATTACCCATTCATTTTGAGAATTCCCGATGATTTTTTTCCCGAGTTGCTCGCAGCAGGGTCCTCGAGATTAATCTTCAATTTCTTGAGACCCCCGGGGCAACCTGGTAGCCTTGGCAACCCTAATCCCATTGTATTGAGAAGTTTTAAGGCAAGGGGATATGTGGTGCTGCACTTCTGAGCGATGGTGAAACAGTTGGCCAAAGTATCATATACAGAAATGGAGGAAAACACACCCTAAGTTGTTCACAACTTATTTGACTTGTTAGAATGAAGTAGTTTTAAATGAATAGTGTTTTCCCTAATGGCACGGTTTTTCCAACAAGTCGACAGTACAGTGTTTTCCTGAACTGTTTACTCCCACTGACGCACTTCCTGTGCAGGTTGACCCCTGACCCCACTTCGAGCCCTTGGCACCGACAGAACTCACAAAGTCAGGAAGTCAATTAGTTGGCGCTGATGATATGTTTATTATCAAAATAAATCGCTGGTAAATACCTGACAAGGGTCAACCCATTTTCAATGAATCAGGTTTCTAAGCAAACTTGCACGAAATTACCACAGCGATCACTTGAAGGGAAAAAAAGAGGAAAGTATCAGAGATGGCTGAAAATAAAAGACACCAATAAAAGTTTTTTAAAAAACACGCAAATACTCCGGACTTTTACATTCATATTCAAAGGACATACCAGGGTTTAATTTTAAATTCATTCACGGGATGTGGGCGTCGCTGGCAAGGCCAGCATTTATTGCGCATCCCTATATCCCCTTGAGAAGGTGGTGGTGAGCCGCCTTCTTGAAACGCTGCAGTCCGCGTGGTGAAGATACTCCCGCAGTGCTGTTAGGGAGGGAGTTCCAGGATTTTGACCCAGCGACGATGAAGGAACAGCCGATATATTTCCAAGTCAGGATGGTGTGTGGCTTGGAGGGGAACATGGAGGTGGTGGTGTTCCCATGCGCCTACTGTCCTTGTCCTTCTAGGTGGTAGAGGTCATGGTTTTGGGAGGACTCTTGATCAAAGAAAAATATAACAATGAGTAGAAAATGACTTCAGATCATTTACCAAGCGTAGATCAGATGTTAGTGAAGGTTGTGTTCGAAGACAAGTGGATTCCCAGTTGTGTTTTCTGAGTCGGAGCATATGCTATTTTATGACAGGACTATTATACCCAGTAACACACACTGGGGTAGATCTTGACTTTGTACTATAGCGTAAAAGGGTCATAGCGAATTGGCAGCCCGTTTTACATCTCTCCTGATTTTTATTCCACTTCTGGGTCAAGCCCCACTCCAAAGAATTGAGCACAAAAATCTAGGCTGACACTCCAGTGCAGTACTGAGGGATGTGCCGTCTTTCAGATGAGACATTAAACCGAGGCCCCGTCTGCCCTCTCAGGTGGATGTAAAAGATCCCACGGCCACTATTTCGAAGAAGAGCAGGGGAGTTATCCCTGGTGTCCTGGGCCAATAGTTATCCCTCAACCAACATCGCTAAACCAGATTATCTGGTCATTATCACGTTGCTGTCTGTGGGAGCTTGCTGTGCACAAATTGGCTGCCGTGTTTCCTATATTACAACAATGACTACACTTCAAAAGTACTTCGGACAGAAATGAGGAGGAATTTCTTCACCCAGAGAGTGGTGAACCTGTGGAATTCTCTACCACAGAAGGCAGTTGAGGCCAATTCATTAAATATATTCAAGAAGGAGTTAGATATATTTCTTAAGGCTAAAGGGATCAAGGGATATGGGGAGAAAGCAGGGACCGGGTACTGAGTTTGGATGATCAGCCATGATCGCATTAAATGGCGGAGCAGGCTCGAGGGGCCGAATGGCCTACTCCTGCTCCTATCTTCTATGTTTCTATGTTTCTATGTTTTATTGGCTGTAAAGCGCTTTGGGACGTCCTGAGGTCATGAAAGGTGCTATAGAAATACAAGTCTTTCTTTTAAATCAATGGAAATTAAAATGTGGAGAGATGTTTTACGGATGACTGATTCGCTCGCACCCGCTTTACACTATCGCACAAAGTCAAGATCTACCCTGCCGTGGTACAATTTGATCTTCTGAAACTTGTTGATCAGCTGTCGTGATATCTCCTGATGTGGCTCGGGGTCAAGTGTTGTTTGATAACGCTCCTGTGAAGCACCATGGGACAGTTTATTACATTAATATATAAGCGCTATATAAATGCAAATTGTTGTTGTCGAGGCATCGCTCCTAGAAATGTTTATCTGCTTCTATCCCACTCTCTGATTTTCTGCCCTACGGGCAAGTGCACAGTTTTAGCTGCACGGATAACAGATTTAAATTATCAGAGGCAAAAACAGCACTTTCTTTGGGGAAGATTGGGATGTGCAGTAACTTCAACTTTTTGGGGGGAAAAAAATGCTAAAAATATACAGGTACACACGCACAAAGAAAACCACACAGTGCGACACATGCTCTCCAGCCACGGCCCCACGGGTGCCGTGGGAACCGCAGTGCCCTGACGACCAGGGTCAGTCAAGCCCTTAGTCACTTGGTGAATAGGCAGCGGGGGCACGGGTCAGCCAGGCTTCTTTTTTTTCTGCTGTGCGGACTGCTTCTCTGAATTGTACGACTGCAAGACGTTTGCAGTGCGGCTGGAAAACTGGCCGATTCTTTAGAGAGGAGAAGAATAATTTTTTTAAAAAACCAACAAATGCTGATGGAAGAGTTTTCACAATGAATTATGATGCTATTTGAAGCCGTCAATGCCCCTTTGTCAGCTCCAGCGAGTGCAATCATCACTTGGGACTTGCTTGGTCTGACAACTATCAGTCAATGAGCTCTTTATTTTCAGTGTGCGAGCTCAACTTCTCCCATTTATAAGTTGCTTCAAAAGCTTACACTTAAATATGCAAAATAATGTAGGAATAGGTGTATTCCTAACCAAATCACTGAGGTCGACTCAGGAGAAACAATCCAACAGGTCTTTAATGAAGGATTTGACGAAGTACAGAAAACAACAAGGATCGATGCAGGAGAGCCGTGGAACAGGTCTTACCCGAACGGGGACGCCACGAGGACTGACCCGGGGATTGCGTCATGACGTCATCGCGTTTTCCTGCGCTTGGGGCGGTCACGTGATGTGCGGCGTGATGTCATTGCGTTTGCCCGCGCTTGGGGTGGTCACGTGATGTGCGACGTGACGTCATCGCGTTTGCCCGCGTCATCGCGTTTACCCGTGTCATCGCGTTCACCCGCGCTCCCAAAGGGGGAACGCCCCGCACAGGCAAACCGCATATATACATCGTTACGTTAAAGGGAATTATGTATGGTAAGTAAGGGACACTCGGTGGTACCGCTACAGTAAGACTTTAATTTTTTTTTACAAAAAGCGCCCCTGGGGCGACTGAGGTTTTAGTTTCTGTACCAGGCATAGAGTCGTTAAATAGAGGTTCAGGGTCCACATCTAGGCCTCAGCTTTAGGCCGCGCAAGGGGGCTGGGGTGAGCGACAAATGCGTAGGCCGAGGCCTGGAGAGTTTTTGACTCTCCAGATCCAGGCTCCGACTGCCCACCTTCCCGGACCCGGCAGGAATCACTGCCTGATCGGCAGGCGGGAGCGGGAATTCCGGCAGCAGGAAGCTGCTCGCCGTTGACCTTGGTCAACGCACCATGGCTGTCAGATAAGTCTCGGGGAAGGGAGTCCAGATCGGAGATTGGGGGGGGTGGGTGGAAAGCCTGTGGCAAGGGAGCCCCAAGGTTTCATCGCAGGGCCCGCGATTTTAAAAAGAAATGTAAATTGATGAACTTCTCTTCCTCCTGGCCCGGCAAGGACACTTATTTAAAGAAACTTACCTTGCTGGGCCTCTTCTGACCCTCAATCCAGCTCCCGGCAGGTTACGCCTGGCAGAGAAGTCACTGTTCAGGCCTTGTCACGTACTGTCAGCCAGTGGCTCAGTGGGTAGCACCCTCGCTGCTAAGTCATGAAGGTTGTGGGTTCAAGTCCCGCTCCATGAGAGTTGAACACAAAAATCTAGGCTGACACTCCAGTGCTGCACTGTTGGAGGTGCCGTCTTTCAGATGAGATGTTAAACTGAGGCCCTGTCTGCCTTTTCAGGTGGACGTAAAGGATCCCATGGCACTATTGTGAAGAAACATAACAAAAACAGATTATCTGGTTGCTATTACATTGCTGTTTGTGGGAGCTTGCTGAGTGCAAAATTGGTTGCCATGTTTCCTACATTACAACAGTGACTGCACTTCATTGGCTGTAAAGCTCGTTGGGATGTCCAGTGGTTGTGAAAGGTGCTAGATAAATTTCTTTGGTTAAAATCGCAGCTCAGGCCCCGATGATGCCTGACCTGCATATTTAAAGAGGGCCTCGCAGGCTTGGGATGAATATTCTCGCCGCCTTAAATTTAAAATTGCAGTCCGCTAGATCTTCATGGGAAAAGAGTGAGTAAAACCTCTTGCTTCATTTTAACTGCCCTCCCACTGCCTGTTTTCCACCAAGTTGGGGAAGTTAAAATCGAGGCTGTTATGTTCATTAATAACTAGACATTCTTATTATGAACAGCTAGATCTAGCTAGTCATTTATTCAGTACACGTTCTCTAGGTACAGCATCTGTAGAGATTCAGCATGTGTACTTCTGTGTGCAGGCAGCCATCTTGACTACTGCTTTGTGGGTAGCCTAGTGCATCGTGGGTAGTGTAGTCTTAAACACATACAACTAAACATACAGCTCTATACAGCTCTACAGCTCCATCTAGTGTACCACTCTAGAATGACATGTTATTGATCATTACATCCCCCCTTTCTTTGAGGTTAACAAAATCAATATCAATCAACTTTCAAGAAAAACGATAAAGATGATATCAGTAACACTTTTGTTAGTGCTCTATAAACATAAACATTTTCACAACAGTCAATACATTTTCAATATCGTTTGTTCTTTGTACTCAAAGATTAAGTCTATCAGGCTTTTTTACTACACGTGTGGGTCTTCTCAGCATGGGTAAGTCTGATGTGTTTTCATGAGATTGTTCTGGTAGTGAATGACAAGATTCAGTTGCGGCATTGTCATCAATCTGCTCTTGGATAGTTTCTTGTGTTTTCAGGAGGGAACGACGGTTCCTCCTGAGAATCTGTCCTTCCTCAGTTCTAACAGTGTATGACCTTGGTCGTACTTCCTCAAGAACTGTAGCTTTCCTGTTCCATGCATCTGGATCGTCAATCCTGACAACATCATCCCTTGTCAATGGTTTTAGAGTTTTGGATGACTTGTCATAGTATGATTTCTGTTTCAGCTTTAACAGTTGAAGTCTCTGTCTCAGTTCCTTACTTTGCTGTTCTTTTGCACAGCAGGGTAATGTGGTGCGCAACTTGCGACCCATTAGTAGTTCAGCAGGTGAAGAATCACAGTCTAAAGTTGAGGCTCGGTAGCTCAGCAGGGCGAGATAAGGATCAGACTTGCTTTCTGTCGCTTTCTTCAGCAGCTGCTTGAGAACTTGAACACCTTTCTCTGCCTTACCATTTGACTGAGCATACAAAGGACTGGATGTGATGTGCTGAAGGTCATACTGTGCTGCAAACTGTTGCCACTCCTTACAGTTGAAGCACGGACCATTGTCACTAACGGCAATCCTGGGAATTCCATGTCTGGCGAAGATGGATTTCACATGCATTATGACACTGCTTGCTGATGTGCTTGAGAGCAGCACCATCTCAGGATAGTTAGAATAATAGTCAATCACTATTAGATATTCGTTACCATTTAAATGAAAGAGGTCCATACCAAGCTTTTGCCATGGTGCTGTTGGTAAGTCAGCTACTATCATTGGTTCCTTTGTTTGTTTGTTTTGGTGTTTCTGACATGCCTCACATTTGCCTATCATGTTCTCAATGTCCTTATTTATGCCAGGCCAATAAACAGTGTCTCTTGCTCTCCTTTTGCATTTTTCAATTCCGAGGTGTCCCTCATGAATCCTTTTGAGCATGTCTTGACGTAAAGCCTGTGGAATGACTATTCTGTTCTGTTTTAGTAATAGTCCACTTGCGATACTCAATTCTGACCTTATGTGAAAGTATTTTGGACAGGAACCTTTTGGCCAATCATGATGAATGTTTTCTATTACTGTTTGTAACACTGTATCTTTTACTATTTCTTCTGCTATTTGCTTTGATTTTGTGTCTAACACGGGCAGCGCAGCAGTGACCATACTCACATGAACATCCACGTCTTCTTCAGTAGAGCTCACATGACTCATTGTGGGTGCTCAGGATAGTGCATCTGCTAACACTATGTATTTGCCTGGTGTGTAGATCAGTTCAAAGTCATATCTTTGCAGCTTCATCATGAGTCGTTGAATCCTTGGAGACATCTCATTCAGGTTCTGTTTTATGATGGCAACCAGTGGGCTATGGTCTGTCTCAACTGTGAAGGTGGGAAGTCCATATATGTAGCCATGGAACTTTTCTAATCCAACTACCAAGCCTAGACATTCCTTTTCAATCTGGGCGTATCGACACTCAGTGTCAGTCATAGACCTGGAGGCATAGGCAACAGGCTTCCAATCTTCACCCTCTGCTTGGTACCATGTTATGTTCATTAAAAACTAGACATTCTTATTATGAACAGCTAGCTTCTAGCTAGTCATTTATTCAGTACACGTTCTCTAGGTACAGCATCTGTAGAGATTCAGCATGTGTACTTCTGTGTGCAGGCAGCCATCTTGACTACTGCCTTGTGGGTAGCCTAGTGCATCATGGGTAGTGTAGTCTTAAACACATACAACTAAATATACAGCTCTATACAGCTCTACGGCTCCATCTAGGGTACCACTCTAGAATGACATGTTATTGATCATTACAGAGGCCATAATGTTTTCATCCATCTTCCCATCAATTTGCATGTATTTTATGCACGTTTAAAATCATGAAGGGTTTAGCGTGAGTAAATAAAGAGAAACTGGGGGCAATTTTGTTAATGGGGGCGCGTTGGAGGCGGGACTGCTGCTTGTCGGGTTTTAGTCCCACCTCCATCGACTTGTGACCAACCCACGCTATTTCCCCTTGATTGACCTTGTTAAGCCCGCCCAGCAGGTTTAGCAGGCCAATTATGGGGAAGCCGGTTACAGAGAACGTCTGCCTATGACATTTCAGCTGTCAAAAATTTTTGACAGAAGAATTGTTAACAGGTAGTTAACTACCTGTTAACAGGCAGTTAAGTGGCTGTAATCCCCTTCCTGCCTCCAGGAGACGGGACCCAGTGCAGGTCGGATACCTGCCTCCTGGGAAGATGGCACGGGGGCGGGTTGGGTACCCGCCCCAGATTCTGCCATTTTCCTGGCAGTCCCGCCTCCCCAGGGCTGACACGATCGCGCCCACAGTTTCTAATAGCTGAAGGGTTGATAATCAGAGGGTACAGGTTTAATGTGATTAGCAAAAGAACCAGAGGCGGCATGAGGAAAAACACTTTTACGTAACGAGTGGTTAGGATTTGGAATGGACTGCCTGATAGGTTGGTGGATACAGATTCAATAGTAGCCTTCAAAAGGGAATTGGATAAATACTTGAAGGAGAAAAAATTGCAGGGACCTGGAGATAGAGCTGGGGAGTGGGACTGACAGGATTGCTCTTCGAAAGAGCAGGCGCAGACTCGATGGGCTGAATGGCCTCCTTCTGTGCTGTACTATTTTATGATTCTATGATTTTGGATTTTGACAGATTTAGATTTACCAGAGACAGCAGAGCTAGGGACAGCCCTTTCCAAACTGCCATGAAAATCAAACTGCACAAAACAGTGGTTAAAAATCACAACCACAAACAGGACTGAGTAGCATGAGCTTCGTGGACTAGATTTCCAGGGCTCAGAGGCCACAGCATGAACATCCCTGACCTGTCTTCTAGGTAGCGTCGCTGGCACTGCTATTTTGGAGTTCAGACTCAGAGTTTAGACTGATCCCTGGGATGAGAGGGTTGTCCTATGAGGAGAGATTGAGTAGACTAAGCCTATACTCTCTGGAGTTTAGAAGAATGAGAGGTGATCTCATTGAAAGATGTAAGATTCTGAGGGGGATTGACAGGGTAGATGCTGCGAGGCGATTTTCCCTGGCTGGAGAGTCTAGAACTAGGGGGGCATAGTCTCAGGATAAGGATCGGCCATTTAAGACTGAGATGAGGAGGAATTTCTTCACTCAGAGGGTGGTGAATTTTTGGAATTCTCTGCCCCAGAGGGCTGTGGAGGCTCAGTTGTTGAGTATATTCAAGGCTGAGATCGATAGATTTTTGGACTCTAGGGGAATCAAGGGATATGGGGATCGGGCAGGAAAGTGGAGTTGAGGTCGAAGATCAGCTGTGATCTTATTGAATGGTGGAGCAGGCTGGAGGGGCCGTATGGCCAACTCCTGCTCCTAATTCTTATGTTCTTATGTTATGTTCTTAGACCTGTGAAACAGCCTGGCTATCAGAGTAATTTATGTTTTTAATGTCTCTAAAAACACAAATTAACTATCTGTCATTATTTATCTACGAGAAGATCAGTTAAAATCTGTCGGGCCTTTTGGCAAAGGATCCCATGCACGATTACTGTCTGCTCCCACCGGGAGCTAACAGTGGCCCTGGGGAACTTGTAGTTTTATAACAAGAAGGGTGTTGTGTCAGGTCACATGCAATGCATTATCAGAAGTACTGATTCATAGAAAGAAAGACTTGCATTTATATAGCGCCTTTCACATCCTTTGGACGTCCCAAAGCACTTTACAGCCAATGAGGTACTTTTTGAAGTGTAGTCACTGTTGTAATGTAGGAAACGCGGCAACCAATTTGCGCACAGCAAGCTCCCACAAACAGCAATGTGATAATGACCAGATAATGTTTTTTAGTTATGTTGATTGAGGGATAAATATTAGCACAGGACAGCGGAGATAACTCCTCTGCTCTTCTTAGAAATAGTGCCATGGGATCTTTTATGTCCACCTGAGGGAGCAGACGGGCCTCGGTGTAACATTTCATTTGAAAGACAGCACCTCCGACAGTGCAGCACCCCCTCAGTGCTGCACTGGAGTATCAGACCTAGATTTTTGAGCTCAAGTCCCTGGAGTGGGACTTGAACCCACAACCTTCTGACTCAGAGGCAAGGGTGCTACCAACTGAGCCATGGCTGACTGAATAAGTAATTTGGGGTTTTCATCCAGGGATTTTTTTTTACCAATGTTTAGAGATCGGGGGGAAAAATTCAGTTGGTTAGCGCCTCCGGGGGTGCTAACGGGGCGCTAGGAATTTAGCGCCCGAGCGTGGCGATTTTAGTGCTGCTCGCGAAATTGACCAGTGTTTTGCGGCGGTGCTAAACAATACCGCCATGATCTCCTGCGCCCGCAGATCGTGACATCAGTCAAGCGTGCAACGCCCCGGTAGCCCCCCTGACCGGATAGTGAGTCGCGCCCCCTGCCTTAACGCCTGCCGCCAAGAACAGCAGGTAGAGGGGAATGTTTTCAAGTTGGGAAGGGGCTGGGGGAGCGCTATTTAAAGGCGGGCGCTTCCTGCCTTTTCTTGTGGGCAAAATTTTTGGTGTTAACGCTGTCCTAAGGAGTTTTGGCCCTCAGCACCACTTTTGAGGTTCCTAAGCGCCGAGCTCTTTCCCTGGGCCTATCCATTAGTGCTTCCAACACAATTGCTGTTGAGGTCTCTCCAGGCCGAGATTCAAGGCTGCAATGAGCAGGGTGCGACTGGCCAGCAAGATGGCCCCTCCCCTTTAAGAACTGGACGGCGCCAGTCTGTCTGGCTTCCATGGTAACCGGCATCGCCTGAGCTTCGGTAGTGCGCTGAGGTAGCGCCTTGCTCCCCGACGTTTGTGTCTCAAGAGAGGTGTGTAGCGCCTGATTTAGCGCTCAAATCACCTCCAGGGGCGATAGAGGCGAATTTTGCAGTTGGAGGCGATAATTAGCGCCAAGCGGTAAACTTTGCGCTCGGCCGATATTAGCGCCCCAAAATGGACGGCACCGAATTTTTCCCCCCAAATTCCATGATTTTCCAGAAAATATATGCTCCTTTATGTATTTAGAAAGAAAAATCTGCATTTATATAACACCTTTCACGGACTGAGGAATTCCCAAAGGGCTTTACAGCCAATTAAGTACTTTTTGAAGTGTAGTCATAGAATGATACAGCATAGAGGAAGGCCATTCAGCCCATCGTGCCTGTGCTAGCTCTCTGATAGAGCAATCAATTAGTCCCACTCATAAGAACAGGAGCAGGAGTCGGCCATTCGGCTCTTCGAGCCTGCTCCGCCATTCAATGAGATCATGGCTGATCTTCTGCCTCAACTCCATTCACCGGCCCTATCGCCATATCCCTTGATGTCTTTATTAGTCAGAAATCTGTCGACTTCTGTTTTGAATATAACCAATGACTGAGCCTCCACAGCCCTCTGGGGTAGAGAATTCCAAATATTCACCACCCTCTGTGTGAAGAAATTTCTTCTCATCTCAGTCCTGAATGGCCTACCCTTTATCCTGAGGCTGTGGCCCCTGGTTCTAGACTCCCCAGCCAAGGGAAACATTCTCCCAGCATCCACCCTATCAAACCCTGTAATAATTTTGTATGCTTCAACGAGATCCCCTCTCATTCTTCTGAATTCAAGAGAATACAGGCCGAGTTTACTCAATCTCTTCTCATACGACAGTCCTGCCATCCCAGGAATCAATCTTGTGAACCTTCGTTGCACTCCCTCTATGGCAAGTATATCCTTCCTTAGGTAAGGAGACCAAAATTGTACACAGTACTCCAGGTGTGGTCTCACCAAAGCCCTATATAATTGGAGTAAGACTTCTTTACTCCTGTACTCAAATCCTCTTGTAATGAAGGCCAGCATACCATTTGCCTTCCTAATGGCTTGCTGCACCTGCACATTCACTTTCAATGACTCATGTACAAGGACACCCAGGTCCCTTTGAGCATCTGCATTCCCCAATCTTTCACCATTTAGGAAATACTCTGCCTTTCTGTTTTTTCTACCAAAGTGGATAACTTCACATTTATCCACATTATATTCCATCTGCCATGTTCTCGCCCACTCACTGAGCCTGTCGAGATCACCTTGAAGCCTCTTTACATCCTCTTCACACCTGACACTGCCACCTAGCTTTGTATCATCAGCAAATTTGGAAATGTTACATTTAGTCCCCTCATCCAAATCATTGATAGAGATTGTGAATAGCTGGGGCCCAAGCACCGATCCTTGCGGTACCCCACTAGTCACAGCCTGCCATCCTGAAAAAGACCCGTTTATCCCTACTCTTTGTTTTCTGTCTGTTAACCAATTCTCAATCCATGCTAGTATATTACCCCCAATTCCATGTACCCTAATTTTGTTCGCCAACCTCTTGTGTGGGACATTATTGAAGGCCTTCTGAAAATCCAGACACACCACATCTACCGGTTCCCCTTTGTCTACTCCACTAGTTACATCCTCAAAGAACTCCAATAGGTTTGTCAAACAGGATTTCCCTTTCATAAATCCATGTTGACTCTGCCCAATCTTACTATTAGTTTCTAAGTGCCCAATTATTGCATCCTTTATAATAGATTCCAGCATTTTCCAAATTACTGATGTGAGGCTAACAGGTCTGTAGTTCCCCGTTTTCTCTCTTCCTCCTTTCTTAAATAGCGGCGTTAGATTTGCTATCCTCCAATCTGTAGGAACCGTTCCAGAATCTATAGAATTTTTGAAGATGACAACCAATGCGCCCACTATCCCAATGGCCACCTCTTTCAAAACCCTAGGATGTAGGTCATCCGGTCCTTGGGATTTATCGACTTTTAGTCCCATTAATTTTGCTTGTACTGTTTTTACTAATAATAATTTCTTTAAATTCCTCATTCTCGCCACACCCTTGGTTTTCTCGTATTTATGGGAGGTTTTTTGTGTCTTCCTCCGTGAAGACAGAAACAAAGTATTTATTTAATTTCTCTGCCATTTCCTCATTCCCCATTATAAATTCTCCTGTCTCTTACTGTAAAGGACCTACATTTACCTTTGCCAGTCTTTTCCTTTTCACATACCTATAGAAGCTTTTACAATCCGTTTTTATATTTTTCACGAGTTTGTGCTCATATTCCATTTTCCCTTTCTTTATCAATTTCTTGGTCCCCCTTTGCTGATTTCTAAAAAGATCCCAATCCTCAGGCTGACCGCTTTTTCTGGCAACTTTATAAGCTTCCTCCTTTGACTTAATACTAGCTTTAATTTCTTTTGTTAGCCATGGTTGGATCATTTTTCCTTTTGGGTTTATATGCCCTAGAGGAATATATGTTTGTTGCAAATTATGCATTATTTCCTTGAATGTTAGCCATTGTATGTCCACCTTCATACCTTTTAGTGTAGTTTCTCAATCTACCATGGCCAACTTGTCCCTCATACCCTTGTAGTTTCCTCTGTTTAGATTGAAGACCTTAGTTTCAGATTGGACTACATCACTCTCAAACTTAATGTAAAATTCAATAATATTATGATCACTTGTCCCTAACGGCCCCTTTACCACAAGATTATTGATTAGCCCTTTCTCATTACACAGTACCAGATCCAGAATAGCCTGTTCCCTAGTTGGTTCCTCCACATACTGATCCAGGAAACCATCTCGCATGCATTCCAAGAATTCGTCCTCCACACCATTAGTGGTAATTTGATTTGCCCAGTCAATATGTAGATTAAAGTCCCCCGTGATTACCCTCCCCTGCTTTTTTCCCACAACAAGTCTAGTGACTGCTGTAATGTAGGAAATTTAAATGTTATCTGAACTTCTTTATAACCCAGAGGATGGTATGATGGTAAGCAACATATAGCAGTTTGGCGGTGGGTATGTAGGCTTTAACAGTAATGGGGGGGGAGGGTGCATGCTGGGCTTTGGTAGCATTTGGAGATGGTTCTGGGCCATTGGCTGCACTGTGGAACCTACTGGCGATACTAGGAGGAGGAATTGGGGATTTGGCTTGCTATGTGATTCCTGGGTCTACCTTCATAGTCGAGCCTGTCGAGACCCGTCTGTAGTGTTTCATGGCTTGCTGCGACCTGCTGACATCTCATGGCCTCCACAGGTCGTAGTCTGAGATCAACTCTGACTTATAATTGCACCTGTTAAAATACATGCAGTACCAACAGGAATCTCCAGAAAGCTGTATTTTACACACCCAATTATTTTGGAAAAATAAATTAATGGCAATGCAGTACACAGTTTCAGGTAAGTACTTTACCGAGTTCTGAGTTTATTCCTAGATGTACCCGTCCCCCTCAAAAATCTTCCATTGCAGGGTCCTGATCCCAGCAGTTACGTTCTCCCATAAGATTTGTCAGCGTAAAACTTTAAAATTCAGTGATAGAAACATAGAAGATAGGAGCAGGAGTAGACCATTCGGCCCCTCGAGCCTGCTCCGCCATTCAATGAGATCATGGCTGATCATCCAAATTCAGTACCCTGTCCCAGCTTTGTCCCCATATCCCTTGATCCCTTTAGCCTTAAGAAATATATCTAACTCCTTCTTGAATATATTTAATGAATTGGCCTCCACTGCTTTCTGTGGTAGAGAATTCCACAGGTTCACCACTCTCTGGGTGAAGAAATTCCTCTTCATCTCAGTCCTAAATGGCTTACCCCTTATCCTTAGACTGTGACCCCTGGTTCTGGACTCCCCGGCCATCAGGAACATCCTTCCGGCATTTAGTCTGTCTGGTCCTGTTAGAATTTTATAAGTTTCAATGAGATCCCCTCTCATTCTTCTAAACTCCAGCGAGTATAAGCCCAATCGACCCAATCTCTCCTCATACGTCATTCCTGCCATCCCAGGTATCAGTCTGGTGAATCATCGCTGCACTCCCTCCATGGCAAGAACATTCTTCCTCAGATAAGGCGACCAAAGCTGCACATAATACTCAAGATGTGGTCTCACCAAAGCCCTGTACAGCTGCAGCAAGACATCTTTGTTCCTGTACTCGAACCCTCTCGCTACGAAGGCCAACATACCATTTGCCTTCTTAACCGCCTGCTGCACCTGCATGCTTACCTTCAGCGACTGGTGCACAAGGACACCCAGGTCTCATTGCACTTCCCCTTCTCCCAATCTATTGCTGTTCAGATAATAATCTGCCTTCCTGTTTTTGCCACCAAAGTGGATAACCTCGCATTTATCCACATTATACTGCATCTGCCATGCATCTGCCCAATCACCGAACCTGTCCAAATCATACTGGAGTTTCTCGGCATCCTCCTCACAGCACACACGCCCACCTAGCTTTGTGTCATCTGCAAACTTGGAGATATTACATCTAGTTCCCTCGTTTAGATCATTAATATATATTGTGAATAGCTGGGGTCCAAGGACCGATCCCTGCGGTACCCCACTAGTCACTGCCTGCCACTCGGAAAAAGACCCGTTTATTCCAACTCTTTGCTTCCTGTCTGCCAACCAGTTCTCTACCCAAGTCAGTACCTTGCCCCCAATCCCATGTGCCTTAACTTTGCACGGTAATCTCTTGTGCGGGACTTTATCGAAAGCCTTCTGAAAGTCCAAATACACCACATCCACTGGTTCTCCCTTATCTATTTTACTAGTTACATCCTCAAAAAATTCCATTAGATTAGTCAAGCACAATTTACCTTTTGTGAATCCATGTGATTAATACAGAATGAGCATTCTCACCTTAATTAGAAGCTCAATTTCAAAACTGTATAGATATTTTGCAGCACATTACTTCACTTATTTGATCGGCGATATTTCTTTCCAAACTCTGTGTGTGAGAGGGGGGCATATTTATCAGGACGTCTGTCATTGTACTAGACCGTGAGTCGCAGTGGTTGCAGCAGTGCAGTGGTCAGCCTGGCCCCAGCACCAATATAAAGTCAGACCTTTTCAGACTGCGACTTGTTATCCATACAGGTGTTTGTACCCTTGGGTTACTATTCTCACTGAAAGGCTTTTGAGACCACTTTACAACCCGGCCATAAAGTAATTTTTTCACCATATAATCAGTCGGCCCAGCACAGACTGCAGATCTGGCAGGCTTATTAACAATCCTGAGATATTTTTGAAGCATGTAGCCTTACAGATATACCCCTACACACACATGCACACACACATATATATATGCTCCTATGTATATAAGTATCTCTTCTTAGGCAGTCCCTCGGAACCGAGGATGACTTGCTTCCACATTAAAAATGAGTTCTCAGGTGTCTGAGGAGTCCAATGCGGGACCTACAGTCTCTGTCACAGGTGGGGCAGATGGTGGTTGAAGGGGTGGGTGGGTGGGTTGCTTGGGTTGACGTGCGCTCCTTCCGCTGTTTGCGCTTGGCTTCTGCTTGCTCCCGGCGAAGAGACTCGAGGTGTTCGGCGCCTTCCCGGATGCTTCTCCTCCACTTTCACAGAATCACAGAAACCCCACAGTGCAGATAGAGGCCATTTCGGCCCATCGAGCCTGCACCGACACATATCCCACCCGATCCCCGTAACCCCTACACCAACACATATCCCACCCTATCCCCGTAACCCCACGTATTTAATCCCCCTAACACTAAGGGTCAATTTATCATAGCCAATCAACCTAACCCGCACATCTTTGGACTGTGGGAGGAAACCGGAGCACCCGAAGGAAACCCACGCAAACACGGGGAGAATGTGCAAACTCCACACAGATAGTCACCCGAGGCCAGATTCGAACCCGGGTCCCTGGCGCTGTGAGGCAACAGCGCTAACTTTGTGCAGCCTTGGGCCAGGAATTCTCAGGTGTCGGTGGGGATGTTGCACTTTCTCAAGGAGGCTTTGAGGGTGTCCTTGAAGCATTTCCTCTGCCCACCTGGGGCTCTCTTGCTGTGTCGGAGCTCCGAGAAAAGTGCTTGTTTTGGGAGTCTCGTATCGGTCATGCGGACGATGTGACCCGTCCATCGGAGCTGATCAAGTGTGGTCAAAGCTTCAATGCTAGGGATGTTGGCCTGAGCGAGAACACTGACATTGGTGCGTCTATCCTGCCACTGGATTTGCAGGATCTTGCGGAGGCAGCATTGGTGGTACCTCTCTAGTGCTTTGAGGTGCCTGCTGTACATGGTCCATGTCTCTGAGGCATACAGCAGGGCAGGTATCAGTACTGCTCTGTAGACCATGAGTTTGTTGCTCATGGTATCTATATATATATAAATATGCATAGGAACATAGGAGCAGGAGTAGGCCATTCAGTCCCTCAAGCCCGTTCCGTCATGGCTGATCTGTATCTTAACTCCATCCACCCGCCTTATATATATTTATACCCTTGTCTAGCAAAAATCTATTGCTCTCAGGTTTAAAATGAATAATTGAGCTAGTATCGCTTTTTGTGGGCGAGAGTTCCACACTCCTACCACTCTTTGCGTGAAGAAGTGTTTCCTAACTTCTCTCCTGAATGGCCTGGCTCTGATTTTAAGGTTTTGTCCCCTAGTCCTGGACTCTCCCCGCCCCCCCACCCCCCACTCCTCCCTCCAGCAGAAAAAGTATCTCTCTATCTACCCTATCCCTTTCAAAATCCTAAAAACCTCAATCAAATCACCTCTTAACCTCCTATATTCCAGGGAATACAAGCCTAGTTTCTGTAATCTCTCCGCATAATCTAATGTGAGGTATTACATTTTGGTCGGAAGAATAGGGAGGCCACTTATCACTTGGAGGGTTTGAGTCTAGGTGGGGTAGAGGAACAAAGGGAACTCGGAATACAAATACAAAAATCACTAAAAGTTGTGACACAGGTTAGCAAGGCCATAAAAAAGCAAACCAAGCACTGGGGTTTATTGCTAGAGGGATAGAATTGAAAAGTAGGGAAGTTATGCTAAACCTGTATGGAACCTTGGTTAGACCACACTTAGAGTCCTGCGTACAGTTCTGGTCGCCATATTATAAAAAGGATATAGAGGCACTAGAGAGAGTGCAGAGAAGATTTACAAGGATGATACCAGAAATGCGAGGGTATACATATCAGGAAAGGATGAACAGGCTGGGTCTCTTTTCTCTTGAAAAAAGAAGACTTGGGGTGACCTAATAGAGGTCTTTAAAATTATGAAAGGTTTTGATAGAGTAGCTACAGAGAAAATGTTTCCACTTGTGGGGAAGAGCATAACTAGATGCCATCAATATAAGATAGTCACCAAGAAATCAAATAGGGAATTGAGAAGAAACTTCTTTACCCAAAGAGTGGTGAGAATGTGGAACTCGCTACCACAGGGAGTGGTTGAAGCGAACAGTACAGATGCAGTTAAGGGGAGGCTAGACAAGCATATGAGGGAGAAGGGAATAGAGGGTTAAGCTGATAGATTTAGATGAGGAAAGACGGGAGGAGGCCCGAGTGGAGCATAAACGCCGGCATGGACTAGTTGGGCCGAATGGCTTGTTTCTGTGCCATATATCCTATGTAATCCTAGATAAACCCTTGGAGCCCTGGTAATATTCTGCTGAATCTGCGCTGCATTCCTTCCTAGGCCAATGTATCCATTCTAAGGGTCGGTGCCCAGAACTGTACACAGTACTCCAGATGTGGTCTAGCCAGCTGTAGCAAAACTTCCTCCCCTTTATATTCTAGCCCTCTAGATATAAAGGCTAACATTCCATTAGCCTTTGTGATTACTTTTGTACGTGACTACTACATTTTAGTGATCTGTGCACGTGGACTCCTAAATCTCTTTGGACCTCCACTGTTCCTATCTTTTCTCCATTTAAATAATACTCAGATCTATACATTTTTGGTGCAAAATGGATGATCTCACGCTTACTACACATACACACATACATATATATATATATAAGTTTTGAGAGCATAAATCACACTTTGAAGTATTAAAGGTAATAAAAGGTGAAAGCAAGGCAGTCATTTCACACTATCACTAATTACAGGCTATTTACTGTTGGTGAGTAAAGTTTACAAATTAATATGGAGCCAGGGGTGCGATCTTGCCAGCCCTGGGAAGGCGGATATGGAGGCGGGACTGCTGGGAAAATGGCAGAATTTGGGGGCGGGTGCCATCTTGCCAGGAGGCGGGTAGCCGTCCTGCGCCAGGTCCCGTCTCCTTGGAGGCGGGAAGCCATAAAAGCCAATTAACTGCCTGTTAACAGGTAGTTAACTGGCAGAAAATAGGCTTATCACCGTTTTGCCCACACAAGTACGGGTTTCCCAAAGGCTCCTGTAGTGTATGCACCTTTAAGAGAGAACTACTTTTACAGCTCCAGTATACTGTAGTACCAGCAGTGACCACACCTGTATATAAGCCTTGAGCAGGCATCTGTACTGTTAGTCTTCAGACTACCCTCCTCCAGTAAACACCTGTTGATTGTTAATTTACAGCCTCCGTCTAGTTATTGAAGAGCACCATACTTTAAGATTCATGGATTCAACAGTGGCGACGAGGTCGATTCGAATCTACCTGCAACTCTGCATTTCCTCCCAAGGATTCGCTCCGGGAGGACGGTGGAAGAAAGTCGAGGCCAGAAGCACGGGCGTCGACCACGAGGAACTGCCAGTCATCCGGCAGAGAGTGAACATCGCAGGGGAGGCTGTTGAGAGCTGGGCTTGGTTCTCCAGCCACGACGATCCAGCAACAGACTGGCAACAGGTACAGCGCAGACCCTTCCCGGATTGCGGCGGCTGGAGCAGACCGACGGCACAGAAAAGGCCGAGCAGCGTCGACGGGGTAAGAGAGAGGGTAAAGCGCACAGGGCACAGCCGGGGGTTGAAAACCGAGCGGCGTCGACGGAAAACAAAAAGAGAGAGAGGGTAAAGCACAGCCGGGGTTCAGGACCGAGTGGCGGCAACGAGAGAGGTGCACAGGAGAACGCGCAGAGCGCAGCCAGGGCTCAAGGGCTGAGCAGCGTACGCGGGGAAAGAAAGGAAGTGCGGGAGACGCCATTTGAGCCGCGGAGAAGAAGGGAGCGCGTGGGAGACGCCATTTTTGAAGCTGCAGCGGAGAAGAAGGGCGAGCGCAGGAAGAAAGGAAAGCACAGGAGGCGCCATTTTGAGCCAGCGGAGAAGAAGGGAGAGCGTGGGAGACGCCATTTTAGACAGTTTAACCACACCCAGGGATGCCGAAGAGTGGCAGTGTCACTGCGTTTGACAATGAAGTCGAAGATTGGGCGACATATGTGGAACGCATTGAGGTGTACTGCAAGGCAAATGAAGTGCCAGATGCTAGGAAAGCACTGGTTTTGTTGAATTCCATGGGTGCAAAAACGTATGGCTTACTGCGAAACCTAGTAACCCCAGAGAAGCCAGTGGCTAAGGATTTCGAAAGCATAGTGGAAATCCTACAGGACCACTTAAACCCCACACCGCTGCTGATAGCAGAAAGATTTAAGTTCCACAAAAGGAACCAGCATAAAGACAAAAGTAATGCTGAGTATTTAACGGAACTGCACAAGCTATCGAAACACTGCCAGTTTGGAATGGGACTAACAGATACGTTAAGGGACAAGTTTGTGTGTGGGCTTCAAAGTGAAGGAACCCAGAAACGGCTTCTATCAGAAAAGGATCTTACGCTGCACAAGGCTTTCAGCATGGCAGTATCACACGAAGCAGCCGCATGGGGCGCTGCAGAGATACAACGGAGACCGCAAGAATATGGCACCAATGAAATGTCATATGGAGCAGGGAAGTGTTATCGCTGCGGCAGAATAACACACGACCAGAAGGATTGTTGGTTCAAGGACCAAGTGCGCAGACAGTGTGGAAAAGCAGGACACATAGCAAGAGTCTGCAGGTCAGGGAAGAAAACCAGCAGCAAGAAATCTCCACAGGAGAAGTACAAAAAGGTACATAAGATGATGGACAGTAGTTCAGACGAACAGAAAAGTGATACAGACTCCGGAAGCAAGGAGCTGGGTTGTCTGAAACTACATAAAGTAATCAAAATGGAGGATCACCAGACTATCTGGGTCACGCTCAAGATAGACGGAGTCCAAGTGAAAATGGAATTGGACACAGGATCAGCCGTAACAGTCATAAACCGAAGGGACTACAAGCGGCTATTCTCACATATACCCTTGAAAGCTACAGAGATTGTCTTGAAGACGTACACGGGGCAAAAAGTCTACCCCAAAGGAAAAATAAGGGTGAACGTGATATACAAAGGCCAGGAAATACCAAAAATGGACCTATATGTATTGCCAGATGGAGGACCACCACTACTAGGACGTGAATGGATCCAGAAGATACAATTAGATTGGCATTCCATACAGGCACTGAAGGTTGAGGCCAAAAAGGATGACGACGTCACACCTGGACGACTGTCAAAAATGCTAACTGACGCACAAGAAGTGTTCCAGGAGGGACTCGGAACACTAAAAGGCATAACAGCGACGATTAAAATAAAGGAAAATGCAAGCCCAAAGTTTTCTAAGGCCAGACCGGTGCCTTATGCGATCCGACCAGCCGTCGAAGCAGAGCTGGAAGGTTTGGAACATTCAGGAGTACTGTCCAAAGTGGACTGGAGCGAGTGGGCTACACCCATCGTTCCTGTAATGAAGAGGTCATTGAGTAATACGCCTGGGGAACCAAAGAAGGTCCGCATCTGTGGGGATTTTAAGGTGACAGTGAACCCAGTCCTTCACACGGTACAATATCCGCTTCCACGGATTGAGGATATTTTCGCCTCGCCATCTGGAGGTAAGCGTTTCACTAAGATTGATCTGGCCCAGGCGTACCTGCAAATGGAGGTAGAAGAAGCCTTGAAACAATACCTCACGATCAACACTCATAAAGGTCTCTACCAATACAACCGGCTGGTGTTCGGGGTAGCATCGGCTCCGGCTATTTGGCAAAGGGCAATGGATCAAGTCCTGCAAGGGATTCCAGGGACCCAGTGTTATTTGGACGACATCCTGGTCATGGGCGAAAATGACAGTGATCACCTCGCCAACCTGGAGAAGGTGCTCACTAGATTAAAAGAATATGGGCTACGAGCTAATCGCCACAAGTGCGAGTTTTTCCAGAAGCAGATCTCGTATTGTGGCCACGTTATTGATGAAGAGGGGTTACATAAGTCACCTGAAAAGATTGAGGCAGTAGTCAAGGCTCCAGCACTGGAAAATGTGTCACAACTGAGGTCGTTCCTCAGGCTGGTGAACTACTACCATAAGTTCTTACCAAATTTGTCTACAGTATTACACCCACTGAACACCCAACTGCAAACGGGGGTACCATGGAAGTGGAATGACGAATGTAAACGAGCTTTCCAGAAGTGCAAAGAATTGATCACATCAAAAGAGGTGTTGGCTCATTTCAACCCAGCACTACCAATTCAGTTGGCGTGTGATGCATCACCCTATGGTATTGGAGCGGTGCTGTCGCACAAATTCCCAGACGGGTTGGAGAGGCCAGTAGCCTTTGCGTCTCGGTCACTAACCTCAGCCGAGCGCAACTACGCCCAGATTGACAGGGAGGCCCTCAGCCTAGTATGGGGAGTAAAAAAATTCAACCACTATCTGCATGGGCAGAAGTTCACCTTGCTGACTGACCACCAACCACTTGTCTCCATCTTTAATCCAAAGAAGGGCGTTCCGGTGATGACTGCACAACGGCTACAAAGGTGGTCCCTTTTTCTAGGGGCGAACCAATATGAAATAGAGTATAAGGGCACGAAACAGCATGGAAACGCTGATGGGCTATCACGCCTGCCACTGCCTACTGTGGAGGAAGCACCAGCAGTGGACCCTATCGAAATATTTTATTCGTCGATAATTGAACGCTTGCCAGTAACTAACGCGGATATAGAGAAGGACACCCGAAATGATCCGACACTGTCTCGGGTATATGATTTGACGGTGAAGGGATGGCCAACACATTGCGACTCACTGTTGCCAGCATTCTCATCCAGAAGAGAACAGCTGTCAGTATGTCAGGGGACAGTGATGTGTGGATCCCGAGTGGTAATTCCACCCAAGTTAAGGGAGAGAGTGCTCAATGAGCTTCACGAAGGCCATCTGGGAGGGGTGAAAATGAAAAGCCTTTCTAGGGCTTATGTGTAGTGGCCGGGGATCGATCAACAAATCGAGGACCTAACCAAGAGCTGCTCAGGATGCCAGAAGGTCCAAAATGCACCACCACATGCCCCTCTACACCCATGGGAGTGGCCCTCCTCTCCATGGCAACGGGTGCATATTGATTTTGCTGGTCCATTCATGGACTCAATGTTCTTAATAGCAGTGGATGCGCACTCAAAATGGCCTGAGGTGATCAAAATGTCCTGCACCACTACGGAGAAAATGATTGCAGTCCTACGGACCATATTTGCCAGGAACGGCTTGCCAGAGCAGATTTGCTCTGATAACGGACCACAGTTTGTGTCCGAAGAGTTTCGGAAATTTATGAGAAGGAATGGGGTAAGGCATTACACATCCGCCCCGTATCATCCAGCCACAAATGGATTGGCTGAGAGGTTCGTACAAACGTTTAAAAAGGCAGTAAGGGCCATGTGTGATGATGACATTCCACTGCAGCATAAGGTGGACAATTTCCTGTTAGCCTACAGAAATGAGACACATACAGTTACCAACCAGACCCCGGCCATGATGTTCTTTAACCGAAGGCTGAGATCTCGTCTGGATTTGCTCAGACCAAATGTGCGAAGAAATGTTGAGGATAAGCAATTCCAGCACATCAATGAGAAGATGACAAGGAGCTTCAATGTAGGACAACCAGTCTTGGCCCGCGGCTACCGAACAGAGAAATGGCAACCCGGAACGATATGCACACGGCAGGGGCCACTAATGTACACAGTGGATGTCGGGGAGAACATTGTGAGACGCCATGTCGACCAGATCCTAGCGTCACAGGAACGAGTCAACCCCATGTCTCGTGTACCTGGGGATGAACCTGACATACCGGTAGCATCTACCCCAGAAACAGTAGCAGCGGAAACTGATGAACTAACCAACGACAGGGGGCCAGAATCGCCTCCGCACGAAGAACTAGACACTCAGGAAAGGCGCTATCCAGAAAGGATCAGGAAGCTGCCCCAAAGACTGAATCTATAAATGGACTATTTCAGTTAAATGTGCATGTTAAAGTGTTAACTGTTATTTGAATGTTGTGGGTACTGTTAATCTAAAAGGGGAGGAATTGTAGTGTATGTACCTTTAAGAGAGAACTACTTTTACTGCTCCTGTATACTGTAGTACCGGCAGTGACCACACCTGTATGTAAGCCTTGAGCAGGCATCTGTACTGTTAGTCTTTAGACTACCCTCCTCCAGTAAACACCTGTTGATTGTTAATTTACAGCCTCCGTCTAGTTATTGAAGAACACCATACTTTAAGATTCACGGATTCAACAGCTCCGAACCCCGCCAGGGTCACCAAGGTGAGTAGTGGGTCTGCGGGGGTCGGAGGAGTGCAAAAGTGCGCTGTGAAGGTAAGTGATGGGTGCAAGTGTGGAGAGGTGAGTATCTGAGGTAAGTGGAAAGTGTTAGAAAAAGTGTACTTACCTTTGTTTCTTCCTGCAGGCTTCAGTCGGTGGGTATGCAGAGAGTCTCGCACCTCTGCGGCAGAGATGACAGATGGCCGTTACATTCTCCAATGGAACAACCATCTAATTTCTGCAAAAGAAAGAGGTTTGATGAGTCTTGAATACAAGGCCTCATCAAACTACAGAGAATGTCAGTGTTTGACAGCTTCACAGAGCTGTCAAACGATGACAATCATCTGTCAAAAAATGTTGACAGATGAAACGTCATACGTTGATGTTCTCGGCAACCGGCTTTTCCTTAATTGGCCTGCTAAGCCCGCTGGGTCAATCAAAGGAAAATAGCGTGGGTTGGCCAGAAGTTGATGGAGGTGGGACTGAAACCCAACAAGTGGGAGTCGCGCCTCCAAAAGCTCCCCATTGGCAAAATCACCCCCTAAGTTTCTGTAAGCACTTGGCACCCTAAAATTAGGGGGAACATTGATCGCAGGTCAGAAAAGCAATTAAAAATGCTAACAATGCGGTCAAATTTATTTCTAGGGGTATAGAATTCAAAAGTAGTGAAATTATGTTAAACCTGTATGTGGTAAACCACTTTTATCGTTCACTATCGTTACACTATGGTTATCACTGTTTATATCATTACACTATGGTTATCACTGTTTACACTGTTGTATCACTACACAAGGTCACCTCTTGTCACGCTGTTATACCTGGGCTGACCACAGCTGACTCCGCCCATGACTCCGCCTGCTTGCCCAGGTATAAAGGTGGTCGACTGGCTGGTATTCCTCCTTGTTGGACCTGATCACCCACGAGGGTGGGCTCTGTTATTTAGCCAATAAAAACCTATAGTTACTCTCTTAACTCGTCGCTTTTCATTGGATGAATTGATAGGTATATCAATTTTATTGGCTAAATTTTGAAATGAGTGGATCGGAGCAGCCAAACGACCAGCCAAACGGCCAGCTACAACAGCCACAGCAGCCGGCCTGGCTGCGAGCCCTCCGACCGCCGTACCTGGATCTAAACCCACAGGCAGCGAACTCAGCCCTCGACTTCAAACACTGGCTGAGCTGTTTCGAATCCTACCTGGGAGAATCCGGCGTGCCTCCGGGATCCAAACTAAGAGTTCTGACCGCCCAAGTGAGCCCTAAAGTATTTGCAATCATCCAGGACCTTACTACATACGAGGACGCCCTCAACCTGCTGAAAGAGCAGTACCGGAGCCCGGTAAACTCTATGTATGCCAGACACCCCCTAAGATCCCGCTCGCAACAGCCAGGAGAGTCTGTAGATGAATTTTTAAGGGCGCTACAAACACTCGGCAGGGACTGTGACTTTAAAGCTGTAACGGCTGCAGAAAATACTGAAGGGAATATCCGCGATGCCTTCGTGAAAGGCCTTCGGTCCGACTACTCACGGCAAAGACTGCTCGAATCAAAGGACCTCGACCTGAATACAACTGCAGCCCTCGCTCGCTCTCTGGAAGTGGCCCATCGGGACCTCGAGGTGTATTCCAGGTACTGTGCTGCGCGACCCTGGGACTCCGGCCAGACCCCGGCCGCAATACCCCTTGCACCGCCGCCTCTGGGACCTACCTCAGCGTCGGCGTCCCAGAATCGATCGGGACCGCCACCCCCGGTACCGGCTGCAACATCGGAGCCCCGCGATCGGGCCGCCGGCTGCTTCTTCTGTGGCCAGGCGAAACACCCGAGGACGCGCTGCCCTGCAAGAAACGCGACTTGCTCCGATTGCCACAAGAAAGGCCACTTCGCTAAGGCCTGCAGGGGGAGCGCCACAGACGCCAGCAGTGCCTCATGCGAGTTGTGGGGGCGGCCATCTTTCATCAAGGCCACAGATGCCAGTATCCCCTCGTGTGAGTCGTGGGGGCGGCCATCTTTCATCAAGGCCACTGACACCAGCAGTGCCGCATGTGAGTTGTGGGGGCGGCCATCTTCTCCGCCATTTTATTCAACGTCGTGGGCGCCGCCATTTTGTCCACCACACTCGACCGCCACCTTGCCTCCAGACCCGACCACCGCCTCACCCGCAGACTACAGCAGCTCGCTCAGCCATACACTAGCCTCCGTCACACTGGACCAAGCTCGCCCGCATCACCTGTCCAAGTCCATGATGGACATTGATGCGCCATCAATTACTCAAAAGACTGAGGTTGAGCGAGTAACAATCAGGCTTTTATTAACTAAAGAATGAAGGTCTTGTCTCGAGTGGTCGACCCGTCCAGAATACTAAGGGACTGGGAGGTAGTCACTTATATACCTGGAATAGTGGGAGGAGTCAGCCGAGGCATGTCCTCCCTGTACCTAGTGAAATACACATACAGACACAGACAGGTATGACAGTGGTTTACCACATTCACCCCTTGTTTAAAAATGAGTCCGGCGGGGTGAAGTGTATTTAAAAGTTTGTGTATTGGAGTCTCTCCGGAGGTCTTGTCTGCCGCTGTGATCGACGTGGCGACGGCAGGGGTGGTGGAGCTTCCGGCGTCACGTCCCGTGTAGGCTGGGGCCCTGGAGTGTAGTCCTCGTGGGTGATGGTCCAAGGCGAGCCGGCTGCTGGGGTTGGATATCGGGTCGTGGGGGGGGGTGGTAATGGGTAGTGGGTCACAGCAGTCCCCGAGGGTGCGAGGTCTCGTATGGAGACTGTGTCGTAGTGGGTTACAGCGGTCCCCGAGGGTGCGAGGTCTCGTATGGAGACTGTGTCCTCCCGCCCGTCCGGGTACGCAATGTAAGCGTACTGGGGGTTGGCGTGGAGGAGGTCGACCCTCTCGACCAGGGGGTCCGTTTTATTGGCCCTCACGTGTCTTCTCAGTAGTACCGGCCCTGGGGACGTCAGCCGTGGCGGTAACGATGTCCCCGATGTGGACTTCCTTGGGAAGACAAACATTTTCTCGTGAGGGGTGGCATTGGTGGCAGTGCAGAGCAGTGACCGAATCGAGTGGAGCGCATCGGGGAGCACCTCCTGCCAGCGGGAGGTCGGAAGGCCCCTAGACTTTAAGGCTAGTAGGGCGGCCTTCCAAACTGTTGCATTCTCTCTTTCCACCTCTCCTTTCCCCCGGGGGTTGTAACTGGTGGTCCTGCTTGTGGCTATACCCCTAGCGAGCAGGTACTGGTGGAGTTCGTCGCTCATAAACGATGAGCCCCGGTCGCTATGGATATAGCTGGGGAAACCGAACAGGGTGAAGAGGCTGTTCAGAGATTTAATGACCGTGGCACTGGTCATGTCCGGGCAGGGGATAGCGAACGGGAACCGGGAGTACTCGTCAATGATGTTGAGGAAGTACACATTGCGGTCGGAGGAGGGGAGAGGCCCTTTGAAATCGACGCTCAAGCATTCGAAAGGGCGAGTGGCTTTTATCAGGTGGGCTCTGTCTGGTCTATAAAAGTGCGGTTTGCACTCAGCGCAGACTTGACAGTTCTTGGTCATGGTCCTGACCTCCTCGATGGAGTAAGGCAGGTTGCGGGCCTTGATGAAGTGGAAGAACCTGGTGACCCCCGGGTGGCAGAGGTCATTGTGGAGGGCCCTCAGCCTATCGATCTGCGCGCTGGCGCAGGTGCCACGCGATAGGGCATCTGGGGGTTCATTGAGCTTCCCAGGCCGGTACAAGATCTCGTAATTGTAGGTGGAAAGTTCGATTCTCCACCTCAAGATCTTGTCATGTTTGATTTTGCCCCTCTGCTTGTTGTTGAACATAAAAGCAACTGAACGCTGGTCAGTGAGCAGGGTAAATCGTTTTCCGGCCAGGTAGTGCCTCCAATGATGCACAGCCTCCACGATAGCCTGGGCCTCCTTCTCGACCGCAGAGTGCCTGGTCTACGGGCCCTGGAGGGTTCGTGAGAAGAATGCCACAGGTCTCCCCGCCTGATTAAGGGTGGCGGCCAGAGCGAAGTCGGACGCATCGCTTTCCACCTGGAAGGGGATGGATTCGTCCACTGCGTGCATGGTGGCTTTGGCAATGTCTTCCTTGATACGGTGGAAGGCTAAGCGGGCCTCTGCCGTCACGGGAAAAGAGGTGGACTTGATCAGCGGACGGGCTTTGTCTGCATAGTAGGGGACCCACTGAGCGTAGTAGGAAAAAAACCCTAGGCACCTCTTCAGAGCTTTTAGGCAGTGGGGCAGTGGGAGTTCCATAAGGGGACGCATCCGGTCCGGGTCGGGACCGATGACCCCGTGTTCCACAACACAGCCAAGGATGGCGAGGCGGTCTGTGCGGAATATGCACTTCTCCTTGTTATATGTCAGGTTCAGGAGTTGGGCGGTGCGGAGGAATTTCTCGAGGTTTGCGTCATGGTCCTGCAAGTCATGGCCGCAGATGGTCACATTATCTAGGTAAGGGAAAGTGGCCTGCAGCTCGTTTTGATCGACCATCCGGTCCATCTCCCTTTGGAAGACGGAGACCCCGTTGGTAACGCCGAAGGGAACCCTAAGGAAGTGATAGAGGCGGCCGTTTGCCTCAAAAGCAGTATGCTGGCGGTTTTCAGGGCTGATGGGGAGCTGGTGGTACGCTTATTTCAGGTCAATGGTCGAAAAGACGCGGTACTGCGCGATCTGGTTGACCATGTCAGCTATGCGGGGGAGTGGGTAGGCGTCCAGCAGGGTGTAGCGGTTTATTGTTTGGCTGTAGTCGATGACCAGGCATTGTTTCTCGCCGGTCTTAACGACCACAACCTGGGCTCGCCAGGGGCTGGAGCTGCCCTCAATAATCCCCTCCTTCAGGAGCCGTTCCACTTCGGTTTTGATGAAAACCCTGTCCCCGGCACTGTATCGCCTGCTCTTTGTGGCGATGGGCTTACAGTCGGGGGTGAGGTTAGCAAACAGTGGGGGGGGTAGGATTCTGAGTGTGGAGAGGTTGCATCTGGTGCGCGGCGGGCAATTTGGAGGCTGCTGGCTGCGGACTGTGAGTGGGGGGAGGGGGCCACCGTACGCCATCGTAACGCTTTTGAGGTGGCACTGGAAATCCAACCCCAGTAGAACGGCAGCGCAGAGGTCGGGCAGGACCAGGATGAAGCTCTCTGTGCTCCCGGAGTCAAAAAGGCAGTTTATTGCATGGCCGTTTACCTTAACGTCCATTTTGGACCGAGCTAGCTGGTGCGGTCTCGTTTGGTCCAGCGTCACAGAGGCCAGCGTAGGGGTCGGTGTGTCGCTGCGAGTATCAGATGGGGGGGGGTTGGCGGTCTGCTGCGTCCCGGCTGGTGTCCAAGATGGCGGCGTCCATGATTCCCATGTGGCTGGAGTCATCCAAGATGGCTGCTGCTGCGGTGGTTCGCACATGGCTGGGGAGGCCCAAGATGGCGGCCCGCACGGCCCACACGCGGCGCTGTTGGGGGCCCAAGATGGCGGCTCGCACGGCCCACACGCGGCGCTGCTGGCGTTCGGGGTGGCTTTGGCCTTGCAGATGCTGGCGTAGTGTCCCTTTTTCCCGCAGCTCGAGCAGGTCGCATTCTTCGCCGGGCAGCGCGCTCTGGGGTGTTTGGCCTGGCCACAGAAGTAGCATTTCTGGCCTTGGGATACTGCTGTCTGGCTTTGGGACACTGCTGCGGTAGTTGGGCCGTTGTTGGGCTGTGGCTGGGGTGGCACGGTGCTATGGGGCTGTCCTACCGTGTCCCAGGTTGTCGTTCCCCGCGGCGTCCACGGTGCAGAGGAGTAGGCATCCATGCCCCGGAAGGCTGCGTCCAGCGTTAGTGCGATGTCGGAGGCTTTGTCGAGGGTGAGGTCACTCTGCTCCAGCAGTCGCTGTCGGGTGTAGTTGGACCTGTGGCCCGCTACGAAGGCATCCCGGATCAGTTCCTCCGTGTACTTAGTGGGCGTTACCGCCTTACACCCACAGGCCCGGCCAAGCACGGACAGTGCTTGGAGGTATTCCTCAGTCGATTCCCCAGGTTGTTGCTTGCGACTCCCCAGAAGGTGCCAACGTATACTTCGTTCACAGGGCGCGTGTACTGGGTCTTGAGGAGCTGGAGGGCGGCTGTGTACGAGGTCGCGTCCCAGATGACTGAGTACACTCGGTGGTTCACCTTGGAGAACAGGACAGACAGTTTGTCCGCATCCGTTTCGACCGCAGTGGAGGCAGTCAGGAATGTCTCGAAGCACGTGAGCCAGTGAGCAAACTTGGTGGAAGCGTCCGCTTCCCGACTGTCCAGGTCCAGGCATGCTGGTGTGAGGATCTTCTCCATTATAAAAAATTTAGTTAATAAAATTGATGCGCCATCAATTACTCAAAAGACTGAGGTTGAGCGAGTAACAATCAGGCTTTTATTAACTAAAGAATGAAGGTCTTGTCTCGAGTGGTCGACCCGTCCAGAATACTAAGGGACTGGGAGGTAGTCACTTATATACCTGGAATAGTGGGAGGAGTCAGCCGAGGCATGTCCAGACCTGTACCTAGTGGAATACACATACAGACACAGACAGGTATGACAGTGGTTTACCACAGACATCAAAGTAAACGGCCACGCCACGACCTGCCTGTTCGACAGCGGAAGCACGGAGAGTTTCATCCATCCAGACACGGTGAGCCACTACTCCCTCACTGTCCGGCCAACGCGCAACCGGATCTCGATGGCGTCGAGGTCCCATTCTACAGACATCAGCGGCTACTGTGTTGTGACCCTGTCGGTTAGGGGCACGGAGTATAAAAAATTTTAATTCCTCGTCCTGCCCCAGCTCTGCGCTGCCGTCCTACTAGGGCTGGACTTCCAATCCCACCTTCAAAGTGTCACTTTGGCATACGGTGGACCCCTCCCCCCACTCACAGTCGACAACCAGCAGCCTTTAAACCGCCCACCGCATACCACCTGCGGCCTATCCACCCTCAAGGTCCCGCCCCCCTCCCTGTTCGCTAACCTCACCCGCGACTGTAAACCCGTCGCCACCAAGAGCAGGCGGTACAGCACCGGGGACAGAGCTTTTATTAGCTCGGAGGTGCAGCGTCTCCTGAAGGAGGGCATCATCGAGAGGAGCAACAGCCCCTGGCGTGCCCAGGTCGTAGTCGTTAAGACCGGCAATAAAAACCGCCTGGTCATCGACTACAGCCAAACCATAAACCGGTACACGCAGCTGGATGCATACCCCCTTCCCCGCATATCTGATATGGTCAATCAGATTGCACAGTACCGGGTATTCTCCACCATCGACCTTAAGTCGGCCTATCACCAACTCCCTATCCGCCCTGAGGACTGCCAGTATACTGCCTTCGAGGCGAATGGCCGCCTCTACCACTTCCTTAGGGTTCCCTTCGGCGTCACCAACGGGGTTTCGGTCTTCCAAAGGGAGATGGACCGGATGGTTGACCAGAACGGGCTGCAGGCCACGTTCCCTTATCTAGATAACGTCACCATCTGCGGCCGCGACCGGCAGGACCACGATGTTAATCTGGAGAAATTCCTCCGTACGGCCGAACGGCTGAACCTCACTTACAATAAGGAGAAATGTGTGTTTAACACCTCGCGTCTCGCCATCCTCGGCTGCGTAGTAGAGAACGGGGTCATCGGCCCCGACCCCGAAAGAATGTGCCCCCTCATGGAGCTACCCCTCCCCCACTGTCCAAAGGTGCTGAAGAGAACCCTGGGGCTCTTCGCCTACTATGCCCAATGGGTGCCGAATTATGCGGACAAAGCCAGACCCCTCATGAAGTCCACCTCCTTCCCCCTGACGGCAGAAGCGTGCGCAGCCTTCTCCCTCATAAAGGGAGACATTGCTAAGGCCACAATGCACGCGGTGGATGAGTCTATCCCTTTCCAAGTGGAGAGCGATGCATCCGACTTCGCCCTAGCAGCAACCCTTAACCAGGCGGGGAGACCTGTGGCCTTCTTCTCAAGGACCCTCCAGGGCCCTGAGATCCGACACTCTTCGGTCGAGAAGGCGGCCCAGGCGATCGTGGAGGCAGTAAGACGCTGGAGGCATTACCTGGCAGGCAAACGATTTACCCTCCTCACCGACCAGCGTTCAGTCGCTTTTATGTTTAATAACAAGCTGAGGGGCAAAATCAAGAACGACAAGATCTTGAGGTGGAGAATCGAGCTCTCCACCTATGATTATGATATCTTGTACCGACCTGGTAAACTGAACGAACCCCCAGATGCTCTATCACGAAGTACATGCGCCAACGCGCAAATTGATAGACTGCAGACCCTCCACAACGACCTCTGCCACCCCGGGGTCACCAGACTTTACCACTTCATTAAGGCCCGCAACCTGCCCTACTCCATCGAGGAGGTCAGGACCATGACCAGGAACTGCCAAACCTGTGCCGAATGCAAACCGCATTTCTTTAGGCCGGACAGAGCGAGCCTGATCAAGGCCACCCGCCCCTTCGAGCGCTTGAGCATCGATTTTAAGGGGCCCCTCCCGTCCTCTGACCGTAATGTCTACTTCCTCAACATCATTGATGAGTACTCCCGTTTCCCCTTTGCCTTCCCCTGCCCAGACATGACCAGTACCACGGTAATCAAATGCCTGAACGACCTCTTCGCCTTGTTCGGGTTCCCGAACTATATACATAGCGACCGGGGCTCATCCTTCATGAGCGAGGAACTTCGCCAGTTCCTACTAGCGAGAGGCATTGCTGCAAGCAGGACCACCAGCTACAACCCCCGAGGGAACGGCCAGGTGGAAAGAGAGAACGCGACTGTCTGGAAGGCCGTTCTCTTAGCCTTAAAGTCTAAGGGCCTGCCAACCTCTCGCTGGCAGGAAGTCCTCCCGGCAGCGCTGCATTCCATCCGGTCACTGCTTTGCACGGCCATTAACGCCACCCCCCATGAACGAATGTTTGTTTTCCCCAGGAAGTCGACTACGGGAACCTCGCTACCAACATGGCTGACTTCTCCGGGGCCCGTCTTGCTGCGAAAGCACGTGAGGGCCCATAAAACGGACCCCCTGGTCGAGAGGGTGGACCTCCTGCACGCCAACCCCCAGTACGCCTATGTGGCATACCCAGACGGGCGGGAGGACACAGTCTCCTTACGAGACCTTGCACCCTCGGGCACCCCTGAGACACCACCGTTACCCCCCACCACCCCCCCAAATCCACCCCAGGTAGACGGCATGCCGGAACCCCACGAGCCTTCGCCGACCACGCAGACACCAGCATTAACATCGGATACTGCATCACCGTCGCCGCTGCTGCGCCGATCAGAGAGACTTACGAGGCCTCCGGACAGACTGACATACCCGAACTGGTAGCACACTTCACCCCGCCGGACTCAAATCTAAACAAGGGGTGAATGTGGTAAACCACTTTTATCGTTCACTATCGTTACACTATGGTTATCACTGTTTATATCGTTACACTATGGTTATCACTGTTTACACTGTTGTATCACTACACAAGGTCACCTCTTGTCACGCTGTTATACCTGGGCTGACCACAGCTGACTCCGCCCATGACTCCGCCTGCTTGCCCAGGTATAAAGGTGGTCGACTGGCTGGTATTCCTCCTTGTTGGACCCGATCACCCACGAGGGTGGGCTCTGTTATTTAGCCAATAAAAACCTATAGTTACTATCTTAACTCGTCGCTTTTCATTGGATGAATTGATAGGTATATCACTGTATTGGACCATGGTCAGGCCGCACTTAAGAGTACTGTGCACAGTTCTGGTCTCCATATGATAGAAAGGACATAGAAGCACAGGAGAAAGTGCAAAAAAGATTTATAAGGATGATAACAGAGCTGAGAGATTACAGCTATCAGGAAAATTGAACAGGTTGGGGCTTTTGTTTAGAAAAGAGAAGACTTAGAGGTGACCCGATAGAGGTCTTTAAACTTATGAATGTGTTGGACAGGATAGATGTGGAGAGAATGTTTCCACTTCTGGGAGAATCCAAAACTAGTGGTCATAAACACAAGATGGTTACTAATAAAGACATGAGAACATAAGAAATAGGAGCAGGAATAGGCCACTTGGCCCCTCGAGCCTGCTCCACCATTCAATGAGGTCATGGCTGATCTTGGGCTCAAAGCCACTTCCCCACCCGCTCCCCATAACCCTTCACTCCCTTATCTTGCAAAAATCTGTCTATCTCCACCTTAAATGTATTTAATGACCCAGCCTCTACAGCTCTCTGGGGCAAAGCATTCCACAGATTTACGACCCTCTGAGAGAAGTAATACCTCCTCATCTCAGTTCTAAAGGGGCAACCCTTTATTCTAAAACTGTGCCCCCACGTTCTAGATTTCCCCATGAGGGGAAACATCCTCTCTGCATCTACCTTGTCGAGCCCCCTCAGTATCTTATATGTTTTAATAAGATCACCTCTCATTCTTCTAAATTCCAATGAGTATAGGCCCAACCTGCTCAACCTTTCCTCATAAGTCAAACACCTCGGGCAGGAATTTAACTCAGGAGTCGGGCTGGAGGCGGGACTACAACCTTCGGGGTTGTAGTCCCGCCTCAATCGAGATGCAGCCAATCCACGCAATTTTAACTTGATTGACCTTGTTGAGCCTGCCCAGCGGGCTCAGCAGGCCAATTAAGGGCCATCCGGCAACAGGTGACGTCACAGACTAAAATTTCATCTGTCAAGAGGCTTTGGCAGATGAAACATCAGTGTTTCACAGCTGTTTGAAGCTGTCAAACACTGACAGTCTTACTTCTAACCTGAGTCCTCCTCCACAGACTCAGTTAGAAATCTCACCGGCACAGAATGCTGCAGGCTGTCACTTTTGACAGTTCGCAGCCATTCTGCTTTCTGTGCCGGTGAGATGAGGGACTCCCAGAACCTAAAGGAAGGAAGGCTGTAAAGGTAAGAAAAGGTATGAAAAACTTATTTAATCACTTTAGACACACCAAACACACTTACCTTTGTACTCATGCACACATCACTCACCTGAGCACCGACATCTCGACCCCTCCAAGTCCTTCAATCCGACGGCCCGCCTCCTCTAACTTGGCGTGGTTTGGAGCCATCGGGAATCCCACACTTCAACATCAAAAATAGGGATTAGGCTAAAAACTGCCTGTTAACTACCTGTTAACACGCAGTTAATTGGCACTAATCCCTTCCCGCCTCGGGTAGGCGGGTCCCAGTGCGGGGCGGGTACCCGACTCCTTTGAAACTGGCATGGAGGCGGGTTTGGGTGCGGGAAGGGGTTGGAACCCCTGATTTCAGGATTTTAACCCACCGCACGCCTCCAATCCCGACTCCATGGCACAATGAAAATCCTGCCCCTCATCTCTGGAATTAACCTAGTGAATCGTCGCTGAACTGCCTCCAATGCAAGTATATCCTTCCTTAAATAAGGAGACCAAAACTGTACGCAGTACTCAAGATGTGGTTTCAACAATACCCTGTACAGTTGTAGCAGGACTTCCCTGCTTTTATACTCCAAACCCTTTGAAATAAAGGCCAACATTCCATTTGCCTTTTTGATTACTTGCTGTACCTGCATGCTAACAATTTGTGTTTAATACACAAGGACCCCCAGGTCCCTCTGAACGGTAGCATTTTGTAATCTCTCTCCATTTAAATAATAGTTTGCTTTTTTATTTTTCCTACCAAAGTGGATAACCTCGCACTTTCCCACATTATACTCCATCTGCCAAATGTTTGCCCACTCACTTAGCCTGTCTATATCACTTTGCAGATTCTTTGAGTCCTCTGCACAACTTGCTTTCCCACCCATCTTTGTATCATCCGCAAACTTGGCTACATTACACTCGGTCCCTTCATCCAAGTCATTAATGTAGATTGTAAATAGTTGAGGCCCCAGCACCGATCTCTGTGGCACCCCACTAGTTACTGTTTGCCAACTGGAAAATGACCCCATTTATCCCGACTCTGCTTTCAGTTAGTTAGCCAATTCTCTATCCATGCTAATATATTACCCCCAATTCCGTGAGCTCTTATCTTATGCAGCAATAAATCCAATAAGGAAATAAGGAGAAATTTCTTTAATCAGAGAATGGTTAGGATGCGAAACTTGTGAAACAGGAAGTAGCTGAGGCAAATAGCTTAGATGCTTTCAAAAGGAAACTAGATGAGCACATGAGAGAAACAGGAGTAGAAAGATATGCTAAATGGTTGAGATGAGGCAGATAGAATGGGAGGAGACTCGTGTGGAGTATAAACACCAGCACTGACTAGTTGGGCCGAATGGCCTGTTTCTGTGCCGTATATTCTATGTAAGCTATTGTTCATGTATAAAAACATATAAATATGAAAATGTATAATTTCATATACATAAATAATAAATATTGACACAGCAATATAAATGATATAATCTGTAATAAAATACTAACAAATTTACAATTTTCTAAATTATCCGCTTCGGCAGAGATTCCAAGATTTTCTGTATTATCCCCTGATAAACAAATGTGGCTCCTTTTATTTAGTAGGTAGCACTCTCACCTCTGAGTCAGAAGGTTGTGGGTTCAAATCCCACTCCAGAGACTTGAGCACAAAAATCTAGGCTGACACGCCCAGTGCAGCACTGAGGGAGTGCTGTACTGTCGGAGGAGCCGTCTTTCGGATGAGACGTCAAACCGAGGCCCAGTCTGCTCTCTCAGGTGGACGCAAAAGATCCCATGGCACTGAGATGAGGAGGAATTTCTTCACCCAGAGAGTGGTGAACCTGTGGAATTCTCTACCACAGAAGGCAGTGGAGGCCAATTAATTAAATATATTCAAGAAGGAGTTAGATATATTTCTTAAGGCTAAAGGGATCAAGGGATATGGGGAGAAGGCAGGGACAGGGTACTAAATTTGGATGATCAGCCATGATCTCATTGAATGGTGGAGCAGGCTCGAGGGGCCGAATGGCCTACTCCTGCTCCTATCTGTTAGATCCGTGTATTTTTGATGTAGTGCGTCCTTCAATAACTAGACACGAGACTGCAGGAACAATAAACAGGTATTTACTGGATGAGGGTTACTCTCAAACTAACGTACAGATCCCTACTCAGGGTTTATATACAGGTGTGGTCACTGCCGGTACTACAGTGTGCAGGAGCTGTAAAAAGTAGTTCTTCCCTTAAAGGTACATACACTACAATTCCTCCCCTTTTAGATTGACAGTACCATAACATTCATTTAACAATTAACACTTTTAACATGCACATTAACTGAAAATAGTCCATTTATAAATTCAGTCTTTGGGGCGGCTTCCTGATCCTTTCTGGATAGCGCCTTTCCTGAGTGTCTTGTTCTTGGTGCGGAGGCCCCCTGTCGTCAGTTGGTTCATCAGCTTCCGATGCTACTGTTTCTCGGGTAGATGCTACCTGTATGTCGGGTTCATCACCAGGTGCGCGAGACACGGGGTTGACTCGTTCCTGTGACTCTAGGATCTGGTCAACATGGCGTCTCACAATGTTCTCCCCAACATCCACTGTATACATTAGTGGCCCCTGCCGTGTGCATATCGTTCCTGGTTGCCATTTCTCTGTTCGGTAGTCACGGGCCAAGACTGGTTGCCCTACATTGAAGCTCCTTGTTGGCTTCTCATTGATGTGCTGGAATTGCTTATTCTCAACATCTCTTCGTACATTTGGTCTGAGCAAATCCAGACGAGATCTCAACCTTCGGTTAAAGAACATCATGGCCGGGGTCTGGTTGGTGACTGCATGTGTCGCATTTCTGTAGGCTAACAGGAAATTGTCCACCTTATGCTGCAGTGGAATGTCGTCATCGCACATGGCCCTTACTGCTTTCTTAAAGGTTTGTACGAACCTCTCAGCCAATCCATTTGTGGCTGGATGATACGGGGCGGATGTGTAATGCCTTACCCCATTCCTTCTCATGAATCTTCGAAACTCTTCGGACACAAACTGTGGTCCGTTATCAGAGCAAATCTGCTCTGGCAAGCCGTTCCTGGCAAATGTGGTCCATAGGACTGCAATAGTTTTCTCCGTGGTGGTGGACGACATTTTGATCACCTCAGGCCATTTCGAGTGCGCATCCACGGCTATTAGAAACATTGAGTCCATGAATGGGCCAGCAAAATCAATATGCACCCGTTGCCATGGAGATGAGGGCCACTCCCATGGGTGTAGAGGGGCATGTGGTGGTGCATTTTGGAACTTCTGGCATCCTGAGCAACTCTTTGTCAGGTCCTCGATTTGCTGATCGATCCCCGGCCACCACACATAAGCCCTAGCAAGGCTTTTCATTTTTACCCCTCCCAGATGGCCTTCGTGAAGCCAATTGAGCACTCTCTCCCTTAACTTGGGTGGAATTACCACTCAGGATCCACACTTCAAGGTCCCCTGGCATACTGACAGCTGTTCTCTTCTGGATGAGAATGCTGGCAACAGTGAGTCGCCATGTGTTGGCCATCCCTTCACCATCAAGTCATTTACCCGAGACAGTGTCGGGTCATTTCGGGTCTCCTTCTCTATATCAGCGTTAGTTACTGGCAAGCGTTCAATTATAGTCGAATGAAATATTTCGACAGGGTCCACTGCTGGTGCTTCCTCCGCAGTAGGCAGTGGCAGGTGTGATAGCCCATCAGCGTTTCCATGCTGTTTCGTGCCCTTATACTCGATTTCATATTGGTTCGCCCCTAGAAAAAGCGACCATCTTTGTAGCCGTTGCGCAGTCATCACCGGCACGCCCTTCTTTGGATTAAAGATGGAGACAAGTGGTTGGTGGTCCGTCAGCAAGGTGAACTTCTGCCCGTGCAGATAGTGGTTGAACTTTTTCACTCCCCACACTAGGCTGAGGGCCTCCCTGTCAATCTGGGCGTAGTTACGCTCGGCTGAGGTTAGTGACCGAGACGCAAAGGCTACCGGCCTCTCCGAGCTGTCCGGGAACTTGTGCGACAGCACCGCTCCAATGCCACAGGGTGATGCAGCAAACGCCAACCGAATTGGTAGTGCTTGGTTGAAATGAGCCAACACCTCTTTTGATGTGATCAATTCTTTGCACTTCTGGAAAGCTTGTTTACATTCGTCATTCCACTTCCATGGTACCCCCGTTTGCAGTAGGGTGTTCAGTGGGTGTAGTACTGTAGACAAATTCAGCAAGAACTTATGGTAGTAGTTCATCAGCCCGAGGAACGACTTCAGTTGTGACACATTTTCCGGTGCTGGAGCCTTGACTACTGCCTCAATCTTTTCAGGGGACTTATGTAACCCCTCTTCATCAATAACGTGACCACAATACGAGATCTGCTTCTGGAAAAACTCGCATTTGTGGCGATTTGCTCGGAGCCCATATTCCTTCAACCTAGTGAGCACCTGCTCCAAGTTGGCAAGGTGAGCACTGTCATTTTCGCCCGTGACCAGGATGTCGTCCAAATAACACTGGGTCCCTGGAATCCCTTGCAGGACTTGATACATTGCCCTTTGCCAAATAGCTGGAGCTGATGCTACCCCGAACACCAGCCAGTTGTATTGGTAGAGACCTTTATGAGTGTTGATCGTGAGGTACTGTTTCGAGGCTTCTTCTACCTCCATTTGCAGGTACGCCTGGGCCAGATCAATCTTAGTGAAGCGTTTCCCTCCAGATAGTGAGGCGAAAATATCTTCAATCCGCGGAAGCGGATATTGTACCGTGTGAAGGACTGGGTTCACTGTCACCTTAAAGTCCCCACAGATGCGAACTTTCTTTGGTTCCCCAGGCGTATTACTCAACAACCTCTTCATTACAGGAACGATGGGTGTGGCCCACTCGCTCCAGTCTACTTTGGACAGAACTCATGAACGTTCCAAACCTTCCAGCTCTGCTTCGACGGCTGGGCGGATCGCATAAGACACCGGTCTGGCCTTAAAAAAAATTGGGCTTGCATTTTCCTCTATTTTGATCGTTGCTGTTATGCCTTTTAGTGTTCCAAGTCCCTCCCGGAACACTTCTTGTGCGTCAGTTAGCATTTTTGACAGTCGTCCAGGTGTGGCGTCGTCATCCTTTTTGGCATCTACAGTCAGTGCTTGTATGGAATGCAAATCTAGCTGTATCTTCCGGATCCATTCACGTCCTAGTAGTGGTGGTCCTGCATCTGGCAATACATATAGGTCCATTTTTGGTGTTTCCTTACCGTTATATACAACGTTCATCCTTATTTTTCCTTTGAGGTAGATTTTTGCCCCGTGTACGTCTTCAAGACAATCTCTGTATCTCTCAAGGGTATATGTGAGAATAGCCGCTTGTAGTCCCTTCGGTTTATGACTGTTAAGAGCAAGCCTGATCAAGGCCACCCGCCCCTTCGAGCGCTTGAGCATCGATTTTAAGGGGCCCCTCCCGTCCTCTGACCGTAATGTGTACTTCCTCAACATTATTGACGAGTACTCCCATTTCCCCTTTGCCTTCCCCTGCCCAGACATGACCAGTACCACGGTCATCAAATGCCTGAACGACCTCTTCGCCTTGTTCGGGTTCCCGAACTATATACATAGCGACCGGGGCTCATCCTTCATGAGCGAGGAACTTCGCCAGTTCCTACTAGCGAGAGGCATTGCTGCAAGCAGGACCACCAGCTACAACCCCCGAGGGAACGGCCAGGTGGAAAGAGAGAACGTGACAGTCTGGAAGGCCGTTCTCTTAGCCTTAAAGTCGAAGGGCCTCCCAACCTCTCGCTGGCAGGAAGTCCTCCCGGCAGCACTGCATCCCATCCGGTCACTGCTTTGCACTGCCATTAACGCCACCCTCCATGAACGAATGTTTGTTTTCCCCAGGAAGTCGACTACGGGAACCTCGCTACCAACATGGCTGACTTCTCCGGGGCCCGTCTTGCTGCGGAAGCACGTGAGGGCCCATAAAACGGACCCCCTGGTCGAGAGGGTGGACCTCCTGCACACCAACCCCCAGTACGCCTATGTGGCATACCCAGACGGGCGGGAGGACACAGTCTCCTTACGAGACCTCGCACCCTCGGGCACCCCTGAGACACCACCGTTACCCCCCACCACTCCCCCAAATCCAGCCCCGGTAGACGGCATGCCGGAACCCCATGAGCCTTCGCCGACCACGCAGACACCAGCCTGAACTTCGAATACTACACCTCCGCCGCCGCTGCTGCGCCGATCAGAAAGGCTTACGAGGCCTCCGGATAGACTGACATACCCGAACTGGTAGTACACTTCACCCCGCCGGACTCAAATTTAAACAAGGGGTGAATGTGGTAAACCACTTTTATCGTTCACTATCGTTACACTATGGTTATCACTGTTTATATCGTTACACTATGGTTATCACTGTTTACACTGTTGTATCACTACACAAGGTTACCTCTTGCCACGCTGTTATACCTGGGCTGACCACAGCTGACTCCGCCCATGGCTCCGCCTGCTTGCCCAGGTATAAAGGTGGTCGACTGGCTGGTATTCCTCCTTGTTGGATCCGATCACCCACGAGGGTGGGCTCTGTTATTTAGCCAATAAAAACCTATAGTTACTAACTTAACTCGTCGCTTTTCGTATACTGGTGGTCCTCAAGGCGGATAGGGAGTTGGTGATAGGCCGACTTAAGGTTGATGGTAGAGAATACCCGGTACTGTGCAATCTGATTGACCATATCAGATATGCGGGGAAGGGGGTATGCGTCCAGCTGGGTGTACCGGTTTATGGTTTGGCTGTAGTCGATGACCAGGCGGTGTTTATCGCCGGTCTTAACGACTACGACCTGGGCACGCCAGAAGCTGTTGCTTCCCTCGATGATGCCCTCCTTCAGGAGTCGCTGCACCTCGGAGCTAATAAAAGCTCTGTCCCCAGCGCTGTACCGCCTGCTCTTGGTAGCGATGGGTTTACAGTCGCGGGTGAGGTTAGCGAACAGGGAGGGGGGCGGGACTTTGAGGGTGGAGAGGCCGCAGGTGGTACGCGGTGGGAGGTTTAGGAATTGCTGGTTGTAGACTGTGAGGGGGGGGAGGGATCCACCGTATGCCAAGGTGACACTTTGGAGGTGGCATTGGAAATCCAGCCCTTGTAGGACGGCAGCGCAGAGCTGGGGCAGGACGAGAAGTTTAAAATTTTTATACTCCGTGCCCCTAACCGACAGGGTCACAACACAGTAGCCGCTGATGTCTCTTGAATGGGACCTCGACGCCATCGAGATCCGGTTGCGCGTTGGCCGGACAGTGAGGGAGTAGCGGCTCACCGTGTCTGGATGGATGAAACTCTCCGTGCTTCCGCTGTCGAACAGGCAGGTCGTGGCGTGGCCGTTTACTTTGATGTCCATCATGGACTTGGACAGGTGATGCGGGCAAGCTTGGTCAAGTGTGACGGAGGCTAGTGTATGGCTTAGCGAGCTGCTGTAGTCTGCGGGTGAGGCGGTGGTCGGGTCTGGAGACAAGGTGGCAGTCGAGTGTGGTGAACAAAATGGCGGCGCCCACGACATTGAACAAAATGGCGGAGAAGATGGCCGCCCCCACAACTCACATGAGGTACTGCCGGCGTCGGTGGCCTTGATGAAAGGTGGCCGCCCCCACAACTCGCATGAGGCACTGCTGGCGTCTGTGGCTTTCCCCCTGTTGGCCTTCGCAAAGTGGCCTTTCTTGTGGCAGTCGGAGCAGGTCGCGTTTCTTGCAGGGCAGCGCGCCCTCGGGTGTTTCGCCTGGCCACAGAAGAAGCAGCCGGCAGCCCGATCGCGGGGCTCCGATGTCGCAGCCGGTACCGGGGGTGGCGGTCCCGATCGGTTCCGGGACACCGACGCTGTGGTAGGCCCCGGGGGTAGCGGTGCGAGGGGTATTGCGGCCGGAGTCGGGCCCGAGTCCCAGTGTCGCGCAGCACAGTACCTGGAGTATGCCTCGAGGTCCCGATGGGCCACTTCCAAGGAGCGAGCGAGGATAGCAGCTGTTTTCAGGTCGAGGTCCTTTGATTCCAGCAGTCTTTGCCGTGAGTAGTCTGACCGAAGGCCTTTCACGAAGGCATCGCGGATATTTCCATCGGTATGTTCTGCAGCTGTTACGGCTTTAAAGTCACAGTCCCTGCCGAGTATTTGCAGCGCCCGTAAGAAATCATCAACCGACTCTCCTGGCTGTTGCGAGCGGGATCTTAGGAGATGCCTGGCGTACATTGAGTTTACAGGGCTCCGGTACTGCTCTTTTAGCAGGTTGAGGGCGTCCTCGTATGTAGCAATGTCCCGGATGAGTGGAAATACTTTAGGGCTCACCTGGGCGGTCAGAACTCTTAGTTTGGATACCGGAGGCACGCCGGATTCTCCCAGGTAGGCTTCGAAGCAGCTCGGCCAGTGTTCGAAGTCGAGGGCTGAATTCGCAGCCTGTGGGTTTAGATCCAGGTACGGCGGTCGGAGGACTCGCAGCCAGGCCAGCTGCTGGGGCTGTTGTAGCTGGCCGTTTGGCTGGGCCTGTTCGTTTGGCTCGTCGTTTGGCTGCTCCGGTACAGACATTTCAAAATTTAGCCAATAAAATTGATATACCTATCAATTCAGTTCATGAAAAGCGACGAGTTAAGTTAGTAACGATAGGTTTTTTACTGGCTAAATAACAGAGCCCACCCTCGTGGGTGATCGGATCCAACAAGGAGGAATACCAGCCAGTCGACCACCTTTATACCTGGGCAAGCAGGCGGAGCCATGGGCGGAGTCAGCTGTGGTCAGCCCAGGTATAACAGCGTGGCAAGAGGTAACCTTGTGTAGTGATACAACAGTGTAAACAGTGATAACCATAGTGTAACGATATAAACAGTGATAACCATAGTGTAACGATAGTGAACGATAAAAGTGGTTTACCACAATTTTTGCCCCGTGTACGTCTTCAAGACAATCTCTGTATCTCTCAAAGGTATATGTGAGAATAGCCGCTTGTAGTCCCTTCGGTTTATGACTGTTAGGACTGATCCTGTGTCCAATTCCATTTTCACTTGGACTCCAGCTATCTTGAGCATGACCCAGATAGTTTGACAATCCTCCGTTTGGATCACCTTATGTAGTTTCAGACAACCCAGCTCCTTGCTTCCGGAGTCTGTATCACTTTTCTCTTTGTCTGAACTACTCTCCGTCACCTTATGTACCTTCTTGTACTTCTCATGTGGAGATTTCTTGCTGCTGGTTTTCTTTCCCGACCTGCAGACTCTTGCTTTGTGTCCTACTTTTCCACACTGTCTGCACACTTTGTCCTTAAACCAGCAATCATTGTGGTCATGTGTTGTTCTGCCGCAGCGATAACACTTCACTGTTCCGTATGACATTTCATTTGTGCCATATTCTTGCGGTCTCCGTTGTATCTCTGCAGCGCCCCGTGCGGCTGCTTCGTGTGATACTGCCATGCTGAAAGCCTTTTCCAGCGTAAGGTCCTTTTCAGATAAAAGCCGTTTCTGGGTTCCTTCACTTTGAAGCCCACACACAAACTTGTCCCTTAAGGTATCTGCCAGTCCCGCTCCAAACTGGTAGTGTTTCGATAGCTTACGCAGTTCCGTTAAATACTCAGCATTACTTTCATCTTTATGCTGGTTCCTTTTGTGAAACTTAAATCTTTCTGCTATCAGCAGCGGTGTGGGGTTTAAGTGGTTCTGTAGGGTTGACACTATGTTTCCAAAATCCTTGTCCACTGGCTTCTCTGGGGTTACTGGGTTTCGCAGTAAGCCATATGTTTTTGCACCCATGGAATTCAACAATACCAGCGCTTTCCTCTCATCTAGCACTTCATTCGCGTTGCAGTACACTTCTATGCGTTCGAAATATGTCATCCATAAGAACATAAGAACTAGGAGCAGGAGTAGGCCAATCGGCCCCTTGAGCCTGCTCCGCCATTCAATAAGATCATGGCTGATCTGATCCTAACCACCAATCCACTATCACAGAACCATCTCCTGAATCTAACAGAATTAGACACACGAAATAGGAGCAGGATCAGGCTACACGGCCCCTGGGTCCGCTCCGCTACCCACAGGGCCATGACCGATCCGAACCTAGACTCATGTCCAAATTCCTGCCCGCTCCCCGTAACCCTTAATTCCCTTTACTTCTAGGAAACTGTCTATTTCTGTTTTAAATTTATGTAATGATGTAGCTTCTACAGCTTTTTGGGGCAGCATATTCCATAGACCTACCACCCTCTGAGTGAAGTAGTTCCTCCTCATCTCAGTTTTGAAAGAGCAGCCCCTTATTCTAAGACTATGCCCCCTAGTTCTAGTTTCACCCATCATCGGGAACATCCTCCCCGCATCCACCCGATCCAACCCCTTCACAATCTTATATGTTTCAATAAGATCGCCTCTCATTCTTCTGAACTCCAATGAGTAGAGTCCCAATCTACTCAACCTCTCCTCATATGTCCATCCCCTCATCCCCGGGGTTAACCGAGTGAACCTTCTTTGTACTGACTCGAGAGCAAGTATGTCCTTTCTTAAGTATGGACACCAAAACTGTACGCAGTATTCCAGGTGCGGTCTCACCAATACCTTGTACAACTGAAGCAATACCTCCCTATTTTTATATTCTATCCCCCTAGCAATGAAAGCCAACATTCCATTGGCCTTCTTAATCACTTGCTGCACCTGCATACTAACCTTTTGAGTTTCGTGCACCAGGACCCCCAGATCCCTTTGTACTTCAGTACTTTCCAGTTTCTTGCCATTAAGATAATAACTTGCTCTATGATTTTTCCTGCCAAAGTGCATAACCTCACACTTTCCAGTATTGTATTCCATCTGCCAAATCTCTGCCCACTTACTTAGCCTGTCTATGTCCCCTTGCAGGTTTTTTATGTCCTCCTCACTCACTACTTTCCCTCCCATCTTAGTATCATCTGCAAACTTTGATATGTTACACTCGGTCCCCTCCTCCAAATCGTTAATATAGATTGTAAAGAGTTGGGGACCCAGCACTGACCCCTGCGGAACACCACACCTGATTGCCAGTCTGAGAATGAACCATTTATCCCAACTCTCTGCCTTCTGTTAGATAGCCAATCCTCTATCCATGCCAGAATATTACCCCCAATCCCGTGATTTTTTATCTCAAGCAATAATCTTTTGTGTGGCACCTTGTCAAATGCCTTTTGGAAGTCTAAATACACTACGTCCACTGGTTCCCCTTTATCCACCCTATATGTTACTTCCTCAAAGAACTCCAGCAAATTTGTCAAATTTGTCATAAAACCATGCTGACTTTGTCCTATTAAATTATGATTATCCAAATGTCCTGTTACTGTCTCCTTAATAATGGACTCCAAAATTTTACCTACCACAGATGTTAGGCTAACCGGTCTATAGTTTCCAGCCTTCTGTCTACTGCCCTTTTTAAATAAGGGTGTTACATTAGCAGTTTTCCAGTCTGCCGGGACCTTTGCTGAGTCCAGGGAGTTTTGGAAAATTATTACCAATGCATCCACAATCCCTACCGCCACTTCCCTCAAGACCCTAGGATGTAAGCCATCAGGTCCAGGTGATTTATCCGCCTTGAGTCCCATTATTTTACCGAGTACCACTTCCTTAGTGATTTTGATCGTGTTTAGCTCCTCCCCCCCTTTAGCCCCCTGTTTTTCCAGTGTTGGGATATTCTTAGTGTCTTCTACTGTAAAGACTGATATAAAATATTCATTCAGTGTTTTTGCCATCTCCATATTTCCCACCATTAATTTCCCGGTCTCATCCTCTAAGGGACCAACATTTACTTTAGCCACCCTTTTTCTTTTTATATAACTATAAAAACTCTTACTATCTGTTTTTATATTTTTTGCTAATTTACTTTCATAATCTATCTTCCCTTTCTTAATCAATCTTTTTGTTATTTTTTGCCGTCTTTTAAAGTTTTCCCAATCCTCTATCCTCCCACTAGATTTGGCTACCTTATATGCCATTGTTTTTAGTCGAATACTATCCTTAATTTACTTAGCCACAGATGGCTGTCTTTTCTTTTACACCCTTTTCTTCTCAGTGGAATATATATTTTTTGGAAGTTGTAAAATAACTCCTTAAATGTACACCACTGATCATGTATCGTCTTACCCTTTAATCTATTTTCCCAATCCACTCAATTCCGCTCTCATACCTTCATAGTCTCCTTTATTCAAGCTTAGCACGCTTGTTTGTCGAACGCTGTGATACTGCCACTTTTCGGCATCCCTGGGTGTGGTTAGACTGGCTCAAAATGGCGTTTTCCCGCACTTCCCTTATTCTCCGCTGCGGCTCAAAATGGCGTTTTCCCGCGCTATCCCTTCTTCTCCGCTGCGGCTCAAAATGGCGTTTTCCCACGCTCTCCCTTCTTCTCCGCTGCGGCTCAAAATGGCGTTTTCCCGCGCTCTCCCTTCTTCTCTGCTGCGGCTGCTCGGCCCTTGAACACCGGTTGCACTCTGCGCGTTTCCCTTTCTTCCCCGCTGACGCTGCTCGTCCCTTGAACACCGGCTGCGCTCTGCGCGTTTTCTTTCGCGCGTCTCTCTCTTCTCCCGTCGACGCCGTTCGGTCCTGAACACTGGCTGCGCCCTGTGCGCTCTACCCTCTCTCTTCTCCCGTCGACGCCGCTCGGTCCTAAACACCGGCTGCGCCCTGTGCGCTCTACCCTCTCTCTCTTCTCCCGTCGACGCTGCTTGGCCTTTTCTGTGCCGTCGGTCGGCTCTAGCCGCCGCTGTCCGGGAAGGGTCTGCGCCGTACCTGTTGCCAGCCCGTTTTGCTGGACCACCGTGACTGGAGAACCAAGCCCAGCTCTCAACAGCCTCCCCTGCGATGCTCAATCTCTGCTGGATGACTGGGCGGTTGCTCATGGTCGACGCCCGTGCTTCTGGCCTCAACTTTCTTCCACTGTTCTCCAGGAGTGAATCCCTAGGAGGTAACGCAGAGTTGCAGGTAGGTTCGAATCTGCCTCGTCGCCACTGTTAGATCCGTGTATTTTTGATGTAGTGTGTCCTTCAATAACTAGACACGAGACTGCAGGAACAATCAACAGGTATTTACTGGATGAGGGTTACTCTAAAACTAACGGACAGATCCCTACTCAGGGTTTATAGACAGGTGTGGTCACTGCCGGTACTACAGTATACAGGAGCTGTAAAAAGTAGTTCTCCCCTTAAAGGTACATACACTACACTATCTTCTATGTTTCTAATTCTAAGAAGAGCAGGGGGAGTTGTCCCTGGTGTCCTGGCCAATATTTATCCCTCAATCAACATCGCTAAAAAAAATAGATTAACTGGCCGTTATCACATTGCTGTTTGTGGGAGCTTGCTGGCCGCAAATTGGCTGCTGAGTTTCCTACATTACAACAGTGACCACACTTCAAAAGTACTTCATTGGCTGTAAAGTGCTTTGGGAGGTTCTGTGGTCCTGAAAAGCCCTATATAAATGCAACTCTTTCTTTGATGTAATGAATACAAACAATGTAAATAAAAGTTAAATCTGGATAATATAAAGAAACATGATGTGTAAATACTTAAACAATTAATATATTTTTTAAGTATAAAAGACTATCTGAAGTGAGCGTGTTTCTTGGCTGCAGCTTGTGGGTGCTGGGCTGGAGGGCGGCCCTTTTGTCCGCCGCTTGCCGCACGGAACTCTGTGCGAGTGACACACCAACCCGGAAGTAGGCGGCGGCTCAAGATGGCGGAGGTGAGAGGCGAGGGTGAGGGCCCGGGGGCGAAGCGGGTCAGTGACTGGAGGGCTGGGCCGGGCTGGAAGGGCGAACGCGGCTCTCTGACGGCGCCGGGCACCCTCGGCGAGAGGGTGCGGGCTGGGATCGGAGCTTGTGGCCGGCGAGAGCCGAGTGTCGGCCCCGGGGGTGGGAGAGCGGGGAGCGGGGGGCGCAGCGGCTGCTGGGCCCCGGGAGGCCGCTTCACTTCACTCCACTTCACTCTAGTGTTTGCTGTGATTTCACCGTCGGCCACCGTGGGAAGGGGCTGCTGCCTCTTCATCAAAACTCACTAGCCTGATCTTTTACCTCAACTCCACTTTCCTGCACTATCCCCATATCCCTTAATATTCAAAAATCTGTTGAGTGATTTAGGTTATTGACTGGTCAACTTGTGATTATTTATGAGCCACAATTCATTGTAAGGGAAGGAATCAAGGGATATGGGGATAGTGCAGGAAAGTGGAGATGAGGTAGTAGCTCAGACATGGGGGAGGGAATGAATTCTGGTTCATAAATAATCACAAGTTGACCAGTTAATAATCTAAATCACTATCTCGACAGATTTTTGAATATTAACGGAATCAAGGGATATGGGGATAGTGCAGGTGAGGTGGAAGATCAGCAGGCTCCAAGGGCCGAATGGCCTACTCCTGCTCCTATTATGTTCTTACTCCCTCTTCCTTTTGTATTCAGTTATGTGAAAGGTGTGTCATTTGTGATGCTCATTTGGGTGTCATGGAGTGAGTCTTTGGCAGCATTCCCGCCTCTGGGCCAGAAGGCACAGGGTTCGAACCCCACTCCAGACAGTGCCAGGTGATTGGAGCTGTAGTTCTGGGTTGACATCCAGCGGGACACTCGCCCCCTCATACTGTACAAGACTGACCACCCTATCAGATGGTTATGGCTGTGGAATGATCGACAGACTGTTAATCCTTTCTCTTGTTCGCACTGTTCCCCAAATAGCAGGAAGATGGGTGTCATTTTACAATATTGAAATCTAAAATAGGAGTACCAAAAGGAGTGGTGGAGGAAGTTTTTCCCATATTAATCAGTTTTGAGAACACTTCAATGTTATGTGGGGAAATAGATTTTTTTTTATTCTACACTTTTTATTTCCCTTTCAAATGTGTAGTCTTTGTTAAATTAATTTTTATTTGTTCATGGGATGTGGGTGTCGCTGGCAAGGCCAGCATTTATTGCTCATCCCTAATTGCCCTTGATTCTATATTCAAGAAGGAGTTGGATACAGGAAACTTTTTTTTTTATCCGGCACAGATGGGACCGACGTGGTGCTGGTTCATCAAAAATTCCGGATAACCGAACGCTATAGTAAAAGATAGGGAGCGGAGAGCTCTGTATAAAGCAACAAACCCTGTTGCTTAGCAACAGGTTCAAAACAATGGCCACAAGTTGCAAGCGTCTCTAGCTTAGCAACAGCTGCAGCCACACCCTTGCACAGCAACACATGGAGGAAGGCAAGTAATAAAAGTTACCTGAACCTACTCCTGAATTTTACCAGTTAACTGACATTTCTGGTTATTTAGGTGCCGGTTGATCGAAAGTTTCCTGTATATTTCTTAAGGCTAAAGGGATATAGGGAGAAATCAGGGACAGGGTACTGAATTTGGATCCGCCATGATCTCATTAAATAACGGAGCAGGCTCGAGGGGCTGAATGGCCCACTCCTGCTTCTATCTTCTATGTTTGAGAAGGTGGTGAGCCGCCGCCTTGAACCGCTGCAGTCCGTGTGGTGAAGGTGCTGTTCGGGAGGGAGTTCCAGGATTTTGACCCAGTGACGATGAAGGAACAGCGATATATTTCAAAGTCAGGATGATGTGTGACTTGGAGGTGGCAGTGTTGTCATGCGCCTGCTGCCCTTGTCCTTCTAGGTGGAAGAGGTCGCGGGTTTGGGAGGTGCTGTCGAAGAAGCCTTGGCGAGTTGCTGCAGTGCATCTTATAGATGGTACACACTGCAGTGATGTGTGAAACCTTGTTTTTACATCTGAGGAGACTGTGTACTTTGGAGGGCATACTTTTTTAAAAGCAATACTTTCTTTTAATTACTTGGACTTGAGCACTCTCCCATCCCATTGTATGGGTTTGATTTGAGTGACGGATTCTGTTGTCACTTAACCTATAACTGCAACGCCAATATGCCCTGCTTTGAAGGGGGTCAGTTTTGCAGCTGGCAAATGGGTCGCACATTCTGATCTGCCCAATGACAGGCGATTGCAGCTGTTCTTGTCAATAATTATATCCCCTTCTCTTCACGCCCCGGCCCCCACAGACACACTCAAGGCAGAGTTTCATGCTTGGGTATGATGTGATGGTGTTGGCAGCACCATATCTTGCTGTATTGTCTGTACACTTGGAAAAAAATCGAAAGGCCTTTTATTTATTTTGTTTCACAGAATCACAGAAACCCCACAGTGCAGATAGTTTGTTGAATCATTGCTTGGATCTCTATTGGAGATGTGGCAACCAGGAAGTATGTGGCGCTGCTCTGAAATTGATATGGTGCTTAAGCTTTTATGGTAGTCAGTTGTTTTTTTCTGAGGAATGAGTTACAGGCTAGAAGCTAAATGAGCCTGATAGAAAAGGCTCAGTAGGTTTCTTGTTGTCATCGAAAAATGTGATTTTTAAAACATGCAACCACTTCCAAATGCCCCTGCCTTGGCCCACCTGCTGCTGAAACCCTTAACCGTGTTGTTGTCACCTTCAGACACACCTTCCTGTACTGTGCCCACCTTTGAAGGTGAGCCCACACCGTGAATGCCAGCAGAGGACGACCCTCCCAAAAGTTACTTGGAATCTGCGGGAACATTTGGTGTCAAATTTTGCGATCTGCCACTGTCAAGCCATGGCTTAGTATTGAAAGAGTTGATTACATTTAGCATTAAGACTGCACCTGTGACTGATAAACGGGAGATGCTCTGAACTCTTACTGTTGATTTTTTTGGTTGTCTTAAGTTCTGTGACATCTGATGGCAGGAAGCCTGGTGTTTCATACTGAAGGTGAGCGCCGGGTTATCACAGAACCAAACTTCCCTCCGAGATCACTGCGCTCCTCCAATCCTAGCCTTTTGCGCATCCCCTATTTGAATCACTGCACCATTGGTGGCCGTGCCTTCAGCTGCCAAGGCCCTAAGCTCTGGAATTCCCTCCCAAAACCTCACCGCCTCTCTCTCTCTCCTTTTGAAACAGTCCCTAAAATCCTACCTCTTTGACCAAGGTCTTAGTCATGTGTCCTCCTTATGTGACTGTCAAATTTTGCTCCTGTGAAGTGCCTTGGGACATTTTACTGCATTAAAGGTGCTTTATAAATGTAAGTTGTTGATCACTTGTACACGCTCTGCTGCATCTCCTTTAGTATAAGATAAAAAGCTGGTACCAGTTCAATTCATCTGACACCATATCAGTTTATTTCAACTGAAGATTCAATCCAGGGCTGTTTAAATGCCTCAAATTCCATTAAATTATTGTATTAAATAAACAGGCCGACATGTGGTTTGAAATCACAATGCATCTTTCAAATCATCCTGATAAACAGCATGTTTATTTTCCCATCTTCTGATGCCATCTTGACCCACTGTCAATCCTTGAACACTCCAGTGCATGCACTGAGATGTCAAGTACCTTTTAGTGCCCTTTTACTCACCTTGTAGTTTGCCCACAGCTCCGTCCCCCTTCCTTGCACTCCACAGCAGGTGCAGTAAGAGCAAACCTGGTTCATTTATTTAATAGAGCACACTTTTTGCAAGCTAGCAGTAAGTTGCAGGAAGTGAATCGTCCTCTTGTGTGCCGCAGATATTGCAAACGGCTCAAGTTTCACGGTTGAAGTTTGTGAAGTCATCTGACGGGCTTGATCAAGCTGCTGGATTATATCCACTGTCAGCCTTCTCTTGTTTTTTAAAAAAAAAAGAGAAATTAAGTGTTTAAAAAATAAATTGAAGAGGTTGCTTTGGGGTAATTTATCTGTTATGGCAGAGGAGTTCAAGTTGCCACGCAGGTGTCATTTGAAAACACCCGAGCACTTCTTTTATTGAAAGTAATTTAGTGCAGAGAGAGCGAGAGAGATGTCCCAAAGCACTTTACAGCCAATTAATTACGTTTGATGTGTAGTCACTTTTGTAGCGAACGGAGCAGCCAATTTGCGCACTGCCAAGTCCCGCAAACAGCAAGGCGATCAATAACCTGTTTTGATGAAATTAGTTGAGGGATAAATGTTGGCCAGGGCACCGTGAGAACGCCTTTGCTGCTCTTAGAATAGTGTCAAGGGATCTCTTTGTTAACTGAGCCGGCAGACAAGACCTTGTATTAATAACTCATCTGAAAGACAGCGCCTCCAACAATGCACAACCCTCGCAATATCGCACTGAAGTGTCAGCCTAGATTACGTGCTGAAGGGCTGCAGTGGGGTAAAACGTATCATGATTTCCCCCCCCCTTTTTTTTTTTTTAAAGTGCTGATCCTTGCTGGGGTATAGCGTCCCAGGTGCTTGCCATCCTCTGGTACCAAGCCCAAGTGACTTGTCTCCATGCATGAATAGTGATAGTTAATGTCAGCAGGCTATTTAATTCATGGGTTGGAGGGGAAGTCACAGTGGAACCCAATCCTGTTCTCCCCTGAAGATGCCCAATGGTCTGCCTGGACGCCCTGTTCTTCCCCAATTTATTTCA